>NC_080434.1:47823549-48429727 GCF_028018845.1 Melospiza georgiana | reverse complement strand
GAAAGAGAGAAAGAGAAGAGAAGAGAAGAGAAAGAGAGAAAGAGAGAAAGAGAGAAAGAGAGAAAGAGAGAAAGAGAGAAAGAGGAGAAAGAGAGAAAGAGAGAAAGAGAGAAAGAGAGAAAGAAAGAAAGAAAGAAAGAAAGAAAGAAAGAAAGAAAGAAAGAAGAGTTACACAAATCACATACACATGCAGTATACTCTGTTTCATCATCCAAAGAGTATAATGCACATAAATACAGGATTTCTGTATCTATTATTAAAATATCCTTACAGCATTAAGACAATACTGCAGTATCCTGTTATCTTTTCTACCCAATCTTTTTGTTACAATCCCAGAATACCATAAAATTATAGTAACATTGGAAAAATTAGCCCATAGCATGTAAAAGATTATGTGTAAATGATGATCTAGCATCCCAACTTATTTAAAGATGTGATAAAAGTAGGGAAATGAATGAATTAATACAATTATTACCATGTATTTGTCTGAGGTATCTAACCTAGGAAACCAAACACCTTCCTATTCTGATACAGAGAAATTGAATGTATTCCTAGAAATCTCAGCATTTTCAAAATCTTTGCAAGGGAATCAAACAAATACAGAGATGTCTGAACATTTAGGCAATTTTTTTTCAGTTTGATAAAAAGTCATCAAGGTAACCATTCAAACTGTAATGAGACACACAAATGACTCAGACTGTTCAGTTACACTTTTTTATACATGGACAACAAACTTGAGGCCTAAGACAGATCACCATCTGCAGAGCATTTAAATTCAAGAAGGTTAAGAAGAACTGACAATATTTCAGAACTGAGTCATAAGAAACTCCTTGAATTCCATTTCTACAATATTAAATTGAACCCAAGAGGGTAAATCAGAAAGGCAATAAGATATTCCTTACAGGAAATCTAGATTCTTACAAGTTTTGCTTGAGGCAGAATGATAAAAACATACCAGAGCAAGCAATTTTGCTATATGGATGCAATTATTCTGCAAAGATGACAAGAAATTATTTAATTACATTTATAATACAAATTTTTAATAATTCAAATGTACAAAAATGCATAATAAAGATTGACTAATAAAAGAACTTACTGAGAAAGGGCAGAAAGCAGATCATAATGCTTCATGGTTTCAGCCAATGTATCAATAGCAGATTCTAAAGTCAAAAGCAGCTCTATGACGAAACCCTGGGGAAAGCCACAGGCCATTATAAATTATGCAATAGGCACAAGGAAGATCACAGAAAATCTACTAAGTAGTAACATAAAAATATAAAATCAGTAGCAGTAAACTAAATTATTTCATGCTTCAATTAGAACACAATCCTCACAAGACAGCTCAATTTAGCAGTATAGCTTCCAGACAAGAAAAAACTTCAATTTATTTATAAGCATTTACTGAATTAATTCTAGTTTGCATTTTTTTAAGGATGGATTGAAGGATGAAGTCATGCAGACTTATTCTGCAGTATTAAAAGATTAGATACACTCTTAAGATGTACAATGACATGAAGCTGAATGATTGCTAACACTTTATGAGATAAAGCTCTTAACAAAAGAAAACAAAAATAAGTAATTTCTTATATGGCTGATCTCAGTATTCTCTAACAATGAAAGAGGTGGTGTCTACAGTAAAGACATGTATCAAACTCTCTGAAAGAGCCTCTTGCTGTAGAAGAGAATGTGAACAACTTTTCCTCAGCTAATTAGGTGAAATTCAGGAAGTGTCATGATTAAAACTTTCATATTTGAAACACTTAAAAATAAAAAAAAACTGAATGAAACAATGCTTTTAAATTTTGCTAATAATGCACACACATCATTTAGAAAGACTTAGTATTCTAATAAAGTGGAAGCAAAATTTCAAATACCTGAGCTTCTTCTCCTGCATCTCCAACAGTTTCTACTAGTCTGGAGAGAACATCAGAAAGTGTAGATGGAGTGAGAGGCTGCTTCAGAGCCCTAAAAATCTGAAAGGACCTCCCAGCATAATGGCGAGAGGAGCACGACAGAGCAGTTTGCAAAGCAACTTCACTGAGACGATGTTCCAATTGATATCCTCCTATGAAGGGAAATAAATAGCCAAGCAATGCTTTATAAAAAACCAAATCCACTTGAGTTTACTGAAGAGTAAATTGCCACAGTCATTTCCAAATTTAAAATATTCTCACATCCTCTACATTTTTCTCAAGAAGTATTAGTCTCAAAAATCTTTACAGGAATATAAACATGTATTCCAAATACTTAATGCTAGAGAGACTCGTAGATAATAAAACATTTATGATTAGAATATTAACTGTTCACAATAAATTAATAAGATGGTTTATCCCATTCCTAAAAGATTATATTTAAATCTGTCATAACAGAAACATGAGCTGAAGTGAGCAATACACAAGAAAACTATTATTTAGAAGCAGTAATTTCCTACAGTGATTTCATAGATAACCTATGCATTTACATGTTTTAAAAAGTATTTATTTAGTTCACAGTCTTGTATATTTGATCATGTATGGTCTGTTTGCTAACATACCTGAGCTAGACTGTTTAAATATAGATACAACATGCTTTAAAAACACAGTTAACTGTTCAGCACTCTTTATATTAGGGTTCTTGGCTGAAACATCTTCATGATTCCAAAGTGGGCCTCTTTTTCTAAAAAATACAAAAATAGAGTAAACAGAATATAAAATACAGCCTTTGTCCTTAATATTATTTAAATGAAATTTAAACCTTAAGGTTAATTGCAAAAGAATCTACTACGTACTACATTAAAAAAACCATCTAGAAGCGCAGGCACGAATTGGAAGGAATTTTGATAACTGACCAATATTACACAATATACAAGAAGTTAAGACAAAGTGAAAAGCAGTGTATCAGTTCCAACTGAAATAACTGAGTAAGAAGATGGAAGAGATGCTATAGTACATAACAGATGTAATAGATGGAAGGTATAGTTACAGTATAATAAACTGTACTCTAAGAAAGAGCCCGTACAACTACCACCATTATGCACTTCCTAACTTCCTTTCTTCCCAATTCCTTTCCATTGATATGCCACACAATTATAAATTTAGGCTGAGGTAAAGAAAAAGTATCAAAGCATGGAGGAACAGGTAGGATTTCAGATTAACATTATCTTCAAAGCTTAATATAAACTATCATACAAACTGCATGACTGTGGATGATTTTACCAATGTCCTGTGCAACAAATTCATCATTTTTGAATAGCCAGCTCTCTACTACTAGCTAATCCCTAAACTGCACAGAAATCTTCAGGTCTCTAATAATCTCAATGTGTTCCTGCCCTAATTCAGAATAAAACATGGCAAAATACTTTTTAACAGAGAGGACTTGAAAGGATGGTCAAAATTCTCTGAAAGTGTTGGAAAGTTAGAGCTTTTCATATGTGTATCACATGAAAACATTTACTGGTGATAAAACAGAGACAGAATTAGAAAACATGATGCTAAATAGTGAGAGGTTTGCCATTTTTCCACAAAATATGTCTCAACAAAAATAAAAATTGAAATCTTACCTTGAGGTAATAAATTCTATAAGAGTTTTCACTTTTTCATCCTGCTCTACTGAAATGTCAACCTCATTGAGGATTGTGGTGTGCAGTTGAGAAATGGCAGCACTTGTATTTCCTAAACTGATGCTAGAAGAGGTAGAACTTGAACTAAGCCCTGAGTCTGTCATTGGGGAGGGCTGGTAATCAGGTATAAAATCATGAACACCTGCTGAAATTGAAACAAGATGATTATGCACTTTTAAGCTGACAGTTAATATTAAATATAGAAAAGGAAAAAATAGCCCTCTAAAAAGATCAATAACTTAGTAAATGTAATGAGAATACTTAGAAGAGAATAAATTAATGGATGCAATAATTTCAATGAAATCAACAAGTCTCATACATGCAAATTCTTCACATGACTTATATGAACTTTAATTGGGAACTGCTAGATCCCTTTTTAAAACCCCTCTATTATCCTTGATTTTGTACCAATAGTATCAGAGCTCATCAGCTTCTGAGGCATCTCAACTTAATTAACAAAATTATACAGACTATTTCTTACTAATGATCAGGTTTTTTTTGGTAAAACCCAGTCCCACTGAATCTGACAGTACTTGAAATCAGTGAACATTGAGTATTACCTAGTGAATGGACTCTGAGCAGAGCCCCTGTGGCTGCACAAAGTTTCTCTAAAGTTAGCTTAATCTTGTGGCCAGAAGATTTTTCTCCTCCATATAAAGAATCATGTGACAATAAAATACAACTGCAGTGACTGCTCACATTGCCCTTCCATCCATCCATGAAGGGCTGAGGGAAAGTAAACTACCAAGGAAAACTGGCAGGGCCTTTGACTGGAGCACTTGTACTTAAATAAGCTTAAAACTTACTAATCCACCACAGATTTTCACTATAGAACCACAGAGTTTTGACTGGGGTATTTGAGCTTAGTCAGCTCAAATAAAATTTAAAATTAGCTGGTCCAACCTTGGGCTAGGCGTTCATACCTGTAAACACCTTATCCTAGTCCCCAGCTGGAAATGTTTGATGCTGACCTTATTCTAGTTTCTATCAAACATCTTTGTTTTATTGTGTCCAGTTTAGACAGTTTATCCAAGCCCTTAAAGATTAGGAAGGGAATGGTTTGTACATGCCACTGTGTAGATGCACCATTAAAGTTCTGCTGAACAGATTCCTATAAAATAATCCTTCCACTATACACAGTGGAATTTAATTCCTCATTGCTACAAAAAACCAAATTCACAAATCAGACAACTACTTTTGCTAAGTAATAAAACCATTGCTGATGTGAGCAAAAGAGAACAAACAACTGTATGGCAATATGCTGCCACCTACTGAAATAATATGAAATACTAAATTTAAAAAACCCACAAAGAACTATTTTAATAGAAACTACAATACAGTCTCACCATCAAAATATTCCCTTCATAAAGAGGTACATAGAAATATAAAGTATACTGTATAATTTAAATATTGTAAAGTTAAAGGGAATATTAAAAAGTCATATCTCAAAAAATATTCTGATAGGCAATAAAGAATGCAATCACAGCTGACAAAACTTGGAAATTTTAACTCGCTATAAACAAGTAAGAGATGTATCTTCTTGGTTCTTATTTTCAAAGGCATCATGAAAACAGCTGTATTAAAGTTCTAAAACACAGATCTCCCTCTTTGATTTCCACTACAATTCCTCATACAACTGTGCTCCCAAATCTGACGACTGAGCACAAAGTGCCAATGAGAACTCCATTCATTTTGACTTCATTAAAATCCAAAGAAATTTTAATGCCAAGGCCTCAGGAAAATATTTGCAAGAAATGTGCAAGAAAAACAACATAAATCTGATTATGCCTGTAAGAAACAGGTAATTTCCCATGTCATTTTAACAAGCAACATGTAATAAATGAAAAGCATACCTGTGAAAGTGTAATCTAAATGGGTAGTTTGTTTGACAGTAAGCACCCTGGACTCGTTGAACTCTCTGTTTCTGAGTAGGACAGAAGCAACAGACTGGACATTACTGCCAGAGCCCATCACTATCAGTAGATGCAAAAGTAGTCGTTTACAATGCTCATAGACTTCAGAGTGACCGTGGTCAAAACCTAACACAAAAGGAAAACAGAGAGGCTTTATGATACTCAAAGGGCACATTGAATTACATTATTTAAAAAACAGCAGTATTCAAATTGGTCTGCTATACTTTACCAAGTAACAGATATAGAATTCTCTAAACAATATTTTTTCAGTGTTTCAATAGAGAAAAAAACAGCATATAGTTTAACAAACTTTATGTTGATCAGATTAAAATATATCTGATAATCCCATGGAAGGTTAAAGTACAAAGTCATTTTAAGTAAGAAGAATTTTAAGTAAGAACTTCATTTGTGCTCCATATGAAAATTACCACACTTAAAAACAGAAAGCAAAATATTGAATTTTACTGTGTCTTCTACAAGAGGTAAAAGCTTCTAAACAAAGTGCCCTAAAACAACACTAAAAAAATCTACATTGTAGTAATTAAGTTGAAAGACATTTAATTGAATTTTTAAAAATATTTAAAAATTTATTTAAAATTTTTTATTTATTTAAAAATAAAAAATTATAAATATTATCAAATTAATGGGATTTCAGTACAATGGTAAAAAATTCCTCAAGTTACTGTAAGTATTTCTGTAAGAAGTTAGTTACCTATAAAAATCGCATGAAGCAAAAGATGCAAGTATCCTCCCCACTCCACCTTTACACTGTGGTCAACTATCAAATCAGTCAAAAGAATCACTGCTATATTGCATCTAAAACAAAAAAAAAATAGAATGTTAGAAGAATGTAACAGGAACTTTACAAAGAGCTGAAAAGAGCTTAATATGCTTCTAACTTGTGTTCTTCAGTCTATAAACATTCACAAAGCTGTGTTATAAGGCAAAAGATGAAGGCTCATAATAAAAATAGAAACACTTTAATCCTCCAGATTAAAAGTTTGAGTAATCTTAAATTGCTAGGCCTGTGAGAAAACCCACAGAAAACAAATGTATTGTTAACTTCCCTTTAATCTGCTGTCTTCAAATGACTGTATTTGTGCAACACAAATGAAAACACAAAAAACTGCCACTGGCATTGCCAAAACAGCTACCTGTGAAGTGACATGCCCGGAGGAGAAGTTTCAGGCAAGTAATCCACCAGTGGTGACCAGCAACCTCCAGAAGGTGGGAAAGGGAGAGGCTCTCCTTGATTGTGCTCCATCACCTTCAACCGCCAGTTGGAATAGAGAGGCATTGAATCACCTAACACAACAGAAAATTAAACCAGAAATATATTTACAATGCATATTTCTGTATGTTACAGCCTTCTGAAGAAATATTTTAAAATTCTTGAAAGGTTGAGATCTGGGAGAGGGGAAGGGAAACCAGCTGTAAACAGTAGTAGTTGGACACAGTGTTTTGAAAGAAGTATTGTTTCTTTTAGTATAAGGATGATTCTACAGAGGTTGCACACATAACAGAGTAAGATGTTTTTGAATAGGTTCATAAAACTTATGATAAAAGGCAAAGTGATCTGATGACATTTCCTTGAATTTCAAACCTCATGCCAGATAGGGAGTTAATTAAGGCTGGGCCCTAAGATTTAACTGAACTCATCTTGAAGAGTGTTTCATTATAGGCTAAGGAAGTATTCATCAAGAGCACATCTTTATAGTTCTCACAGCAAAACCCCACCAGTGCTATCTACCAGATAATGCTGGCCTGATCCATGGGTAACTTGGAAGTTGACACTTTTAAAACAGCATAGCCCAATCCTATTGATTGATAAAAGTTACTGCTCAGAAAATTTGTAAATTTGTCAAGAAAGCACAGAAAGACATTTAGTTTTTTTATTTAGCAAGCTTCAAAAGTGCAAGAAAAACTTCACCTGTTTGGTATGAGAGTATACTGTGTTAACACACCCAGAATGCTTTACTGGTTTAAAAGTTGTTTTGGACTTCAGAACTGTCAGTCAAGACTAGAAACAAGAAAATTGCCTCAACAGTTCTATGTTTCAGTGATTCTACCAGCTCTGTTTGGAAGTATAGCTGCAGAAGTTTCAGATGTTCACACATGTATCAGCTCATTATCACCTTCTTCACTGGAAGTGACAAACTCCTTACTGATGGAATATGGGAAATATCATCAAGATACTCAGTGCTGCTATCACAAACAGCAAACAAATCCAAAACTGACTGCAGCTGTGATTCTGGATAATGCCTATCCATGGAGTAATAAACATTCTGGCTGACCAGAAGCCACTAACCTGTTACTGACCCAAAGTTTAGGAGATTTTGCATTAGTATGTCCAGCCCTTACAACAATCTCTGTAGAGGACATTAGGTTTCACCTCCTTAACAGTGGCAGTAAGAACTACATATTCACTCTAATCTTCACATTGTGCAAAGAATCAGTCACTGAAGAGTGCATCAGAAGATTCTAATGAACTCTTGTTGCTTCAATACAGTATGGACAGGACAGGTTCCATACTGACATCTAAAGCTCAAAATGCAGAAGTTCACCGCCTGTTGTTCAGTCATACAAGAAAATTAAGGAAAAGGCAGTATTGCACTGTGTGCTGTAACACACCCCAAGTACTTAACTGGTAGTAAAATCAATGGTCAATAAAAAATTGAGTGAAACCTAAGTCTGTGGGACCACTTCCACAACTGAAATATATCTGATTATCCCATGCAGGGTGAAGTACAAAGTCATTTAAATTTCTAACAACCTGTTAGCTGAAACAAGAGTTTCAGTGAAACAACTCTTCTGACCAAGCACACAGAACCCCCTAATGTAACACATCATTTACTGTCTGACCACTGTCCTCATTTTTGCCTGATTACACCACCTGTTTTGCTTTCCATAGCATTGCCATGGCGATTTGTATCTTAGGCATTGGTGCAAAAGTAGCCACAGTTAATAAGCCTCTGTTAAGGAAATCTTTGCAAATGCATAATGGAGTTTCAGAATAAACTTTTACCTCTTTCCATACCTCTGCATCTCAGTGGAAAAAAAGCAACAACATAGATCACAAAAAATAACCCAAGACATGTTTTCAGAACAATCTTGGAAATTAGATGTACATAAAGAGAACTTTTTTCCCTGCTATATTTTCCTTTGCTAAGGATTTAAAAATGTTTAGTATACTTTTTTTTTAATAAGTCAAGGAATGCTACCCTTTAAAAGAACAATTACTTGCAATTTTTTTTCTTTTTTTAAAAAACTTCTTTTCCATCACCTTTTTTTAAATCTCATCTTCATACTGCATGAGCAGTTTCTGTTTCTTGTGCCTAACTGTCGAAGGAAATAGAGTAAAACCATTTCATTCAGGAAGATGTTCACAACTCATTCAAGAGGATAACAGAAAGAACAAAGCATTCTTCCTTGAATATTTTATTGCAGTCAAACGTATGCTTAACTTCAATAGCAGTAATAAGATGGAGGAAGATAAAAAAACCCTTGATATTTAATAAGTTTATGCAAAAAACATTGATAATGCTCATTTCTTTATGTTCCACAACCTTCAGCAGAAACATTGACTTGTGAAAATTCTGTGTGCTATTCATAGAAATATTTTAAAATAAAGATTATTACTTTTTTCCTCTTCATATGATCCTCCAGAGCTGCTGCTGTAGCGAGATTCCAGTCTGTGGTGCTGGCGGTTCAGGTTGCTGTTCAACCCGCTGTAGATGTCTAGGTGTGCGTAGCTGTGGGTGCAAATAAAGCAGAATTAGTGACTGACATTCTGTGACAAACACTAATCAGGGTCTTTCAGGAAAACTGTATTTCAGCAAAACTCCTTTACAAAAAAAAATTCATCTTACAATCAACATGATGCCAAAGCACCTCAGCCATGTAAGACATACCTTCTCAAGTAACACCAGATAAGGAGATTCAAAGAGATTATCCACTATAAATTGTATTTCTGTTCCATCATTTTCACTAACATTTAAGCCCATTTAAATAATTGTTACCATTTTACATAAGTTCTTCTCACTCTAGAACAAAATAAGGAAATCCATGTGATCTGGCAGAGACATATGCATGTATACACACACGGTGTCCAAGCTCCTACCTTGCTAATCTGATTAAACTATAAAAAAATCAGATAAATTAGAGTGCTAAAAGCACCATTTCCAAACTGTTTCTATACTTCTCTCCTCCTGGCAAGTCCAAGATGTACAGGGTACATCTTATCAAGAAGCATACACCCTGGGAAGGTTTAAGACAACCCTACAGTATATGCCAAAACTCACAGAGACTTTCAAAACTGCCTTCATTACTTTACAAGTTTCTTCAGCTTGAGCCTCCATTGCAGCCAAGTCCTTGTCTGTGCCTTGCTAGGCTGAATTGTGAATGAATGACACCTTGCATTCCAGGTTTCTGTGATTTACTATCATACAGCTCACCTCAATTTAATTTAAGTATTGGGGTTGCCTCTCCCAGTATATTTACTATTCTAATTATATTGACATAATTATCCTAGAGAAGGAAAGAAAGTGTCCAACTGGGAAGTTATATCAGAACTGTAATTATTAAAGCTCTCAAACAAGTTGTCAGATACTCATTTGCAAATTTATGACATCGTTGCTACTCCACAGTAATGGCAGACGTGCACACTTTGCTCATGCTAATAATTACAGAGCCTCCACTCCCTCTTCACTTGAAGGTTAGCTATCCATATTAACACAAAATGACAGCATGCCCACACTCAGTTACTGCTGAGCTCCAACTACACAGCCTAAGTCTACATCAACTGTTTGCTTTCCACCAGCCTCACAGTGTCTGCCAAGTTTCTCCAAAAGATTATGTTTAAATAGCTCAAAAATCAGGGAGGGAGAAATCTGTTTTAAAGTTAGCTGTAAAGTATCTTGACACAGATACCAGGCATCCAAATACCCTAGTTAGGGAAAATAAACTAGCAACACATAGGCAGTGTTCATTTCCAGTGAGGTAATAATCTGCAAGTCATAAAATCACATAATTACTTGGATTGGAAGGGACCTTAAAGATCATTTGGTTCCAAACCCCCTGCCAAGGCAGGAACACCTTCCACCAGACCAGGTTGCTCAGAGCTCTATCCAGCTTGGCCTTGAACATTTCCAGAGATGGGGCATCCACTTTTCTGGGCAATATGTTCCAGTGTCTCACCAACCCCACCTCACAGTCCAATTGCCCTCATGTGAACATACACATTCCAGTGTAACAGTAGTTATTTCAGGCACCACCAACAATGTAACTGTAAGCATTACAGTGCTTGACCTGGACTGGAGTTCAAATTGCAATTGAGGCTGCTAGTTAATCCCAAATATTATTCCAGTTCTGTTGACATGCATGCCACTACATGGAAGGTAATCCCTGCAATGAAGACATACCTGGAGCTGCTGAGATGGGAGTATTTAAAAGTACCTAGAAGGAATTCCTGTAATTCAACTAGTAACAGCTCTTGGAGGAGATACTTACTTCTCTTCAATACTGTCTTTCATGTGTTTACTGTCAGGATTGCCATCTGTTGGAGCCACCATTGTATTGCTACTAGAAGTGGTACCTGTGAATTATGGACAAGGAAAAAGGTTGGTCAAAAAAATGGAAAAGTAGTCTTAAGCACTACAAGATCACCTTATTTACTGGTCTTTGCCCAGTAAATCATATAATCAGGTTTATTCTACAGCAACTGGCACAAATACAAACTGAGTCATACTTTCACATGAAATAAAGGATTGTGAGCTGCTACCATAATTTCACTAACCAGAAAAAAAAATATCTATTCCAGGAATCTCTAACTCTTCAATGTAAATTAAGTAGAAAGTTTTTAAAGCAGTATCTAGAGACCTATTTCCTTTTTTCCTGTATTATACACCTCACGGTAATCTGCAAAATGTAGTTGGACTTTGTTAGCCAGTTAATTCAAACCACAAACTCATTAAGGATTAAAACCTAATAGCCTGTGGTGAAGCTTTTAACAATTCTCTTTAAGGAGAAATTTGCAAGCATCACATTGAACTGACAGTCCCAACTGGAAGCAATTTTGTACCCTTCCATCCTTTGCAATTCTAAATTACATTAACTGCAAGAGCCCCAGATTTTTTTACACATTTTTTAAACACTTCCAAGAACAAGTGCCAACGCATCCACCTTGTGATCCACATAACACCATGTGATAAGTGCAGGCTGCTTCATAGTATGGACAAATTCTCAGCACAAAAGTTAAGGCCTTGCTTAGATTCTCTCCCCACATCTGTGTCTTTTGCAGCTCAATTTGACAGATGGAAACTGCACCAAACCAAGACTGCTTTTCCCCACATTTCTCAGCATGTTCTTGGATTGAAGTATGAGGTAGACACTTTTGATATGTTCAGCACTTTGAGGGGTTTTTGATGATTGGTCTATTGTTAATAATTTCCAGATAAATTTTCCTAAGTAAGTGCACTTAAATCTTGAAACAAGTCCTGTGGATGCAGTTTGTGTCTGCAACAGAACTTCAAATGCAATGACTTAGATGGATTTAAAATTATATACATTTTCCCTATGGTTTTACTGACTAAACATCAAAGTCATATAGTGAGGGTAAACAGTGCAAGGTCTCTGAACACAGATGAAGTCTGATGCACACATTAAGACAAACCCATCCCTTGTGAACCTATCAGATGTTCCTCAGTAAGAACTCTGGGTACACCAAAATCTGCAGGTACTGTAAAACAAACTTTTAACCTGTTTTTTAGAAACAGAACCTCACACTCCTACAGAATACTGACAAAATCCAGTCCAGTGGCATAACTGATTGACAGCAGCATGTTTATAATTATCAATAATAACAGTTGAAATGAGTGAAGTCAGTAAATGCTTACCTGAAGTGACAGAGGGGATTTTGTAACTGGATGTAATGCGGTAATATGGTGGATTATCCATATGGGTGACTCCTGAACTGACAGGATCCGTGAGCTGAAGTTCACTCACCAGCTCTTCTAGTAGTTGCATTGTTTTGTCTCTACCCAAATAAACAATGACTTTCTTTACCTGCAATAAATATATATATATATATATTTATTTGAAAATATTTGAATACCACAACTTGTTAGAATCAGTATCTACCTGCACTACACGCAACGATACATGAAACTTACTCCAGTTCTAAAAGCATCCTAAGTTGCTTTCCTAGCTGTCAACAGCAGGAAGCATGGGGAATATATCACAACAGTAAGAAAGCAAATCTTCAGAGTTCCAGTCTTCTGACAATAAAGTTTGAAAGTATGCTTCTGAAAATCATTTAAGCAAAAGATTTGCTTACAAAGGTTTTAGCAGCACCTGAGACCAACACTGGAATGAATGTATTCTGATACAATTTCTTTTTGATATTTCACAGTTCTGTTCCATACTATTTCTTTTCCTGCATATTATCATATTTTTCTTCATGCTATCCTGCAGTGCTCTCACATCCATTTTCACATAAAATAAAATTGGTTTTGAGGGTGCTTGGGATGGTTTGTGGGGTTTTTTTGTATAAAACTGGTCCTGAAAGAATGATGCTCTGCAGGGTGTAACTGGTGCTTTATTTTCCTGTATTATCTGTCTGCTTTTCAGGAATATACTAAATTATGGCATGAGAAAAAAATTTTTCAGTGTGTACTCTTAATAAAATTAATCCAAGTTTACCTATCAAACTCTGAAGATTACTTTTTATGACAAAAGAAAATAACATGATAAGACACATGTAGAATCTTTGTAACTTTTAAACATTTTTTATTATTTAATCACTTGATAATATCCATGGTCTTCATATAGTCTCCTACAATCATTCAATGAATGACAAATTAATTAATTTAATTGATTCTGTAATTTTGACATAGATGTCCAAAGTAATGCAAACAAAAGAACTGAATTTGATTTGTTCATAGTATTAGTGGTCATAAAATACAGGGTGGAGATTTTGATACTATAAATCCAACCTCACATTTTTATTTGGTGATCTTTGCTGCCAGACATACTAATTTTTAAAATATCAATAAGCACCAATAAGAGATCTGTCACATACTCACATAAGGCAAAAGGCTGGGTTCACTGTTCACTCCACAAATACTGATCAAGAAGTGCAAAATTATTTTCAGATTCTTTGGCCAGCTGTCTGCCAAAGTAGTCCAGACGTTTTCTATCTCCGACCAAGCCACTTCATCACCATACTAGAAAACAAAATAAATGTATGTCCTGAAAACTTCATCAGAAAACACTGTACTCAGAAACTATCTGTACTGATCAAGTGAAACAGCTCTAGAAGAAAGAGACACAAATCTTGCAGGAAACTGTTGCCTTTTTAATGTTCTGGAATGATGCTTTCATGTGTATTTTTAAAAAATGTTCTCTGGAAATACCTTTTCTTCTATAGATTTAACTATATAAAAATATATCTTAAGATATGTGTACATATTTTATATCCCATTGATATATAATACATTAGACTGAGGAAGCTGGGCCTTTCTAGTCTAGAGAAGACTGAGAGGGGAGGGTCTCATTAATATACATATAAGTATCTCAAAGGCCAAGAGGATGGTGCCAGACTCATTTTGGTGGTGCCCAGCGACAGGATGAGGAGCAATGGGCATACACTAACACACAAGAAGTTCCACCTCAACATGAGGAAGAATTTCTTTCCATAGAGGGTGGAGAGCACTGCAACAGGCTGCTGAGGGAGGTCATGAAGCCTCCTTCTCTGGAGACCAAAAACCCACCTAGACAAGTTCCTGTGTAACATGCTCAGGGTGACCCTCCTTTGGCAGGAGGGTTGGTCCTGATGATCTCCTGAGGTCCCTTAAAACTCTAACAATTCTGTGAAACTTAACAGAGACCCAGTCTCCCAGTTGCTGACAATACTGAATAACACTCCATGGACCACACGCTGACAAGAGCTTTTAATTGATAGTTCAAAACATAATCTCTCATCACTAAGAGTCTTATCGACAGGAGCACTGCATGTGAGCAATACTTCTCTGTTGGAAGTAGCTATGATAGGAAGAAGGAGAGTCAATCAGGTAGCAAGACAGGTTCCAAAACTCCACTTTGAGATCATAGGTACACAGGCAGTTGGGTATTCTCTATCAAGCTAGACATCTACATTGCAAAACATTAGTTATATACTGTCACTATACATAACAACTACTATGATATTTATGTTATATATTACATATTTCTTGGAATACCTCAAAACTTTTGAGTATAGTTTGGGCATACAAAGCACCTCCACAAATATGAACAGTACATCTTGAAAGCTTGGTGACATAGTATCTCTGAACAGTATTTTCCTGCATCCTAAACAGAACAATCCACTGAAAGAAGATAAGCACGGAAGTAATTAATTTTACCTTTGCAGTCATGTACATCAGATTGTTCAGAACCATAGCTGTAGCCTGTGGTGACCCCCAGCCTTCTCCTCGTAGCCACCGTCTGCTGTTCACCATCATTTCCCTGTCCTTCAGAGAATCTTCCTCATCTTCGTCTTGCCGACGAATGGTTGGCAAAGGTTTCAAGTCCACCAACTCAATATTGTTCATCCATGGCAGCAGATAATGCAGCATGACCTGTCTCCCAGCTGGGTGAGCTGTTTGGATTCTCTGACTCACTTCTGCCATTGAAAAATTAGGTACATACAGGAATTCCAAATCAATAATGAGAACTGGCTTGGTGATAACAACAATCATGAACCCAGCACACCATACTGATATAATGTCATGCTGATACAGATGCATTTTTTTTGTTTAGCTGACTAGTGCCATTTCATAATGAAAAAGTCCATGGTCTTCAGCAGAGCTAACTGAAGACACTGCTGACAAACAGTATGATGAAGAAATCACATTAGTATGCATATATATATATACATATACACACATATATATATGTGTGTGTGTGTACATATATTCCTTGACTTGAAGGAGTGAACTGAAAAACCTATGGCATAAAAATGTACCAAGTTTGGCAAAAAAACACTTACATTTTTTTCTTCCTTATATTAGTCATAGTAGGTTTTTTTTTTTAATTTATGTAATAGGTTATTATTCTGCAATTGTTTAAAAATGCTGCAGAATAATGTATATAAGCAATCTACAATAAATAACACACTAAAGGGAACAGTGAAAGAATTTTTTTTTTAAATTGCAAATTATTTCTATAATGTGATTTTCCATGGTTATTAGAAAGTCAGTAAAGTATTTTTGATTCATGTTCTTTCACCTTGAATATATTTCAAACACAAGTGAACAAAAACTGTCACTTAGTAGGCTTTTTTGTCTCTATTCAGTATGATGATGTTGGCGTCCTGATTTTAGTGAATTACATACAAATCAGTTATTGAAAAATAAGAATGACACATTTCCTACAATGCTTTTGAGTTGATGAAGTTTTTTGTTTTGTTTTAAAATCGTACCTGAGAAGATAGCAAGTGTCAGCTCAGGGTAAGTCCTTGCTAATTCTTCTGACAGTTGATAATAGGACATAGAATACAAATGTGGTAAAGGAGAAGGCTGTCCCAAAACCCCATCCATCCGCTGAACTTCCAGTTTGTGAGCATAACGGAACATCTTTGGTTCCAAAATCTACAACAGTAATGTTCAGAATTTGAAGCCAAGTATAGAGTTACTGTAGAAATTTTTATACAAAAATAACTTTTTAAGTTAATGTATCTACATTACATTTTGTACATTACATTACATGTACATTTTTAAGTTAATTTATCTATTCTCATTTAATGTTTAATATGCAGATCTCCATACACCTACAGCATTTGCCATACATTGTGGTAAATGAATAGAAGACTAGCTAAGATACATTCTACGTGATGAGTTACCAGCAATAAAGTTCCAAAACCTGCTTTCACAAAATACCATCTTAAATACAAATTTATCTATAAAGAAATGTGAAATACTATTTAACATTTGCATTTCCAAACAACACCAATTTTTGCTCATCTATGAGACATGGACAGGAACCACACAATCTCTGATGTGGTAGAGATGCAGCAGGAGGCTAAAGCACTCTGATACTTTAAAAATCAATTTGGGTTGATTTTAACAAGTAGAGTCCATGTGAGAAGACAGATGGGGATGATATATCAATAAGGGTGTGACTTCAGCGAGGACTTCACTGTTGAATTCAGCTGACCAAAAAACCTTAAAAAAATCTCCAAGACTTAAGGTCTGAGCTACTATCAGCACAGATTTTTAAACACTAATGTGACCTTAAGTTTACCCCTCAATGACCACAGAAAGGAATATACAAAAGTAAATTAAATTGGTAACAAGATCTTCACTGTCATCTCTCCACATGGACAGATGAAAAAATGTTTGGTAATAGTGCAAAAATCAGAAAACAGACTGCTGCCCCAGCAGACAGAGAAGGCTTGGGAAGCAATCTGCTTCTCTCTGAGGTGCTTTTGGACAAAGGGAGCTATGTATCACTCTGTTTCAGGGCCAAATCAAGAGAGTCCTGATTTAGGTTGTTTCTTTAAAAAGCAGGTACTATGAAAATACAGGTATTGAGTGCATGGAAACAGACAGACTTTCAGGAAAGTCTATTTGTGCCAGGAAAGAATCTGGTTTAACTATGTACTAAAATAGAGAAGGAAAAAACAACATTGTTTTTCAATTTCCTTACTGAAGAAAACCAAACAAAACCAGACTTTTTTTAATATATAGGGCAATTATTATTTTAAAAGAAAAAATAATAATCAGAATTAGCTTACAAACCTGCAATAGTTGCATAGCAACTTCATAGATAGCCCTAGTAGAATCAGCTGCTTTAAATAGTATCAGATTCAGGAGGGTCACTGTATCACACTGGTAATCCCTAGGAAAAAATGGCAAGTATGAAAAAAATAAAATTAGATTTGGTTTTCTAAGATTTGAATTTATTTAAGTTTAATTTACAAGGAACACGATAGGGGACAGCATAACATTTTGACAAGTTTCTCTAGGAACACATACACACACACAGTGATGATATTTTCTCTCTATGGAAGCAAAATCCACAGTTCTACATAAAAGCACACTGAAAATGGAAGTTTTAAAGCTGTGAAAAATGCTATAGTACCTGTTTTGGAACACGTTGGCTATGGCTTTAAAGCAGCCAGCTGCCACCCGCTTGGAACCTGTGTAACACCGGTCAACGGCCCAGTACATGAGGTTACTCTGGTCAGGATTGAGTTCCAAGAGCAGCATGACTGCCTCACAGCCCAGCTGGTGAACCTAGAGAAGAGTATATATATATGTTAAAATGTAGAAAAAAAGACCAACTTACAAAACAGGGAAACAACTATTTAAGAAAGCTGAAACCTTTGGGAACATAAAATCTTGTTCATCCAAAATCAATGACACCATAGACTAAACTGGCAGCAGATAATTCTATCACACTGTTTACTGTTCAACTTGCACACAGTCATAAATTATTGTGTAAATAACTAGAGTTCTACTGACTTTTTTTCCCCCTTCAGTTCCAAGGCTAGCTTGAGCTTTTCTCTGTCTCACACTGAAACACTGCCCTGAAAGCACTAGATACAAAGAAGCATTGAAAGGCAAGCAAGAATTCCAGTGGGATACAAGGGATACATCCGCATGGAGACTTGCATCTTTCCTGGACTCAAAGTAGCCCACAGGAGCTGTATTTTTTTGTAGTCCTACTGTTATAGGGCAATAGAGGTCCTGCCTTTAAAGCTTACCTTGCTGTTTAGATTAAAATCTTGGTCTTAGTAACTCCAAAGGACCCCAAGGAACTCTGCAGTCTCACAAGAGTTCATGTTCAAAATCTCATCTCCTTTAAATTTGTGGAGCACCTGACTTATTACTACAGCTTAACATGGTTGCTCAGTTTATAAAAAATATACAGCACTTCACCCCTTGTCCTTTCCTCTTCCCTTCTGCTTCTCTTGGTGTCTGATTAGGGACCACCTTCCTCAACAGGGTGAATACATATGAAAAGCAGCGCAAAACCCTGTGCTACTAAAACAGCTCTGAGCTTAAGTAGAGCACTTAGGCAAATCTGTCTGCAAACTCACTAAAACGTGTTTGAAGCACTGATTATTGCAAAGCGATGCTGACACTGCTTGTATTACCTTTTTATCTTGTGAATCCAAAATATTATCCAGCCATTTGTATAAATAGCCATCAGATGAAAGCCCAACGTTGTCTGCAACAGGGCCACAACACAGTACAGCAGACATAGCCTTTGGAAAGCAATGAAAACCACAGTTTAATAACTCAGATACAGGAATTGCTCTCACTCAGTCCACTTAAATATCAGATAACTGAATACTAACCTGTTAAGAGAGAAAGACCAAGGGTAATAAAAAATGTTTAACATTTTATTCAAGATATCATTAAATCATATTTTTTCTCAACTTTGAAATACAAGGAAGGGTGAATACTAAAATGCTGACATATTGAAGAGTTAATACACCATTAACCAGTTCCATTGCTAATGTACATTTAGATGAAAGCCTTTAACTTAAGGAAATGAGAACTAAAGTGAGGAATTGAACATTCAGTAGTGATTATAAGAAATTTCAATAGCAAGTGCAATAGTCACATTATGGGAAAAGCTGGACTGACATAAATACACATGTAAGCAGAAGGAATAAAGAGGTGCTAAAACATGGATTTGAAAACCACATCTAAAAGCCCAAATGTTGAATTTGCATCATGTTGACATAACAATCTATTTCCAAAATTCACAAGTGTTAAAATACCTTTAATGCACAGTATTGGTGTCTGTTTATTCTCATGTTTCTATCACTGTATCTGTCCAGGGGAGTAAACATGATACTAAAAGGGCCTGCCCAGTGACTGAACAGCATAAATAGACTGTGGCGTAGACTCTGCTGTGGAAAGACACTTCTTCTCTGGTGAACTGTAAGAAATACACACAGTTATACACACTCCTCCTGTAATTCTTTAAGATAAAGCATGTAATGCAAACAGACCCAAACTATGAATATAAAAGCAAAAATCCCTGTAAAGATCCACTATTATTTTAACACCATAATGCCTGGATGTAGATTGACTACTGTCCTGTTTAATGCCAGTAGTGTACAAGAATAAGTTATTTATTAGTACACAGAACTCAAATACATAGACAATCAACAGGACTTTGCCAAACAGTACCAAAATCTCTTAAAACTAATACTACTGAAGCTATACTCAAAAATGATGTCACTAATTATTTTAATAAAAGTATTCTGAAAATTCAGATAAGAAATGTCTTCTGGTTTAGTTTCTGTTTGGTTGGTTTGTTTTTTTAAAATATACTGCATATTAAATAATCAGTAATCAGAAGTTACATTTTGACATACCTGGAACATTTTGGATGATATTTGCCACTAAGGCACTAAAATGGCATCGGATATCTTTCAATGTATCAGAATCCTTTTCATTTTCTGCTTCTAGGAGTTGTCTTGTTAGATCAACATACTCAAGTAAAGTGTTGTTGAGGGAATGTGTTTCATTATCAAGGCCACCACTTGCACTGAACAAATAAAGTAAATTTAGAAAATCAAAGAGCACGGTAATTACATACAACATTTGAAAAACATAATTATGTTTTTTTATCTTTAAAAAACCCTACACCCTCATCACTGCAAATACTTAATTCAAAGTAATTTCTTCATCCAGCTTCTACTTCAGCAATACAGTAAAAAATTCCAGTGAAAGCAAACTAAGAATCAAACCTAATTATTTGAAGTCACTTATCCTTCCACAGAACTAGCTCTTTTACTGGGGACAAGTGTTAAAAATATTAACTAAAATCTTCAAACACGAAGTCCCTTCCCCCTCCCCTAGTGAGAACCTTAAAAGATAAGGGAAAGAATAGTTGGATTCCATAATATCAGCATGCTGATAGACATTTCAGTAATGCTCCTGAGTCAATATTCTGAAATACACTTGAGAATTACACTTGAAGAAATACACTTGAGAATTTCACGCATATATTGTTAGGGCTGACAAATACACATCTAAGTATCATTGTCAAATTGTGGGGGAAAGGAGCCAACCATCTCCTAGACTACTTGCTCTTACACAATTCCACAAGCATAGGAAAAAATTTCCTAGGGACTTTTGTAAAACATATGCCAAAACTTCTTCTTTGGAAGTGCCCCTACACAAGCAGGGTAAATTGAGGGAAAAAAAAACAAGCGATTTAACACTCTCCATCCTTCAGAAGTCCAACATTAATGAGCAGCATCCTTCTCTGCATAGGATGTGCTGACTAGCACCAGCACTCTAAGTAAGGCAGAAGTTCCTGAATTAGCACAGAACAGTTACAATTTGCACAAGTGGTGCATGTTTGAGCACACACAAACAAAAGGGATCATGATGTACTGCCTGTTCAAAGCATGGGGAACAGTAACATCTTAAGTAAAACATAGAACACAGTGACAAAGAACATGGGAGTGAGAGGGATTAGAAAACAGCAAAATTCTGAGTTTTATAACCCCATGTCTATTTATTTAGTGATATACTGAAACTCATGGATGAATTTTGCATACTTGTTTTACTGAGTCAGTCAGTGACAATTCAGGAACACCATGAACTTCTCATGCATGCTGCCCCTACCTGTGACTAATGACACCAGCATCTGCCAACAGTTCAAATATTCGCACCAGTTGTACTCGTAAAATATCTCGACGCCTGCGCCGTTTCATGTTCTATCCGTCAGAGGAAACACAAAATTACATGAAGCAGAGGAAAAACTAAGTAGAAAACCAGAGTAGAATATCAAAGCACTATTATATCTGTACAACAACTGGCATTTGTTATCAGAGGTGCCAATCTTTTAAGATAAGTTACCAAAATTGCTAACAAGTTTAATAAACCAGACAGTGAACAAACATTTTCCCTGTTGCAGCTCTGACATATACCAGGTTTGCTATTACATGTATTATCCAGCCTCTTGTCACTAAGTGCAATATATAAAACAATTGAGTGCAACAGGCAGTCTCCCCACATATTTTGAGGGAGGTGACTTTGCCTCTCTGCTCCACTCTCGTGAGACCCCTCCTGAAGTACTGCCTCGTGGGGTCCACAGGCACATGGGCATATTGGAATGAGTCCAGAGGAGGGCTGCAAAAATGATCAAAGGGCTGGAGCACCTCTCTTGTGAACAGAAGCTGTGAGAGCTAGGGCTCTTCAGCCTGGAGAAGGGTCCAAGGAGACCTCATTGTGACCTTTCAGCGCTTAAAAAGGGCTTGTAAGAATGATGGGGACAAACATTTTAGCAGGGCCTGTTGTGATACAACAAGGGGCAAAGGTTTTAAACTAAAAGTGAGTAGATTTAGACTAGATATAAAAGAGACACTTTTTATTATGAGGGTGTGAAACTCTGGAACAGGTTGCCCAGAGAGATGAAAGATGCCCCATCAGTAGAAACATTCAAGGTCAGGCTGATGGTGCTCTGAGAAACATGATGTAGCTGAAGATGGTCCTGCTCATTTCAAGGTGGGTGAACTAGGCGACCTTTAAAGGTCCTTTACAACCCCAAAATATTCTGTGATTTGTATGCAAGCCTGACACAACACACAACAGTACAGGAACATTTTGAAACAGAAGTGCTGTTCCTTTTCATCATTTTCATTAGAGCAGTCAGCTGAGTTTACAATCTTTTCTCCTAAAAACCACCACCACACCCCAACAAAGTTAGTGGAGATTTAAACTCAATTCTATGTCATAGCTACCACTAATTGTGGGAATGTCGCTGATGATATAACAAAGTAACAATTGTGTAAAACTATGATTAGGTTAAAGAAATTAACCGAATGTGGAAGAGGTTACTGTATTTTTTTCATCATTTGAAATAAAATCTCGGATAGAGGAATAACAGAAATCTCAAACATGAAGATCTTCGAATGCAAACACTTCACAATCATTTAAAAAAGCAATATTTCACCTTTTTATCTGTTAAACTGACTGTTTTTAAATGCAAAAATTAAAGAAAATAACTAACACTTTCTCTTTGTGAAAAGACAGTTAAAACTGTACTGAGTATAATGGAAATTATTTCATTACCTCTGGCCTTCTTTCAAGTGCTTCCTTAATTATAGGATGTAATTCTTCTATTAGTTCCCTGAATTAAAATAATTAAAAGGATAAAAACAAACATTAAATTAACATCTCAACTGAAAGACGTTTCTCAAGAACTAGTATTACAACAGAAGTTAAAACACCCTCAGGTTTTCCTTCTTTATCTGTAGCTTTTAAAAGCAAAGTTTCCTAGAAAGATATTTTCCTAATTTAAAGGAGATTATAAATTAATGTCCCAACAATTATCCCTTAATTTGCATTCTCCAAGTATTATGGCTTATTTCTATCACATATAATTTTCATTTATTTTCATATTAAGAGTTTAACAAAGCCATATGGTGCAGACGGATATCATTATGGGGAAAAAAAGATGCTGGCAGCTTATCATACAATGCCCCTTCAGCTGTTATGATGCATTTAGTTGTTAATATTGTTTCTTTAAGTCCAGTAACAATACACTGACAGTAGTTAGACCAGTCTCTGAACACTGAAACAGGTTTTGACAGTGTGCTTACATTCCCCATTTGTTCTGAAGCTCCACAGTTTTTATCACTACTCGATTCCTGCTGCCAAACTAAGATTCTCATATGACTTCAAAAAGGAGGCAGGGAAAGGAGATCAGTAGTACAGAAGTAAGCAGACAACATACTACGGTAAAAATATTTGGTTTACTTTCATATTTGTTATCATAGTAACTAGTGTCTCCAGATTTGTTGGAGTGGACACATTCTTCTACTTCCTGTGGTGCCCCAACTGAGATATATCAAAAGCATAAACCACTTCAAGTTTTTGGTAAATGACTGACTCCTCTGATACTTCATGCAAAGCTCCTCCTTCAGAGAATGGGTCCAGGTGATCAGAATGCTGCACAAATGTTTGCGGTGTACTCATTTACAAGAAAGTTAGGCATATTGTTATGTATTTTCTTTCAAACACAGAAAATAACTTGAAAGAAACTTTTCTGTGCTAAAATATAGTAAAGGGTAGTCTTACAATGAAGATCAAGAGATACCTAGAAGAATTTATATGATCAGTTACACAAAGCAAAAATATTATTCTAATAATTGTATGTGGATTGCATGTATATAGTCTATAATGGAAAAAGTTCTTGAGAAAACATAACAAGTGGGGAGGAACAGTGCCTAAAACCACAAAAGCTAAACACCAAATCAGTGCAGAGCAGCAATGGTGAGGGGTAGGCTACAGCTAGCATCTGGTGTGAGTACATGTGAGCACTGGACAGAGAAAAAAGCTGGTCATAGAAAAAAAAAACACATTCTGAAATTATAAAACTGATGAGGAATCAGGTTTTTTTCTTTTTAACTTGCTGGACGAGTTGTTTCTAATTCAGAAATCAAGGATTTCTGGTAAAATTATCTCTGAAAGCATTTTCTAGACTTCATAGCTGTTAAGCAGCTCTCCAGGATCATGGCACAAAGTCTTGCTTTACTCCTGGCAGCAAATAAAGTCAGATATCATATAAAATTACAAGATTATCAAGGGATATAAACCAAAACACGACAACTTAGAACCTGGCATTAATATCAATATTGATTTTTTATCTGAGATCATATGGTACACAAGTGACTGGAGAGAAGCATCATCTTATTCAAAACCAACGGTATCAGCAATTCCTGTTCCTTCTGCAGAAGCAGAGTTGGTTGCTGTGCATGGTTCAACTTTATAATTCTCATGATAACTCATAATCTCAACTTTATAACTCATAATTTCTCTCAGCAGCAGAGTTTGGCTGCTGTCAGAGAACATCTGATGGCCTTCCCAGGAGATTTTCTTGCCCTCAGATGTTCTCTCTCTTCATTCATCCTCATAAAGAACAATTGACAATACCAGTAAGGAGAGTTTATCAACTACTACAAACTTGGTTGTAATTAACATTTCAAATGTTATTAGTTCACATAATCTGCTCTTTCAGATAAGAGTAGCTTTAAATACCAATAAGCTATTTATTCTTTCTACTAACTTCTTTTTCTTTATGCAGGCATGACCTCCACATAAAATTCTTACAATCTCTAACCATCTCTATCATGCCTCTAAATGCTAGAAAAGACAATGAGAATCAGTTGTCATAGCTTTTTAAAAATTCTTAAAAGGGAAAAAAAAAAAGGAAAAAAAAAAGGAAAGAAAAAATGAGCTCCAATTCCCCAGCTTTATAACCAATTAGAACAGAAATAGATGAAACACAACAGTTACCTAAAAGCTCCTGGGTTGGTCCTGCCAAGTCCCAGGACAAGAGATTCTGTAATTTCCATGCTCTCAGAGCGCATCATTGGAACTATGTGCTTAAACAGGGAGGAAGGGGATGGAATGCCAATAATCTAAGAAGAAAACCAGAACAAAACAACAATGAAGTAGCTACCACAAGGTGGTGACATGAAAACATCTGCTGTAATTTCACAGTCTATTCACACTGGACCAGTGACTCAAAATGATAAAGGTGAAATTTATCTTTGACATGGAAAAGATTTCCTGAAATAGTAAAGTAGTATTAACTATTTCTTGCATCACTGAATTTTCCTAGTCAGATGACAATGAATTGCACAATATGATACACAGATGCTTTGCACATTAATGTATCTGCCCTCCTTGAGGAAGAAGTAGATTTCTGGTGTCCAACTCCTTAGACTCCTGAGTAGTTCTCAAAGAGAACAAAGCTTTCAGTCTATAGTTTCTCAGAAGTGGGGAAAGTATCTTGGTAACAAACAAGTGGAACAGGCTACTTCTGTCAAAAATCTGCGGCATAGTCCATGAATTATCTTTATGTCTACTGTATCTTCTACGGGAAGCCAAAAATGAGATGAACAAAAAGAAGCTAAAGAAGAGGGGAAAAACCCTGTAATCTGCAGATAATATGAAGACAAAAAAGTATCTGTGATTGGGAAAATATACAAGATACATCATGCCTGAATAGGTCCCTGTTTCAGTTATTGAAGTGAGAGTCTATTTTCTCAGAACTGCAGAAGTCTAATGACAGCAAAACCACCCCTTTAACAGCAAACAAAACATTTCCTTATTACTGCTAGATAAGATTTTGAGATTTGGTAAATGTCTTCATTATGTGACTGGATTTGCTTTAAAAACATACCACAGACTGGGAAAAGCAAACTAAAACAGTATTCTAAACAAATGAAAAACAAAGGTATCCTAAAAATATTTTCAGACAAATTATACCAGTTTCTAACCACGATAGAACACAATACACCCTCTGGTGTTTCTATTTTCAATAAGATGTAGACTTATTTACAGAAAGTATTAGAAGAACCTACTCTTGAATCAATGCTATAACCACTGTCTGGGGTAGACGCCAGCGTCTCAGGAGGGGAACATCTCACAGAGCCTGTGGAAGTGGAGGAGTTTGAAGAAGATGCTGCACTGCAGCAAAGAATCAGGTAGTTTCTCCAGAGCCCAATATAGGAGTCACTGCTTGTAGTAGTATTTACTTTCTTTGTGTTGATAGGGCTGCTATTAAAAAAGAAAGAGAAGAGCTCAGTAGAGTAAATTAAGCTTACTACATTTTACTTTGGTTTTCTACTGAATTTATTTTTCAGTTATGCATACGCCATGACTTCCCCAATTGTTAACATAGTAAACTCTGAGTAAGTTATTCAGAGCAGACTTGTACATCAATAATGCATGCTTTTACATTCAAATCTGCTGAACTACAATTTGGCCAAAGGCATTAATTAATGTTTGCTGCAGATGATATTTTATGCAGATAAATCTGCTTTAATTTTTTATTATATAAAGCTGAAATAAATCCACAGACAATATAAAGAAGTTATGTTACCTCAATGAAACAATAATGACACTGCAATGATGATAAATCTTGAAATAATACTCAATATAATATAATGTATTTACTTTAGAAATAAACTTACTTGATATCCACTTGTGGAGACAGCAGCTGAAGTCTTGTATAAGCAAATGTCCAAGCATAGCTTACAGCTGTTGGGCAGTGTTTTGGAAGATTTTCCTGCTTCATGAAACTTGAGAGGCTTATAATCCATGGATCTTGGCCTTGAGTCACATGTGCAAATATCCAAATATGTGAGGGACTGACCACATCAAGGTGGTGGCTGATTGGGGAGGAATTCCAGTCAGCCAGAGTTTGTAAATCTATTGAACTGGGACAGTACAGTAAAGTAGTCTGCGTGCATAGAAAAGACAATGAGGAAATATTTAATACCCATGTATTTTAAGCAACAATATCTTTTGTTATTTATCTAATAAAGTATCAGTATCAAAAGCACACCCATAACAGAGAAAAAAGTAATTTATGGGGCTTTTTACAGAAGATCTTAATGTAAACAGCTATAGAAACATGTTGTTTGTGAACAAACTGGTATTAGGAAATAGCAAATCCTAGAAAAAGACCCTTTCATGCATAAAGATTTAATTCCTCCAAAAGCTTTGTACTCTAAAAGCCTTACTACTGGATTCCAATTTGTTTCCTAATCCTAAAATCAGAAGTTTCCTTAATACTTAGGAGTTTATGATAAATACCTAAGTATGGAATTCAGCTGTTATTCACTGACAGCTATTAGAGCATTCATCATGGATAAAGGCACATTGACTGTTAGGACACTGTATTACTGCAGAAAAAAGCAGTGCCCTTTGCTTTTAAGAAATTGCAGTCTGTGAGCAAGATGAGAAAAAACAGATAAAGACACAGCTCTCAGTGTTTATATGGTGGTGATAACAACACACTATCAGTCAGAAAGTTTACAATGGCGGAGTCAACCTCACGACATACCTCAGATTTCTGCCTTTTTGCGGTGATAAATTGCTATTAAGATCAGCATGAACATAATGACGCTATCATTTGAAATACACACTATTTATTTGGGATAGCTTTACAGAATTACTTCATCTTACAAGCAACTTTACATAAGAAGTCCTACCTGGTCAGCCCCTGTGAGATGTATGAAACTCTCCAGGATAGTAGCACTCAGTCTGTCCATTACATCTATAGCCAACTCATCATCACTCTACAAAAAGCACAAAGCATACTAGGCTCAAAGAATGTCAAAATAAAAGCAGTTTCACCAGGCAGCCTAAGAATGGGTCATCAACTGTTACCTTTGAAATTTCTAGAAGTGTGAACAAGGCCCTTATTTCTCTGAGAACACTGACAGCTAATCTCCTGGTGGCAGGCCTTGTGCTGCAAAGGATGACCAAAGCAAAGCCTTCCACCACATGGAATACACTGGAGTAAAGGGTCCTCTCCAGGGGAAGGGTATGGGCAGCCCCATTGGATACACCACGCTAAGAAAAACAACACAGAAGTTAAGCAAAGAAAGAAAAACTAAACACAGCTAAGATACAGTTCCATTATTGGCAATGGCTGATTTAAAAATAAAATATTCAGATTTTTGGCTACTGGTCAAATTCTGCATTATGAGAGTGACATAATATTAGTCACTTCATTTTTTATTACCTCTCTGAATTTAGTCCAAACAAATACCACAAGGACATCTTTATTTCACTTTCTCACAAGATGATGCAATGAAAGCAAAATTTCAAAAACCTCAAGCATTACTCTTTTGTAAACAATTATGATATTAAATTATTTGAACCCTTTCTATTGGCAAGTAAAAACTGGTGGGCTTAATTCTACTGTTTAATAACTCCTACATATTTCCTATAACATAAGCAAAATGTGGTAATGAATTAGTGTTCACGTAAAACTTAATAATTTGGGACTACTTTTATTTTGATAAAAAATGTTAACTTAAAATGAGAGATCTAGAAGTCTTCAAGTGCTATAAGAAATTTAGCTGAATATTTATTACTTAACAAAACCACTAAAGCCACTAAGTTTGTATGTAGATTCCAAGTATGTTTTAACACCAAAGGATCTTATATAGATATACCTGAGCATCTTGGGTTTTATTGTGCATTTGGGCTGCTTGTTTCCACTGATTTATGAGCTGCACTAACATTTTTACTGCATTGTCAAGAAGCGTTGGGTGGATGTCAGTCACTTCACGCACAATAAAATAAACAAATCCTGAAAGAACATCTTCCCGCCAATCTGGAAAATCAAGCATTAATGCTTGGAGTGTATTGAAAGCCAAGGCACGAAGTTCTTCATCCATATGAATTGTCAGCCTGTTTAGAAAAAACATTGGTATCATCACCCTAAATAAGCACACTCTTAACCAGCCTTTATCATTTAAAGTTTGGTGTTTACTCTTCCTTCTTTACTGTACAATGCAGAACAGTTCCACAGAGATTCATTTCCTGCACTGGATAAAACTGAAACTGGCTAGTAAGAGAAGGCACTTCTACTAAAGCAAAATAATGCAAAGTTTCACAAAGGTTAATATAATTAATAAACTGTGTTCAAGAGAGACTATCAAATTTTTAACAAAGGTGCATATTTGCAGGTGTCTGAGCTCAGCAGATCAGCACTCTGTGATGTATAGGCTATTTTCTTCAAATTAAAATTGAAAACAACACATTTGTTTTGCAGCTAAAGGACACTTACTTTAGATATGAGAAAAAATTCACAAAACATTCCTTTGAACATATACCTAAAAATCCATCTAAGCCTGCTATAGTAGAAGACACTTCTTCCAGTATTATAATATTACTTAATAATTTCATGTCTTTAATATTATTTTAAACATTGAAGAAAGAGTGTTAGAAAAATCTTCTTCTCCTAAGTTATTACTAACTTTTTATATACGTAACTCAACCCTTTATATGAAAATGAATTTAGAATTTCCAAGCTATATGTTGTCCTGTATTTCTGTGCCAGACTATTCTTACATTTATAATTTAAAAATATCTTCTCAACTATATATCAGTACTGACAGGGTATATTCAATTTAAACTGAGATAAGAGATGGAAGAATATGGGTAGTGTTGGATCACAGAAAAATGGAAAAACAAAGCAGGATTAGTAGAGAAAAATAATGAAGTTTCCCCCAGGTGCCTATCTCAAATTTTGGTAATGTCAAACAGGACTGACTTTATGAAAATTTAATAGTATTTGCAACACAAGAAAAAAAGAGAGGAAAAAAAGTATAGCAGGTTAAAAAAACCAAAGCAACAGCAATAAATTCCTAGTTCTCAAAATACTCTCTCTAAAAATACATGCAAGGTCTGCAGGATAAATTGGCCTCCTGCTACTACAGCCAGTAAAAGCTGACCAACTGCAGAAGGCTGGCAGGAGCAGCGAGGACAGAGTGTGCACGCAGGGACTCACACTGCAGAGCGAGGGCACTGACAATTGTGCACATGCAGCATTTGAAACAGAACATCCACTAAGAGCACAATCCTGTTTCTCTTACCTTGCAAGCAATTCAATGAGGTCAGTCCTACTCATGCCATCTGGAATCAGTCTTGGGATAGCAGCAATGCAAGTTCTGAACAAATCTATCTTAGGTTTCCTCTCACCCCTACAAAAGCAGTTTATAATCAATAAAGAGACCAGAAAATTTACTTCAGTACACTAGAAATGTATTTTCAATTTCATGCCACAACTATGGAGGTAACATACATTTTTATCAATAATTAATGAAACTAACATTCACTTAATAGTCCAGAAAAAACCTCACAACTGTAACACTTTAATGATGGCATCTGCAACATAAGAGAATAAAAATAATGTGATGCTACTGTGACAGCGAAAATGCTGCAATTCAGTACATACGTAATCATGTCTTCTGGTTCTTTATTGGACATCTGCACACTAGTCATGCACATGGGCCTTCCAACTTCTTTGTCCAAATGCCTAAGAATGCTATCCAGTGCTTTTCTGACTTGAGGATAGTATATGGACATTCCTGAAAAATCAAAGAGTGAGTTCCATCACCTTCTTTCATATTTTTATTTAAAAATCTGCCACTTATTCAGGTTAGGACAAGTTTCTTATTGCACAGATGACATGAAATATATACTTTAACTGTCAAAACAAATGCATGTATTTATGAAATACATATCTATAAATATAAGACATTATACAAAAGTAGAAGTTTCCTGCAGGAAAAACAAAAACAATGAAGTAACCATTAGCTGCTTCTTCATTTTCTCAATTCCAAGCTTTTTAGTTCTAGTTTAAATTTGACATGTTGAAACAGTCCTTTGAGATGACTACCTCATTCATAGAAGATCAACAAGGCAAAGGGATTTAGAGTGCCTTACTCCACTCAGCTGTGAGACATTTGGAACATTTTAGAGTGACATCAAGAAAAAAAAAAAAATTGCCATGCTGTTTACCACACTCACTGCACTCAGGCTTCTTTGTACTTATTTTGCAACAAGTGCAAAACACTTTAAGACATGGGTTTAGTTTGAGACACCAGAGGGTCATTAATGTCTAGCAGCCCTCTCTAAAAATCAAAGTAATTCTGGCTAACAATTAAAATAAATACATAAATAAAGTTACACTAATTTACTGATGAGAATAATTGGGAATATACACAGACATATTGAAATGCCAACTTACAAAAGAATATAACATACCTATAACTTTTGCTTCCTCATCTGTCAGTGTTTTATTAAGAAAAATTTTCTTCACACGTAGAGTATTTCCCGACGGAAGAACAACTCCTGTTGTCGGCATTGGTGGTTCACCATCTTTTTGCTGCAAACTATCTGCTATGACAAGGAAGACTCTGAGGCCAATATTCATCCTCTTCAAGCACAACAATGGGAGAAAAAAAGGGAAAAGAGAAAAAATTACAATATTGAAGTAACACAGAGACAAAATACAAATTGCATTTTTCCTCTCTTTTAAACAGACAGCAAGACAGACCTAATTTAAATGTTGCATATTAAGGTAATGAAGTAACAGGAATAGAGCTTAAGTTTTCTGTGCCGCTCCACATTCTGATTCAAGTGAACTGACTGGGCCCAGGCTAAGATACAGAATATTATATAGTACTGAGCACTCAAGGACTTGATATGAACCTCTAGAGCAACACACTGAAGACAGACATTGCTAAACATCCCATCTGTTAGACTGGGTCTTGAAGAGCTAGGTATGACTTTCCTGAAAAAATGCTTTACAGTTACACTGTACCAAAAACCCCATACTTTCTGAAATTGTTCTTGAAATCAGTCTTAACTGTAGAACTGCTTGCTCACCTAAAATCAAACAGCAACAGTGCACAACAACAATTACTTCTTCAGTGTTAGCAGAACACTCCTTCAGATACTCATTAATTTGCTTTTATCTCGGTGCAAAGTTAACCACTTCCTCCCCAAAAATCCCTCAATGCCTTGTTCTCATGGCATGCAAGTAATGAGCTTTTATTACCTCTGGATTAATAGTGAAGGTTTTAGGTGATTTTCCAACACTAAGAAGATCAAATATTATTTCTTTCATTGCAAAATCCAAACGTTCCTACAAAGAAAAATAGATTTGTATGATCATCTCTTTCCCATTAATATGCATTATGTCTTGGCTTTGCACAGCTACTGGGTATTATGTCTTAAAATTTATTTTAAAAAGTTTTTAAAATATTTCTTTTTTCCTCCGTATTCTTATGACCTTTTTTTAAAATCTAGTACAATTCAACACAGCTCATCCCCTGATATGGCTGAACCATTTCTCCTGAAAAAATTCCCAGACAATTCATCATCAGATCAAATACATTTCTACAAATAACATGAGCTGTTATAGAAAAAAGAAATTGGGATAAAGAGAAGCCCTAAGGTAGAAAAAAATACTACATATAAATATAAATACAAAAAAATATAAACAGTGATGAGTTGTGCATCCTGCCTCATCCTTGTATGACCAAAAGCAAATAGTTTTGGATACTGAAGCACAGACAAACTATTTCTAAGACAGGAAAAGATGTCTCTAATATATAAAGTTAAAGATTAATGAGAGCTCATCTTGTGATATTGCATCTTGCATTTTGATATTAGGACAAAAAAATGCACCTAAAATAATATAAATCATAATGTAATGCTGACTATATACTACTGCATTCATTGCATACTATTTCTGTCTATTGAGGTCAGTTTCCAGGCTAAACATAAATAGGTATTGCTGTTCTAATTCTTTGTCCCTTATAAAACTACCATAATGGATATAGTAATTATATTGCAAACATATAAATAAATATATATAAATATATATATATATATATACAGCACCCAACAGTGCAATACAAATGTAAATACTAATCATCATAATGTTTGTACATACCAGTTTGTGAAGTTCAAAAAAAAAATTTTGCCACCAATTGAAAGAGAATTAATTCTTTCGTTTGTTACACATATTTGGAGAAATTCTACTCAAGATGAGACCACTTGCAGTGGAAACATTTCAAAAATGAACCTTAAACTTACAGTTCTTCCAAATAATGTCCATCCTACTATTATAGCTCTAGCTAGATGCATTCTTACCTGAGCAATGAACTGAATAATCTTCACAAATATATTCAGAGGTGTGTCTCGTGGGACCACGCTGCGCGACCCTTTTGGGAAAAGTGCTGATACAATGCTCATGAGACGGCTACAAGAGTTTAGAAACAAAAAGAAATAAAAAGATGTTTTAAAAATAGATACTTATAACAGCACAGATGTTACAGTTCAAATCTGGAAGAGTGTGAGTGTGTGTGTGTGTGTGTGTGTGTGTGTGTGTGGACCTACTATGAAATAATATAGAAGCCTATACAGGTAGGACCAGGTACAGGAAGCCCAGCACCAGCTGTCACCAGCTGTCATGGGTTCCTCTATGAACTGAAAAATATCCTGTTTTAAACCAGTTACTAATAGTCAGGAGGAGGGGCAAAATCTGAATGTCTATTCCAAATTCTCATTATACACAAATATAAATAAAACCTTTTTATTTCCAGTCCATACTTAGTGATGGACACTTCATATCCAATTTGTTCTGTCACCATTGGTGCCTTTTGACTTTAATAAATCTCTCTGCCTTCTTCTATCCCTGCAAAGACAATTCAAGACTCTATTCCTTCTTTCCATCAAAGTACTCAAGGGCTTTTGGTTTTCTCTATTAAGACAAAATATTTACTGCTTATTTGACTAAACCATCCCTGAGCTGGCTTCAAGCTCTCTTCTGATATCACTAAATTGGAATAAAATCTCCATCATCAGTAGTTTAAAATACTTTATATAATGAACTTACCTTTGAGTTACAGTGTTGCTTTCACATTTAATTCTAATAACATAAACCCACAATAACCTATACAAAGATTCCAGTGCAACTCGGGACATTTTGGGATCTTTATTCTGTAAAATAAATTTAGAAATACAGTTATTGTTGCCTGTGAGACACTGACAAAATTCTATTATAATGTTTATTTATTTTGAAAATAATTTTTAACAATGAAAGCAGATGGGTTTAATACTGACTACAATTTTTTGGTATTTTTTCAAAAACAAACCAAGCCTGTATTGCATATTTCCTAACCTTAAATTTTTAACTAGTAACTCCAGCTCATTTTACACATCTCTAACTCTGAGGGCAGAGCAGTAACTAAAAAGCAGATATTCTTCTTGAGATGAACACACCAAGAGTATATTGCTTTCAAGAACTTTTCTCAGAAAGCCCTTGGTAACAAATACCTACTTCATAGCAAACCAATTTTTAGTTTGTCTAAAACATTGGAGTAGCTGCTTTGGATCAGGCACAAGGTCTCATTCCATCACTCAGCCTGTGACAGCAGACAATAGCAGGTGCAGAAGAAAAGAATGCAAAACAGGGAAGGCACACAAAGATGCATCTCTGGGTGTGGCTTCAGACAATGCAGACACTTCCTGCAGGCTGTATTAGTGTTTGCCCACTTTCAATGAACTTTTATTGTAACAATTATGCTACTGCTTCTTGAATTAATATAAAATCTAGCAGCACAATTCAGTTTAAATAATGTACTGAACACAAAATGATTTTTGTCTTCAAGCTGCTACTGAGTTTAGCTTTGCTCCTCCAAGCTCATAAACTGTGTAAACAGTAGCTAGCTTTTGTACCAGCTCCAGAAATCTCCTTTCCAAATAGCGATTCTTGGAGTACTTACAATCTAGAAGTGTCCAGCAAGATTCCTGGACCTGGCCATAAGTATAAATTTCTGAGTATAATAAATGATTCTGAGTTGTCAACTTTTTAGGCATTATCCCAATTCAAACTAATAAACCCAAAGAAAACTAACAAAAAAGCAAAAACAGAACCCCAAAACCACACCTTCCTCACCTCCAGTGAAGTCCCTCTGTCTCAAGACATATCTATATGATGACTTGAACATAATTAATTTCATTTTTTTTTTTGCCACAAGCCAGTGAGTCAGAATTGCAGATGCCTTTGTCCTTCCAGGACAAATGGAGTGCAAATTCACAAAGGGTGTAAGTGGAACTAAAAAAACATACTGTTCAAAAAGAGATGGTCTCATTCATGGTTCTCTCTCCCACAACCTCAATGCTCCCTGTACATTAATTCTAGCAGTAAGAAAGTCCAACTCGCACCCATAAGCTGATCAAAATACCCTCATGTCCATGTCTGTATAAAAGATTGTATTCACAAAGGAGAGTAATTTTGGTGGCTTTAACACAGGTGGGTCCAGACTACTGGTTTTGACACTAAAAGCCTATCACAGAATCACAGAGGCAGAAGTGGTATTTCAAAGTAGGACAGACAAGTAACACACAAGGTTGACTACCAGAATATTAGAGGGAATAACATAACCCAGTTTACATCTGTGATAATGCTGTTCTGTCTTCCCATCATACATCAATGTGTGCTGCCATCACCTCTGAGTCAGCACTACAGCTAGGCAGTGGGTAAATTTAGGGAAGTGATCTGGACAAAATCTATCCAGCAAGAAGTTACACCTGTCCCTGCTTACTACTCACACTGATAAATGTCTCGCCCTACAGTTAATTTACCTGCAGTGCTACTGTGAGCAAGAAGGAAATGTAACTGTACCAGAGGGTGAGACTGGGATAGCTTTGATTCTAATCAGCTTAAACAGCAAAACCCCCACAATATTATTACTCATTGTATTTAATTTACAGGCCAACAATTACTGATTGTCAAAGCAGATAGGGAATTCATTGGTACAAGTGTTACAAAAGTCTATCTGAAATGCATCTGGAAATGAGTAATAGTTCAATTTTCTAATTTCTGATATCCTACAGGGGGGCTTAATTTACAGGTTCAGAAGTAAACAAAAAAATTATTGTTGGCTTTCAATAATCTAATAAAAAAATGGTAGTTGTTTTAATAATGTGTAAACAATGTTCCATCTGTTAGCAGGTGTATCATCCGATAGAGCTACTTCTGAGTAATTATGACAAAGTTTGCTTGTTATAAAGTAAAAAAAAGGAACATATATAGAGGCATTCACCTTTTTAAAAGAGTTAGGAAATAAATTCTGCAGTACTTTTATTATTTTAAGCATTGAAAATTTTCATTATCACTTCCTACAATGAAGAGTTAAAAAATATTCTAGAAGAAAATTGCTTTTGGGGTCTGAATTACAACACTGCATGTACACCTGGTATTAAGATGTCAGTATTTATTTTCTCTCAGACATTAGAGCAACTAGAATAAGGAATAGATGGCTATGTAATTCAACATCTGGCAGAATTTTAATCTTTTTTAGATGATATCTGTCACATTTTAAAGTAGGCTATATGTTTAGGGTTTTTTAAACACAGTTTTGTTTAAAATTTTAAAACTTTTAAACATAAATTATGGTATCAGCAGACTAAGAAAAAAGTTGTCAGGAACAGTATCTGTTACAAAACCAAAAACGTGGGAGCAAATTAAAACACATTAAAATGAGTCAATGAAACAAATCTCAATGATGGCAAGAAACAAAATAGCATTTTTTCCATGTTAGTCAAATGTAGTCACTTACTGAAGAAAGTACTTTTTAATACTGATGTTAAACTTTTCTTCTGTTCTGAACTAAAACAATTTCTACTTTTTAAAACCTGCAAAACCAACAGTGTAAAAGTCTTTCAAGTTAGTGCACTGCAAGTTGTTACAGTAAATCAGTTTCACGTTTTTTTTATTGTGAAAATGTTTTCAGTTTGCTCACATGCAAGACACTTTTTGAAATGAAGTAACAGAAAAACCCATACATCTGAATAGGTAGTTACTTCCAGAGGAAACATGCACTGTTGTTCAGGGAAACCAGCTGTGATATTAATAATCAATCTCACAAAGCCACACTTTCACCCCCAAGGAAAAACTGATATTAGACAATTTTCTGATCTTTCTCCTTTACTCCCTGGCAAGAGAAAAACATCTTTGAAACATTAGCTATTCTTAGTCCTATTGCTTCTAACAGTACCAACAGCAATTTTACAAAGAAAGGAAAGCACAAAATACAACAAATAACATAAAAAAACAAAACAAAAGTATTTACATGAGACAAAGCAACATTTCACTGAGTTACAACAACATATTAACTCACCTGCAGTGTTTCTATTTGTTTTCTGATACTGTTGTTAGATGGCATCTAAATAAAGCAATGTGAGACAGCAAAACATAACAAACATGAGAATGGAAGGCACATGCATGTTAGATGAAAAAAAGCTCAAAACCAACAGATAGCTGTCTAGCAAGGACTCTATTCAGTAGAAATAAAAGGGTTTGCTATAGTGGCAGAAAACGTTCCTTCAATTTTCAAGATTTTGTGGTAACAGACTACAGGTAAACTGTGAGGACAAAAAATACTCTTTCTCCAGCCAACAGTGGTGCAGAGTGACAGACACTGTTCTCTCTCATTTCTCCAGCTTTTTAAAATGTTCCTTCTTCCCTCCAGAAGAAGTAGGAAAGATACCACAACTCAGATTCATCCAAAAATTTATCAAATTTCTGACAAACCTGCTAGAATTAGTCTGTGTAAATACTAGTCAAAAAAAGTAAGCAAAGTGTTTTACAATACTGACCCAGCTTTACTGTCTGCTGAACAAACTCAGAATTTTGCCTACACTACAATGTGTAAAAAAATGCCTGCTGGGCTCAGTGCTGAAACAGCAGCCCAAGCGATTTGTGGGACAAAGCTAACCAAATATATACCAGAAAAAAACCAACCCTTTGGTACACTCCTGGTCTGACTCTTACAGCTCACTGATGTGCTCATTGCACTGGTCCAGACCACTAGGTTTCCTCCTTTCAGCAAAGCTAGGATCATCTCCCCACACTCTAAGCCTGCTTTGAGGATAACTAAAGGCAACGTGCACTGAAACCCAGCACAAAGAGTTTACAAAGACCATAAATATTGCCAGGTTTAGGATTCAGAGCACTCTCAGGAGCATTATCAAATTTAATAAAGCACCAGAAGGCAAGGCAGGTATGAACAAACTGCATCAGGTACTGTGGGGCCACTGCAAAGGTGTGAGCTTTCACAGCATGGCAAATGGGCAATGGCTCATTTCAGCCACCAAAGTGCTCATTTCACCACCACCGTGGTGCTCATGGCTAAGGAGAGTTTGTACTGGGCACTCACCAGGGAATAATGAGAGCACCACGAATCCATAACCTACATTACCTCTTGGTGACTTCTAGCATGCCTGTACTCTTCATGGAATATCCCTGTGACAGACTCCAAGTGTTATCATTATTTCAATTCCTAATTTGTTCATTTCAACAAATACAGTAGGGGTAAATGAATCCTCTTAGTGCTCTATGCATCTCCTAGTAACTTTCAAAATTACTTTATTAATAACAAGGATACTAGAGGCAATGGATTTGGAATTTCTTATTTCATTTTACATATTTAAATGACTCCAAATAAAATAATTTTAGTTATTAGAAAATCAGGAAATAAAATGAGGGGAAATCCGAAAGACTAAACTGCTGTGAAATTTAGATTTGTAAATTAATGAGATTACTTATTACAGAGTGCATGCATTTAATTAGCTTCAGAAACAAAGGAACACATTAATTCATAAGATACATCAGGACAGTGGGGGTGTATTTTTCAAGATTAAGCTCAATGAAATTTCTGAACAAGGTAGGCACCCAAAAAACTTGATAGTATTTGGTGTGCCAAATTAAACCAAGGCATAAAATACCCTAAAGGACTCACTGACGGCATAGCATCATAACACTGCAAATTCTGAATTGCAGAAATTCGTAAGTGGAATTTCTGCTGAATAGAGCCTTACAGTAAACGTGTTAAGCTGTTAGTGGTTAACAAATCTAAGTAAAATATAAAATGCATGCTCAGCAAATACCAGTTAAACTGACTGGCATTTATAGTTTTAATACATCCATTACCAGCAATGGACATTATGCCAGAAAAAGGCAACTCCTAGATTGTAAGGAGTTTTTTTTAAAGCTTTAAAAACAAAAGCACAAGCAGCCTCCATAAGCAAAATAAACCACAAAACAAAAATCAAGGCAAATACTGCAAAAGAACTGCAATAATGTTAGATGAAAAATATACAGAACCCAACAAGCAACAGAAAGGTGTGAAAGATGTTGTAAGAACAAAATGACCCAAAACAATCAAAGCAGCTAAACCGTTTTCCTTTTGACTTCATGCTGGTTTATGTATTTTACAAATAAGCTTTGTAACTGTCACTCATAGCTAACCAGAATCAGCGTTGTGAAGGAGGATCAAAGAATTTATTAACATTATCAAAATCAATACATTAGGCAAAATCATGAATTATGTTAATCATAATCAAGGAAAGAACACATACAATAACTACAATAAAGTGACTGATTTGTAAATATCTTGATGTCTTTATCAACCAATTGATGGTTACAACGATACCAACAGAAGGCACAAGTTAAAGGGACACTGTAATTGGTTTTTTAAAATTTGTATCACAGGCTGTAGATATAACATCTTTTCTGGTCTTACAGCTAATTTTCTATTCCCTCAATAAGTGAACAAAAGACAGGAAGTTTGCACTTCCTATACATTCTACTTAGAGCAGATAAGTCACTTATTTTGTCACATATAATTTACACAGAAAGAAATATGGTTTATATTTTCTCTGGCATTAATAGCCCTTGTTAGCAGACACTTCTGCAGATTTTACTCAATAAAAATTATAATCCCCAAGGGGACCACACTTATTTGCAACATAATATAGCATCACAAAAACTTATTACTAGGTTTAATACAGAGACTTGAAACATTTAATTTCTTTTTAGAAAAAGATTTCAGTGTCCTTTTAAACAGCCAAATATTACTCATTGTTTATTTGGCACAAGAATGCTGAAAACATATTGTCATAAATGCTAGTGATTTGCAACAGTTCCTTAATTAGAAAGGATTCTTACCTTCAGATGTGACAAACAGTTCTGCAGGAAAACGTGCCAGTTATTTAAAAAAAACTGTTTCTGACTGACACACAACAGGCAGGTGATCAATGGGTACAAAGCCTATGAGTAGGGGGAAAAAGAATTGATCAAATTGCTCTTTGCAGACCTCCCAAGTGTTTTACATTGAGAATGAGACACAGTTGGCTGCTGCCCCTCACTCTCACAGTTTTGGCACTGCGTGGCCCCTCTCCCTGCCCTGGGACACTCGTGCACAGTGCCCTGGTAACTCCTGAGTGCTGCAAGAGCTCAGGGGGTCACACTGGGGCAGGGGGACCAAGGTGAAGCTCATCCCCCAGCAAGGCCTGATGTCAAACAAGGACTGTGAGAAGTCTGATCCTTCCTACAATGTTCAGGCTTTCCCTGCAACCACAAGACTCAATTCATGTAGCTCTACATGCTGGGCAGGTGAACTGCCTCCAAGAATATTCAGGAAAAATATTAACTCAGTAAAAACTCAGACTTTAGTTGTCAGAAATGCTACTTCTACTCAACATCTACTTTTAGTGAGGAATGAACCACAATATATTTTATTTTAAATCTGTGCATATGCAAAGTATGATTTAGCTTTGCTTTAGTAAGGTAAGATTTAAGTACCACAACCTTTTAACACATAATGGTGATTAGTACCAAATCTGACTGCAGCTTTTCTTGTTATGAAGCACAACTAAAGGATGAGTAGGTAAACAATATTCCTGATACAACGTTTCTAACTTCATTTAAAAAATGATATTTTTAATACTAATATCAACCACTTTATGTTACTCTTACATAAAGAGTTTAACCAATACAATGATATATGCTTTATATGTGCAGAATACTAGAAAGAAAAGCTCATCCATAACATGAAAGTGAGAATATAACATTTTAAATTCACTTGCATTTACTTAATGTGCCAACTGAAATGCAAAAAGTAGCTCTACATTTTCAGCAAAGTGAAGTAAATCAACTTGAAACATGGCTGCCATAGTCATCAAAAATAACCAAATACTGCAAAAATAAGAGATAATTTAAAAAATGATAAAATTTAAACATGGCATATGATGAGAGGAGAGAACCAGGCTAAAGCAGGAGTATTAAGAGGCTGCTATTTAACTGAAAAAGTCTTGTCTGACATTGCATCTTTTAATTAATCCTAATTTAAATGTATTCAGACTCCCCGAATGCAAGTTTTTTACTATAAAGACATTAAGTTAAATAACTCTGCTAAAATCCACTAAAATAATCAAAAACAAGCACTGACTTCAAGACAATCTCACATGTGAGATAAGAGCACATATCTGCACAAAGAAACAAAGCAAAATTAGAACAAATGCGCACACACTGTGGAAATTTAATTATACTGAGATGTTAAGATTTAAATTAATATGGCTTGATAAGCTTTTCCTCATATAATGTACTAGCTTAAGAGCCTAAGATGAGCAAAATGGAGAAGTTGAAATATTTCTTTAAAATACCAGCGAGTGCTTCTTCCTTGAACTCAATTCAAAGGTAGTCTGATAAAGCATCTCCACAAAATTTTTCAAACATGGCACATTCACTTCATTTTTAACAGCCTATAAAAAAAGCACAAATTAATGGGCTCAAAAATTTACAAAGAAGGCAATTTAAATACACATTAAGATGTCTATGAATTCAAAACCACTCAAAAGTTAAATTTCACATTAGTAAGGTATTTCAGTGTATTTATCTTAAATAAAAACAGAAGCATAACTAATCATGCCATACACTACAATCATATGGTTAAAATTAACAATTAAAGCAAACATACAAAAAACTCCACCCCAACAGAACAGTCCACTAAAATAAATTGGTTTAGGAACATGGTCTCTATTCCGTACTCAAAGAAGAAAATGTATTTAATACCAACTAACAAATAAAAGCTACACTGAAGATCTTCATATGCATATTTACATTTATTAAAAAAAAATAGTATCCTTAACTTTCACAGCTCCCCTCTTAACTGCTCCTGTTTTCTTCTTTGTTTTAATACTGAAAACTGGAAAATTAAGAAATAATCCACAGGATTACCAGTCAACCAATCATGCAAGTTGTCTTTGCTCAGCTTTCAGAATTAGTGAAACACACATGGAGCCCTACAGCCTTCTGACCCACTCTGTTCTTGCACACAGAACAGCTTTCCTTCCACAACCCAGGCAGCTGCCACCTTCTTTACTGAAACCTCTGCAAGCCTTTTAGGCTTCCCTCTGGATCCTCAGGATGATCTATTTAAACACTATTCTCAACCTCCTGTTTTAAGCTGTTTCTGCTTTATTTATCACATTGAGGGGTGGGGTGTTGGAGACTAAAATGTCTTTTTTGGAAGAAGTCCTCAGTACATATAATTTCCTTACAACATAAGATAATTTCTGGTATCTTTATTATTTACAGTTATTAATATTGCATGTATCGCTGTAATGTGTACAGATCCACAAAGAAAGAAATTAGAAAGTAATTATGATTTAAATCACTTCCTATGTACCCAATTATTTATCCTTTGCTATCTTAGGCTATAGGTTGATTAGTACTCTGCTAGCTCCACGTGAGAAATCAGTCAGTTGCTGTCACCACAGCACTGTTGCTTTGGGATATAATCTTAGGCTTTCAGAGCAGCCCTAACTTCCCTGCTATAAAATATGCTGTGATTCATCATACCTGCAGGGTCCAAATCAGGTCAGGTTTCTTAAAATGCCTGAATGACTAAGCAAGGGAATGACAGCAAAGAAGTCTCAATGCTGAAACCCAACAGATTCCTCACTTGAGTGATTTTCTGTATCCAAGATACAGAAAAATCTACATTCAATTCCTTCAGCTGCATGAAAAATGTTCAAACTTGCATCTCACATCTTCCCAGAGAATGACTAACCTGCTCAACTGCACCTCAGCCTGGGAGTGAGCTCCTCATTCTATTTAAGAAGCTCCATTAGTATGAAATGATTAGAGACCCAGTGAGTCAGAAGGACAGATCAAGCCTCCCTCCCCAAGTGTCTGAAGCGCTGATTCAGGCTGGATCACAGCACCACAAGTGCTCTGCACAGCCCTGTTCCTGCCTCTGCCCTTGCCAGAGGATAGTCCCACCTCCCAAATGCTGCTTCTTCCTCCTTATTTCAAGGGCAGTTTTCCCCATGTTTATGATTCTGCAAACTAATATTTGCATTTACCTAAATGCTAAATAGTTTCACTTGGCACTCCCACTCCAGCTGCCAAGCTACTATAGAATTCAAAATGACAAAATGTGCTCACTCTTCAATAGGAAAGAAATTCTTCTATTCTTCTCTAGAGGAGTATAGGCATGCCTGGGTAAGATCAAAACTTATTCCCATAAGCAATTACTACTCGAAGCACCTCTTTCTAATTATGCCTTATGAAAAAGGATTGTTTCCTTTGTAATTTAAAAATAATTTAAAAAACCCAAGTCCCCAAGTATACCAAACCTAACAGCAGCAACAAAACCAACAAAAAAACCAACAAACAGCAGCCAAACAAAAACTTCAAATAAACCCACAACGCCCCCCCAAACCAACAAAAACAAACAAACATCAATAAAAACAAACAAACAAAACCCACAAAACCAAAAACAACCTCCTGCCTCAAAAAACCAAGACTGAGACCACGGAAAGGAAAGAAGCACTTTCCCAGGGCAAGGTAAACCATTCAAAAGAGGATGAAGAACTCAGAGAGTTACTTTCCTTTCTTTTCCTACCTAATCTTTCTTTTCCTATGATCTTGCTCAGATGGGATGGCCACCCAGCATGCTACTCTTTGTAGATCCTATTCTACAAAACAAGATCTACATGTCCCAGTTTTCCATTTACAGCAAGATATGTCCCTATAATCTATGTGACAACACACAGCCACAACTGGCCACTTTTTGGGACTGCATGCCAAACATGGGCCTGGCCTCTGCTAATACAACTAGCATTTTACACAACAATTCCAGAAAGTATCAATCTACTATGAAGAAATTAACTGAGCTTGTCAATGGTCAGCTTGAATTATACTCAGGCGCCATCATTTCTTCTTGACCTGCTGAACAAGCTTCACAAAACCAAGCAAAGCAGCCTGGGAAGAAACAGAGCCTGTCTTGACTAAAAGATTGCACAAGCAGCATTACAGGCACAGTACATCCAACACTGGGATGATAATGAGGTTTTTTTTCTTGTTCATAGCTGCTGTGTGAAATTTCTACACACAGAGGAGATGACGGACTGCTCTTCCACTTGAAGGATTAAATCTAGTGGACATTCACCTCTACAAATTATTTTTATTTAATTAGCCAAGACCTACATTCTTCCTTCCTGCATAAGAGTTCACACTCTTCTTATCAAACTGTAAAAATGTTACACACCTTACTACAGAAAGAACTCAAAAGATTTCAGCTAATAAAGAAAAGTCAGCCAGACCCTTGAGCAAACAAATACTAAACCAAGGAAATTTCAAATTTTTAAAGCACGTATAAAATTACACAATGCTCTGGTAATAAAGGTGTCTAGAAAACAGACAATTTTTTAAAGTTCTGAAAAATCTTTGGAAACGAGCCAACACACAGAATCAACCTATTTCCCTTTAAGACTGTGAAGGTAATCTATGCAACAGTCACAGAATGGTTTGTGTTGGAGGGGACCTTAAAGATAACCTAGCTCTAACTCCCCACTCTGCTGTGGGCAGAGACACCTTCCACTAGACCAGGTTGCTCAGAGCCCCATCCAACCGGGCATTGAGCACTTCCAGGAATGGGGCATCCACAACTTCTCTGAGCAACCTGTTCCAGTGCCTCACCATGGTCCCAGTAAAGAATTTCTTCCTAATATCTAATCTAAACCTATCCTACTTCTATCCTTGTTCTATCACTACATGCCCTTGTAAAAAGTCCCTCTTCAGCCTCCTTGTAAGCCCTCCTTAGGCAGTAGATGTCCTTCTGAATCTATAAAAATGTAATATTTTGAGGATTAATTGAAGAATTTTAATGAGAGCCCAGTGGAAAGTGGGGGGAACAGTGTGGCAGGGGGGATTAAAATACTTACAGCAGCCACAGGTATGAGAATTTCCACAAACAAACCAGCAAGTGCATGTTTTATATCCTTATCTTTTACTTCCAGGAAGTATTGAGCACACTCCTTAGTAAGAAAACATTAGAAAAATATTTAGAAAAAGGAATACAAACATAACTACGTCATAAAAACCACTAGCAGTCTAACATTAGTTGCCTGTTTTAATTTTAAACATGTAATGTGTTTGAGTTGCTTTTATATTCCTTAGCAGTATCAACTTCACAAAACATAAGAAAGTTTAAAACCTGTTTGCCCAGCAATACACCTCAATGAATTGAAAGAACATTTGTAATACCAGATAGCTATTTACTTTTTACTCAGAATATAAAGAGTACTCAGAATACAAAAGAATATAAATACACACATTTTCCCTCAGATCATTTTGAAGCTTAAAAAATTTTAATGCTTAATCTATTAAAATTATTGGGAATTATATTTTATTTTTAATACTAATTTTCATTTTCAGAGGACTTTGATGTAAAGAAAATTAAATATAACTAAATATTCCATACACAATAAATAATCCATAGTGAAGTGTTTTTAAAGAAAAGTTAAGTCTTGACATCTCATCTGTTAAAAAATTATATACAAAATAATTATTTTTCTTTAATACACTGCTTTTATAAAGACAAAATTATTTGATTGCTATCCATTTTCATTCAGTCTTAAATTCACATATTACAGGTTTGCCACACTACTATGGCAATTGTGAAAGGCTCCTCCTCATGAAAGGTACTCACAAATTAGAGAAACAATTCACACCTCTGAAAAATTAGGAACTGAACAGAAAAGGATGAAGGATGGCACACAAGTAGAGGGAGTGACTGATCACAGCAAGTGTCATCATAGCTTCATGACTTAAGCATTTAAAATTACACTTATTTCTGTTTTCTGTAGCATTTGTTTACCTGCATGAACTGAAATGATGCTTCAAAATCCTCCACAGGATACATCTTTACTCGAAAAAACTTCATTCCCATGATCAAACTGATGATGCTCTGTACTACGTGAGGACTCTGTTCCTTTTGCCGCAGCTCCTTTAATTCAGTGACAAACTTCTTCCTAACAGCTTGAAACCTGAACAAGGGATACAGACAGCAATTGTTTGCATTCTTACTTACTTTTGTATGAGGTCTATAATTTTGAACCAATTTCTTTAGTCTGTAACAGTATCAGCAGCTGCAGTATGAGAAATGCAAGGGAGATGAACCCTGGTACTTCAAACCCAGGCATTTACGAGTGCCTACAGTGATCAGTACATGAGAATATGCCAGTTAAGTAAACAAGAGTTGACTGGCACAGGGCCTCCTTTCCCTGCCCCTACAAGCTGACTGCAAAGCAATGATACTAAACATTATTTCTTAATTTGTTCAATTTTTTTGTGCTGGAACATCAGACAGACACAGCACACTACACCTGACAACATTTGACACTTACAGGATTATATACTGAGGACATTAATAGATTCTGCTATAGCAAATAATCTTTAAGTCTACATTGGTCTGTTCTTAAACACAAAGAGTCAGAGACTGAACTTACTTTGATTGAGCAAGAACCCCTGTCACTTCTGCATATAAGTCTGCAATAATATGAACATTCCCAGTGTTGGTTCCTGAATACCTAAAGAGAAAAAAAAAAAACAATAAAGGGAAAAAATCTTCATTAAATACAACTTTGCTCTTCTAAACCTCAAGCAAGTTTTCAATTACAAAAAAAAAAATTTGTCCCCTAGCAGGCAAATTATTACCATAAAAACAATTAAATTCAAACATGAAATGCATGGGTGACATTTAAAGCAATGTAGTTTCATTTCTTATTTCAAAAGAAACATATTCTGGATAGAAATTTTAAGAAATTTTACAGTTTTTATCTAAACTCAGGCTTTTCTTACTGCATCTAAGGATGCAAATCATTCTGTAGATTCAAACCAAAACAAACTCAGTGCTACATTGCACACAGCCATCTTCTTTCAAGATGTGTTTCCAATTTAAAGACATTGACTTTTGTTCATTCACACTGGTATTATCACCAACATGTTACATGTGAGGGAAAAGAGAGCAATCGCAACAAAGAAACACAGGCTGGTAATACAAATATTTTAAAGTACACAGTTGAAACTTACCCTTCCTTATGTTTAAAGTGCTTAAAAGCCAAGTTTAGAACTTCATGTACTAAAGGATCTGGCACTGGATGAACAGGTATCTGAAAGGCACATATCACTTACATGTATGTAGCACCTATACATACATGCATGTATGAAGCAAATAAACAGTGCTGTGAGATGCTCTGGAGAAATCTCTCCCACCAGTATCCAAGGACACCTTTGCTAGCATATATCAAGCTAATTCTGCAATATATAACTTTTACACAATCTGTACTGGCATTCTTAGCCAAATAAGGATAATTCTAAAGTACATTTTAACCTCATTATCCAACAATTTCAACCTGTATTTCAAGAACATTTAAGCCGGCAAAGGGTACCGAGCATAAATTAAATGTTATTTTTTACAGTTCTGCTTTTTGCAGTACATCAGCAGCTTTCCAAGACACAAGAACTGAGATAATGCATGCATGTAAAGAAAAGACAGGAGAGGCCAAAGGCTTTATGTAACTGAGAGTATAATTACAGCCTTGCATATGCTCACCATAGATATGTTCTAGTCTTTAAAATAAAAATTTAAAGGAGATTATCAAAACCAACATTACAAGCAAAATATTAAAATTAATTTGCCAAAGTAAAAGATCTTACCTGTTTTAGAACCTCTATTAAAACTAAACAAAAAATGAAATCTACAGCTAAGTCCCTCCTTTCAAGTAGATAATCTCTTTCACGTTGTTGGTCATCCCTAAAACAAGAAATCAAGAACACAGCTATCAGACACAAGACTGAACACAAATATTGCAGGGACAGTTACTTTCATGTAATCACTGTTGCAGATGTACATAAAATGGATAGGTGGACCTGCCAATAATCAAAACAAAAAAAGGGGGACAAACTAGCTTAGAATTACCAGTATCCAGCTTATTTCTGTATATCCACACTAAACCCATTAGGTCACTTCATGTATATCATCTACACAAGTTAATTCACTACCTTAAAGAAGTCTGTGTGTTTTCTACACAAATTTAGGTAAGGACAAATCCAAATACAACGTACTTGTCACAGAAGTACAAAGCACACATTTTCTTATGAGAAAGCACAGAAAAATCAAACAGACTTCTGCAAGGAAAATTCTTACCCCTTTGATTTCGTGCTTGACCGAGGTCTATACTCATAAGATTCATCCTCTGTTCCATTTTGGCGCCTGTACCAGTCAAACAAGGTGCGTAGTAAGGAGGGGAGACAGTGCTCTGCTACTGAGCTCATAGAGCTTATCAACTGAAAGAGGAAGAAAAATACTTTAGCCTCATAGAGCTAGGAAAATCCTGGAGTTGAATAATTCTTTCAAATTGTTTTTTAATGTTTAAAACCATATATCGCATAACTTCACAAAGTGGCAAGTTAATATTCATTTTCACCTAGGACAGTTACTGTAAATATAACATACTGAGTCTATTATTATAATAAATTTAAGTAAAGTGTTCCAAAACTCACAGGGATCACAAAATGACAAATTTATAGACATATAACATGTATAAAATCATGAGAAAACAGCAGTGGTATTAGGACATCCCTGAATGTTGCCATATGTATATTTGAAGTATAGAAACCTTCACATCACGAATTACAAGAGCCAGTCCTTCTAAACTGAAGAAGTTTAAAACTTTAAAAAATATTGTTCTTTGGCTATTATATAAACAAAAACAAGAGCCTTTTAGATATTCTACATTGCCTTTAATACATTTGACTGGTCTGGGTCTCAGGCTATACTTACTTGTAGTGTAACTCCTCCATCTTCTGCTTTCTTTCAGAAAATCTGTATGAGTAGTAAACTCATTTGTGCAACAGACATGGCAACAGGAACCATTACAGAAGGAAGACTTTAAGATGTTATTAAACTAAATTATCTAGGCTTCCTTCAACTAAAAACTTTTTGGAAAGGAGGAAAAATGACTGAAGACAGCAAAATGCCATTATAAACTTGGTTCCAGGAGGCAGCAGGGAGCAAGCCCATTCCCTAAACAAAGGTTGGAATGGGAGAGTTACCATGCTGCTCACTGATGTCATGTATTACCTGTCTCTTGGATCTTTCAAATAAGGTTTTAATAGAAGCCATGCTCAAGCTGTAACTTATCAATATTCACTATTCCAGATACCAGAATAATATTATGCCATTACGTGCTCTGATATAACATTAATGAAGTTATTTCCTTTTCCTCATTTGAAGCATCTTGGGTTTTTAGATTTGTCAAAAGGATAGGGACAAGTTAACCACAGGAAAACCTCAAAAGGACCTCTTTTAATCTTCTGAATACATTACTCAGATTGTTAATTAGTCAGTTATTCAAGTTACAAGAATTAAATAGTGCTGTGAACTGATGGGTTTCTTAGCGCAAGCAAAAGAAGCAAGCTGCATTTTAAACTTTACTAAACCTTTTCTTTAGGTTTTCCTGCAAGTTTACACAGTTTATCAATACTAATACTATTCATAAATGTTCATAAAAGTAGTTAGGCAATTTACATTGGCTTCCAGAGAAACAAGCATGTATTACACACATTCAAAAATGTCACTGCTAAAATGCTAAAACCAGAAACTACTGGCATAATAAAGTATTTTCCTCTAGAAAAATAAAAAGTTTTACATAATAATTATTTATTTCCTGTCAAGTTTTGCATTCTTTGTATTCTAATGAAAAGGCACTGGAATCACCAGGAAGATGACATCTTTGCTAATATTGCATAGCATCTAAGCAGAACATCAGCTATTTTTCATTTAAAATAATTACTATACTGCCTGGGTACTATATTCAAAATAATTTTATAATTAAAAAATACTTTCTTATATAGAAGATCTATTTCTCATACAAGAAAACTCTTTTATTTTAGCATTACATTATGCCTAGGTTGAAAGCAGCAATCCAGACAAAGGGCTCCTGTAATACCCAGAAGGACAGGGCTGCAATAGATGTGACATATACTTCAGTTCCTCAGAATGAAACAGCAAATCCTGCTCAAGTCTCAAAGGCTGTAACATATTTCTAATTGCTTCACATAACATATCCAACAGCACAGTGAGAGATAAAAACAGAGAAGCAAAATTATAGTAAGATGCTAAAGCACAAATTCCAGCTTTGGCCAAAATCCCTGTCCTTAAAACATTGCTCAAGTTGTGCCTAATCATGAACAACCCTGAACCTCACATACATCTGCTTTCAGTCACTGAGAAGGTCAACACAGGCTTCTGTGTGATCATAAAATTTTGGTGTCTTAGGACAAGAGTAGGAAATTGCCAAGTATGTTTCCTACAATAAACAAAAAATGAAAACCACTAGCTATTTCAGTTTCAAGCTGTACAAGCAAAAATATTTTAAGAAACGCAATATATGCTCTATAAAAAAACTCCTGTCTGGTAGCTTCCTGATGTGCTAGGAATGGTAAAGGGAAAGCTCTGGTGCTAAAATTTTTAACAGTTCACAAGTGTATCAACATACAAATTTCCTTTTCCAAAATTTCTCCTCTTTTAGCTGAATTTATATTATTGTTCCAATTATGATATCAAATGACAAAGAGAAGATTTCTGCTGTTTGGAAATTAAAAGCTATTGATTATTCAAACTTGTTTTAACAGCAGACCTCTTGGTCTGGTTATGTTTCTAACAAAAATGATTTATAATCCCCTTCAATGCTATTTTACTTTTTCATTAGAGGGACAGGCAACACTCCATGCCTTCCTCCTCCATCCCTTTTCTCATCACTTACTGAGATAAGAGAACAAGTCTTAATTAGATAGCACCTTAGTCCCAGGGCCCTCTTGTGTTCCAAGCATGCCCTCACTATTCACAAAGTACAACACTTACAAACTCAGACCCCATTATCAGTACAGGTAAAGCCACTTTTTAGACCCAGATTCCTGGCTCCATAAAGACCTCTGGGTGAACAAGGTTGGCCCAGCAGCAAGTCTAGCTTCTCTGCTGGATGCTGTGGCTCTGACCTCTGGCTCCTTCTCATTCCCACACTTTACCAATCACTTTTTTAAATCTGTAATCTTCTGCACTGATGGAGAATTGTTCTTAATAAGGGTTTTATACAGCAAGCAATGAACAGAGAGATGCAATCTTAATTCCTTTTGCCAAACAATGTGCAAAATTCCCTAACAAAGTTCATGATCCCAGCCACTCAGGTCTGCCTAAAGCAGTTATTCAGCGGCACTACAGTTCAGATCTCGACTTCAAAGTAGATTACAAATTACAAAGAATAAAATAAGAACTCACACACATATATATATACAAACAATCAAAACTTTTCTTTTAAAAACTGTATTTTCAGGAAAACCAGTTTCTTTCTATATTATCCACTTTTAAAAGTTACATGTTTTATTTTTCATTTCTCTTCACTCAGCCTGTTTTTAGAACCTCTCTTAGACAGAACACTAAGCTTCATCTTAGTAGATGCTATTCAGGGACAGTCAAGAACAGGAACAGGCAATTAATGGGGCTTCCTGTGAACACTGCCTCTCCACTGCAAGGAAGTGGTTATGGGACACAAACATGCCTACAATATTGAAGAATTGGAAATACAGACAATAAATATGAATAAATTGAGCAGAGAGTCTTTCCAGACACAGTTCACTGAGAGTAAGTGAAATGGAATTGCCTAGCAGTCTATCTATATTCTCTCAGCAAAGGACAAAGTAACACTTTATTAACACTTGAATCTACCCTACACCTTCTGCCATAGAATCAAAAAGCATTCAGTAAAAGCCATGTTACTGAAATAAAATTCACACTATTTGTTTATAAAAACAGAACCCTAGACAGTCAAACAATAAGGGATACAGAAATAAACAAAGACTTTTTGTCCCCTAGTGTGCTGCAGCATCTTTCTTCCACCAGTTTTCACTGCCACCTTCAAATAATTATCTATTCTAATAGGTTATTACTATCATATTCTACAATGGAAAATAAAGTCTAACATTCAGAGTCTAAATCTTCTGACACAGATTCAGATGTGAATGTTTTAAGTTATTACAACAGTGGAACCACTACTCTGCAACAGTAAAGCCCACCTTAATCCAATAAAAGTTGCCTTCAATTATACGTCGCCTACCTGATCAAACTGAAGATCTTCACCTCTCTGAAGAGATCTGGACAAGAGCTTTTCCTGTACAAAAAATAAGAAGAAACATACATTTCACAATGTCATTGACTATTATCAAAGATAGATTCCTTTTTTCCAGTTATATTACAGAACAAAGAAAAGACTTTTCATATAAATATTTGCAAGTATTTTTAGATACAAGTATTTCTGGAGATGTGATGTATACTCCCAAAAATTAATTCAGTAGCAAAATAATAATAACATTAAAGACTGACAAACAGAAGATGGTAGAGGCCAAATGAGGACCAGCTGGTGGTGGATGTCAAGTGTAACTTGGAGGGAAAGCCATTCCTATCTCAATTAGCAAGTTTTTTCATGTTCATATATAGCAATTATTCTAAGTTACAATAATGACTTTTACAATGTCTTCACAAAGGCAGAGACAAGTGTTCAACGCATTTCTAATCTGCTCTTCCCCTGAACTGTAGTACAACACAGCTAGAAGTCCTACTCCAGTAAAAGGAGAATGTGAATAATCACTTGCTTTAACTTGAAGTAACTATAAGGAACAAAAACAAAGCAATATTACTAGAATTTCACTTATTACAATATTTAGTGCTACCAGTAGCATATGACACACTCCTCTGTTAAAAGCAAAATTAAATTATACTCCTGACAAAATAATTTAGTGAGGATTAAAGCATTGTGGAAATAAAACTTTTATAAACTCTAACAGTACACAGTAATTCTTACTAGTCACTGTGTAGAGTACAAAATGACACACTTACAAGAAATACAAGTATACCTTGCTCAGGTACCCTGGAAAGTTAAAAAAAAAAAAAAAAAAGGTGGAAGAAAAGAATAAAGAAATAAAAAGAAAAAGAAGAAGAAAGAGAAGAAGAAAGGAAAAGAACACCGAGTCCTGTGAACTGGCTTTGAGGATCACTGATTTACAGCAACCCAAGTGCCACAGTAACAGCTTTAAGAGCACACTGCAAAGCAGTAACATATATAGAGATCTGCTGAGCATTTCCTCTTATTTAAAAAAAATTTAAACTATCCTTCACTTGATAATATAAATGAGTTCAAAATGTTATCTTTCACAAGGAAAGAAAAAAAGTACCTAAAGAGTTAATAGCTCACATTAGACTGCAGTAAGCAAACAAGGAAGTTTTATGGAGCAGGCTAAGTCAAGTAGTTAACTTGCCTGGTCTGGCATGTAAAGGGAGGTGTGAGCAATTCTGATAGCCAGTTCTGCTCTCAACAGGTTGTAACTCAGCACAAAGTAACTGCTCAGTAGTTTAGTATGAGACAACACCCATGCTGTCAGACTGTTGACAAAAACTGAGAAAGTCAACATTGCTTGGTGATTAACACTTGCAAGGCTGCAAGAGACTGCCTGTATGTTCAACAGATAAAAATTCATTTTGCATGTCCCAAATCCAAGGTTTGAACAAGCAACTTATTTTTTCTTGTCCTAAGTGTAATCTTGAAAATACAGCTCAGTTTCTGGCATTTTCTCCTTTAAATGCAGCTGTATTTGGTGTTAAAAAGAATGCAATATCTGGCAACTATTACAGCCTCTGAAAACTTGGATTCAACACTGCCCAGGCAAAAAGCACTTGCCTACTCTGAAAGTATAATTTGAAATTATAAAAATGTCAATGCACAAGTCATTTTCCCTTTCCATAATCCAAAGAAATCCACTTAATTATCTAGGAAAATACTACCATTTATGTTCACTTCCAGTATGCCCACATTAAAAAATATTTTAAGAAGGGGCTTTCTAGGTAAATGCATTGATTATTCTGAAAAAGCTCTAATTTTTGATCAACTGATGTAATAGTTAATGTTCTTTCACTGTCTATTTAAAAGCAAAAGCGGAAAGGTTTCACTTTGTGGATTCTTTCAAATTCCTGTAATTTTACATGTTAAATCTGTTCAAAACACTATGAGAATTAGTATTTTGAAGTATACACTAAAAGCTCCAGAGAGCACTTGCAAAGCCAAATTTTGTTCTAGCTAGCAAGCCTCCCTCCTTTTTTTTTACACAGAAATGCCTGCTATAGATGAATTCTTATCTGTATTATGCTTTCAGATAAACTGCACAGTAATTGCAAGCTTATCTATAAAGCAGAAATACAAGAAATGTTCCACTCTATACAAACATTGTATCATTGCTAAGTTAAATGAGAAAAACTATTTTCTTATAAGATGGAAAAGTGTAAGAAGATGGGAAGAGTCTTCCTGTAAGAAGATGGCAAAAGTCAGGTTCCTTAAGGCCTTAGGATACAACGTCTCAACAAACCATGTTTCCACCATAACACTACAAAACTATTATACAGGTGAAGAAACCCTGGGTTCACTACACCCATTGCATGTGTCTAAACCCAAAAATTGCTAAAGAAAAGAATGACAAATCAAAGAGAAGTGAAACATTCTGTAAGTCTTTACACAAAATTGAAATCCATGTCAATAGAGAAAAAGCTAGTTCTGAAAGTTTAGCTTCCCTCCCATGACTCATACTAATTTAGATACTTCTGTATATCAAATGTTTAAGATTTTAAGGTCAGAAAGAATGAAGACCTTACAAGTTCATAACCAACTCTATTATGTTTCCTCAGCACTAAGAATCTTAACTCTTAAAAGGTAAATACACTGTAGAGTTAATGTAACACTCACCAAACAAACCTGACATAACCAAATAATACTCTTGAACCCAACCACAGGTTTATCAAGGCCTTTGAATTATTTGACTTTTAAAATTAGTTTCTTTTAATATCTCCTTCTACCTCTGCTTTGTCATGGCTCCAGTCATCTCACATGATTTAAAAAAATCTATTCAACAGCATAAAGTAAATGTCTGGAAACTCTAACTGAATAATTTAAGATTTATTTTCCTGGCTTCCTGAAGTTCAGAGAGAGATGAAAATAATAGGTCTCCATTTATCTTTTACAAGTGAAATGAAAAAAAACCAAAACACTATTGCATTAAGCAGAGAGCAGTTTGCATCCATTGTGTAAAGGAGAAATGTCAACATATGGCAGGCAGCAGGGATCAGGATGTGCATGTGCTGTGCAAACAACTGCACCCATGGAAAAAGGCACCACCCATTGGTCCCTCTCCAGCATTCCCTGGCACCATCCTCTGGTGGCCAGCACACCTCAGCAGGGTGGCTCAGAGAGCCTCTGGCAGAGCTCCAAGCTGCAGGGAAGAACCCAGACAAGGGATGCTGCCCCACCTCCTGCAGGCCCGGGGCGGGGCAGTGCATCCCTGCCCCAGGGGCAAGCACAGCACTCTGCTGAATTTTACTTCAGACAAACTTTTGAAAGCATCTAGGCAAGACTTGCAAAAGTGCACAGTGCTAGTCTGAGCCATGTGTAGTATTTCTACAGCAGAATAAAATCCTTGTGGTGGTAACAGGCATAAATACTCTTGCTAGCTGTGACTTCAGTGCGAGACACCTACAATTTAGTAGGTGGCCCCATGTTAAACTCTCTGCTTAAATTCTAACCATCCATACTTACATGCAGCTTGACAAAATGCAAAATAATTGAGTTTATCACTAATCTTTTTAACTGGTATAGTTTATGTCACATTTGGGGAATGCTGGTGTCCTTCCTCAGCGTCATCCTTCTAAGCTGAAGAGTATTTTTTAAGCTCCAAGACTACTCTTGGACTCTTCTTTTCCTTTAAAACTATATACTGCTCCAAAAGATTTAGCACAGCTGGTTAAAAAAAAAAAAAGTGGTTTTATTTCATTTATTCACTAAAAGGATGATCTTCCTTCCTGTCATTACACTTGCTGCTTTCATTTAATAATTTATTTTAAGCATTTGCTGATAAGCTCTGTCTGCAACTTTGAAAAAGCTGAGGTATTACAATTTGCAAGCGGAGAACTCTTAATTAAATTAGTAAGAAGAAATAAGGTAAAAGTCACAGCCAGAGAAACCATTCAGTTAATTTTTGAAATCACAAGTCAGTTACCTTTAAATGTAATCCGTACATTTAGCAAAAATGGTACTACCTCTCACCCACAGATGATCTGCAGTGAGTGACCTTTTTTTTTAATTTATATTTTAATTCATTTTTGCTCCCCTACTGTCATGTTCAAGTTTTAAAAACTAGCTGTCTATTATGTCTAGCTCCTAATTTTTATTAGTCTGGCTTTAAATTCTCTCCAACAGCTTCACCCAACAGCCTAGCTTCATTAAAGATTTATGTAACTCTATATATATTCTTCATAATTTGTTTGCAGCCAAGTCATTCCACAAAATCAAATCACACTAAAATAATAAAGGGCTTTCCACTCTTCCATTAAAGCCTTTTATCCAATCACAATCAGTGCTTTTCTGGTGCTCTTCCAGCCTTTTTATCTTTCTTTTTAAATTTCATACACTAGAACTGAATGTTCAGTACTTACAAAAATTCTGCATACAGGAATAAAGCTGCTTCAATACCTCAGTATTTCCTTTCAGTTGGACACTTAAGAATTCCCTCCTATCTCTTTATGTTATCCAGGCTCAAGTTGTTTCACTTCCACAGCCTTTGGCACCTCTCTTAATTTGCTTGTTTTCTATACAGTCCTTCTCACCCATCAATATAAAATAAGGAAAGCTGGTTATACATGTAAATTACATTTGTTTCCATTAAAATTCATTTTGTTTAAAGGAATTCAGCTTAGCAAATGAACCCAGACAAAACTGTTTAAAACCCTTATAGATGACCACTTAAAGTAATATTTGTAATTTCTTACTTTATTCTAAAGAATTTTATACACACTTGTATACACACAAAATACTGACTGCAGGTTCTTATCAGTAAAAAATCTTGACAAGGTAGACTTCATGCAATCACCATAAAACCTCACCAGGCAACAGAGCTGGGAATCACTCTTCTGTGAAAGGTGAATTATTTAATTAGTTTCATGGGGTTTCTAATTTTTAATCTAGTGAGATGTTTCAATTCTGTATGATTAACAGATTTAAAAACATTTGTTTAATTAACAGTCAACAGCATGGCAAGGAGACACAACCTGGGACTGATGACAGAGGACTTATTTTATCTGGTCTAAGGACAATTTTGCAGCAAAAGTGAACTCCAGGGCTACTATATTTACCTTGCTCTCATTATTCTGGTTATATTTGACTCCAAACTAGCTGTGTCTGCAGGACACACTCTTCAGCTCATCTCAGCTCCAGGCAGTCTGTGCCTCTGGCCAAGAACTACCCTCCCTGTCTGTTCAGCTGATGGATGGAAGTGGGGCTGGAGGAGCAGCACTTGGCACATGGATGGACAGTGGAGCTACCAGCCTTTCCTCCCACAGCACCACTGCCACTACAGCTCTCCTCTCATTTTCAGCCAGGTGGAGGCTTGTGTGCCCCTTTTGCTACAAAGTTTTTGTGCTTTCTTACAAACCCCTCCTGAACACATTACTTTTTTGGATGTAAAAAACAAATAAGCAAGTTATATTTAAGTTGTAAACCTGCTTGGTGAACACTGACATATATATAAAGAACAGGTATAAAGAAAAGTTTCATTTTCCTGAGTCTTTTATACACTAATGGTTGTAGCTGAAGATGATTCCATAATCCACAAAACAGTTTCAGCCCTGCTTTTGTGCTCTTTTGGACTGCTTCCTAAGAAAACTTTTTCCTGAAGTTTCAAAACTGGGGCTCAAATGCTCACATAGGCACTTTCTGCACATGAGCACTTTGGCAAGCAGCAGCTGCCAACAGAAGCCTTCTGTGACCTGGCCTTCTGCTAGCCACAGCATCTCACCTGCCCAGTGAATTTCCAGGCTTAAAAAAATAAAAGTTGGTTTTGTTTCTTGTTGTTTTGGGGTCTTTTGTTTGTTTTTTTCCCCAGAAATTTCCAAATTAAAAGAAAACCATTTATTTCAAGACCATGAAGTCTAGATCAACAATGGAATTTTACCTTTTTGCTCAATCTGCAATATATGCAGACTACTATATTATTCCAGGTGTTATTATCATTACTTCAGAAAACAAACCAAATGTATCTTCCTTTGAAAGTATATTGCCCAAGTATTATTTAAAACACTGACAGGAAACACACTCCACAGTATTAATGAAAGAACATTTTTTGTTCTTCCTATTTCCTTTTGCAACTTCACAGATCTTAGGGATACAGTAAAGACGTCTTGTTTCCAGTAACTACTAGGTAACAGTTTTGACACAAGTCAATAAAACAAATCAGGGAGCAACCCTGTTTGCAGAAGCTTATTTATTCCTGAAGTAATCTCTCTGAAAAGTCAACAATACCTGTGAGTGCTTTTTTCACTAACCACACATATGATAAATCCTATTCCAGAAAAAAACAAGACCGTTTTGAGAGGTACTATGAAAAAAAAAAAAAGGACTCACCAAAGGTTCAGCCATTACAAGTTCAATTTTCTTTTCAGCTTGAACAGCAAATTCAGCAAAGAGGCTTTTGATGACATACTCGCCCGGTTTCACATCTGGGTCAATAGTAATGTTAGACATGATGATGCCTCTCTTTTCCCAGGTGGAAACAACACTTGGAGAAACTCTACGTTTATTTACTCTGCTGGGTGGTGCGGAGGCTAAAGGTAAAAAACAAGAAAAACACAGAGCTATAAAGCAGAGCTTCTAAACATGGTGCCACAGTATTTTCCCATTCATCACTCACATATTTTCACACAGTAAATTCTCTAAAACAGAAGGAAACAATTGTAACATAGAACAAGAATTTGTTTTAGTGAGGTCAGAGTTTCTACGCTTAAGTTGCTCAAGGGTTTACAATGCAGGTCACTTGTGATGTCAATAAGATGCTCTACATGATTAACACATAGTAGCTTCAGTTCAAGTATGACTAAAACTCAGAAGGTTGAATGGAAAGGGTTATCCCCTATATTATGAGAAGCATTGCTTGATTCCATTTTATGGATCACCCATTAATTTCATGTTTCTATTTGGTGTCCAAATACCTTCAAGAGAAATTCTTCTTTGGCACTTTTTGTCAATAAGTTGATTTTCCTAACAGGAAAGCAAACCCTTTTTAGACATGTCATGCTAACTGATCTTCTAGTCCCATGTTAAAAACTGTTCCTTGTAAGAAAAACTTATTAATCAATAAAAAAAAAATTGTATGTATCAGTCTCATTTTCTAAGAATTATTTTGCTTTTATACTGACATTGTCATATACAAACTTTATATATAGTTATCCACCTTTAATTTTTTTCTCCTCAGGCATTCCAAAACATCCACTTATTGTAAAAGCTGCTAGCAATGTGAACTGCAGGACTAAAAATCATGTTTCAGAGCTCACACACAGAGTTTAATACACAAAACAATCAGGGTAGATAATTACAATTCTTATCTTGCACACAAAATATCAAAATAACTGCTGACACCTCTTAATGATGAACCAGACATACATAGGAAGGTCTGACATTTCCCTAGTGTATTCCATGACTGCAGATGTTATTTTTCAATTGCTATTAGGAATTGATATTAACAATTCCTATCTATTTATATTAAGATTTTATTTTCCTAAGACAGAGTTGCAGGGAGCCTAGTTCCCATCTGTTTCATTCTGCCACATTTCGTGATGTGTTTAGGTAAGCGTTTTTAAGGCTTTTTGCACATAAAGTGTGAGGTGACACATTTGGTTTATTTTGCTGAACCTGAAAACTTTTTAACATTATCTCAGTTTTTACATGTACAAACCTCGTAAGCTAAATGTTATCCACAACTTTTTCTCAAATGTTTTTTTCAACTCATTTATGAAAAAACATGAGACCAAACATGGAGACCAAACATTGGTACATCACATCTTTTCAAGAGAAGTCTTGGCCATTTATTATATCTTCCATCAATTCAGAAAGTTACATTTTACATAATATAAAACAGACTCCTGCAACTTCCATTGAAATTTATCATTTATCAAATGCATTAGTGAAGTGATAAATTCTACAGGAGTGAAAACTGAATGTCCCCAACTACCTCAGCTTCTAATCCAGAAGGAACAGTACCTTGCATAAAATTGTGAGTACTACACATTACTTGTTTTTAATCCCTATGCTATTGTACAACTTGCTGCTTGGCTGGAGTAATGCATCTTTTTTCCTGTTGCATAAAACAGGAAATAAACATAAATTGCAGAATCCTTTCTTTGAGGCTGCAAAGACTTGCACAAGGTCACAAAACTGAGTGCCTGGGAACCAGGGGCAACACCAGAACAGCAGGCACACACGGCATCTGTCATAAAAAATTTCCAAACATCCTCTAACACTTCAATCCAGCACTTTGATCTCAGTAACAGAGGCCCTAAAAGACAGAGAAGAGCACGGCCCACACAGCCAGGGACAATGGGACATCACAGACACTGCCATGATCTAGATGCCTATGGTAGAAGCTCACTACATATAAGTACATAAAAACATTAAGAAACAAAACAAAGTGCAGGCTGCAAAAGGAAGATTACAACCCAAAACTGTTTCTCATCCCACATCTGATGATTGGCTCATCCTTCCGTACAAAAATATAAACATTACAGGAACTTAAAAAAAAATGCCTGTCTTTACAATGCCTATGTTCTCCAGCATCCATACTCTTGCCATCCTGAAGTGTCAATGTTTCCAAAGGCAGCCCAGAAAATGAGAGAGATGAAAATGTGTCAAGAACAAGAGTACAGAGGTTTGAGAAGAGGGGAAAGAAGGAATAAAGACATCCTTCATGGCCATAACAGGTAACAAACAGAAATACCAAGCATGGGATAGGCAAAACCAAAGAATGCTGTAACATGCAATTTTGAACAACTTTCCTTTCATTTCCATCAGATACACAAAATAGAAATTAGAGTAGCTAAGGACCCACAACAGATACCAGGTATTTCTAATATATGCAGTTACTTTTATCCTAAATATCAGAGTTTCTAAGAAAGATAAAGCTTTGTTCTAATTACAGACAAGTTGGACTGTCTTGTTTTAAAAGACATATTAACACTAACAGGCTGGAAAGAAATGAGAGCGTTTAAACGTCCTTTTGAATATCATTACTTGTGTTTTGTCAGAAGAAATTTAGCAAAGCAGCAGCTTCAGCTCATTCCAGACTTACCTACTGCATATGCCAGAGCTGTTGCATGATCTGGACTGAAGTGAACATGCCAGAGCTCTGGTCCAGTTCCCACTCCTGAAGAGCGAGGAGCTGGTACTGAACCAGCTGTTTTTGCTCTCTGGGGAAACTAAGACCACTGTGCTCCTTAACCCCACACTGTATTTAGATTTAGACAATTAGGCAGACAACTCTTAATAGTGTGATTACATAATACATTTCTATCTTCAGATTTTAAAGGATCACATTCAAAAAGCCCCTGTCACTTAACAATCAGGAAACATTGGGAGCTGATCATCTTTTAAGTGCTATCTTTACTTTCTGTTAGCAATTCAATCCTCAGTAAAAGGGATCACCTTAGTGTGTGAACTTTCAAAGCTATAAGACAGCTTTCCTCACTAAAGATTAAACTCCAAGGCTCTCTACACTGATCTAAACACAGGTAAATTCCCTCCTCAGGCTCAAAAAAAAAAAAAGCATAGGAAATGGATAAACTGGGCAAAAATCTTATGGTGGCAAGAAAAAAAAGAACTGGACTATAATCAAACTGGGTCTTGTGAGTGCTGCAGACATTTCAGTACAAGGCAGAGGTCATGGTCATGTAGCCAAGGATAGCCTTACACCCCCCAGAATGAGCAAGGACCCCACTCCCTGGCTATAGTTTCACAGAGACCCCTTGGACAGCACACAGAGAGTGCACACACGGTGCTGCTGCGACTGCAGCACTGCCAGGGACACAATCAATCCCTTCCAGCCAGCACAGAGTCAGGGCAGGAACAGGGCTTGCCTTGCCTTCTTACTCTTTCAGCAGCAAAGCAGAGTCACAGCTATCCCTACAGCCATTCATGTTACTCATCTCTGTGTTCACATGCACAAACTCTCCAGGTGGCAATGAACTTACCCCCCTGATTTTTTTCCATGAAAAACAGGGAAAACAGTCATACTGAAGGAGTTATAAACTGTCATGAGAGTATTACAAATATCTTAGTTTTGCTAAAATGTAAGAGTATGTAAAAGGAAGAAAAAATTATTAGGATTTATTTTAATCCATGAACTTGCTGAGGACTCTAATTCACAACACCACTAGTGGTTGACATTAGCATCAAGACTCTTGTCTTGCATATGACAATGTTCATGGTTTCAGCTGCTTTGTAAAACCAGTAGTTTAGTTAAATACACACACAAAAACATGTACAAGGGAAAATGGAGAGGGAGTTTGACTATTTAATAAGTAAATATACAAGAGTGTCTTAAAGAAAAGTCAAAATCTATTCTTAGATTTCTTAGCTAGGTCTAACAACATTATTATCTGGTATAATTACATTTAGTGGGATGCATTTACTCATGAATTTACAATCAATAAAATTGTAAAAAGGATCTATATGAATTTAAATATGCTTAATGGGAAAAAAAAAAGTCATTGCAGGACAGAATTAAATAAATTTTTTCTGCTATTCTTTGCCATCAAAGCAAAGCCATTCTTTACTCTTAGGTGCCAGAGAAAATGTAAGTCTCAAACATCGTTTGGAAGCTTCAAAACATGAAGCATTCTACAGAACTTCATATGAGATATGGAACCAGAAACCATACAGCTTGCAACAGCTCAAAACTAAAAAACTACTTTCACAAACCACTTGAAAACAGTGAACATTATTCACTTGAAACAATATCCTGTTTGTTTGCTCTGATGTGAGCTACTGCTACGTGGGAAATCTGGGAGCAATGCAGTAAGGAAATCTTTGTTAAACAGTATTGTTTGGTTGCTAGGGCCACACCGAATTGTTTGGACAGTTGCAAGGAACAGTAAAACAATACAAAGGGTAATTAGACAGACAACACACTCCTAGGTCAAAAGGCAACACGCCCTGATGTATGCTAAGTGAAAAACAAAGTTGTTTCATGTTAAACACAAGTGTCTAGAACTAGGAAAGGTTATTTAATACCCAATTTGACAGTAAAGAATGCTACTATTTTATCATCCTGTTTCTCTTTACATAGCCCAAATGCATCAAGTATTTGAGGATACAAAGTAGCATCCTATTTACCAATGAGACTATTCAGGGTTCAAACATACAAAGCAGGTACTGAAAGGTAATGAATGCTTGCCAGTGACAGCTGATGAGTCCATTTTACTTCATGGCTAATAAAAAATGATGAGTTTTAGCTGTCAGACTTTTTTTGGGTACTACTTTACACTTAGCCAAGTGTTGGCACTTTATACACCCAAGTTTTTCATAGTTATTGCTTTAACTGAAATTTGGATTCAGTTGCTGCTGTGCCTCTGGAAGTTGGAAATGGCTGGACTGAAGCAAAACTTCCATCAGGTATCTCTCCTCTTTCCACATACCTGAAAACACATCTGGAATTACTTTTATAGCATTTTAAAATAAGGTACTCAACTATAAAATAAACATGCTCAGCACAATCTTGAGGAGCCTCCGCAGTTTTCATCAAGCAGATTATATTCTTGGTTGCTATTTTTATAATTAATTGCAAAAGTAGTACATAATTTTACATAGCTCACATTTAGCAATTAAGCTTTTTACTGTTATTTTTGAAGCACATGTGCTTTCAGAAGTACTTTATATTTCCTGTGACACTTGTTGCAGAATAGAGTTTGCATGTCCAACTGACAATACAAAAATCTCCAAAGACTAAAAATATTACGTGTGCTTACTTAAAGGAATTTTAATTAAACTCCTTGCCTTCTACTCTGATAACATCTAGAACATTTTATCCTGCCTCCAGAAATGATATTAATATACATGGAAGCTTGTCTGTACTGATTGTTAGAATGTTTCATAACAAACAATCTTTAGTTATTTTACCAAAAGAATACTTTTTTTCCTAAAAAGGATGTCAATGCTCAAAAGAGATGGCAATCTACCCAGAATCATGCCAACAAATTATGAATAGAGCCCAAATGTTAAACCTAGGTTTCTCATGTCCCTGATATGAACCCTGTTTTTCAGAGCAACTTCCTCACTAAATTTATCATTACTTTACAATTCTGAAAGCCATGTTGATCATCAGGTTTTTACTGTTTCCAAAGTCTGCTTGCTCCTACCAGTGGAAAAGAAACTCTTATGACTTGAATGAAAGGAACAGTGAACAGCTTTATGAATACAATGGAACTCAACAAACACTGCTCTAGTACCAGGTGCACATTCCAGATCTCAGCCTCCAACCTATAAGCAAATACAAAGAAAGAGCCATTCTTCACTGAAATCCCTTGGATTTGCTTCCACAGTAGTGAAGGGAGGCTGTGGTTTACCTGGGTTGCTGAAGCACGTGGTGGCACAGCAGACAACCAGGTCTACTTCACTGCTTTTTGTTCCAACTATGCAGCACTACTGACAGTGCATGAAGCCTGTCTGACAGCTGGATTTATCCCTGCCTCACCTGCTCCAGCTGTACTGAATCCCTGCTGATGCCATGCACACCCAGTACTGTGCACACGTGGCTGGCTCCTTGGCTCAGCAGCATCACACAAGTGCTGGATTCAGCAGTCCTGCAGAATTAGTGGACACTTCTGCATTATACTGCATTTATCCAGATTTTCTTATTTATTTCACTAACACTTATTTACAAGCAAGGTGGTACTAATCTTAAACTGTGCTACTAGATACAATAAAAGAGAAAAAAAAATGCAAACTCATAAAATATATACTCATTTTCAGCACATCTCTTTTTATACAAATGCTCTTCTGATTTTCTTGGTTATGTAAATTATTCTCAATAATATGTTTGGACTGATCAAGAAATTGAGTTTCTGCCAGATGCCCTTTTTTGAGACATTCCTACATGGCCCTTAAAAAACCCCATACCTAATACAAATATTAATCTTGATATTGGCATGGAACACTCAATGCCGAGGGAGAGGTAAAACAGCCTCCAGACACCAGAGCAATGTCACTTTACAAGATAACCTAAATAATGTGAACAAAATTCAGTCTTTGACCGTGAAATTAAGCATCTATTATGGACAACTGACCACATGTTTTCATAGAGTCTGGTACCTAGACATTCCTTTGCTGCATATAATACCTATGAACTGATTGGTAACACCACAAATACAAACACAGCAGTAGAAACTGAAATCAATTTGAATACATTAGAATATACATGATCAAGAAAACAAACCAGCACTTTTTCCCCTATTTCTCATACCTTAGTCTGGATACATAGTTCTTGAAGCACAAACTTCCTATTATTTTCAATACAGACTATACAAGTAATTCATCCAGCAACACCAGCTATGGATTCTCTCTTCCTTTTCTGTGTTGGCAGTATACAGTGAATTTTCTTTGGAAGATGTTTAACAAAATTTTTGGCTTCATACAAGTGTCCAACTGCACAACAGGCAAAGAAGAACTATTCTCTCATTAACAGGTCACATGGACTAAGCCCAGAGTGCAAATTCTTACCTCACCTCTCTCAATTCTTTACTGGTTTTAAATGACTTATGGAAATAATCAAGTAACCAGCAATTGTAGCTGGTACTTGTGTCATGCATTTATGATATCTCACACGATGACAAGATGAATGGATTACCTACCTGTGAAATAGAAGCAGGCTTACAAGTGGCTTTGTTCAGTGGTATGGTTCATGAAAAGTTTGTAAAGCCAAGTCCAACTTTTCAGTGAGAGGAAGTTTTATGTGTATTGATAACTTCCCCTCCACGTCCAAATCGGAACTCACATTTTACTTCTGCAGCAGAAACACTTCCCTATTAAAAACTTCTCTAAGGAGTCTCAGATATGTTTAATTTCAGCCCAACTCTGGGACAAAGAACATAAATGAATGCTGCGTCAATAAACAGAAGATAAATTAATTTCAACAAGTAGTTGATTAACCATACAGCTGTAACATGAAGGATAGCCTGAGAGGGAATACACAAGATATTTTTGAGTTTATTGTGGGAACTGGTGCTGTGACAGCTGAGCTTTCATTTGGACTAAAAACATCCCCACAGAACAAAATCTTCACAGAAATCTTTGAAGTTTTATTCTAAAGATTATTTTTTTTTTACCTCCAGCAAATATGAACATTCTTTCTTTAAGGAAAGTTGACTCAACTGGGAGAGCAGCTGTAAATTTGTCTAGTTACAGGTACTCACATGAAACTTGTTTTCTGCTCTCAAAGACTCTGCAAACACAGGCAAGAATGGTAATAGAAGCATTGCTTCTTGCCAACACAAAGACACAGCAGAAATTCTAAGGCATAGAACCTTGTCTGGCAATATCTAGTTTTCTAGGTATCTGGGCCAGATTGCAATCCCTTAGAAGTCTTGCTGCTACAGATGATCTTTAGATTTCAAGCTTTGCCTTACAACTAAGTAATTCAGTCCTTCCAGAGATTCAGTAGCCGCCTTCTCCACTGCTGTTAATACCTCTGTCACTTTCATTCTTAAAATGTGATTTTTAGATTTTCATTTGGCATAAATTTCTAGAAATGCAACCAGTCTCCCACAAGAGAAGAAGCAAAAGGGAAGTAATATTCCATCAAACTTGAAAGTGACATTTTTAATTATTAGAAAAAACACAACTGTAACAAACCACAAATATTTGAGTTTAGAAGAAAATTTCTCCAGCATCTTTTCCACACATATAACCATTGTCTGAGATATATGAAGTAAATTCCCCATGTGTCAAACATAAAATAAGTCCTTGAAAGGTCTTTTTCCTTTCTAAACTCCCTATCACCATAATCCTCTGGAGACTTTTTGCTATATTCTCTGCCACATTGTTCTTTTACCCCTTTTTTGTACTAATATTCAGATGTTCTTTGAGGAAGCATTATGAAGAGAACAAGACATTCTTCTTGTCCAGCTGCTTCAACAGCTGAACAAACTCTAACCTGCGAATACTCCAGTTTATGTATGGGGCTTCATCTCTTATAGTCCCTTCCCTACTTTGAAAAGTCAAAAATAAAATAGGTATATGATTTCCTTCCTGAAACTCTAGAACAGACAAAAAGACAAAATGGATTTGAGATAAAATCAGGGAAATTATTTTTAAATACTTATTTTTTGTAAACTCAGACACATGAGAAGAGAGAAACAGAACTTTGAATTTCTCCAAGTACATCCTACTGGCTTTGCAATTATGGCATGTGGCAGTCATCCACACCTTTATACACAGGTGAGAAGTGGCAGCTCCACTGAACATTCTTTCTAACCCTCTATCCTCATAGTGTGCAAGAAGCACCTGCCTCTCACAGAACTGTGGCTGAACAGGACAAACAACAGCCACATACACAATGCACAATCACCCAAATCAGATGGAAGAGTATTTTTTATTCACTGGAGTAGAACACACAAAAACTTTCATTAAGAAATTTAACGGTTGAAGAAGAGATCAGATCTGCCATTCAGGATAGTGTGAGGATACCCAGGGCAGTAGTCAGAAATAGACTGTTAGCTGTTACTGGGCTCCCTCTGTCCACTGAGAATGTTGGATTTGATAGCATCACAGGCTGCTAGAAGCTCCAAAGATAATGCTTAAGATCATCTGATCTCTAGTGCTGTATAATTCTAACGTAGGGTCAGACAGCAGGACAGACTGTGCCATCTATAGCAGAAGCAACTACCATGGCAAACAAGAAATTTAAAATTAAAAACTATTTTTTTAAATAACTAAAATGAATGTAAGATTAATTTACATACATTTTAAAAAATCCTCAACAACACAACAGCTAGGAATAGATGGGAAATACTGGCTGAAATTTCTAGACATATGCAAGAAGTAGAACTCATTTTGTGACTCATTTTACAGAGCCTTGTATGGTAGACCATGCATGTAGATTATTATCAGACAGGAAAAAAAAAATTAAAAAATAATTTTGATAGCACAAGATGCCAAAAGAGCAAACCATACACAGTGGAAAACAATGTGATAGAACACAAAAACTAGAGGAGGAAGAGGAAATCAGTTTGAACTCAATTGTCTCAAGTCCTGCCCAGTCACTCTTGATTACAGCATGCCATCAGGATATCCTGGCCATTAAAGTGTCAGATCATTAAAAATATAGTTTATGTAATTCCTTTTCTAGAACAACAGCCAGAATAGAAAACATCTTCAAATAAAGTACTTTAATTAAAAATAATATTTTTGAATTTCACAGCAATCTTTATTTAGAAAGAAGTGAGACTTAATTAATAGCATACTTCCAAACTACTAATTTATTTAACACACTTTGTTTCACTGTCAGAAAGCTGCTCTCATGCAAGATCAGCTTCAAAGAATGTAAAGGATAAGTCTCATCTGTCCATAATCTAAACATAATCAATCACATTTGGAAGCAGAATAATGGCAGGAATGCAAAGATTCAGGGCTGTAAGTTAAATTCCCAACAGTAGTTTTCAGAAATACTCTTAGTGTCCTGACATTTAATACAACTGCCTTCAATGCAATTTTAAGGTGCACAAATAATAAAGCAAGCTAGACTTTAATACAGTAATTTCTGCTCGAAAACAGTTCTGTAATCAAGTTGCAAACTTCTCAGAGAAACAATACCACCCCAGGCACACATCTGGTACCTTCAGTCTCCTTTCCCAGTAGACCTTGTGAAGACCAAACATGCCCTGAACTGTGAGACTACTTTGCACAGCACAAGCGAAGAATGTATGTATCCACCCTGCTATCTCAGCTTCCTTCAAAACACTGAACTTTAACAAATGAACATATAGAACTATCAACACTCACTCATTTACAAGTTCTGTGTTCCCTCAAAAGAATAACCACATAAGTATAAAAAAATCCCTAAACTTGTTTCTTTACTTCCTATCCTCATTAGCATTAGGCTTCTACAGCATTGCAAGTCATACTTTCATTAACGATGCAAACACAGAAGCAATTTATTCCAGTATGATTAACTTGCCAAAAAAAAAAAGCTTACAGTATTAATTTTAAAGGGCAGTATCTGATGTTTATTTTTTATTTAACTTTATTTCTGCAACCGGGACAAAGACATCAACTTCCCACTGAATACGGAGAGCAAAGACAGAATTGTTTAGTATTGGCTTGTTGTGTTAGCTCTTCTGATCCATCTGGAAAACGTAAACCGAGTGCCCACTAAGTCTGAGCCAGTACTATTCCCTGCTTTTCATGGGGGCTTGTAAGTTCAGGGTCACCAGCATACCAGTCAGTTACCATGCTTTTAGATGGTTTGCGCATTCATGCAATGGCTGAGAGGCCATAACTCATCAGTATTATTTCTCCTTCAGTTCAGTCTCCTGGAGTTTTTTATTATTTAGAAGGAAATTTCCAAGGGGGATGCAGATTCCTACAGAGCAAATTTAAGTTTGCTGATGGCAGTTTGGTTTCTCATTATTCCCTCTCCCTCCCATTCGAGAGCCAGATACTGATGGTCAACTTTTCAAGCAACAGGGAAGGGCACACTGGTAAATCTGCAAGCACTCATGACCTTTCTGACTGGCACAGAAACTGTGCCCTGCACAGCCCGTGGGGTGAGGGAAGTGGGGCAGAGAACAGAACTTACTGCTTTCTCTTACTGCTAGGAGAGAAACTCATTTTTGCCATCAAATTGAAGGCTGCACCAGGCTGGAAACACACTAATGCTCTGAATCCTGTGTTAAGCTGAGCTAGCAAAGGCAATAAAATTAAATCAATGCTTGGCTAAATTATGTTAAACTAAAAAGCAGAAGAGAAGCAAAGGCAGCAGTGAAAGATACACTAATCAGGCCTGTGGAGTGAAAGAGTAGGAAGAGAAGGAAAGAGAATTTTATTCACAAGTGTTTATTCCAGATTTCCTTACACACTGATCTGTAAGTTAAGAAAACACCCATTTCCACAGCAATGATGAGAGTGAACCTGCTCTGAATAAAGAATTCACTTCCATGGTAGGCTAACTGCATGAACTAAATCTAAAGTTTTAAGAAGTAACATTTAAATCTAAAACTAAGGCAAGGATATAGCAGCAAAGGAACACACATAAATACAGGCTGCACAGACACTGACAATTGTCACTGCAAACGGGGTGATGTTTTATTTCCTTTCAATGCACTAAAAGATCGGTATACACCACATACAAAAAGTGCATTCTGTAACAAAGTGACCACAGGTATGCCTTTGTTAACTAGCAAACAGAAACTTAAATACTTTATCTCATCTTTCCTAATCCACAGCTCTCTGGAAAAATAAAACTTCACATCCTCAGTTTGCAGACTTAAGGATATAAAAAACTCTATTGGTCCACTGTATTTGAAGAAAAAACAATGTCAAAATACTCAACAAATTTATGCTTAATCTTATTTCCAAATAAGATTGTGTCAAAAGCCAGCAGCTTTTGCAAAGAGGTCTCTTGCAGAGCACAGCCAAGGTAGTTTGTTTAACCTTCTCTCACTTCACTGCCTGCTTATTCTTTCCTTTTGAGAAGAGGGCAATTCCAGCTCCCAGTTCAAAGAGGAAAAAACTTTTCCTCATTATCCTCATTATGCTCATTATCCTCAATTATCCTCATTAGTGTCAAATTGATACCTTTCCTGAGTAAATGCAAGAAAGTAATGAATGCTGGCAGTTTTGCTCTAAAAGATTTTTTCAGAAAAGGACTGTGGAATGTCAGTTATAAGGTAACTAAGAACTTCAAATAATATATCATTAAAAACAAACAAACAAACAAAAAACCCCAAAACCAATACATTAGCCCAGCCTAGGTCCTCTTAGAGAGGACCGTCACTTCTTTGTAAATAACAGTCTAGTGATGTACTCAGAAATACTGTAATAGTATTTCTGATACCAAGGTATGTTCTGAAAATTGAAGAGTTAGGTATATATACACAAGGATTAAAAAAAACAAAGGAGAGAATAAATAAACAAATACAATCCAGCATTGGAATATGCTCAAGCATACACAAATCAGGGACAAAAAGTGTCTCATGCGTTAAATATCAATTTCAGAAAAGAACAACTGTTCCACGCTCTGATTCTGTCAGTTTTGCTTGGTAATCCTCCATATGAACATATGAGCTGAAAAGGAAAATATACTAGACTAACTCAATCTGCCACATTTAACACAAACATGTCATAGGAAGAAAAACAGAAAAAGTGAAACCAACATTTTCAAAAACATATTCTTAGTAATTTTGCTGAGGAATAAAAAAACAACCCCCTTTTTCTTTTCACATCCAGGTAACTACCTAAATTTAACTGTAAAAAAACCCTGATAATTTCCCTGAATGAAATTTTCTGCCCTGCACTTAGGGGATTAGCTCTTCTGAAAATTCAACTCCAATGAGTTTCAGTTCCCAGTAGATATTACCAAAGAGTTATCAGCACATAGGAGAGACTGAGTATTTTCAACTACAACAAAAATTTCCTTGTGAAGGCATAAACACATCTTATAATGCTGTTGTAAGTTCTGTTTTTAAATAGGTGTAGTTAATTGTTAGTTTTTCCTGTTTATCAAATGTGCTCTTCTGAGTCAAGTCCATTCCTCAAACTCTACAGAAAAACAGCAGTGTCAGCTGCTTTATTTATTGATAGTCTGGGACAACTATTTTCTTGGGGAAAAAGTGTTATGAATATGAAAATTAACAAATATATAGAAAACTCAGGATTGTTCACTAGGATACTTATCCAAATTTGCTTTGCATGTGTGTGCTAGTGTGGCTATTGTTTTTTGGGGTTTCTCAGGGCTTTTTAAGTCTTTAACAGCAAAAGATAGTGCTGAGTTCACATGAGACCCTAGTTAGCTTTTTTTTTTAAGAAAAAGCATGAGACACTTGTATTTCTAATCAGTCTTTCTGACTAAATTTATCTATGCTTACTGCAAATAAAAGTAAACTAAATTAGGAAGAATCCCAAGTTGTGCAATTCCTTAGGGAAGCAGATGACTGCCTTCAGGGCTTTAAGTCCTCAGACGAAGCATAAGGGCATAGCACAAACCTGGCAAAAAAACCCCACCCAGCAAGCACACAGCCAGCACTCACACTGGACTTCTATATGGAGACAATGCTCAGTGCCGTGCTATTCTTAGCCACCACAAACACACCAAGGTTTCAGAGTTACCAGCTTCTTTGTCAGTTTCATGGGAGGAGACTAGTCACATCTGAAGTAAAAATAGGTTGTCATATGCTTGTCCATGGAACTCCAAGATACACGGCTAAATTGGTCATTTAAAAGATTTGAGCTGCATGTACTGGCATCACAAGGAAAAAAAAACCTTTTTTCTCCTAACCCCCTCAACTTTCTTTTTATGTTTTTATCTGATTCTAATTTACTTCAAAAAGTAGTTTGCTCTCTCTGCAATAAGAACTTTATCTGGTTTCAATACACTCGTTTAAGCTCTAAAAAGCATTGCAGAGAACTGTACCTGAGAGGCTGAGGCTGATATGAATGGGAGGTTCTGGCTGTGGAGGCACCAGGGGACTGGTGCTTTCAGCATGGCCTGCATGAACACCACCTGCCTGAGTGGGTACAGAGATCCCCCTGCACCCACCTGCAGTTTCACAACACACCCAGAGCTGGAGACAAAGAATCACGTAATGACTCGCAGAGTGTGACAGGATGGGCACACTAAACAGTGACAACTTCAAAAACACTGCTCCAAAATCTGGTGCCAGCTGAAAAGGAGCCCAGGACACATGGAGAATGACACACCTGACATTCCTGGCTCCCACACCATGGCCATAGATTACAGATGTAATAGCTTGACACAAGCATTGTGGTGTCTTTTTGCTGGACGTTGAGCACCCCTCCGTCCTAGTGCTTGGTGGTCATCTTGGACTCATTCACTTTGCTCCCCTCAGTTCATTTACAATAATATCTGCTTTCCCTCTTACAAGATATCACATTTACACCTGCTACACAGTTTATACAATGTTGCAACAGCATTTCCTACACTGTGTTGTGGTAAAAATTAAAGGGGGTTTTGTACTTGTGTAGGAAGACACAGAAAATATCCCCAGTCTATCAGAAAAGAAAGAGATACACTGGCCTACAAGCTGATGGACAGGGATAAAAACATGTTTATACATCAATCCATATTTCAGAGAGTGCAGCCTGTTAAGGAGATGAGAAAACTGTGTCATAGCTACATTCAGATCTGCAAGTCATTCAAATACTGCCATGTTTTGGGGCTTGAAAAGGAACTAAGTATCTAACTGCATGCGCTGACAGCAGCTATGGCTGGCCAATAATGACAGCAGTAGTTGCACGATATTTAGATGACTACACAGTTCATGACAAATATAAAAATGAGGAATATGCAGGAAAAATTATATGAAACTATTATGTTTCTGCTTTAAAAATTCTTCAATGTTCATCTCTCTTTAGGCAGAGAGGGTGAAATTTCCTAGCAGAGGATATCACAAAACAAATAATGGTCTGATAGTCTGTAGGGCTGCTTACTACTGCTACATAATAAGGAAAAAAAAAATTATAGGTCACTTAAATTTCCAACCAGAATTACTACAGAGAGGTAGTCAATGCTGCCATCTCCTAAGCTGCAATATTCAAATATATTGGCAGCATTATTTTTAAAATGGAGCAATTCTTTCTTCATTCTTGCTCATGTATACTATTAACAGAACTGATATTTATTATACATTGCCTAGTTATTCCCACTTAACCCTGGAAATCTTGGACTCTCTGATCAAGGTTTTGGAACTCAAGCTTCCTCATTATATTGAGGTTACACAGGCAAATTCTGAATCTATTCTAATAAAACATGACCTCAATAATCACTCTCCAGTAATAAAACACAGGTGAGATGAACAACTGACCAGCTTCTGGGGGGAACAGAAGCAGAGGTGCAGTTTGGGCATGCTGGGGGCTTAGGGCCTCAAAGCAGGGAGCGCTCCAGCCCTGCCACCTGGAAGGAGACCAAAGGCAAACCATGAAACGATAACAAGCTCTGGCCTCTGCCCAGCTACACTCTTGGCCAGTGACCTGGAAATGCCAGTTTCACATCCAGAGCTCATCGCTCATCCTTTTCCTTCGGGATGTGGGATCTAAGTCTGCGTGCTCACATATTAACACCACCATAAACCACCAAGATGTTTTAATCATGTCAGGATGGCACAGCTGCACCTCATGGGTCTCTTTCACCTCTCTCAGTCCCAAATAGCTAAAACTGTCTGATACTCACAATTGCCTTCTGGCAGTCAGTCCTGGTCACCTCAGTCTTAAAACTGCAAACATTCTCAAGGACTTAACATCGTTTTTCTCAGCACCATTAGGTAGATGGTCTCAGCAGAAGTAAGCACGCAAGAAAGACATACAAAAGCTTGAGGAAAAACTAGAAATGTGCAAGAACATATGTTTAAAAAACAGTATCTAAATTAAAGTTAACGGAGGACATAGTACTGCCTCACTTCAGGTTTTCAGAGTGAGAAGTGCAGTGCATACTAATTTTTTTTAAGACTTGAATCTACAGCAAGACACCATTTTGGCACACCAAGATTGACTCTTAGTGATGCTGAACTTCAGCTTCAATATCCTTCAAAATGTTTTTCTGCTCAGTGGTAGCATAAATTCACATCCTTTACTACATTTTAGATAGTGAAATCCTACAGGTTTACTTCAAATAATATAGAACCAATGCCGAGGACCTTCCAGCTGTCCTGCCATCCTCTCCCCTGTCTGATTAAACACATTATGTTCTTGTTTTTCCTTGTCTTCCCCAAAATGAGCACTCCAGTTTTCCAGTTACAGCAATGTCTAAAGGGGGCACGCGGGCATAAAAGATAGGCATGAACTGTAAATTAAAAATAAATACATAAGTAAAAATTATTCAAATTAGCCTTTAAACAATACTACACTGATAGATACTAGGAAAACTTCTAACAGCGGAATCACTTTCCTTTTGGTCACCTTTTGCCATATTTGGGAAACTTGGGGTTTGTCCATAGTTTTCTTAAGATAGTTCTTTCAGAATTAGTGATACACTTCTAATTTTTCCCACAGAAGAAAAACTCTGACTTGAAGTACTCTTTTGGGGTTTTTTAAATCATTATTTAAGAAGAAAAAAAGTAAGACAAAAAAACTGCAAAATTTTTGCAATCCATGCACTTCTGCTGGGTTATTTCTAGGTTTTGGGTACTCTCTTTCCTTTTTTCCTACCCAGTTACTTTCTGAAGAGAGATTAAAAGATGAAAATACCCCTACATGCAGAACAATGTAGGATTCCACCTTAATATCTCCGGCTTAGTCTATCACGGCTGTCTGGACACAGAGTTCAAACAGCTACCAAAAGAACCTTTGAACTTCTCAGTCAAACCTCAGCACACCTGGCTCTGCTTCTTTCTTTCTTTCTTCACTTTGCTGTCATAAAAACGAAGTGCCAGTTGCCAGCCTCTCTTTTCAGGACAAGACCTCATTTGTAGCTGAAAGAACAGTAAAAATCTGGTGATACTTGGCCCAGCTGCTGTGTCCTGCTGACAGCCAGCACAAAGCAAGATGTTGGAGAGAAAAAGGAGGCAGGTTTCCACTGGGATGTCAGACGCACGATTCCCTAAGCCCAACATGGGCTTCACTAAGAACTGCTGAGCTGTTACTGACCACTGACCCTGGCACCCTCACAAACATCACTTTCCTAACCTGAAGATTTTCAGTTCTAGTTCAGCAGCATGAATAAAGGCAGCAAACAGGGATGATGAATAAAAAAAGCAAAAGGAAGAAAATTAACAACCCCCAGAGCTACTTACACTGCTTTGATAGCACTCACTGTGAATGCAACAATTCTTTCAAATACCCAATAATTAGCTAGCATTGATTTGCAAGGGCTTAAGGCATTCATATCTCTTTCTAGACCACTATTCTTGTCTGTACCAGTTGTCTGCAAAGAAAATTTAAAAAAATATAGTTGAAAATATCCCCAAATCACATGCCAGCTGTGCCTGATAGGCAGAAGCACAGGAGTTATTTATACCTCCCATACTTTCCTAAGATCTCTTTATAAAATTAATTGCTTCTAGAACTTAAATGAATTCTTGAGCAAGAAACCTATAAATATTAATGTTCTAAATTAAAAATGTTATTTTTGAAGATTGAAATGGTTGTTTTTTAAACTCTCAGCAGTCTGTTTCTGAGTCTACATATATCTGATAAAAAGTACTCCCTTTGGATTTTCAAATTCTTAATTCTTAGAAGAATGACAAAAGGCAAAGAATGAAGAAAATGTTTCATAAAATGTTTCATATGCCTGTTGTGTTCTATTACTACTTTGAAAGCATTATATTATATATATATATATATATATACTTATTCATTAGAAGAATTTGTTCTAATCGGAGTAAAATATGTCATCATACTTTTCTTGTTTTAATAACTATACCTACTTAGGGCATCAAGTTTAAATTCTGATGAAAATTAATTAAAGACTCATAAACCATGTAATTCTGTAACTGCATTGAAACACTTTCCACATCTAGCTTTTTGACCATCACTGTATTTGAAGTACTTCTATATCAGTCTATAAGAGACTCCTGGATTTGTCTAATGAGAGTTATTAAAGCAAACTCAATGATAAAAAGTTTTTCTTTCTGTAACCTAGTTTTCCAATAATTAGTATTCTAATGTTAAAAGCAGTTCAAGCAAGTCTATGCCTCAATATTTTATTTTCTTCTGTTATTGCAGCTTGGTAGCCTATTACACACATCAAGTTTCATTAAACTCCCCTGAAATCTCTCACAAAATGTAGTTTCCACCAGACCTACCAATATAAACCTTTGCCTGTGACATTCACACAGGCAACTGGGAATGTTAAGAGCTCAAAAACTTAATTGTTATTTACAGTAGCATGGCCCAGTTTCCTTTAGGTTCCAAGTGTCCTTTCTGATTTAGAATGGCCTTTTCCTCTTTAAACAGACCCTTTATTTTGCACTGCACCTAACAGAATTTACCAGCTCCCTTTAACCAGCATCATTACTCTTTGTATAGGAATGAGGAAGAACATTTACTTCTATAGAGTGGAAAACTTCTAACTACATGTACACAGGATATAATACAGCAAAAAAAATTGGCAACCACCTTTCCAAATAAATCAATGCCGTTGTGTCAGTTATCTCTTAAATGCTATTAAACCCCTAATGTCTAAACCTTTCCCCTTCAAATACAAAAGCACCAGAGCTAGAGTGTAAAAAAAAACAGTCAGCAGAAATGGGGTATTTGATATGGCTTGTTGCAATTGGTTTATCTGGAGCTTTCCTGAAGTCCATGCAGAGCAGGCAGTTTATTCCAGCAACAGTAGCTGACAGAGTGATTTGCATTTGGTGCACTTTCTCCTTTCAACAGCATTCTCTTCTGCAATTTGAATCATTACAGAATCTAGTTGTGGGTTTAGTAGAAAGTCTATCACTTTCATAGAAACAATTTCACAAAGGGGACCTAATTCTAGCATATCTATGTCTGATGAAGACAAATAATGCATATCTCAACATGTAATGTACTTCCTACAACACAAGTATTTTATTAAAAAATTAATACAAAGAACTTCACACAAAACAATCCTCAAAAAATTTTTGTTTTAAATAACAGTTCCATACTTTCCATCTTTATGAGCAGAGAAGTCCAAAGTAGGGCACAAAACATCACATAACCTTAGCTAATTACAACTGGTAAAAATCTGGATACATGCACTTCCCTAATGAGCATCCACACCCTAATGCCCAACTTACATGGAAGGTGTTACAATACAGACTGCTGACATCAAATAGGTAAGGCAGGCAAAAAGTATACAAGTAGGTATGAATGCTTAGCAATAATGGAAGCTAGACCAACCCCAAAATACCCAACCCGCTCCCCAGCTTCAGTCACACAGAAGAAAAATGAGCAAATATAAAAAGGCTTCTAAAGACAGCCTTGCAAAAGACAGGAGAGAAAGACTCAAGGATCCAGCTGAGCTGAGACATCCATACATGCCCACCAAGAGAGGCAGGCAGCCTCTCACTGCCAGGCAGCTGATCCTAAACATTCTGTTACAGGAGCCTCCTTCCCTTGACATCATTCACTTATGTGTGCTGGGTACTCTTCAGCTTCAGGGTGGTACTTGGCTTTGACAAGTTTGGATGTTATACTCCAGCCTTCTTATCCTCTTCAAGCCTACATCCACTGATAGACCTTGTTGTTCCAAACATACCCAGAAACAAAGAAAGAAGGAGGAAAAAAAGTCCCACCCAATGCTCTCTTTGCATAGCAAATTTTACTATATAGAATTTTACCAGCACCTCTGTTAATGAATATGCCAACACACAACACACAATATATCTGGAAATGCAATGACTCGTTATGTACCTCAAGATGTACTGCACCAGAGATCATCATCAAAGGCCACAGAAGTTCATAAACAGAGCCAAATATGGAGGCCACACTCCACAATACATTAATACATTGATACATTCACACTGTATTGGGTAATTAACTACTGACAGAAACTTGCTTTTCCCATGACAACTTAAAGGCTTTGGAAAGGTCATCATATGTCCCTTCTACAGGAAAATAAATTGCTTCTTGAGTAGTACAGGGACCTGTAACTACATTTACTAACACAAATTAGATGTAGATGCTTTTTTCAAAAAAGCAGAATTTAGTAGCTTTTCCAAAACTCAATACATTTGGATTCATATTTCATTAAAAAATTTCACTTTGCAACATGTCAAAACAGTTTTTGAAGATATAATCATAAAGAAAAATTGTTACATTCTCTAGAAAGTGCCTATCATGTTTCAGCATACAAGGCAACACTACCAACTGATGTGATCCTTTGAAGTCACGGTTACAATAAAGAAAAAGTTTCCAACAAAAAAAAAGATTGAGCATATTATTGTTTGGGATGCTGAAGTTAACACCCTACTTAATACTGTACTTATTTAATAACTATTATTGTTTTAGAAGGCACCAAAAATAGTATCTCATGAAAATAGGACTTCTCTACATTGTGAAGTAATACTGGTTTATCCACTGGAATATAAAAGCTGTATGAACATTCATTCTCTAAAGCACAGCCATGCCACTAATAACTCTTAGCCCAAAGCACAGTCTGAAAGAGAAGCAATCATGGAACATCTCAGATCAATTTTTCTCCTCAAGTTTTATTTTTCTTTGCTCTTTAACAGTTAATGGGGAAACAAGATAAAATTTATCATACAATAATAGCTTCCAGTATGTTAAAAACTGGTGCTTTTATTACTTTTAAAAAGTATAAATCACTAGCAAATAGCCACAGAAGCAGCAAATCTGTGGTTTTATTAAAAAGCCACACACAGACCCATGTATACTCTACCTCATCCGTCTCCTCCTAAAGAATAAGACCATGAAGAAAACATTTGTTTTCCCAGAATTCTTCCTATGGTCCTCTTTCATATACATTCCTATAATGGCACTGTAATGTGACTTTTCTTATTTAAATTACAGCTTCACTGCTGTCTTCAAACAAACAGTCACAGGATAAAAATGAATCCACTACATCTACTTCATTAAATACTGTATTAGCAAAGCAGAACGTCTTGAGAGCCAAGAGTTCATTTTTGGTTGGTAAAGGAGGAAGTAATCTTCAAACTAATCCTATGAGATGATAAGTGAATCTTAAAAAGCAAACTCCAAGTGCTTTTTTTCATCCACAGAAAGAATGATTCAAAAGTATCTGCCAGGCAGCTTCCCAGTTTTCATGTGCTCATCAGCACCTGGCAGCCATAGCTCCAATGATTTGGAGCTTTTAAAGCTGCTCCATTTCTTTCTGATTTTATAACAATTTCCAAACCAACTGCTGTCCAGGCAGATACAGCTTGCTTTCCTGGCAGGACTTTGTTCCCAGGCTCACAAGTCGCAGTAACTTTGAAAATCCCTGTCACAAACCTTTATCAAAAAGAAGCCAAGGGCAACAACCTCAATGTAGCTTTGGCAGGGGCGTTCTCAAAGTGCAGCCTTGTTCTCCTAAGCAGCATAAGTTCTTGAGATATATGCATGACTTCTGAACCAAGCTGAGCAAGGTGGAATGGAAAATCTCACAAAGCACCTCCAAAACTGATTCATCCAGAAGAGGATAGGGACAAATTCAAGGACACAGAAGCACCCACATGAAAGGTGTACCCTTCTGTTTACCAGATAGATACAGCACAACTGCAGCACAGCAACAGAAAGCTGTGGGATAGCTTGAAGAAAGACAATATAGCCTATTAAAAAAAAATAATCCAGAAATAATTCTGTATTTCCAAACAGGACATGACTACTAATACAGTATGTATTGGAAACACAAAAAAGCTTTTAATAAAGCAATAATGGATTGTACTTGTGCTTACTGGAAAGTCATTGTTCCTGTCCAGATTGTAAGCCCCAGAAATACTTGCCTAGTTTTCATTAAAACTTGTGTCATATCTTACAGTAAGGTATTTATTACTTAATGCTTTTCACTGTAAGCAGCACCACATTTGGTTTTTGAACCCAGATACTGCATTACTAAAAGCAATTCTCATGGCATCCAGACCTCCTTAACCTTAAATGAAGGTTTTTGTGGACAAAATATAAGAGCTTTCTTACACCAAGCAACATAAACAACAATCAAAATTAGTATTTTTCCTACAGTTTAGGAACTCAGAAGAACCACTAGACAGACCACACATTGAAACTGCAATGGGCTAAACAACAGAATCCAAGAGCACTGAGATACATGATCACAACTAGGATTCCTTAAATACTAAGGAGCCAAGCAGCCCTGAGGACAAGCAAGTATAAAGCTCCCAGTTACATTCACAACTTCAGTAAGGAATCAGTTCTTAAGCAAGAATATCCTCACTTCACTGCTGGATGAAAAGAACATTCCTGACTCCATTTAAAAAGAAGTAATGCCTGAAATTGTTGGCACAGAGATAGCATTCTGAAACTAGGCCGTATGAATGTCACTTCATTGTTGTTACTGAAAGAAAAAAGATCAACTACAATAAAACCTTAGCCAGCACTGCAACATTATGCCAGCTAAGCAAGCCCTTAACCAGACCCATGGAGCTTTACTGCCTTTCTGTTACACACTTATACACTCCCTGCAGATGCTTACTTTTATGCACATGGAAATGCATGCTAGCACACCCACTCCTTTTCTGACATCCTTCAGCATGTAAAAATTTAAAGTTATGATAAAAAGCATAAAAAGTAGCATTTGCACCTAAAAATTTTATGAAAACATAGCAAAAACTTTTCTGAAGCAATTTCTTAGCATATGGATATTTCTTGAATTTCCAAGCTCATCCTAAACGTAAATATTGTGTAATTCCTTGCTCTGCACATAGTACATCACTTGAATAGAGAATGTTTTAGGAACAAAGCAAATGGCTTGCCCACTTCAGCTAGCTCAGCTCACTGAGGTATGCATGTGAATCACAGTCCTTGGAGCCAGCACAGGCTGCACAGAGGGCTCTGCTCCCGGCCAGGCTGCACAGCGCCATCAGAATGCGACTCCCGCACGCTCACGGAGCGGACGTGCAGCTATGCTGGAATCACAGCCATTCCCACAAATGGGGTGACAATGCTGGGAAAAGTGAAATAAACCCCAGCTATCTCACCAGCACACACAGAAAATTGGTTTGTTGGTAGATGATCCAAGTGCCACTTCCTGATGAAGGAGTCAGGAAGATCTTACTCCGTGGGGCTTACATAACAGAGGGCATAAAGGAGAAAACATAGCACCATATATAACTGCTTCTCGGACAACCTTTTTATTATTATTACTCTCTATCTTAATATTGTTACTCTGTCTTGTCACAGCTGACAATTATCTAGTCTGGAAGCTGCAATTTATCTCCGTATTTATACAATGATATATCTAGTTGCAGACTAAATTTATTGTTACTGATTGTATCCTACGATTTACTTTAGTTTGGAAACAATATACATGAATCAACACTAAGGATTTTTAATCATTTTCATAAGATATTTTCAACTTCTACTATAAAATACTGGAAAAATCCTTCTGCTTATCTCTGTTGCAGCAAGCATGTTAATAACTACCAAGTACAATTACAAGGTATAATTTGGAACAGATACTGTTAATCTGCAAGACACAAATTAAACAAACTAAAAAGCAAAACCTATAAGGAAAACCTGTTCTGAAACATGAATTGCTTTAACTTGTAAGACAATAGTCTAGAAGTTATCAGTCTAAAACAAATTATAGCAGTTAATACAAAAAGCAGATCAGGTCTGAATGAGCTATTAGGACAAACAAAGTATCTGCATATCTCCCAGCACTGATTAATACAGTGTATAATAAATAACTTGCTACTAATTCCTTCAAACAAGACAGGTGAATATATCCTACTGTATTGGGGTAAAAATCCTAATGGAGCTATTTTGATGAAGTGTATGGTAAGTAGAAACTGCATCCCAGTACGTCTCAAGCAGCAATTAACAAAACATAAAGCTGAGATACTGGTTACTTCCAGATCTTAACTTTTTTCATTTTCACATATACAAGAAACTTCAGACCTAGGAAATGCTCAGCTGACGTGCAATTACGTCATCTTTGTCACCTCCTGGCATCCTGTCATGAAGTTGCTGTGCTTACGTTAGCAGAGCCTTGGACACGGTGCGAGGCAGCTCGGGGCCCAGACCCTGCATTGAAGCGTGTGTGAAGGGGTGACGTGAGGACAGACGGCTTGTCTGAACCAAGAGCAGCATCCTTGCTTCGCTGCTTCACTTCAGACAAGGAATCCTCCGAGAAACTCTCATTTCAGGACATTTAGAAGATCAAAGCGGGCAGTTTTTGTAGGCATAATAATAGGTTTCAGGTACAAAAAACAATGCCCCCCTGTAAAATACACTGTCCAAGGGTGACTGAGCTCCAAAGGAGCATTTGGAGCTTGACAGAACTAAGACATCATCAGCATCCAGTAACTCCGCAGAGATGAGCATCTACTGTCACTTCTCTTGGACAGCAAAGGGTGCAAAGAACTTTATCAGACTGCAGTCTGAGAAAATAAAATAATAAACAAATATATACATACAAAATCTTTCATGAGAACTACGAAGCAGATAGCTCTCAGACTAGCTATGCCAAGTTGCATCAGCACACAGGACCACTAAAATCCTGTTTTTTAAAGGGCAATTTCACACGGCAACATGCAAAAAAAGGGGGAAAAGAAAAATAGAGGAAAAAAATCCCCAAAAAAGAAAATTAAAAATGGATAAGATATCTGCTACACTGCTGTGATTCCGGGTGCAGCGACATACTTACTGCTACTGCCGCTCCAGGATTTCAGCAGAGACTTAATGCTGATCTCGAAGAAGAGGGAGTCCTGCAGGCTGAGCATGGTGCGGGCAGGGCGGAGCGGGCGCCGGCCGCGCCGCCGCCTCCGCCAGCACCCGCGGGAGGGACGCGCCGGTGCCGGTGCCGCCGTGACGCAGGGCCCGGGGGGCGGCTCCTGCCGGCACCGAGCCCTCCGAGCCCCGCCCCGGGGCCGTTCCGCCTCCGGGGGATGCTCCCAGCGACACGGGCACGGCGACCGAGCGCCCCAGCCCTTGGCAGCCGAAGGGAGCGACTCCTCGCAACTACCACCACAAGGGGCTATAAAAGGCTGCTTGTGCTTTTCCGAGTTTTAAACAAACTTCCAACCGATCTGTTAAAATCGTGATGAATTAAACAAACCGCCCAGCGTTGCTCTGCGCAGTGCCAAAAGCCAATCAAGCCGTCATACTAAAAGAACATCAAAATCAAAGGAGGGGTGGCGGTACGGAGGATGGGAAATCACAAATGTGAAAAACAATCGCGGTGGAGGGCAGGAAGGCCCTAAGTATTCCCACGGTGGCTGTCTGCAAAAGAGCTACAGCCAGTGGCAGTTCTGGATGTCCCAGCCCCAGAAGAGTTCAAGGCCAGGCTGGATGAAGCTCTGAGCAACCTGGTGTAGTGCTGCTATTGCAGGAGGCTGCAACTAGACTAGCTTTAAGGCCCCTTCCAGCCCAAATCCTTCTATGATTCAAACTCTCTGGAGTTTGGTTGGTGGTGGTTGTTTTCCTTAACGTCTTTTAAAGGACTTGACCGGGGGTTTGTTTGGTTTGGGTTTTTTTTTTCTTAGCGTCTTCTAAAGGACTTGACACAATTTTGGTATTTCTGATGGTTTACTCTGTCCAGTATCATCTCAAACGCTACAACGGAAAGTCTCTTAGAAGTTACAGTTCTGGGTTCCTAGGGATGCAATCCAACACTGATTAACTAAATCTGTTTTAAAGTGACATTTTTAAAAATCCACAGTTTTAAAACTGCTGCCCATACTAGGAGTAAACAAGCCATGAGGAGGAAATAACACCTTTGTCCTCAGACAAATTAGATATCTGAAGTTGTAGGAAAGATTAAAGAACAGTGAACATCAAATACTTTTAAGGTTTGGGGTTTATTTGTGGTTTTGGTTTTGTTTGTTTGGGGCTTTTTAAATCTATATCCCTCACCCCACATAGACAAAAGAATTATCACTAACCAAGAGGTAACACAAACCAGTTGATGTAAAACTAAGTGTTCTGAGTGACAGGTCTAACACAGCAGTAGAAGGACACTGGAGAAAGAATGGGACAAGCCTCTCACTGCACTAGGCTGGTTCAACCAACAGCTGCTGTCATTTAGGAGATGAACAGTCTTTATTAAGAGAGAGACCAGTAATCTCATTCAGTTTTCATAGTTTAAAAATAATCCAAATTTCCCCATGCAAAAAATACTTTTCTGTAATTAGATAGTAAATTGCCACCTATATCAAAATAGTACTTTTGTTCTTCCCAAACAGGTTACAGCAGAACATATATCTGCAGGATAACTCTCTGGGACTTCACATCCAACTTTCTCTCATAAGCTGTTTCAGGTAGTACTGCCCATGTAGTAGGTAGTATTACATCATATTCCTTTTCATCACTCCTTTTATAAATACATTCAAATTTACACTACAATCATTCCTTTTTCCTCTTACTAAATAAGACATAGCAGAGGTTGTATTTTGTTATAGGTAGAATATAAAGGTCAGATTTTGGGGCCGGCTGATTAATTTTACCACTAATTTGAAAGACTATTAATTATGGTTGGTCTCTGACTGCCTTTAACACTGGGCTACAGAGACTTCTTCAAAGGAATCCTTGTTAACAGTGTGCATTCCAAAATCATGAGCCAACTCTCTCAGCACCTCAAAAATAATGACTTTTAAAAATACACTTTGGCTTCTTTGTAGTTGCCCTTTCCACCCCCCCTCAGCTTTTATTCTTTAAGTTATCAGTGCCAAAAACTTATTAAAAACAATCATCCCAGAAATTCCAAGAGATACACTAAAACAACCCCACAAAAATACTGGTCTCCATGTTCCACCTTCTGGATTCCTGTGAAGAGACTTTCAACAAACAGAGAAGTTGTCAGTATTTCTGTAAAGTAGCATTTCAAAATTAAATTATTATCAGGAAATCTTTTTCAAAATTTGCATTTACTTATGACATTGAGGTGTTTGGCCAGGCAAGTTACTCAGCCTTTCACCACAGCATCTGAGATTTTGTAGCACTGTTATTTATTCATAATATCAACTAATGATCACAACAGATTGGGTTTCCTCAAGGATACTTGCAATTGTAATTTTAAATCATTAACAGAAAAAATATTAGCCCATTAACAATTCCTAAGAAATGAGAATTGTATGTACCAAGGGTATAAGCGTCTCTTTCCAAAGATTTCAGTAGATGCATTGAAGACTAGGAATATATATTAGGACCCAAAATATTATGAAAAGAAAGATGTTCTTTTAATACTACATGAATATGTATGCTCTCATACATACATGAACAGACACAGCAACTTTCATTAGATGGACATCACTAATTTATTAGACTTAAAAATGGCTTTCACCAAGTATTTTCACAGTCCTCCCTTTCCCCAAGAAAGGCAGAACCAAATTATCTGTACAAGTCCATTTCACAAGTGGAGTAATGGGTCTGTCAGTATCTTAGACCTATCATATACCATCAGCATCATAGGAGTTTTCTCATTGTACAACTGTGCACAAGCCCTCCAACAATTCTTCTTCCTCACAACTCAATTTAACTGCTTTGTAACCAAAGGTGTGTAAATAACAACGACTGCCATACCAGACTTCTTGGGTTTTGGTTTTCCTTTGAAATGAGTTAATGAAACAACCTACCAAATATTAGAATAAACAGAAGATTTCAGTATAAACGACAAAGTTTAAAATGTAACCTTTTATTTTTAATAAAAACAAGAATACTAAAAGCAGGAAAGAAAAACTATGGATTACAAGCTTCTGAATCTTGGACAAGCACAGACAAGGCTAATTCTTTGAGAAGAGCCCAACAAAGATATCAACATCATATATTTCTAGAACAGTGTTAGAAAAATGTCATTTACAACAAATATTTTTTTCCAGTTCCTGATTCTCAGAGAGGAACATGAAAGAGTCTTCTGGAAAGTACACTGTGTCTAAAACTGAGAGCAACAAGTATGACCACTAAAAATACCTATCAGTATGAGTACTTATAAAAAGTCTTCCGTAAGATTAATATTTTACTATTTTAGATAAACTGGAAAATAAAGCACTTGCATTTAAATATAAGCAAATAGCTTTCATCTGGAGCTGGTTCAATTAAGAAAAAAAATCCAAAAAAGAAAATATGAAATTGAGGATCTGTGCATAGTTTTATAAATAGGCTGAACATTAAACAATTCCAATAAATACACAGTTTATATACTGATCCCAGTATACCTTTTGATTCTGGATCAATTTCACTTCTAAAGGGAGCAGACTACTCTAAAGTCTATTTTTGAGACTCTCAAGAGCCAAGGTGAGGTATGCATGAATAAGCACACTGCTATCAGTAAGCTGTTAAAAAACATGACAAGAATTGGACCGTAGGTGCAGTAAAGCAGAAGTGCTCAATCTGCAGACACAAGCTGTTTGTACTCTACTAAAATGATTCATCCAAGTGCCCAGTCCACACCATGCTTTCTGCTCTGATATGGAAAACTCTCAATAAAGAGGATGGCCAGAAGCAAATTGCTCAAGCTGCTTCAGTGACCCAAGTCAGCAGACTCGAGGCTGGAAACAGACTGATACATTACAAGATTGACGCACTGTAAGCCCAGCTGCTCCAGGAAGCATTGCACTGGCATTTGTGGTACCATTCATCCACAGCACGCTTGACCTGTGCAAGCAAAGCCCATTCAGCACTTCCACACATACCTTTGAGATGGAATTTTCAATACATGTACAGTAAGCCCAGTCACAGGACAGGCAAGATTTGCCTTGAGTGTTTTAATAGCTGGAGGACCCAAGTAATTTAAGAGATCAGAAACTTTAGCACTGTAGATAGTACAGATAACAGAACTTTTCTTTATTTGTAGCATTAGGCATTTAATAAAAATATTTCTGAAAGGATCATTATCCATACCAGGATCAATACATTTACCAGAAATGTGTATGCAAAGGCTATTTGCACAGCTTTGCTTTAATTCAAGTAGCATCATGCCATTTTCTTGGAGATGCCCAGACACATTGCGGGCAACCACTCTGAACAATGTACATCAAGTGCCATATGCATAATGCTGCTGCTGCAGTACCTGCCAGAGATCTGGCCTGTGGCAAACACTGACACGCAAGGCCAACAAAAATTATTCATACAATGCTGGTTTTGCTTCACCTCTACAGGCTGCAAAGGTAAGAGGGGTTCCATGACTGAAGACATTGTTCTATTTATTATCTTAAAAGAGCAATATTTAACTTTAAAAACTTTGCTTTTAAATGGCAAAGAAATAACACTTTATAAGTAATTAATTTGTGTTCCACAGGGAGCATTACAGATTTTTAGCTTCATTTCCTTTCCCCCTCCCCTCATTTGAAGCATTGTTCCCCAGTTCTACAATAGCTTCATTTCTCTAGGACTCTAGAGAACACTCTGCCTCCCTCCCTCAAACCCCCAGTGCACTCTTGCTTTTTTCTAGAGGCATGGCCAAGATAACAGAATATGATTTTTCTACTTATCTCTCTGCAAAATAATTTAGATTATTTTCAACAAAGCATTCTGGCATTAACACTCAATTAAAAACCAAAGCTAAAGGCATTCTTTCCAGTCACAAAAAGCATGCAGCTATCCTTGCTTCTGTAAGTTCCTTTACAGTTTTCAACCCTACTACATTTATCTTCAGGATGATAAAGACCAGCAGAAAATACATTCAGAACTACCAATAATATTCCCCAATGATCAAGTTTCCAGTTAGTTCTGGAAGAACACTGAAGATACACATGCACACCCTCCTCACAGAACACAGTCTTTGAGTAGGATCAAAGAGGATGCAGTTAATATTTAACTTTTCATTAACTTAACAATATCTAGGTTGAATAGTAAGTCTGCTGTAAATGGAAAAAAAATTAAAGGGAAAGAATCCCCCACAACCTTCAAGAGTAATCAAATAACTAAAATTCAAATCCTTTTTAAGGTAGATAACAACAGCCTTATTAATTTTGTAAGAGTTTATAGTAAACAGATACCCAGTCCTTCCTGAAAATCTAGCTTTCCAGATCAGCAAACATTGTAAGACTACAAGGAAGCAAATCAGAAATCAAAAGGTGAAACATTTCAAAAACCAGAATAAGCCGTTCTGAGATGATGTTTAACCCATCTCGTGCCAAGACAAAATGAGACAGGTAAAGTGATAGCCAAGCCTAAAGTTGCTATCACATCTCTTAAGTCTGACACATCCAAGTTTCTCAATTACCACAAGCAGCCCTGCAATTAAAATTCTGAGATTTATTCCCTTCTTAGATGCTAAATTTCAATCTTCAATGACTGCAATAAAACTTAGAGGTATAAAGCCCAATTAGGATAGTTCAGTGTCAGACAACCTGAAATAACTGCTTAAGGTCTGATCTGTCCAGTTCTGTACCGTGCCAGCCTCCTCACAGTGCTTCAGCACAAACACACCCATGCACTGCAAACCAGCCCTCAGTTTTCACCAACTTTTTAAATGGAACCTGGAAACAGTTACAGAGCTACACAGAAAATCCCTGCTTAGTTGCTGGGCGTTTAAATGGATAGAGTAAGGAAAGGCTTAACTCTGTTACCCTACAAGGCCTCAAGACAACTGCTACAAATCAGTTATGTTTCTATTTTTGTTGTTCCTCCCAAGCTGCTGGATGTCTCTGCCACTTTTACGGGAAACATCGTATTTACATTATGCAAGGATCAGTTATTCCATCCCTATAGAGAGCATCTGCGGAAAAAAGAACACTGAGAGCTTATGATTCATCTGGGAAAACTTTAAAGAAGAAAAAGTTAAAGAAAAAACACTACCTATAGGGATAAACTCAGCCCAGAAGCTGCAATCTATTAAGCCTCACGAGGGCAATAGTACTTGGGCAGAAAATATTCTTGGCTGCAGATTACCACTAAACTCACAGAGCAGCTGCAGATCCTTGTGTGTGTGCTTGCCCTGCTCCTGGAGGTGAACTCCTGCCCTCCTCCCTCTGCCTTAAGCAAAGCTGAGTGTTTGCTCCGGAGCCACTGTCACTGCAGTCCACTCCTGCTCATACATTAAACACCAGAGAGCCCTGCATATGCAGATGCACGTCTCAGTCAGCCACCTCTGCCACAGGGCACTTAACAGCAGGCAGAGGATGGGCAGTGGCACAGTGACAAGAGGGAACTGCTGCAGGGGTCTCTGTAAAACCTCCTCACAATCACAGCCTACCAACTTACTCCACCACAACTTCAATCCCCATGTAGGCAGCTCTGCACACAGAGGACTTGGACAGATGTACTTGAGAGTCAGGAAAAGGAAAGCAAGAAGGGGCAAGACATGGACAGCCAATTTTCTCTTGAGGTTTCAACTCCTAAACCTGCCTTTCCTGATGTTTCTTACACAGGGCAGGAGCATATGGAGCTCCACCACCCAATATCAGAAATAAATGGAGTTATTACATTAACATGGCATTCTTCACAGTTGAACTTAACTGGCATATTTCTTTACTCCAAAGCCAGAAAATATTTACAGCACCTTTCTTTAGTGCTTTAGTTACCAGGATTTAAACAAGTATTTTTAATGCTGAATTTTGCAGCTCTCCAATCTCTGTGAAACACATATTCTTGCAGGAACCTGAAGCATAAGTTAAAAATAGAGATGCTTTTAAGATTTAAAAAGGTAATTAAAAGGTAAAACATACATTTTTTTGCAAATCAGAAATAAAAATTCATATGAGTGTCTTTTCTGAACCTTTATCTTGAGCATGCATGCTGTTACACTAAAGAAAAGCAAAATAAACACAAAAATCAGAAAGGGGGAAAACCAGAACTAGTAACAAACCCAAGGGCAGCTAAATGCAACAGTTAGATACTAAACACCTAACACACACTAAAACTTTACAAGGCCATGTTTGTCTGGAAGCTCTGCAAATATTTCACGACGCAGAGTTCCTTAAAGTGCCATAGCTGGTGGACTAGAAGCCAGTCTCTGCCAGCAGCTGCACAGCCCAGCACTCCACCTGAACCACGGCAGGCAGCTCTGCACCCACACACCTGCATCGGGCACAGCACATCCAACCACAGCCATGGTGTCACCCCACTGCAAGCCCTGCTAATGACTGAAAAACGAACAGCTGAAATCAGCTGGTAAAAACATGCTCACATAACATGGACAATGTGCTTTAGCTTCTTCTGTTCATTCAGCTGGCTCTCCCTATTTGTCAGTCATATTATCTATTGATAGAGCATTTGCATGCTGCTCGTTTTTCCCAGTAACTGATATGAACATGTCAATTATCCAAACATACAATGTACCTAGAAACATCTAACTTCCTCAATAACTGGGTAAATTAACCTACTCTGCTCTGCACAGCACCTTCCATGGAAATAGAATTTATGGAAACCCCAATCAACAAAGAAAAAACAGTTTTAAACTAACTAATAAACTGAAAACAACATACTAGATAAATGCAATATTTTAATACAAGTTTTAAGTTTCTTTTATATGTATTACTGGTTTTCCTGTTTAACTTAGAAAACACTTTGAAATTTAAAACATCCATCCTTCAGCAAGTCATCCTCTCAAAAAAGTAACTGAGACAAAGCTCACATCAGTGCATTTTTAAAGATGCCAAGTGACACCAGACAGTTTTGAGTCAGTCTAATGCAACCATGCAACAGCATCCTGGTGTTAAGAGTATCTGAAGCTTATATTGCCATACTGGTCTTGTCAATGAGCACTGAAAGTACCCCAAGAAATCAGGGCCCACAACATGCCTGGCACTACAGATATCAGCTAAAGAACTATTATTACTTATGTAGTATCACCCTACAAAGGCATATTGCACAGCTCATTAAGTGAGGATACACCAAGTCCCGAACATCCAGAGCACGTCATGAAAAACTGCTGCAGACAGAAACATCTCTTGAGAAGGTTCCATTGGTAAAGTGACATGGCTTTCTGAAAGTTTTACTTGTCTTCTCAAAACAGTAGTGCATTTGGATTTCTCGTAACAAATTCTTTCTTTTATAAATAAATACAAGCATCAAAAATGTACAAGCATGAGTCAAGAATCCTCCTGTCTGGGAGGGTGGTTCCTTGCTTGAAGGGACCTTTTAGAACTCGGCTGGAGAACAAGAGGATGCGTGTCGAGTGAAACAGCCAACGTCACTAACACTGCTTCCCAAATCACAGCTACTCTGCAGTAGCATTCACTACCTGAGAGAACATACTCTTACTTGAAGAGCAACTAAAGCTATTCAGTGTTAAGTTAGAGACATGAAAAATGACATTTACTGAAAATGGAAAGGCTTTCCAAAGTAGCCCTTGATAAAGAGGATGTAGTTGAAGTAGTAGTCTTTTCCCCCCAGTTTGGATCCACACAATAAAGGAACACACATAAAATTAGAACTCACAGGGTAAGAACCATCCTGTTACCAAAGAGCTTAGAACAAAAGCAACTAGAAACATAGAAGTTTCTAAACAAAGACATAAAACAGTTAACAAATGCAGCCAACAGAAACTACCAACAGTCATCAAAAATATCAATTATTGAAAAATATCATATCGACTCTTCCACTTAAAATTCGCATTTTCATTAGAAACAGAAAAAACATGCCTAAAGGAGATTAAGACTAGTCTGATCACCTACAAACCAAAACTTTTCCATTTGAAACACAGACCTCTTTTTCAAGTGATAACTGAAAAACTGTTTCACAATGTTCTAATCCTAACCTTTCTGTAACTTTAATCTGAATTGCTGGTATCACAAGTGTGGCATCTTCACATGAAGCTGCTGAATGAATCCTGCTAATAAATACTATACAGACCTTTCAAATATATTCTTGAGCATTAGGGGGATATTAGTTGGGATTTTTTTTAGCCTATAGATCAATTTCAATGTTTTAAAGGATAACAGTTTTTTACTTCAAAGAAAACAGCTCCTTAAAAATAAGCTGATACTTTTATTTTACATGCTATCCAGCCTTTTATATACTCTACCTTGGGATCACTAACAGACATTATTGATAGAACAGATTTTAAAACTTAATCTGCTACGTGCAAGATATATACAAGTAAAATTTGAAACAGGAACAACATGCCAAACTATTCTATCTCTCTCAAAATGTCACTTCCAAAGCTTGTGGCCACCTTAGACGCAAAATATTTCAAGAATATTTTTGTTCTTCTATTACCAGTATATCATAGATAGAACAGTTTTACAGTAGCAGATATTTTTGCAACAAGTTTCTCCACATCTTGTTGACTTCAGCAGCTTTTGTAAAATCTTCTGAAAACTTGTTTATCTGTCTATGTTAAGTTTTTTCACATCCCCCACATGTATCATGTCTCTCCCCCTCTCCTTCAACTTTAAAGCTTTATTTTGTCCCTCTCACAATTATCTTAAAAATAATTGTAGATTGGCAAGGTCAAGAGATGTTTGCTTAATTTACAATCTTCCCACTAAATTTTATCTGCATTATTTCAAAGAATTAGTCTGAAGATAACATTTCAATGAATATTTGCAGCTAAGTATTGTCCAATTTCACAGGGTTTTCTTTTCCCTTAATAAACTGGAGATTTTATTCTTACTTTTCACCATACAATCTGCAGGACAAAGTCAAAAGAACAGAAAAACAAAGTCCAAACAGCAGGTTTATTGACATTCACTTCCTAGATTTGCTGTTGGTTGTTTCTCACAGCATTCTAGTTTGCTGCCTATCCACTGGTATTGAAAGGGAAGGGAGGTTTCCTCTGGTTTAGCAGTAGAATAGTCTCACCAAAGATAGATGTGCAACCGAAATACCAAAAATCAATATGCAAGACAACTACACAGGTGGAAGGGTACAATCTCCTGTTCACAGCACTGAGCCATTACATTGATTCAGCTGTCACATGAAAGCTCATACTAACACTATGTCTGAGAAAACCTTTAAAGTGCTTGAATTCCAGAAGATGCATAAATGTGATACAAAGATAATCTAGTAAGTGACCAACAGCAATAAAAAATTTATAAGCTCTTCACCATGTGTTAGATGAAAACAAGTGAATTACCTCCTCACTGTATACATATACTGCACACATTTATATGAATATACCCCACACAAGTAGCTGTTAAGTATGAAGAAATACTTCTAGATCCACCTTTGATTTGTTCTGATACACACCTTGTATGAAGCACTGAATTAGAATTACTTCACCACTTTACTAAAATATATTCATTGTAAATTTCTGCACACATACTCTTCAGAAGAAATCCTGAGAAAAACTACAGCAGAAGCATATTAGGTATACAGTCAAGTATGCAATTTTAAAAGATCAGATCTTCAATAAAATAAAGATTCTATTTGAGATGTGGTTGAAAACTAAACACAACTACAGTTAATTTTCTGTATTAATGGTAAAATAAAGAAGTCAGAAGTGTACCCTCTTTGCACTTGGGCTTACTTTCAAAAAGATTTGCTGGACCTTACTTCAGTTCTTTATTGACTCCATCTTAAGCTAATGCCTTACTTAAGAAACATTTACCCAGTGGTCATTTTATCTGCTTATAAGCAGTAATAATAAAATCTATCATGCCTGCACTTAAAATAAAACTCTGGAGAGATGCTTGTTTTTCCATTTATCTAAAATATTTAAGAGTTCATTTTCCACAAATCAATTAAACCAGGGGATATCCAAAAGGTGACTGCTACTTTTGGTGATGGTAGGACATCTAATGCTGTGCCATTACTGACCCAAAAGGCCCTTTCAGCAAGTTGACTCCCCTTGCCGATTCATTTCAAAAGCGCCCCCTAATACACTGGAACATTTTCCACTGGCTTTGTGAAATTAATCAGCTCAGGGAAAAGCCACACCAGAACTCAGGAGAAGATGGGGAAGGCTGCACAGCTGTGAGTGAGATTGCCCTTTTCATTGACGGCAGGCTGTTAGATCAGCCTGATCCGCTTGTAAAACTGCACTCAAAAATCCAACCAAAATCTCCTTTCCCTCCCTTCTGTTGCAAAGGGCTTCAAAGCACAGATTCCAAAGGCCCTTAGGAGAGGTTCACTTTTTATTTCTTATGGAAAATATACACAGAACAATTTCCTGGGGCATTACTCAAACAAAACAATGTTATCTGCAGCGATAAGAAAACAAGGAGAGGTTAGAGGCTTTTATGTAAATACTATTCTGGATCCCAAACAGCATTATGGAGCAGTCTTTAAACACGAGCCAGCAGAGATTGTGGGGGGCAGCCATGGCACTGAGCTGCACACCAACCCCCCCAGTCTTTTCTAACCAAAACTCTGTACTTGGGTACAGAAACTGACTCTTATTTCATGTATAAACACCAAGTCCCAGGTGTACAGGGCTGATTAGAGATGCAATGGGAGCTGAATATGCCCTGCAGAGCTGCTGATATTACAGGTTACACAGTGCTCACAGGTACTGTATGTGTATCCAGGCCCTGCTGCTGACCCCCGAGGCAGCCACAGCTCTGTTACTTTACCACCAAAGACCACATTCCTGTAGGAATGTATTTTTACTCTCCTAGCAGAAGCACTTGAAGTGAAGTAGGTTTCCACACACAGAAATAACATGGGGGCTGTGAGCAGTGAGAATACTCACATCACTGAAAAAAAATCAACATCTCATCTACAATTCTTGCAGATTTGACTTACACAGCTGGCCATTAAGACAGTTCACAGTATCAGCTACCCTGCCTTATAACACAGTGAAAGCACAGAGCTGCAACAGGAGGGCACATCTCACACCACAGGCACAGCTGCCGTTTGCCAGCTCACTCGGGGCAGCCCTGGCATTCCCCTTCTTTAATGCCACAATCTGAAACTTCCATGCTCAACTTTACATGTTTCATTTGGATTGTAGATTTTTTGAAACAAATTTTTACAATTGAGAACATGTAGTCTTAAACACTACAGCAAATTTTTAAAAACTGTCTGTTTCTTTACTAACCTCTATTAAGCATTATGATGCATCCAGTCACATACAAACACTTCAACAAGTCAGTTGTGGTTTTCTTCTACAATTATGCTAATCTTACACATCTAAAAAGACATTTCTGAAAAGACTTCTAAAATAAACTTGAAACCATTCTGATGGAAACTACATATTTTAAAAGATGCATCACAGAGCATATATTTGTAAGGTCCTATTTTCAGCTTTAAAACAAAGTATATACTGAGTAAATATTTTGACAGCTGATATGATAAATATTTATTAACCAACAAAAACAAAAAATTTCACCACCCAAATTTCTCACAAAAAGTTTAGGTCAGCTAGATGCAAACCCAACTAGCTCGTATTATAAAAATAACAGTTTAGGATTTCAATGCCAGGAATAGGTTTTTTTTCGCTTGGTCTGTCTGTTGGAGAACTTCTAAAATATGGTTATACTTAAAAATAATTGTCAGGCTCAGAATTTCACCTAAATTCTCACCAAAACAAAACAAAAAATCTTTAACAGTAGCAATGAGGAACAGAAAGTAAAAAGAAAAAAATAATAAACACCACTTACTCTCAAATTCAAACACAGTAATAGGACAAACCACCTTGGCTTTAAAAAACTACCGAGTTCCTCAAATTCTATGGTGCATTAACACCATATCTGCCAACAATAAGCAAGTAAATGTTTACAATATTTTTTCAAATAATTCTATTGTTTTATTACCTGTTTGGTCAGCACCTGCCTTCTGCAGCATACCCAACTGGTAAACACAGTAGTTCTTTTGCTCTATTCCAGCAGGGCAGCTCATTCCATTACCAAGATACAAAAATAGAAATAAGCAGATAATTTAAAGAGGATTCAGCTACTATCTGCTATTGTAAAAGCATGATCCCAGAACAGACTCTAAGTCTTCATTTCGTAAATGATGACATCACACTATTAAACAATATTAGTCAGGCACTGCTGGTTTCCACAAAATCATTCCTAACAGCCACCATTTGGCCCATATTTAAGGATCAAGAGAGGTAAATTCATCTTTAACAGTCAGAGTAGTTTATTCTATGTTTTTTACTCTCATTTGCTCAAACTATCAACAAAACACTGAACAAAGATGAATGTATCTGTTTTCTCTACCAACTCAATCAGCCTACAGCATTTTCTTTTAACCTGACACAAAGACAATTCTATTTCTTCTGATGTTATAACATGTAGAAAAAATTCTAATTAAATTGAGAGCTATAAAGAAATTAGAATGTAGCACAAAAGCAGGATTGGTGAGATATACCTACGGAGATATTAAATTCAGTGATATCCAACTATAAACTCCAGGGCTGTTGTACAGCATTCCAAGTTAAATGAGGCTAAAAAACCTTTACCATCATACACCATGGGCTTCTGATCAGTTGTTCAAGTATATAGGCAGCCACAACACTTTATTCTATAGGCAGCCTTCAATAACCCACAGCATTAGAACATCAACTTCTTGTAATTTGCTGTGCACAGAAACAACTTGTTTAAAACATCAGAACTGTCCCTGCTTTCCTCAGCTGCCTATTTTACTCAACCTGATGCACTAAAAAAAGTGGTTCATGTAACAATCAGAAAGGCTAAGAGACATCTTTCCAAGGCAATCCTTTTCTCCCACCACCACCACAAGCCTAATTCCCTAAGGCTGAAAGTTCATCACCCGGTAAGACAGATGAATGTCTCCATCTCCCACCACTGCAGGTAGACAGGAAAAAAATTGCAGGTAAGGAAAAAAATTTAAAAGCCATACTAATTCTTGAAAATATCTAACCACACAGCGAAGGGCAAAAACTACATCTGACAGCCAGCAGAATCCAAGACCATAAAGGCTTAAGACTGCACTACTTTAGCTGAAGGCAAAAAGAAAAAAAAAGTAAAACTGAATTTTCCATTACCACCCAGCTGTACTATCTGAAAAAGGAACATGAACTAATTCTACTTTTTATTAGCACAATACACTAATATTTAGCCACTAACACATAGTAAAAAAATTTTTAAAAGAAATCATATAAGGAACCTTACCCATGTTCTTGAGGTTAAAAATTCTCTACACAATATCCATATTCTTATTTATTTACATAATATGTTTACTAAAAATGTGCAATCTTCCAAACACTAAAAAAGTGAAACATACTGTTTTGAGACAAAAAACCACTCAAAAGGAAAGCCTTTGAAAACTTAGGGGATCAAAAGACAGGGAGAGAAAAGATGACACAGAACTCACATCCTGCACTACAGTCACAGATCTCTGTGTAGCACACTTCTGTCTAGACAACTTAGTGCCTAACTTTATGTACATTACAGTTTAGAAACTTAAACATATTCTTATCCCAGAAAGAGGAGGGGGAAAAAGCTACACAGACATGCAAAGACAAGAAGTCCTGAAATTAGAAATCCTGAAAAATTGCTTCCACATAGGTCACTAACAAAGGATAATGCATCAGTGATAAAACAGTTCTAAAGCTCAAGACACCACAGTCATAGGAACTCTGATAAAAAGGTCTTTTATAATCAAATTTGTCAATTGAACAAAATAATCATGATCTGAAGGAAGAGCTTAGCAATCAGTTTCCACCAGGTTGATGTAATGGATACATACAGCAATCAGGATGTAAAACATGTGTCTCCTCATCTTCATCTATTGTCTGTCCTAATGAAAACAGCCTGACCCGTCTCATCTTCAGCAGCCTCGGAGAGCTCTCACGGGCTGGACTCCCAACATCCAGAACATCTCCAGAAGCAGCAGTGGGAACAATTTTTTTCAGGAATTCCATTTTTACGTGCCCTCTGTGGTCTCAGCAGTTAGGCTCCACTTCACAGAGCGTGGCTCCCACATCAGCTTCCTTGAGCACAGAGGTGGACTTCTTGTGGTGATGTCACGTTTGAACCTGGGTGGTGCCAGCAGCACGTCAGCTGCCAGCCAGCTGCTCCAGGGCAGATTCTAAAGACATTTCGCTGTGGGGACTGATAAGAAAACCAAACACCACCAAGCCTATATATTAACCAACGCAGGCTAAACTCTGCACGCCAAGGAGACACTACTTAGCACTGCTAAAGTTGTAAGCCCTAAGAAAATTTGCACAGAATTTGCAAACTCATATCTGACAGAGTTCAATAGCTCTTCATTTTCATGAAGTGCACAAAGAGCGTTCTTCTGTATTTGAAAGATAACACTTATCATTCAGAAAGTCCAGGCACTTTGTTTTTAAAGCTGGTGTATAACATTACCATTCACATTCTCACATAGTTTTAGCCACTAACTACAAAAATACTCACTTTTATTATATTTATGTGCTTTTTGCAGGGACTCTGGCGCTATTTTTACCACTTAAAATATTCGCACCACCTTCCAGAAAACTACAAGTACAGAAATAACCTGTCTCTTGTCCAAACATCCACTTTATCCCTAGGGTTACTTCTCCATACATGCCTGGTTTAGCGGAATTTTTGGGTTTTATTTTGGGAAGTTTAAATGTTGTTTTATATTTAGCTTAAAGAAGCCAGAAAGATGACTTGCATTTGGAGAAGAAAGTTCAAGGACAAAAAAAAAAAAAAATTATCATAGAAGAAGAACATTCCTTAAGGCTTTCTACAATTGGGAATATGTATAATTGTTTCTTTTACAGTATTCTTTCATTTACTACATGTAGAGTGGAGACAGACAGACACTGTATTAGGCAATATTCCTACCTCATTTACTACTGCAGACTGTACACACTGCTCAGAGGAAATACACTAAATACTCACTCCAAACATCTCAGTGGCAGCCTGCATGATTCTGTTGTTTTTATGAAGGCAGCACAGTGTCCAAAGCATTGCTGAATGCATCCAAACTACACATGAAGCACAGCACACTTGTATACTTTCCTCAAAAGAAGGTATTTAATCTGAAATTCACTACTGTTTAGCTCTTAAAAAGAAAACAGAAGTCTATGAAAGGTATGCAGCATAACATGTTTCAGGTCTCAGAGTTTCAGCTGCATGCTGACAAGGGGCTGCTCAACTGGATTAAGTTGTCAGTCTTACTCAACTGCCACCTATGTTGTTCAGAATGCCACAACTTGAAAAAGTTGGTACAAGTTCATTAAAGCTGCCACCTAAGATATTTTTTCAAGTTCTATATAGACTGAAAATGTCTTTTCTATTCAATTCTGCCTTAAAATCCCCAGATAACCAGGTGAGTCCAAATTCCCCTTGTAAATGAATATAAACATCGACACAATTTTTTCCTTATAAATGAATACAAAATTCTGACCTTATCATAAGAGACATATTGCAAGAATACCACTTCCTGCAGGGAGATCAAGCAGAAAAAGTCTCCCTAAAATTATTTCATTCACAGTGTATTACCCACAATACAAAAAGAAAATACAGAGAAAGGGGTTTATGCATTTTCAGAACAATAATAAAGATATCACAAAGACAACTTGTGATTACAAGAGATCATGAGTCATTACAAGCTCAAGCCATCATTTATTCATAATAGCATTATTTTCTATAGAATTCCTTTTTTTGCCCTTGAAATCTTGCCACAAAGCTACTTTGCAGTTCTTTGCATTTGGGAGCAATTCAGATACTTCCATGAGACTGAGAATGGTTCCAACTATCCACCTGCCAAACTGGAGTTTGCAGATGGGGCAACCAGATCCCTCCCTTTGTACCAATCTTAAACACCCTCTGAAAGGCTCAGACTAGGAACCAAAGTGCTGTTAACCACGGTAGGGAGATTTTATTATGTGTGTGGACTCAGGGTGGAGTCAACATGTCAAGTTCAAGTACCTAGTGCACCACTTAACATTAAGTGCACAAGGTGTGACATTTTCCACAACATGTGGCATATGTCAGTTAATCATGAATTTAAAAAACAATTAGGTGTTGAAGCTATATTTTTTGCAAAATAAGAAAACAATAGCCTTGCAAGTAATAGGACACATAAAACACAAGCAATAAAAATCACCCTCCAGACACATAATCATATTTCAAGATTAAACCTGATGAACTAATAAAGCTTATACAAAACAGATGTACCAAAAAGCTTTTGACTGATTTTTCCTTCAGGCTGGCTTTTGACTCTTAAGAAAAGAACATCAAGAAGTTTTCTACAGAAGATAGCTGGGGATACACACACATGTATTTATATATGTACATGGATGGCTAGAGGTTAACTAGGATTTCCATGCTTCACTACATTCTATGCAAACAGTATTTTACAAAAAATAAAAGCAAGATACAAGGTTTATGTTTTTGCCTTGTTATATCATTTCACATATACTCCTTACTCACATTTGCTCTTACCATCTTCTTAAACAGTACAATGTACAATTGTGGGTTCTATACAACCTAAGCAAGTTTTACAGATTGTCTGTCAGTGTAAAACATATCAGAAGTCTTACAATTGTTATACCTAAATTCATGTTTAAACAAATCCAAAACAGGCAACGATAAGCCTTATTCAATAAATTTTAACAGAATAAGAATAATAAGAATTTTTAATTCTTATTCTGGAACCTCTAAACAAAAAGAGTTTTAAAAATAGAAGACCTGCTTTTAAAAATGTTATATGCATTACAGCAAGTTCTTTGATGTGTTTTCACATATATTCCACTTTGGTTACACTCAATGGATGACTGATTTTGCACTGAAGTGCCTGCTGAAGTCATTCAGGCTTCCCCTTCCACAGTTCTTGATGTTTGTGTCACTAGCTGGCAAGATAACATTTGAGCTCTGCACCTCTCACAAACAGGAGTCCACATTAGCAGAAGGGATTGCAAACAGATCATGAAACATGCAGAAGTATAATACTGGGAGACCCAGTGAGTGAATGATCACTGGGTCTTCTCAGAGCACTTCTCAGTGCACTGTCTCCTTGGATTAGACCTTTCAGAACATAAACAGCCAAGCTGTTTGGCAGGGGTGCATAGAAAGCTCTGTACATGGGAATTCCACTGAAGCAGGTGAACCTGCTGATGGAGGAATGTCCCAAGAATGAGAAATACTGAAAAAACAAAACAGTCAACAAAAGAAAGATCCATGTGAGAAAAAACTACTTGGAAGCGACTTGAATTCACATGTGCAGAGAATTCCTAGAATTAGCAATAATAATAGTAAAAGACAATTATAAATCAGACAAGATACTGGGAAGTACAATTTTGGAAGGCTGCCTAGAGGGCCTATAGTTTACCACAAACAACACATCATTTGACAGGTCCGAGCATCATTTGACATTCCCAGCAAGCATGCATTGCAAACCTACAGCTTTGCTACACAAAATGTTTGTAGAACTACCCCACTGTGCCTAGCCCTACCAGCTGTGGGACAGGGGGCACAGGTTTATTCTATACTTACGTTGTAAGGCGGCAGAGGGTGCTGGAGGGCGGGGGAAGCGCGGTGCCCCGGTCCCGGCGGGATCTCTCCGGGAGCCCCGCGCCCCCGCTCCCGGCGGGCTTTGCCGCAGCGCCCCCGCGCGGCCGAGGCCGGACCCCGCTCCGCCTGGCCCGACTGCCGGCCCGGCCCTCGGCCCTCACAGCGGGCTGCGTTCAACTTGCCAGGGCCGCGCAGAGCGCCCTGGCACAGGAAACAGCCCCGATTTCACGGGCCCCCGCAGAGTGCAACAAGTTCAGGGGAGCTTCCTTAGCACGGTGGGAACGCGTGTTCCAAAATACAGCCGTGTTAAGGAAACTCCCTGTCCGCCCATCCGGGAGCCACTCTGCCAGCCACCCTGGCACCACCTGAGCTGGGATTAAGGCCCCTTCACAGCTGCACGCCCCACACTCACAGTCAGGCGAGGTTTCTCTGTAGGCTCTATCCCAGGGCTCCCACAGCAGAGTTTCAGACGTCCAGATCCTTAAAATAATTTAAGGTAATGCAATAATTAAATCACAAAATAACAGCTGGAGCTGGTGCCCCAGAGGAGGAACCCCGAGCAAAGGAACCCCTGGGCGTTTGTACCCTCACAGTGCAGGCGCAGGGATGCCTGGGGTCTCCTAGCTGAGTCCTCAGCCTCCTGTCTCTGAGGGTCTGGTGCCCTGGCTGGTACCACATCCCCTTCGCTGTGCACAGGGTCACCAACTCACATTCTCTTGCCTCAGGCTCCGGGCTCTGCAGAGCTCAGCCTGGAGCTGTACACTGAGTCACGTACGAGGAATGTATTCCTCAACAGCCATGCTGGCAATATGGCCATCAGTACAACCACGGTGGCAAAGGACGTGGCTGGAGGCATTTCTGTGCCAGCATAGTGGAAGTTCACACTGTAGACTCTGGTGATTTAAAGGTCTTTTCCAACTTAAATGATTCTATGATCTCCCCTTTAGGTAAACACTGCTATGGGGTGGGCACATTTATTGGCACACAGACCCTGTGCCTTCTCCCAGCTTTTCAGCCACAGGACAACGTTAACCAGACAGAACAACATGTTTGGCATACAGAGTAGACGAGGTTGGCTGATGAGGCGATTAAGCAAAGGGCTTCTTGCAAAATCAGTCTCATGGAAGGATGAGATGGTAAGGTTGTTACATCCAATGCCATCACATCACATCAAAACTAGTTTAATTCTAGTTACAATGTCTTTTATATATTTCTTATCCAATCAACTACTTCCACAAAGCTCACTAGCCTCTTCACAAACCAATCACTAATTGTTTAACAAGATTCTGTCACAATGCATCTCTTTTTATCCAATCATGTAACTCTACAGAAACTTACTGCTGTATCTTCTACTTTTTACCAACTCTGTAACAAGTTCCATTACTAGCCTTTAAAATTTTCTACTATCTTGGCTAGCATATTTATTTGCTTACGTAAAGCATATTCCTACTTGCTTAAAACATATTTCTGCTTAAACTATAAATCTTTATTCTTACTTTGTGTCTGTTTCACTTTTCTGTTCTAAACCTTCAAGCCTTCTCCAAGGTCTTAGGTCAAACATTGTATCAATCTCCATCTCTGAGCTTGTACGCTCAAGGCTTTAGGAGCTCTCTGTGCTTGTATTTCCCACAATGACACAGCCAAAAAAAAAAACCAAAAACAAAAACCCAAGAAAAAACCACCAACATTCCCCAGCAAAAAAACCCAACACCCCACCAAAACACGAACCTACAAAGCAAAACTATCCTTCCTGCTGGGACACTGGTACTGGAGGCATCACCAAAGGAGTTTTAACAGTAAAGACCCAGCAGCATAAGAAAGGGTGCAAGTTCTGCCTTTTGAAAGAGTGAGCGGGCCAAGTGATGCAAAGTGATCTCTATCTGTTTGCACCTCTTCAGGAAACATTAATATTCCTTGAGATTAAGGGTATTAACTATGCATCCCATACTGAATGAAGCATATAAAACGTATTAAACATAGCATTAGTATGCACCAAATAAACATTACTGTTTTCACCAACTTCCTCATTTCAACCTGACATCACTGTTTGCTTCCACTGTCATGTGAAAGCAAATCTGCTAAAAAAAATAAATATTTAGGAGAAAAACCCAAGTACAGGAAGTGTCTTCTTGATGCTTAGAAGAAAAGACAAATTTGTAAGACTATTTGTAATAGTTTGTCATATCAATGGAAAAAACCTACTCTTAAAAAAAAAGTTATGATGCAAGATACACAACTGAAAGCAGAATAAGACAGCAGAGCTAGAAATCCAGCCTACAGGTATAAATTAACAGACCTACATTAAAATCACAAGAGGTGGTGGGCACTGGACATCCACGTTTTATACCAGCTATAGTAGGCAAATAGTAGGACACTCATAATTTTACACAAAAGCCTGCATGGGGTAGGGAAGACAAACCCTGTTTCTTCCTTTGTATATGCTGCATTTTTTTTTTAATGGCAAGCCTTTTTGCTTTAGAACTACAACTGTCACAGTTTTGAACAAAGAACATGGCCTAGAAAAACACACACACAGAGGGAGAAACCAGTGTATTGGTCATGTTGTTGTGTTGTCTCATCTTTTGGCAGTTTGCACTAACCACTTGTAAGGATCTAATATATTTAAAGGAATCAACTTGCCACGTCTAATTCAAACTTTAAAATTATATTTAAGAGGCCATCCTTCATATAAGTTACACTTAACTTTACAGTTAATTCCTAAGCTACTTGGAATTAATGGTTTCTTTGGTTCTGTTCAACTAATGTTATTTCACAGGAAAAAACCCAACCAGGGACAAATCAATGTGCAATTCTGCAATACACTCTCTCTATATCAGTGCAAACTTGTTTTAGCTATTATTTTGCATACAAAATACTTATAAATTAAGCCATTTAATCCTTCTATAGTTTTAGTTTACTGCTTTAATGGAAAAATGTAAATAGTTTCAGTTATCACTTTTCTTAGACACACCTAGCTATTTTCTGAGAAATGAAAGAAACAAGCAACAGTCAGTTTCTTGTAAAGTTTCACTTTTCTTTCAGTCACTTAGGCTGTATTTATTTGCTTTAAATGGGGCTGGAGATCCTTTTGGAGCAAGTTGTGGGGCTTTTTCTTTGGAAGGTTGCAAATTTCCAGGAATGATTTGAGGGGGAGGTTTCAGAGTTTAGCTTTGATTGTCTAGCATGAGAATGAAAACAAAATACAAACATCTGTCAAAATATATCCATCAGCAGTTGAACATAAAACTGTTCTGTTCACTGACTGAGTACTGTATTAGTCTGTTGAACAGAAAAGTCCCCAAATTCTTACCATTTATGTATTAAATAATTGTTCTTATCTTGAGGTCACATGCAAGAATACAATGCTTTCCTGAACTCCTAATGAGTTCCTGAGAAGAGCAAGGTATTGTCTACCCCACAGCTCCTACAATCCTCAGTCAGGCTTCCTGTTGCTAACCTCTTGCTTGTTCCAAGTACTGATCTATTGCACAAGATCTTCCAAACTATGCAGCATAACCTGAACCATACCCATTTCCACGCAAGTAGAAACAGCAAGAGAAGACATCGTTACACAATCCCATAACAATAGAAGTGGCCAGATCTTTTTTCTTATAAAATAATCAAAGTGAATGATGACAATCTTGATGTTGATATCTCTATACAAAGGACATTAAAATAGAAACATTTTAAAACCAAAGGTTCACTGCCAGAACAACAATGGTAATATTGCTGTAAAATTGGATTTCTGAGGAATTGAGACCTGAAAACTTTTACCAAAAGTTTTTTAGAGTGCTCTACAGAAAAACAAGAGTTGCCAATTGTTAATACATAGAGCAGCCAGAAGAGACAGTAAGTAATAACCAGAGACCAAGCACATGTGTATTTCCAGAATTACTCAAGAACAGTGAGTCAACATGTATTTCTTAAACAAATATTTGGGCTATTTAGTTGATTTTCACAGCATTGTCACAGTCTCTGTAAAGAGTTTCTCTAGCACTACTAAAAGTACACATCTGTAGAAGAATTTCCTCATGTTTGAATGGCCAACTTTTAAAATCATGTTGAAAGCATAAAAGTCAAACAGCATGGGAATCTATATTCCACTGTTCAAAATAACCATCATTCCAATCCCAAAACTGCATACAGAACACTTATCTTGCTTCCCTTACCAAGCCTAACCAAACTGCAGTTCATTGCTTAAAATTTCATACAAGGCACACATTGACCTGGGGGAACTACCACTATCCTTTTTTTCACTGTGATTTTTCTCAACAGCTTCTATTATTTGAAAAAACACAACAAACATGCTTAGTGAGTTATAGGATAAGCTCTGTTTACAATAGCAATGAAAAAGCTCTCAATGCCTACATTAAATACAGGTTCTGTCTTGGTTTACACCCATCCCATCTATTTTAGCTCTTCTCTTGCAAAATTAACTGGGTTTTTGAAACATGGCCACAGAAAGTTCAATCTACACGGCAAAATAGAAAGTAGAAACTCATATTCAACCTACTTGGAAGAAAACCCAACCTACCTGGGTGGCTGCATTCACCTGTCCATTCATGTGGACTGACATGCTCAAGTCTCCACTAATTTAGGCTCTGTTATACAGACCATAACACTAAAAGTCTGAAACTCTATATACATTGTATGAATATAACATATGTATCAGTACAAGTATTTAATAGGCTTCCTTTTGGTGTTGTCTCAGCAAATGGGCTGGACTGTGGATGGAAACATCTGGATTCCTGTCTTAAGGAGGAGGAAAAAAATCAGTAGCAAGAACCAAAACACCAGATACTGCAGAGAATGCTCCCAGTAGAATTCCACATGGGCCTATGGGCACCACAGTATTGTAGCTTTAAATACATAAACATTTACAAAACATCATTCATGTTTAAGGTAAAACAAGAAAAGAGACAGAGAATTTGCACTTTTGCAATTTCTATAAAGGAAAGAATGGATATCATTTAGGTTTGGTGAGGTTTTGATTTCAGGGCTTTGAGCACAGGAGAGGAAATTCTAACTTTAAGTGTTAGATGTTAGATGAAATCTAATTTCCTGTTTGGAAAAATACAACATACTTGGATGAAACAGGGGTCCAACTAAGTTACTAAAATAAAGTTCAAAAATGTTTCTCGGAAGAAGGGGAGAAAAAAACCTTAAGTTTGAAACCAAACAATTTTTGATTATTAGTAAATAACTAAACACAGTCACTAAATGCACTGCTAGAATAACTAATTCTCAGTATATCAAAGTTACTAAGTAAACAAACACACAAGGATGAAGGAACTAAACAAAAAAATTGTTGAGCCATCCAAGAGAAAACTTATGCACAACCATGCAGGTTTGTTTGCTAAATATAACCAAATTATCACAGTAAAGCTTATAAAATTGAAGAGCAGTAAACAAGATCACCAAAAATTAAAATAAAAAACCCAGAAGCAATACACAGCACACTGACTTTGCAACTTCAGAAGGACAGTTAACAGACTTGGCTTAAAAGACAGCAATCAAGGCAAAGTTACTGTTCCTACACACCAGCTCTGCTGCTCAGGCATTCTGACAGTCACCTGGGGGCCACAGCAAAGCTCAAAAGGCACTTCCATGTATCAGTAGTTCTACCCAAGTGCCACACCTTAAGGTGGATCTATGGAACAGACATACTAAGAGTGGTGGCACACTTTTTACTCACATATATCATCTGATTTAAAGGATTATTCTAATTTCTAATGCCAGAAGAAACACACACAAGATTACATGTATTGTAAAAGATTTATGGAAGTATCCTTATTATGGAGGAGAATTGCTGTATTACCTATCTGAAGGAGAGGTTTAAGCCTGTTCCTGTTAGAAGCAGGAAGGAAAAAAATCCCTTGCCTTTGAAGGGAAAGAGAGGAAACTAAAACTTACAGACCTGGCTGAACATGATCACCAAGAAAGGGAAGAATTCCTTTATTTAAAGAAGTGATGCTCCAGTCATCTGATGAGAACAGAAAGACTAAAGAACACCTGAGTGCTTTCTTCACTTGTGACTTTTAATAACAAAAAACTAGTAATTGTAGTAGTGAAACACAGGAGGATTCTTTGCTAAAAATTTTCACAAACTGGAATCACTTCCTCTTAAAGGAAATGTTAAAGAGGTGTGACAATTGTCATTTTGTCCATGCTAGGATTACCTTCCATCACTCTTACAGAAGAGCCAACTAAATGTGGTTACAATTAAGAATAGGAGTTAAGTACACCTGAATGGGAGGAGCCTTTCCTCACACAACCCTGTTATTCCTCCTTTAACTCTGCTGTATGTCTTAGACTGAATCCTTATATTCTTTACAGAGTGCCTCAAATCGAAGAACAGTTCTGCATCAGAAGTGAGGCTTGCTGCACTTCATTATGCATTTCTGAGCCAGAGCATTACTGAGGAGGAACTAACCACAGTAGAAACAAGAACTTAATGACCAGTGGTGCACTGTACATGGAAATTGCCCTGGGCCAAGTGAGGCAAGATGTATAAAGCCCTGATGAGCAGGGGCACAAGGGAGGGCAACTCAGAGTTTCCACAGGAAAGCTCTGGAGCTACCTAGGAGGTATCAGAAGTAGATACATCACTTGTGCTGTACCCAAACCTCTGAAAAAAAAATAATTTTTCTTATCTTGGACATACTTGTTTTGTTTAAATACATACAGTGTTTCCATTAGCTGCTAATCAAGGAATAAGCATTTTCCAGTTCCTTAAAGATTTCTGGTTTCCATTCCATTATATATCATAGATTCAAACTGCAATATGGAGTCTTTACTGTAACTTGTACAGTTACCCCACACCTTAAGGTAGAAGTTACTGTTACTTTTAAATTAAGCACCTCTCCAAGTGAATTGCTTTCAAGCAAACAGTTGCTGGCTGCAAATGGAGAACAGCAGCATCTCCACAACCAATATGTAACAGCTGCCTGACCAAAAAAAGCATTAAAAATGAGGGTTGAAGATATATATGGATACAAATAGCTGTATACATGTGTGTATATATACATATTAAAAAGGGCTGTAATAGTGCAATTTTAAGCAAGAGCAAAATTACTTAGCATACAGAGTTCTTCTCCACAATATTTCTGCTGATGCATAATGAAACTGACAAAAGGTCTAGCCCCTTTGAAGGCCAAATGTATTTCATTTTAGGTGTTAAAAGACACCTAAAGGTAGTGCCTTGTATATTATGCTCAATACAAAAGCAGATTATATTTTTTAAAATGTGGTCAAAAGAAAAAAAAAAAAGCAATCACACTTAAGTTTATTGTTCATTATCAAGATAAATCGCTGTTCTTTATGCCAGAAAATAAGTTTAAAAAAAATTTACAAAATGTTGAAAACAAAAATTTATGAATGTTGAACGCTGCCTAAAAAGGAAACTCAAAAACAAAGCACAAAGTCCACAGAATCCTAGGGAAAGTACGTCCTAAGTAAGGTTGAAGGTTTTTTTTCCCCTCTAGTCTGATAGACACTTTGCCATTTCACAGATTAAGCAGCTCTTCTGTGTCCCTATTAGGCTTCCATCTTCTGGGGTTTGTTTGGTAGATGTGCCTCAGATGTTCCACATTATTTGAACAAGGCGAGGCACCAAGTGTGAGGTATTCTGCAAGTCATTTGTCACTTCAATTAGGTATGGTCTTCAGCTCTTCAGCAGAAACACACCTCTCTAGTCAGGCATCAGAGTGAGAACAAATGTCCAAATGAAGCAGGAAGCAAGGGGGAAAGCCCACAGAAAGCCTTATTAAAAGTCACTGAGGCCCACTGAGCTATATCTTAATAGAAACTTTGTGATGAAAAAAAGAACTTAAATTTCCTATTTATTTTTTCAATATCTATTTTAGAATTTATATTGACCAAACTAAAGAAACTGCTCAGCAGACTATGAAGTGACTAATAAGTACTCCTTTAATCCTAAATAATTATTTGAGGAGAAGAAAAAATAAAAAGAAGGACAAGAAATATTTGTTTTTAAATAAAATGCATTAAAAAACCACTACACTTTCTCCTCATGATGATCCTCTATTAATTATGCTGGAAAATAAATTAACCAAACTTATTTGCTACACCTGCAAAAATGCTTGTTAAGTATTAACAAGCACATTTCTTATTTTGAATATGTTCAGGAATTGCTTTTACAGAAATAGGTTTCTCAGCATCATTGGCGCTCCAGACAATTCTGCAGAGAAGCCATGAGAGCTTTTCAAGACCTGACTGGACAAAGCCCTGAGCAACAAGGTGGATCAGGAAACTGATTGCAGGTAAATCAGCAACACCAAAGAAGAATGGCAACTGGCACATATTTCCATCTGTATTATTTCTCCCTATCACCCATATTTTTAAAGGAATGCACTTGCATAAAACTTTCTGTGCATTCTCCAACAGGAAAATAGACCCTGAAAGACCACTTCCCTAAAGTGAAAAACAAAAAGAACACCTAACACCCCAAACATTTATTGCCTGTAGAAAACACAATAGGCTTTTATTACAGAAGACAATAGATAGAAAAGTTGTGGACCCAGTACTAAGAGTATTTGTTTCAAACCTGATTTGTTAAAAACCTGATTTCTTTTTAAACATCTCCAGTATATCATGTACCATGTTTTCTTCTGTTACATTTTTCATTTCCAGTGATGTAATGTGCTGACCTCCTTAACTGTCCTTTGTTAGAATTTTATACCATAATTATTTTTGTACTGAAGTATTCTTTCTCTCAATGTATAATAGATTTGTTGCTGCAGAAGTTTACCTTATACACCATATCTTGCTATTGCTCAAGGATGGCAAGTACATCTTTGAACATTAGAGCAGGTACTCCAAATCAATCTTTTAAATGAAGCAGAACAATGGAGGCAGAGGGTTTGAGAACATTACTATAATTTTATACTGTAAGTTTTTCTTCTGTCCAAGCTTTTCTTCTGCACAGAATATATAGAACAATAAAAAATAAGGGAAAGTGAGAGCTATGAGTAAATATTATATAACATATATATTCTAATTATTAATGGCAGTTAGTAATAAAACAAAATATTTTATTACATTCTACAAAATAGTATAGAATATATAAATAATAAAATTTGCTTGAATACAAAAGCCCACATAGTAAATGGCATATCAACAACAGCACTTCAATATTTTCGTCCTGTCACACCAATGTACCCTCTGCTCTCAAAGGCCCAAAGAAAGCACAGTCTATCAGTTTGACCACTTGACTATAGAAAAGCAGTGTGTTATATTTTTAAGGACAGTTTAGATGTTGGCTGGATCTATCCATACTCATTTCAGCTCAGAAGTGCTTTAGGGACAATAGTTGCCCTGTACTTGGCATCAATGCCTATCTATTTCCTACTGGAAAATCCTAAGGTAAATTTCCTAATTTCCTAAGGTAAAATCCTTCCATGCAGAGCAGCAAAGAAACGAGCATCTGTACGTGGCACTGACTGAGGAATGAGAACTCTGACTGAGGAACCAGAGGTCCCTTCCAGCCCAAGGCGCCCCACGGCTCCATGACGGCCCCTGCCAGCGGGCTGCAGTACCGGCCGCAGCCACACGGGGGCAGCGCGCAGGCGCCCGCCCGCCCGCACACCCACCCACAGGCGGGAGGGCCCCGCTCCCACGGAGCACCGACCCGCGAGAAAGAAAACTTGAGAGACCTGTTGAACATACAGAAATTACACAAAGAAATACCAATTCAAGACAATTCGAGAATTACTAAATGCACAGAAACCACACCTGGCTTCGGAAGTCCCCACACAGATGACAGGGAGGCTATTTGCCTTGTTCCTGACCTCTTCCTCAGGCATTCACTTTTGGCCACGGTCAGTCACTACACCGTATTAAAACAAATGTTCTTGTTGGACTGAACACAGTACAGACAGACTTCTAGTCAGACAACTGATAGCTGAAGTAGCAGCCCAAGGTGTGTTCACAGTACAACACAGACAAGCAAAACAGAAAGAGATAGATGAAAATCTATTTATGACACTACCGTGAGAAAGACCTTACCACTTAGAAGCCATTGTTAACCACTGATGAGAGCTACCACACTTAGGTTGGATCCATCAAGACATTTTCCCCACGAGTCCAACGTTGTGCTTCGAGATGTAAGAGTAGACTAAGATGTAAACAGCTTTGAGTCGGCTGGTATGTAGCCAAAAACTGGAGAAAGATCTCCAAACACAGTACAGATAAATGAAATACAGAACTCTGAAAAAGAAATGAGAAAAAAAAAAAAAAAATCAAACCTTAGACATTTAACAGAGATGTCAACAATTTCCCAATGCTTTAGAACTCTAAATTTATCATTTAAAAGTCAAAAACTAGAAAAATCTATTTGTTACATTTGTCTTCAAAACTGCACTTCTGCTCAGAAGCTAATTATTTTTAATGATTTTTTCCCCATGAAAGAGAAAAATTAAAACTGACACCAAAATAACATCTGGTTTCCCACGCTCAGCATATTCTACATGCATTCATTCCTTATGAAAGGTTTTAATTGCACTTTAGTTACAATCATATTTTTATTAACCATATCTAACCATTCTAAAACGCAAGTAATTCTGAATCAATTTTTTCATATTAGTTCTTTTATTAATTTATTTTCTGATTTTTGGGTTGTTTTTTTTTTTTCATCTGCTCAGTTAGCAGGAGGATGTGGTCAGAAAAAGAAACAAAATACTTCAGAGCTGGGTCTTCCTAACAAAGCCTTGAGAACTTCTGCAGATTCCTTCACAATACAAGTTTGTATGCAGCTGACATACTTGCCACAACTTGCCTAGGCAGCAGTTTCTTTTTGTTCTTCTACAGTGCCAAACTACAGTAAAAGAAAGCACTTTAGTATTTTTAAATTTACCCCGAAGGCAGATCAAGCACTTTCAACCACTTTTAACAACTCAAGTCTCATCATGCAGCAGCAGTCCACCACTCCGGAACATCTAGTTTATAGGGGGAAGGTTTTTTTTCCTCTTTTTAAAATTTGTGGCTTGAAAAATTCCAGGAATTTTAAAATTCCACAGCTTGAAAATTTTCCAGAAAAAAACTGTAAAAACCCCTGTACATCCAACATGATTTTCAGTGCTCTGATGCAGCACAAATGTAGTAGTTTCCTTTAAGTATGCGTGAACTATTCAATCATCATCGATTCTTTTATGTACAATTTGTTCCACTTCTTAATTAGTGTTTCCAAAAATACAAAAGAGAGACCCATATAAGTGCAATCTAAAAGTAAAAAGCCACATCCTGAAGATTTTAACATGTAAGAGAGCTTAAAAGTGGGACTGTGAGACAAGCAAGAAAATTAGATAAACTTTTGCAAATAGGAGGCAACCTGAGGTTCATACATAAATTGGGAATGCATTACATAATCCCTTGGAAAAGGAAGTCAAGTGTTTCAAAGACTTGACCAGGTACAAAGGGAAGCATTTAAAGACAGACAAAATTCTGACTGTGAATTTTACCTGTTAAATTTTGCAACACTTTAATAAAAATGTCAACTGTTTTCCATAGTTTGCGCATTTGACAGTGCAATGCATCAAATACACATCACTTTTACTTCTTCAGACACTTAAGAGAAATTCTGCTGTGCAGAAAACAATCACCTTGCATCCTACCTACATCAATAAACTGAACAATTTCCTTTTTTTCTCCTCTTTTTGCTCCTCTTTTTTTTATTAAAGGTAAGCAATAATTTTTTTCAGTTCATGCCAAACCTTCCGTTTGCCCCAGTTTGAAAGAGAGTGGGTCAGCTGTCCTTTAACTCCTCCCCTAATACAATCACTGGGAACAGCACCTGAACACAATCAAACCCATGCATTATTACCCTCCACAAAACTGACAGAATATCCAGACAGAAACCACCCTGGCACATTTTAGCTCACTACCTCAAGCAAAACATACATTCACAGGTACATAATCCTTTCCCATTAGAGGCTTCCCTGCTTGCTGCCTTCAGAGCAAACACACAGAAATACATACAAATCTTCCCTCTTTACCACACCACATTCAATCTCCCCCTCCCACCACACCACCACCCAAGAGCCCAGCTGCTTAAGGAAGGAAATAAAGTTAAGCTGAAAACTGACTCGACTGTCCAAGCTTTAGGAAGGCACTGTCAGCTCAGCTAGCTGACTGTTTGGGAAGAGGCCAGAGGCTGGGAAGCCCACAAAACCCCATGCGATGTACTCCAGTTTATTTGTACGCACTGGGCAACAATGAATTTCATATTGTAGCTGCTGCCCAGAACTTCAAGAACAACTACAGCTGGATTTGAATACAACCTGAGGTATTCTACAGAATCAATCTGATCGGATTAAGTCAGACTACAGAAAAAAGTATCAGTAAAGGTAGCAAAAAGGTCAAAAGTCTCCAACAGATGCCAGGGAAGCTTACAGTAGCTACAGCATATTGCTGGTTCATTTGGCTTCATTTCCTAATGGCAGCTGGCAAGTTAAAATATAACTATATTTATCAGATTTGAAGTCAAAGGTATCACACAGGTGTAGTTTCAGTGTTTAGGGTTCACCCCTACAGAAAATTTATGAAAAGTTAAGGAGCAGAACATGAAAAAAAGAAACATAAAGCTGAAAATACAGGAGGGTTTGCTATCATAAGGTTCAAAAAATAGTACAAAGAAAACTGATGCTACCTCCAAGTTTTCATATCTAAAAGAATTAAGAATCCTCCAACAACCTGAATTGGAAAACACAAATAAAAATTCTGCCAACCTCAAATCTGATCAAGTAACAGCACATGTAACTTGTAATTACAAAAGCTTTTTTTTTTTTTTTTTGAAAGGAAAAGTGTTCACAGAGCATTATTTTCAAGCTGTTGTATTATATTCACAGAGTAGCTGCTATAATGTTGGCTACTTGTTGTGCAAGATGGAACTCAACTTTAACTTTTGAGCAGCAATTAACATGCTCCAATTCAGCACACATTGCTAAGTGTAGGAGAGGGGTACAGCAGAACACTTCCAAAAACTTCAGGGATGGGGATTAATACCAATGTTGCTGGAAATCCAAGTATCAGCAACTTCATTTAAGAAGATACACACAACACACTAAATTAGAGCCTTCTTCACAATTACAGACCCAAAAAATTTATTAAGATGATACTTCAAAAGACAAAAAGAGATAGTAATAGTTTTAGCCTATCTGCTAGAAGTGGTGTTTCCACACTACAAACCCTAACCAGGCTTCAATACACTGTTGGCTTTTACACAGGTAGAACAAAGGCAGAAAGGAACTATATCAGTTTTTATGACATCATTTGAAAAATTACAACAAGAAGCTTGAAGTTTAGGGGAAAACATTTACACAATGACACTATGGTCACCCAAACCTGTGGCTTACCTATAACATCAGCTTTTTCTAGAGCTAAGTAACCTATTGTCACAAGCACTCCTGAGATAACACACCACCCCTGGTGAGCTCTGGTCCTCTTGTCAGCTAACACCACCCCTCACACAGGAGGTATGAAAACAAGAAAACAACATTGTTAACAATAAATGTTAACTGTAGTTAACCATGTTAACTATAAACTAGATTTATTATACAACATACTGACTTTATACAAGACTTCCCTGTTACAGACCAATTACGCATTTTTTCCACTACAGCATGGGAAAATGATACCAGAAGCCTGAAAGATTTCCAGTGGCTGACCAGTTCCCTTGTTCTCCCAACCTCTTCTTCAGCAACAGCATGCACTACTGAGACTATACTGAGCTTATGGCTTGCTATCCTCCCAAGTAAGTGATACTGGTGACTGACATCAGAAATAGCAAAAAGAAGAGCTGGAGAGCACCTGAATATGACAGAAGCCACTTTTAAGCTAATTACTTCATAAAACTGGATGTCATAAGAATAAAAAGGGAGAATGAAGTCTCCCAGGCTCCTTTTATTCAAATCTGCTCCATTTCCTTACTGATGCTCAGCACACTGTGTATCAACAGAAGATTTTTAGTAACAACTTCATTCTTTTGCTTCCTGTAAAAGTTTTAAGTATATTAACAGTGTATAACAATAATCAACACCACAAACTAAAAATGGTACATGATGAACCGAGAGCTACTAAAAGCTGTCAAGAACACAGTAGTCATGCAATATTCTCCCAATTTCACCAACCATCTCCTTACTAAAAAACAGCTTTTTTTCCACTCCACAATCCATAAACCAGCAAGGCTGGGTGGCTGCTGAACAATTAACTGAGGATCAATTAATCAGTTGAGTGAGGAACCACAAAAGTTGTAAACAGGAGAGACACAGGGTCACTAATGCAAAAACCAAGCCTTCAGGGGCTTGGGCAGGCAGAACTTCATTGAATACAAATATTGCAACTGGAAGATGCATAGATCACTGGTACAAAATTAATGTAGGTTCAGCTTTTGCATAACTGATATGGAAATGAGATAACACTCATAAGACATATCAAGATCACCTAAAAGGATTAATGGGACAAGAAGAAAAAACTGCCTATCTCAGTCATAACAAATCTTTGGAATATAGCCAACCACCTGCACCTGAGAACTACACATGTTTTACTGGTTCAACACTTTCTTCTTCCAAGAATTACAAATAGCTCTCCATTTACAAACTGATAAAGTTCAATTGAAAATGCTCCTGTTTGTAGTGAAGAAGGATTTGCAAGATAAATTTGAGGGCTTGGTACTAAATGTGTAATAATTGGACCATGATAACTGAAACTTAAAATGGGTTATTCGAATTCTCTTTTCCTTAGTTAGCATGAAAAGGGACTAAGTAAGTGAATCCCAAATCTTATCCACTGGGTCAGGGCCACAAATCCTGCCTGTTGATATGGTAAAGAGTCTAACTTTTTCGCTTTTGGAGTCTCATTTAAAAGTATTAGGAGTATGTCAAAACTCAGACTGTGTTTTTACCACAGCAGAATGGGTATTTCCATCTAGGCCTAAGACCTTTTCAGTTTCTCAGATTATTCGCTAGAAAAATTGTCTTTACTAGTGCCACAAGGCAAGGAACCCGCTGCCTTCAGAAAGCAGTGATGCAGTTACACCTTTCCAAGGTGCTAATGCCCTCTGATTGCTCCTTTACCCCTGCTGTTTTCTGATTGTTGGTTTAGAGGAGTGTTTCCTCAGCTGTAGTACAGAACCAAATATTTTGGGTCCCCCAAAAAGTGACCTTAACTATCTTCTATTACACCATTAATTTGGACCAGCAATCTGAGAGAAAGTATTTCTCTGCTGCTTTTCAAGAAACTGCAGCAGCAGAGAAATACTTTCTCTGCAAGTGTTCAATCTGCAAGTGATCTGCAGAGGACCAAGAAATTACAGTTCTTTCCTCTTGGCATGAGAGATTGTAAGCAATTCAGATGTTCAGGCTAACTTAAAGAAATGTTGCTTCTACCAGGAGAACAACTAAAACTAAGTTTGTACAGTATTTCCAAGAGAAGAAATGAGTAAGACCCCAGCTTGCCTAACCTTATGTCCCCTAGAATTTATCATCATCTGTGCCTTCTTATTTCACGTGTGCTTGGAAGGGAAAACAGCAGACCCTTATCAAGAGCAAGAGCCATCGTGCTCTCTTCAGATGCACTGCTGCCCTCAACAATAAAGCACAACAGTGTGTCTGGAGTGTTTGCACTCATCTGAACACCAGTGCTCACCACCAGCTCTATTAACAAAGTTTCAGCCACAGGAAAAGTGAGAACTTCAATGACTGTGCAGTGTAGGCCAGAAGCTTTAAACTCTGACCCCTACACCACCACTAAAGCAACAACTGAGAAATGCAAAAAAATGCTACATGGCTTTAGAAACTAAACTACTTTTTTCCCTTTTTACAAAATAAATTGCAAGCACAGCTAAACTAAAACTGAGCCTGAAACTAAATAAATTAGATCCAAAGAACAGGACCTTACATCACACCTTCAAACTGCTTTTGGCAATTTCCCATTTTTGAAAGTATCTCAAACCAAAGACAACAATCCCTTTTTATTCAATCGGCTTTTGGACATCACCATCTAGCAGGGTTCAAGCACTTGAAATTAAGCAATGATTAAAAAATTAACATCTTATGTACAATATTTCTTCCCTTAACAGACTACTAAGGCTAAAAATACATTCTCTTTTTTTTAAAGTTCCAAAACCTATAAAACACTGACCACTTCTGTTACTGAATCTATACAAAGAAAATGTGGCAATTTTTGTTAGTTATGACATAACATTAGGAGGAACCAACATGAACTTTATGCACATTCAGTACCAAGGTCTGGATGAATTAAATAAATAAATAACACTTCCCCACTGCTCCACCCACACCAAAAAACACCTCACCACTTCACTCCTTCGAACAAAGCAGGCAGCTGCCTTCCCCACTTCCTGCCCTCAAAACATCTTCAACAGAGCTTAAACTAAGGTCCTACATATAAAACACCAGTAGCTCTTCCAATATGCTGACCAGACAACAATGAAGTAGAACATCAATAATGTATAATACAGCAAGTATGACACCAGTTAGCAGATTTCTTAGCTACTCAAGCCATTGCTGAGAAACATTCCAATTGATATATCCCAATCTAGTGCAATTACCTCTGGCCTCTGGAAGTAGAATACAAATACTGCATAAAAAGCAGTAGTGCTAACTGCTTTTGAACTGCAATGATCAGAATGGGGACTTTGTTGTACCTGCAGACCATTCAACCTATTCTTTTTTCTTAAACTGTAGAGTTCATAGAGTCTATATTTACACAGGGTGAGATATGAACTTGCTTTTTCACTTAAAAAAAAAAAGGCTTAAATGAGGCCAGTCTGCATTCTCCAGCATAATAATAACAAACATTAAAGTAGCTGAATTATCCTTTTTGTTTCTAGGCACAAAATGTTAAGAAAGCCCTAGTGATTTCTCTCTCTCTACATTCTAGTCTTCCCATAATAATCACATACTAGTTTTCAAACAGCCACCTGCAAAATTCCGAATGTCTTGTGTCCCCAACATATGTCAGTACTTCAGCTTGGAATATCTGTATCACTGAGCTACAGTCACAAAGATTTCATGCCCTTAAACTACCTAAGTTTTATGTAAGAGTTTTACATACTGGATATGGTTCGATGGGAACATGCAATAAAAGCTACTTGCAAATTATGGAGACTAGGACATACTTGAAAATATTCTTAATTTAAAAAGGCAAGACAAGAGAACAACAACTCACACTATGGCATAACACAGAATGCCATACAATGCAATACCTTCTTTAGATATTCTCCCAGGAGAAACAAGGTTGGGTTTCCAACGGGATCAAATCAGTTGCACACAATTTATCTCAGCACCACAAAAATACAAGTACAATCTGTGCCTGATGGTTTGTTTACAGATTTTGAATTACAGACTATAATATCATAGCCTGCTCATGACTTACAGGAAAAGAAGTGCTCATAAACACTTTGAAATAAGGTTCATTTCTCCCCTACTACAGCAAAGGCCCAAAATTATACTGAAGTGTTAAAGGAATGTGTAGGTAAAATCTCTCTGTTTCCTGCACCAAAAGCTTGTTCTATTTCTTTTGTACTTCTGTTTATCCACACTTGCTGTTCCTACTCTTACTATCCACCACTCTCACCCTCTCTAGCTATTCACCTATCAATTCTGCAGGTAAGTGCCTGTAAATACATATAAATATACACACAAACACATGTATCAACTCCATCTGAAAAGACAGCTCTGATCCCCAATTTTATATGCAAAATCCACCACCAAAGTAATTTCAAACAGGGTGGCAGTGGTAGGCTCACAGCTGAAGAAACAGAGGGAATGGGGCAAGATCTCCATGATTTCTGTGTCAAGAAAAAGAGCACCAGGTTTGCCGTATCCTAGTGAAGATGTCAGGGAGACCTACACATACTGTTACTCTTGCAAAGAATAAGAGCACTCATTTGCAACTCCTTTCTCTTTATGGGCTGATGTGGGGTGGGACCAGTGACTACTCATCACCCTGTCCCAGAGAAGAACCAGGCCAGTCAGCAGTCACAGGGCACTAGTTCTTCAGCTTTTTGGATGACATTGGTTTTGGATGATATCTACAGAGGTAGAAAGCTTACTATTTTTGCTTATAGCAATTTTTTAACATAATCAGCATTACTGGCAGATTAGATTAGTTCAATTAAAAATCATGAAAATTCTGTCAACGTCAATACGTCCAGCTGCCACGAGCACAACCTCAGCAGTTCTTTCTGATTTAGCACAAGAGCAGAAGTGGTGTTGATAAGGACTATTCTCATGAAAGACAGATAAAAATTACTAGGAACACTTCAGCTATTTCCCATGCTAATGCCTTTAAAGATAAACAGCCTTTGTCTAGGTCTACTCTTGGTTCCAAGTCCCCTTCAGGACATGGCATTTACAAAAGAAGATGCCTCTTTATTTTGCAAAACTGGACAACACCAACAGAGAAAGTCATTCTTTGCAATATCAACTTCAAATGCAAATTCCTGAGGTCTAATTTTATCAGATCATTCTCAAGCCTGATGTTATAGATATTCCTTCACTTTTAAAAAAATTTAATCTCTTAATAGTCTCCCACACTGAATTACTAGAGCCTTATCTTCAGGATCAAGTACAACAAAACTATCTCTATTTGTAGTTTTTACGCTCTCTCCAGCTCTTATTTTATAAACATATCCAACATTATATTCAGTTACTCTAAACAATCAAACTTAACTGCATAGGGCTGGTAAAACCTACACAATTATTGTCCTTGAGACTACTACAAAAAGCCAGCAGTGAAAGTTCAATAGCAGGAAGTCTGTGAAAAGCTAAGCAAATGGGATTGCATATGGCAAGGCAGGTCTTGCCATAACCCAAGGATCTTTTTAGCACACACCATTTTATTCTGTGCTCCTCTCCCTGCTTACTGGCACACTGCTGGGGCATCTTTGAGCTCCTTGAACACTCTCTGCACAAGCATGACTAACGCCATGCCCACTGGGGCCCAAACTATAGTAGCCCCAAGGACTGTTGGCAAAAGTGATACTCACTAAAGCTGCTTTTAGCCTACAGATTCTCTTCCTCCATTAATGTATCATACTTGAGCAGTAACAGCTTTTGTTATAAGCTGCAGTTTATGAAGACAGAGAGAAACCTTGAGAGGACTATGGAAAACAAACAGGATCCCTAAGGTTTACCAGCAAGATACACCCACCAGAGTATTCAAGAACCTTTATAAAGTCCCATTGGAACTTTCCCTGGAACACTTTATAGAAGTCTGGCCAATGCATGTTAAAAAGACTAATTAATACATGAAGAAGGCAATTACAGCATTTTAGTATGATAAGGTGAACAAGAAATCTCACCTGAACAAGAGAGAGTCTGGTTTATCTGGTTTAGCAAAATTATGCTATTGCTCTCTAGAAACACTCAAGATAAGGGGAAACAAATATTAAAAAGAAAAAAATTGCTACCTAAGATGAAAAATAATGTTGGCAACTGCCACTGACAAACTCCTTTAACATACAATTGCAAATATTCCCCAAGTATCAGTTACTTGGTTTTGAAGCAGCCTTTCAATAGTTAGCTGACAAAACATACAAAGCTTGTTTTATATCATGACCATCTTATGTAACTTCGCTTAAAAAAAATCTAAGAGAGAGGAGAAAAAGGTCCAAGCCAGGAGTCTTCTTCCATTTTCTGGAATACAGGGAATAAGAAGAAAATAGGTCACCATGCTAATTCCAAAGGGACCACCTGCACCACTCAAGTGGCATGTCAATATCCCAAGCCTACTGCTAGACACTCTTGTCTGTAGCTATTTCAGGCTAGGCCAGCCCCAGCTCTTGAAAAGTAAAGTTCTCTCACACCTGTATGGACCAGCTGCCAAAGCAGCAGCTGGAATGATGGAAAAAAGGTCCTTCTGTAACAAGGTCTGTGCAAATTCCCTGCAGCTCAGCTTTGACTATTGTCACTAACCACAAAAAACAATTCATGCTGCTTCTGGTGACAAGGACAAGAATACGCACATAAAGAACAAACCAATAAATCCCCAAAGCTTACAGCAATGGCGTCAGGACACCAGGTCCTTGCACTAGATCAAATACATAGACATTTCAGAGAACCTCAAACTCAAAGAGGTTTGGTTGTTTTTAATACTTGTTCCTCTTCTACTTTTGCATGCAAACATAAATCATTAGAAAAAACTAGGGATAAATACAAAAATCCCTCAAAACTGAAGCCAAGTCCAGAGCAAACACTGTTGTTCAACTAGCTCAAGGGGATTTTTTTTTCCTTTTTGATATCTTCCAGTGATGGTATTGGACACTTGCTGTTTGAGACTGTATTCAGTCATTCTTCCTGGGAGGTGCTCATGTCAGAGGGAATTAGGATTATAATAGATTTGGGGGAGGGGAAGGAAGGAAAGGGAGGACAACAGACATCTTAGGAGACAGTGCTATATGGGAGTACACAGACACTGGGACAATTAACTGTCGAGCACTGAGGATAAGCAAGCTAAATACCAGAAAGAACTGCTCTTTTAGTAGAATATAGAAAGGCAGAAGCAGCCCTAGCTGAGTCAGTCTGGCAAGCATCTATTACTGGAGTTCATCAGGATTTAGAGCAAGACCAGACAAGAATAATACTGAATTCTGAAACCTTCTAACATTGCAACACTCCTCCAGCCTACTGTGATTCCTGGGAGGATTATTACAGATACAAGAGTTGTAAAGGCTGAAGGTTGTTTGGGTGCGAGCACACAGAAGCTGCAGAAAGCAGCAAACCACAGCCAGGCCGTGCGCTAGGCCAGCAGCCCCCTCACTGAGGAAAAGCTACATCACATTTTCTACTGGTAAGGCAGGCCAGTACCCACAGGTACAGGGTCACAAACCCTGAAATATTATCCTCCTTTTTCTCACAGTAACTCACACAGCCTACACGTGCATGTAGCTCCTTCCTCTACATTACGTGCATAATACTTGTAGTTTCTTTCAAACTAAGGCAAATTGTAGGCAAAATTGCTAAAAACTCACGGCACTCTAAGCTAGAAGGAACACATTATGCACCCATGTTCTGCATTGTGCAAGTCCACTGAAGCGAAAAGTTTGCCTTCACATGTCTTAAGGAGCTCAGACAAAAAATCTGAACTTGTCCTTTGGTCCTTTATGCAATAACGAAGTAGTCTTCACCTGGCACGACAATGAAAACAAAACCCCCTTAAATACAAGGCTAGATATAAAATAGGCAACTCCTGCCTGATGCAGAACACACTGTTTTCCAAGTTGTTTTCCTTGATGCATAGCCACTGAAGGGAATTATAATCTCCTTAAGTTCTTAGAAAAAGCAAATACAGACAGCATGATCTCAACTGTATTAGCAAAAACTTTCAGCATACCAATTCATTTTATCACCCCCAATTAGAAAGAAAAGCATTCACACTGAAATAAACATATGAGGACCACTCTTGAGCTAGGAGGACGACTCTGCAAAGCGTTAATACAGTAACAAGAAAAATGAACAGCTCTACTTTTTGCCTTAGCCTCTACAACCTAAAACTTCCCTTCTTAAACGTATTATGCTATTACATGAAAACCAGCTATCACCATGCTTTGGTTCACTTAGGCTAGTCAAACAGAAATAGAATTAGTTGAATTTTCCAACTTTACCTTAACTAACCTCACACCAGAATTAAACAACTTTTCTTTTGAAATGAAGCTCAGCAACAATGTTCTACAACATCCCAAAGCAACATACCACCACTCTGCTCCAAGGAAACCACTTCCAGAGAAGTCAGCACAGACTACCCAAATCAGTTTTGGAATATAAATAAGGAGTCACTCACAGCAGCAATTTGCCCAGGGAAGCTGGTTGCCTACGGGAAACAAACACCATCAAGCATCACTAAGGACCTCTACAAACCACAGATAAAGGAAGCTTTTGATACTGAAAATGTTGTTCTCATCTTTAAATACGTGACTTACTAGACCTGCAGCACAATTTTTACAGAGTGGTTTGTTTCCTTCCTGAGATAGTGTCACAAGATAAGAATCAGGGTGGTTTTACAGCACTTGGTGTGCGATCTTCCACAAAGATTCTGAAGTATGTAGCACATATCCTCAGCACGACAGCAGCAACACAGAAGCAAAGCGACTGAAACAGCCTACTGAGGAAATGACACGGTGAGGAAATACTTCTTAAGAAACTACAGTTAATTTCACTCTTTGCCCAACCCTCAAGCAGCAAATCACCATTCTCATAGTACTCCATATACTCCATGAAGTCTGCAGCACAGAGATACACAGGGCACAAAGGAGTAAAGAATTCATTTTCTGGTTTAGGATATTTCTTGCCTAGAGTCCACTTGAGATTTGTAATTCTGAAGGAAGTCCAGGTTACACTCTTGCTGCCTTGTCTCCAGATTGCCTTACTATTCCTCAAGATTATATTAGCAAATTGCTTTTGCAACTCCCTCAGTATAAGCGGCCACCAAAATATTTGAGGTTTGTTGTGTTTTCAGGGATTTTTTCTTTTTATGTTTTCCTTCTGATCCTTAGGATGTTTCAGCTAGAGCTACCCTGATCGTCAGGCAGTGATTTCTGGTCAAGACACAAACTGAACCGCCCACTGAGTAACAAAAATTATCACATTACCAAAATACTAGAAACACACACATAAAAGTGAAGAGGGGAAAACTAATTAAGCCCCTACAATACTTACAGCTATACAAGCACGCGGACCTGAGGCTGTAAAAACAGTGGAAGCCAAACTTGGTCCTAAAAGCACCTCGGAGCGACTCCATCAGCGAGGCGCTGCACATGGAGCGCACACACGTCTCCTAGTTTGCCGCTCGAGTCTCCCAAGTTTCCCCCGAAGGCGGGGGAGCGGGCCAGCTGCGCCGAGGGCGGCACGGGCGGCCGGGGGCGTCGCTGCTCGCCCGCGCCGCCCTCCGCACCAGGAGCCGGGACGCGCGTTTCTCCGCCGGAGCCCCCGGGCACCCCCAGGCGGGGCGGGGCCGGGAACAAAGCCCGGCTCCGTGCCACCCTCCCCGTTCCGTCCCGCCATTCCCGGCCCGCCTGGCCCGCTCCCAGCCCCGCCATCCCCTGCGGCAGCGGCTGCCGGCGGCTGCGCGGCCCCGCTGTCCCGGGGGGTGGCCGGAGCCGGCCGGACGGGTGCGGGAGCGGGGCGGGAGCAGCCCGGCGGCGGCCGCCCCTTTACGCTCCTAGCCCGGAGGCTCCGGGGGCCGCCGGCTGAGAAGCTGGGCACGCACGGGTGGGGCCGCGGCCGGGGAGGAAGGGGCGGAAGGAGACAGAGCGCGGGCCGCGGAGGGGATCGGGGCAGGCGGTCCGGAGCTCAGGTGGGGGCGGCCGGGCGCACGCAGCACCGCCGACCCCTGCTCCGCCTCCGCCCTACTCATGCCCCCGCGGCGACGGCGGGCAGGGCCGCCCGGCCGCACGCTGCCCTCCCTCCCGTTCCTCCCCTCCCCGCCCCACCGTAAACAAAGCGGCGAGGACGGGGGCCGGGCCAGCGCCAGGGGCCGCAAAGCACAACCCGCGAGCTCCGCTCCCGTCGGGGCAAGGCGCCCTCTCCTCCCTCCGATCAGCCACGACCGGATCCCGGCTGCGCCGCCGCCTCACCTCTCCCACCGGTGGAAGCTGCCGCAGCCCCGGGCGCCGCCGCCTACCTCAGCGCGGCTGCGGTCCCCCCCACACTTCAGAGCGACCCCGGTGGGACCCAGCGAGCGACGCACGCCACCGGCATCCCCCGCCGGCTTTATCCCGACGCCGCCTCTCCCCTCCGGCACCTCGACGTCCCGGCGCGGCGCTCCCGCCCCCCCCGCCGCCCCATTGGCACGCGCGGCCCCGCCCGGCCCCGGCGCTCACTGGGGCAGGCGCGCAGCACTCACAAGGCCCCGCCCCCGCGCTGCCTCCCCGTTGGCTCCCGAGCGCCCGGCCCGCCCTCGAGGCACCGCCCTCCACACTTCAGCCAATCGCAAGGTGGTGAGGGGCGAGCCGGGTCCCGATTGGCGGTGCCCCCTCTTCCCGTGGCTGTGATAGGCCGGGGTGGCGGCCGGGCCCGCCCCCGGAGCGCTCCGGGCACCACTCCCCTCGTGCCGCCCGGGCAGGCACCGGGCCCCGGCGGCTCCGAGGAGTCCCGCACGGAGCCCGGCCGGCCCGGCGGGGACGGCGGCCCCGGCATGCCTCCGAGCCGCCGGAGAGAGCAGGACCGATCGCTGCCGTTAAGAAGGCCGGTATAACCAAGGTAGCCGGGAATCAAACGGCTCTCTGGGCACCCTAGGAAACATCCGGGAAGTGTCCTGGCGGCTGAGGCGATGAAGCCCCGCAGAGGTCCCGCCGTGCCCGTGCCGTCAGGGCGCTCCTTTCGCCCGTAGGAAGCGGTCGGAAAACCCGCCCTTCCCCCCAGCGAATAAGGGCAAATATTTGTGTCGCGGCCAGCTGCACAAATGCTGAGATACCGCAGGTTTGGTTTTTTTTTTTTTTGCCAAGAATTACTCGCGTTGTTGTACCCCGCGAGCCGCCGGGCTTCCCCCGCAGAAGCAGCCTGGCTCCGGGCAGCCTGCGGGGCAGGGCACGGCGCGCTGCCGCCACCCCCGCACGGCACATAAAGCACTGGCACCGCTCTGGCCATTGATATTCGCCTTGATTTCATGGACTTCCCGGAGGAGCCAAGCTGCAAGGTTTATCGCAATGCACTGGCAGCGAGGCGGAGTAATGCGATAATTCACATCATCCTCAGAAAACGGAGCCGCTACTGGGTCTAGCCGGGATTTCACTAATACAACAGGACTGGTGGTTGGAAGTAACAATGTATTTCTAAACAATGCAAAGATCTGGGAGCCAACGTTAACAGCAACAGTACCAACATCAACATTTTAACTGGTTAAAAAGTAACTATATTTTCTGTTAAAGTGCATCAAAGATTCCAGGCATTAAAGAAAAATGGAGTGGAGAGGAAAAAAGGAAAAATAAATACATGTAAAATGTGATAAAATAACACAGGATTTGCAAAACAGTATTAGAAAGAATCCTGCAGTTAACATTTTCCCACTGTTAAACATAAGCCTGTCATGCAAGTACTGTATTGTAATAAGCATTTCTAAGAAAACCGGAACTGAGTGAAAAGTACAAAGAACAAATGCACCAGCACAACAGCTGTAAAAAATTCTATTAGAAGTTCAAAGTTCTGTACCACACTTTGTACAATTATAGTTTATTTGCAGTAAAAGCCCCTCCATGTTTAACTATTTATATCCATGTGCTGCATACCCTTAAGACACATGATGTACATCAACTTGCAGAAGCCAGTAGGGAAAGAAAGCAGGAGAGGAAAAAAATAAAGATGTCCTGGTAGCTGAGGTTAACTCTTCCCCGTAGCTTTAAGAATTTTGTGGAGTACTTTTTATTGTATTTTAACAATTGTACCAAACAGTCCAAACATGGGTGACAGAAGACCTAACATGACAAACAGGATTCATTGCTTCTGGTGTTGTGCATAATTTCAGACAATTGATTGAAGCAAGTATGTAACTTTCAGACCCAAATGCTCCTTTACCTGCCAGCTTTACAAAATAGCTCTAAGGATTAGTTAACATGTAAAGTAATTTTCAAAATACATTACAGTACCAGTTAATATTAATGGCAATCATTATCTATGTGGGTAAAGTCCTTACTAATTGAGGCTTTGACTATCAGCTCCTCAAAGACACCCACTCTTGGTTCTTGCTGATGTGCCATAATGCTTCAGGCAAATAACTGATTCTTTGTTTGCCACTAGTTGTAGCAGTTACAACAATGCTCTTTTTTCTTGGTATGAGGCACTGTTATTTCCTCATTAGGGAGAGATTTTTCCAATACAATCCTATTAACTCTTGGCAGTCACCAGAACCTCTCAGCTGTTGCATTTTACTATATTGTCCAGAGCACCAAGCAAAAAAAAAAAACAAAAAAATCACCATTGTTCTTTGCACTTGAGCACCTACACTTCCAGTACTTGCTTTGGAGACTTTCCTTACCAGATCAGTGTTTGCTCCAACTCTTTCATATATCTAATAGTTTTAGTTATGTCTTATACAGTATTGTAAAACTCATTTGTTAGGCCACCTGTGTTTTGCAGTGGAGTTGTATAAAACCTGTCACTGACTATTATGAGGGGATGAAAAAAAATTAATCAGAAACATAAACTTTTAAACCACTTGATAGACTGCACAGAGCTCACCCCAATCATTCTCTGAGCTCCACCTTCAAGGGTTTTGAATGTTCACCACTGCTTTGCAAAGTACTGCAATTAAAAACCATGTGACTTTCACACCTTCCAACTTGTTAACCTAAGTAATCAGTTCGTTTCAAGAGAATCTCATCGTTTGAAAGTTTTCATTTTTCTTTCGAGGCATCTCCTTCACAAGAAATAAGTTCAAATTTCTAAAGGTTAACTATCAAGTTTTTTTGTTACAGTATTTTGAATCTCAAATATATTATTCATTCTTACATGATACTAAGTAATAAAAGATAAAAAGTTTAGAGGCATAGATACGTGAGTTGTGATACTTGTAAAAATAATTTTGACTCCTGAAGTGGCCCAAAAATTTATAACTTTATGCTATTACAAATAATCTATTATTTTTGTGTTTAAAACAACACATGTTGTTAAAACAAACTTTTCGAGATCTCTGAGAGTTTTTCTCTTAAGAACTACTCTAGTGCGTAGATTTATAAACAAAAACAGCATATTGCATAATGGCACCTGTTAAAGCAGAAAGTAGAGAAAATAGTATTCAAGAAAGGGGTTAAATATCTAGCCTCAAGCCTTGCAAGAGAACAACATTTTATGCTTATCAGAAGGACTTGGTGATGCAATCATCAATTGTAAACTGAAGTTCTCATAGTTGCATGAAAGATAGCATGATTATAAAGGAAGCTGTAAAAAAACCACCAGAGGGTCAGAAAGGGTGTCCTTGTTAACATTTCTTCAATGAATGAACTCCAAAAACTGGTCTTGAGTACAGAGAATGAAGTGCCAAGGATGTAGATATGCTGCATATGGCCCCACAACTGCAGCTGTAAGCCAACAAATGGATGTATGTAGCCTGGTGAAACTTTCAAGTATCTCACAAGCAGGCTGTACTAGGAAAGATTTTTGAATGGATGGTAAACTCACCAGTTTGCTGGATTATTTTAAGTCTTTTCCCATTAAAAGTCTAAGAAACATGAAGACAGTGAAGTGAGAAAACTGAATGGATAACTATCAATTTTACAACAGAGAAGCAAAACAGCAGCTCAGAGTCATTATTTTCTACAACGAAGGAGACAGATTGCCATTTCTTCCCCACTGAAGCTCCTTGTTTAGAGGAAGTGCAATTCATAAGCATGTCCTACCCCACAAAAGTTAAAGATTTTAAACCCCACTGTATTCTTTGCATAGAAAGATAAGTGGAAAAAAGCATGAAATAAGTTGTTTTAATAAATGAGCTATAGTCCCATAAACAAAACTGTCTTGAGCCGATGAGGCAAAAATCTTTTGCCTTCCAACTAATAATGTGCATCAGGGATGGTCATGTATTGGAGAATGTTCCATTAGCAAGGGCCCAAGTGACAAGCAGAAATAAAGATTGCCTGATTACACCAATTACTTCCAATCTCATGTAAATTAGAAATATATTTATTGTGTGATGAGAGGTGTGAATAAAAGAACCCCACTATACATAGTTTCTGGTTCTATCCATCTATTTTGTTTCAAGAATCCAATCTCCTCTATAGTTTTCATTAGTCCATTTGCCCTAGGCCCTTCACATGATTCACATTCTGTAGCAAATTCAGACCTTCAATCTCAAGGACCTTCCTTCTCCTATCATCAGGCCTGGACCCTTTTTTATACAGCCATCAGAGAGCAGCAATTTAAGCCAAATTCCAGGGTAAAGAGAGAACGGCTTGCTCTTTAAGCCTCGAAAGGCTTAAAGGGAGTGGTACATTCCATATGCAAGCACGGGCATATCAGCATATAGTGAGCTCAAGCCACAGTACTGCTTGTTTACAAGAAAATGCCAAGGCATACATTGCACTATCAACACCATACTTTTTTCCCTCAACTTCTCCTTATTTCTCAAAAACTGCAAGCACCTGCTAAAGCTGCCATTTCCACGGCATTGGCTAGAATCAAGCACACAACTTCTTAGTCTCCCACTCCAAGACGATCCTAACCACCAAACTAATTCCACTTTCGAGCTCAAGAGCTGCCTAGCAGACCCTTGGTCCTGATTCAGAAAAAAACCCACTTTTTTTAGGCAACAGAGATCCTTTCCTTTTAGGGAATTCTGGCCATCCGTCGTTAGCAAGCCTGTGGGTACCGTACGTACAGCTGGAGCTGGGCAGGGGCAGACAGAAGCCTTTCGCCGCCCGCTGGGAGGGCCCGGCCCGTGCTTAGCCGAGCCGAGCTCGCCGAGCCGAGCCCGCCGAGCCGAGCCCGCCCGCCGCGGCCCGCCCGCCCCCGCGCATGCGCACCGCGCCAGCGTGCGCCGAGCGCAGTTCCGGGTCACGGCGGCCATGGAGGCCGGGCAGGGACCCGGCCCCGGCCCCGGCGGCGACGCGGCCCAGGTAACTGCGCTGGATCGGCGGCGCTGCCGCGGGGAAACTTGGCGCGGCTGGGGGCGGCGGGCTCGGGGCAGGGAAAGGGGATTCCTGTCAGCCGCTCGGCCGTCCCTGCCCTGAGCTCCACGCGGGGCCGGTGCCCTTGAGGCCTCTCGGGGGCCGGGCGGGGGTCCTGGCGGGAGGTGAGGAGGTGTTCGTGTCTGACCGTGAGCCACCGAGGTGCTCTGGTACCAGTGGCATCCTGGCCTGAATCAGGAATAGCGTGGCCTGCAGGACCATGGAAGTCACCGTGCCCCTGAACTCGGCGCTGGTGAGGCCACACCTCAGGTATTGCGTCCAGATTTGGGCCACTCAGCTCAGGAGGGCACTGAAGTGCTGGAGCGTGTCCAGAGAACGGCACCTCGTGATGGGTCTGGAGTACAAGTCTTACGAGCAGTGGCTCTGGGAGCTGGGGTTGTTTATCCTGGAGAAAAGGAGGCTCAGGGCAACCTTATCACTGTCTTATCTACAACTGGCTGAAGGAGGTTGTAACCAGGTAGGGATCGACCTCTTCTCCCAGGCAACCGGCGACAGGACAAGACAGCTGCACCAGGGGAGATTTAGATTAGACATTAGATGGAATTTCTTCACAGGAAGGGTCATTAGATATTGGAATGGACTGCTCAGGGAGGTTCTGGAGTCACCGTCCCTAGTGGTGATTAAGGAAAGACTGGACATGGCACTTAGTGTGGTGGTGTTCAGTCCTAGATGACCTCAGAAGTCATTTCCAACCCACCTGATTCTGTGATTCTGTGTTCCCCTGGTGGCCTTGCCACAGCTGTGCCCAGCAGCGTGCCCAGTGTCACGGCTCTCAGGGGGGACAGGGTCAGCACCCCCGCACAAACCTCGCTCACGCTGGGGAAACAGCTGGTCAGCTCTCGCTGAATTACATCCCTGTGAAGCAACAGCACGCCCTGTGGTTTTTGAAACCCTAAGAAATACTTCAAAAAGGCACTTAATGATCTGTCGTGTGTCAGCTGTTTGGAAGGCTGGTTGGAGGGACCAAAGCAGGCCTTTCTAAAGTAAAGGACTGAGCTGAGTTGGGATCTGACTATGCATAAAGTATTTCCCGCTCTCTCATGTAATTTTTAGAAGCACTGGATTTTTTAAAATTATATATTTCATGTGACATTGATGGACAAAAAGCACTGGTTTCTTAACTGGGTGTAAGTATAGAAACTACAAGGTGTGAAAGTTAGACATTGAGTTTTTTGATTGGACAAAACAGTCTGAGGGCATTTTTCATTCTTTTCTAATTTATTTGGCTAATGAAAGAGGGAAGTACCAAAGCCTTATGTTCCAACGGAGGAAGAAAGAAGACTGCTCAAGGAATGTGCTGAAGAGAGTTTTCGGTATAGAGGTGAGCTCACTTTGCTGGTAAACTTGGTTGCTTTCCTTCCACCCTTAGCTTTTGCTGTTGTCTGAGGCATTACAGAGGCACAGTATAGCACAACAGAGCATTAAGGAGCTTCACACCTACTAGAACTGTGTCCCAGCAAATACTGATCCATGTGGTATTTACTGAGAGTTTGCAGCAGTTTAGTACAAGGTGCAACATAATTTCCAAGTTGCATGCCTTATAACAAGATATCTTCATATTTTAAGTTTATGTGGTTATTAAAAGTCTGAAAATAGATTTAATTACTGAGTCTCGTTTATATTACTGGATTTTCTTTTTTGTGTTATTTCTGCATTTTTATTTTCAATTTTTATTGTTATCTTTAGCATGCAAGAATAAAATAGTTTGACTTATAACCATTAGTTTTCATCTCTATAGAGACTTGTAAAGAGAACAATATACAAGTAGTCACTCTGTTCAGCTTTTGGAAAAAATTGCTGTGTGTGCATGGTTTCTGTAACCCTAAGGTTCAAGGCATGCTTGATTTTTGTATACCTGGTCTTGAGGTTTGAAAAGGCCTTCTGATGTGATTGTTACCTGCTGTTTTATCACACGCTAGTAGGTTACTGATGCTGATAGGTGGCTTGGCAAAAACCAGGACAGATGAAGAATTTAGCAGCTGATTTGCTAATTTTAGCACACTGGGGCTCTAATTTCTTGTGGAAGCCAATACTTTCAGGGACAGCTCCTAAGGCATTGTGATTTTGAATTAATGATTCAAAGTTCTGTTTTGTCTTTCTCCATTGGTTTGGCATTCTCCTCATTCACTTTTACATAAATACTTGGAAATCTTCAACATATTTGCTAAAAATGTACATTTTCTGTATAATTTTATAAGTGAAGGAGGCAGATCCATTAGAGGTACAATGATGGTTGTGGTTTATTGATAATCTCTCTTTTGGAACACAAAGAGGAGAGAGAGTTGTTTGTTCCTGAGCTGTTGTGCTGCTTGGCAATGTTGCTCGTTGCCCTGTGCATCTTTATATAGTCACTGAAGAAACAGCATGTAGGTATTGCTTGAAGGCCCTAAGTTAGTTTCTTGAGTCACTTTTCTTTAGGGAGCTACAGCAGTAACAGATTTTTTTTCAGGTGTTGTGGACTGTGCTGTTACCTGGCTGGGAGAGCCTGAAGTCCATTGCTGTTTTCTAGGTCTCCTGTCTTTGTTTCCCTGTTGTGCATGCACATACCAGAGTGTTGTATTCACTGTATTACATACATACTGCTTGAACTCCCCTTTGCAAGAGGGTGCTTGTGTGACTGCCCTGAAATCCTCACTTTGGATTGTGTCAGCTTTTGTTTTTCACTGAGGTTACTATAAATTTGTGTGTTTTCAGTTTGTTTATTCAAATTTCAAGCTGTAGCAAATTTTACTCATTCTTACAAACTGTCTGTTTTGTCATAGTTTCTCTTGACAGCTTCTGCCACTAATCATTTCACAATTCAGTTTAATATGTGCTTTACTGGAGTTACTAGTTTGTAATCACATTATCCTATACTTACACTGTTAAAAAGTCTAACTAAAATCACGTTAACAAAATCAAATCATACTGATAAAACTTTTCCCCGTCAAATGCTTTTGACTTGGGTGCATTATATTACCATCCTTATGTGCTGTTGATATATCAGCCTTCCATTATTTTCCCTAGATTTATTTTATTCCTGGAGTAGAAAAAGTACTTTTTGCCCATAGCATTTATGGTTTCTGATTTATTGAGTTTGTTTTGTTAGGTTTTTTTTTTTCCCCAACAGTTGAATAATTCATATTGATTTTTAGGTATGAATCCAATTTTCATTTAGCTTTTTTTTTTTTTTTTTTTTTTTTTTTGTTACCATTTCAGGTCACTTACATGCTCAGATACTAGTATAGCCTGGTTTTGATATCTGGAATGTTTCTGTTGGGTCTATAAATAATTTCAAACTTCTAAGGATTGGACTGAAATCTTCTGTAATAATTTTTGAGCGTGTTTTTCTTCACCCTCTCTCTCCTTGTTTTATTGGGGGGCAAGGGTTTGTTTGTTTTTGTGTTGTTGTTGTTGGCTTTGTTTGCTTTTGTTGTTCTTTTACAATTTAGTTGCAAATCTGTGCTGTCATTTTATATCTCAGAAAATCTAGAACAGTAAATTTTTGAAAATCTAGGTCTGGAATCTGTAAAAGCATCAGATTTTTAACATCTAATAGGTTGGGAGGTTTTATTCTCTATTTTAAAGTTTTGCTGTAATCCTGCTTTGAACTAAAGAGGCAGTATTTCTTCTTAAAGTGACATCCAGTTGCTTTTACCTTGAGACAGATGCGGGTTGGACCCCTTACCTGGTTTACATCTGTCAGAATTTTTGAGGGAATTAGATGTTAATTTGCAAACTATTCTTTAGTACTTTGCTCTCCAGAAATACAATTTGTCTTCAAATATGAACTTAATTAACAAATTGTGTGCATCAAAACACTTCAACCATCTAGTGCTGTTGCAAAAATTTCTCTCCTAGAAGTCATTGAGCCTTTTTGTAACCTCTGCATTTTCAGAATTGCATGAAATTAAACTTCTCTATGGCATATCTAAATCTTTAAATAACTTTAGCCTTCTGTTATGTTTGTTACTTCATTGTCCCTATATCTTGTGCAGTGGTGGTGCTCTTCATGAATAGCTGCACAGTAATCTTCCCAATAAAATAATTATTATTGCTTGAAAGAAGCATTCATTCTGGGTTTTGCGATCTCCAAATGCTTCTTGCCACATAAAGTCTTTCAATATAATAAAAATTGACATGGACTGTTAGGCTGGTTGTGGTAGGCAGTGATGGTCTTCCAGAATGTTCTTTTCTCTGCATTTCTGACCCAAAGCCCAGGTTGTATAGCTTGATCTGTAAGCTACAGGAAAAGCTGCCCTGTCTCTTCATTTGCTGGTGAATCAAACATTACCTAATTTTAATCAATCTGATTTATAGCTCTGTAGGAGTCAAACTTTTTCCAAAATATGTTAAAACATCAAGAGTTTAGACTATCAACAGTTTTTAGAAGCACTGGCCTCTATATAACTTCCTCCTGCTGTGCAGAACTGTGTATGCCTCTCTAGCTTAAAGTTCTGCACCTTGCTGCTGTAGCGAGACCTGGAGTCTTGTCTGGAGAGCTTTATTCCATCCAACAGTGGCTTTTGTATTTTAGGAAGCATGAAGTATAATGCAGGCAGGATGACTCATTAACTCATACAACATAATTTGTAGTAGGTCTTAAAAACTGGAATTGACAATGTTTGATAATTTATATACACTTTTTTAATTATATATATATATCCTTACACAAATGAGCTTTGGAAGGCATAGCAACTCTCATTTTATTGCATATTTGTGAAATGTGATTGAAAATATTGAGAATTGTATTTTAAGCAGCTTTTTTTCTTCCTCACAGCTTTCCCTTTGGCTGCAGTGAGCATGCTTGGTACTAGTTTCTTAATTAGAAAAGGTAAAGTATAAAAATACTTCAGTTTCATTCCAGTTTGCTCAGTTGAAATATCTTTCTGCTGTTAGGAAAGTTATTTTGATAATATAATGTCCAACATACTCGCAAATAAAAGATGCAGCTCAGACTCTGCAGCTACATGATTTGCAGTTCCTCACCATAAAGAAGGAGCTGAACTTAAAATCAAGTTCATATGTGTTTTATGTTGTGTGAGAAGTGCAGTATCTCACTGCTTATGAAACAATATGTTCTTAGTGTGTTAATAACCCTGTAGTTAAATATGATTAAAGAGGTAATTCCTAGATTTTTTTAATTATATGGAGAATTCAGATATTAGTGGGGTTTTTTTTTAATTTTCTGTAATGTGAAGTGTAAAGGAGTAACCTGCTTCTACAAACATAGCTACAGTTGAGTTTTTTCAAGTTAATTCTTGATATCTGATTACACATATCTTATGTAATATCATATATCTTAACATCTGATTTCATCCTCATTTTCAGGTGTTCTAAGAGACACCTCAAGATTCGGCTCTTTTATTAAAGTTGCATGTAAGTAAAAGCTACATATAAATTCAGCGTGTATTTGTGCTGTATGTTCTGGACTCTGCTGTGCAGATGTCATTCCCCTGGGGCTGGCTGGCTAATTCACTGTGGCTCAAGTTGGCAGGGACCCACAAGGACCAGAGTCCGAGCTCCCTGCTCCTGACAGAACAACCTCAAACTACACCATGTGACTGGGAGTGTTTTCCAGATGCTCCTCAAACCCTGCCAGGCTTGGTGCTGTGTCTGCTTCCCTGGGGAGCCTGCTCCAGTGCCTGACAACCCTCTCAGTGAAGAGCCTTTTCCTAATGCCCAGTGTGACCACTGCTTTTAAACTAAAAGGAGAGATTTAGATGAGATGTTAGAAAGAAATCCTTTACTGAGGGTGGTGAGGCACTGGACAGGTTGCCCAGAGTAGTTGTGCATGCTTCATTCCTGGAAGTGTTCAAGGGCAGGTTGGATGAGCCCTGAACTACCAGGTTTAGTGGGGGGCATCCCTGCTCATGCCACAGGGGAACTAGAGGATCTTTAAGGTCCCTTTGCAACCCAAGCCATTTTATGAGTCAGTGATTTATTCACTGCCTGAATTTGTACTGCACATTTTGCACAACTTTTCTTTATAAGGTTTGTATAAAATTGCTTGATAAATGTAACATCATCATTTAAGATAAAAACGTTGTAAATAGACACTGTGCAACCTTGCTTTAAATTACACTGCCAGAACACAGCCACCCCTCCCTTCCGAATTTGAAGGTCTTTATTCATGGATCTCACGTGTCCCATTCAGGCTAGTTTAATTACTTTTTTTTCCTGGACATTATGTATATACAATTGTAGGAAAAAAGCAATTTCATGTGAATGATTTTTGGATAAAGTATAAGCAAAAATAAATTATTAACTTAATAAATGAGTCTTTTCAATGTAATACAGGACAGTAAAACAGGAAGTTGCCATCTTGCCAATCTGGCAGATACAGCCAGTTTACTTCAGTGGGAAGAGGGTAAACCCTATGATTGTGGTCAAGGAAGTGTTGTTTAAGCAGATAAATGAACGTGAGACTAGGGCTCCAGTTGTTTATGCTAAATTCTGGTTACTTTCTTTGAACACCAAACAATGGCATAACACAAACATTTCTAATAAATAATACAACAGCTATTTCCCCAATCTCTGCTACACATAAGGGCCACATTCTTCTTATTTAATACAAGTAATTTATTGAAATCAGGGGGGAAGATAAGGTGCAGCTGGGCTGGCCAGGATGTTCTGCCTGTAGGAATTACTGTACTTTTGTCAGTAGTTTTCTAGGTACTCCCAACAATTTTCTGAAACATCTAGTTAGCCATGGCTGATTTACTACATTGGCAGCATTCCCTTCAACACAGCAGAGACCTCTTGCTGCTCTCTGTCTTTGACAAAGAAGGGGAAGATTCCAATGCCTCTGTGTCCTTCATTTAGTCTGCAGTGGGACCTGGCCATATCTAATCAGCTTCTCAAAGATCTTGTCACAGTGAATGTAGAAGCAAAGAACAACACCTAATTTACTGTGCTAACTTGAAAAATGTGGATCATCTGGCTCTTAGTTCTGTAATAAAATAAATCAAATAGTTTGGCCAATAATTACTTTGAGTGAAACATCTTCCAGAGAGATACTTCCCCTTTTCTTTACTAGAAGGCCTCAAGAAAAATACTTTCTCTTTGTAATTAATGCAAAAGAGTAATTAGCTTTTCTGTTTTTATTTTGCTAAATGTTTAGTTTGAATTACTCTTAGACTTGTAATTTTTCTCTTTGCACGTATTTATTGTATATGAGGTGTTTGGGTTTTTGTAACCTGCTAAACAGTGCAACCCTTACATTCCTTATTTGTAAACATCACTCATAGTTGTGGCTGTTCTTCTCTGTTCCCTTGGAAAAGGACTTTCAGCCTTCTTTTGAAAATAAGACATTAGAACAGGAATCAAAATTTCAGTATCAGCACAGCAGGCTGGGGTAAAATCCCCTTTATAAGGGTTCCCAGGCAATGTAATCTACAGCTGAGAATTGCAGAGGATTAATGTTCCTGATAATTAACTCTTTCCTGACTTAAAGATAATCGAGACTGTTAGTCTTTATATTTAGGAAATACTCATTGCACATGAAATGAGGGACTGGTCTTTTTCTCCTACAAAGTTGACAAGAAAACTGTTCATTCCCATGGAATCCTTCATACACCATTGACCCACTCATAAAACTTGAAGGAGCCAGTTGATGGAAATCATAAGTTTTAAGCCCAGAAAGAGCTATCTTGGTAATTTATTCTTATGTTCTTTGCAGCAGGTGGAAGTAGCTCATGCACTAAATTGAAACCATTTGCTTAGTCATTACAAGGGTTCAGCTAATTCAGTTGTTTGCCCCCTGGCAGTCAAGTAACAGAATCCTTTACAGAAAATAAGCCTACTACTAAGTTGGTTTAGACCTCTCTTCATTACTGATAAAGCCTTTTCAGGATGTGACTGTTCTGATGGATTAAATTAGCAGAATGTACTGCCTGTATTTATTCCTGATTGATTTATCATCTTTGATAGTTAATTGTGATTTCTGGATCTTGGGAAAAAACAATGTAATTTAATTTTTTGCCACATTTCATTCACCAAGTACTAGCTGAAATCACCTGTTGCTCACACCATGTCTAAATCATTGCTTTATGTCTCTGTTCAGCTGTTGCATTTGGTTTTGTACCCTTTGTCTCCAGAAGAAGCAGAGATGATTACTGCATGTTTTTGGTTTAGATCTAAACTGGTTTTCTTTCTTTTATTCAAGATACTATATTATTTATTTGAAATTATTGTTTTAAAACAATGTTGGATATTATAGTGCAGCATATAAACCCATCTTTTTTTCTTTTTAAAAAGTTGCTGGAATGTGTGGATACCTGGCTGGAAAGATATCCTACTTGCCAATCTGTAGCGAGAAATTTAAGAAACTGAAGGATTCCCCAATAGGAGATGTTCTGCGACAAGCTCAGAGACATAGTTCACCTAAGTAAGAGTTTAAGTATCTTTTAAATTTAAAACATATTCTGAATAGGGTGTTTTAAACACTAACAGATCAATACTACTATTGCAGCTTTCCACCACCTTCAGAGCTGCACCTTCCCTCATTCCCCATTACCTCAAATCTACCACTTTCAGAAATCTGTATTTGTATCAGTTGGCAAGCTATAAAATACATATTTTGAGCTCTTTATATACAACTGATGACCTTTGAATAGTGGAAAAATAAACAGTTTACTTAGCAAACTGTATTCCTTGTAAAATTGAGAGTGTTTCCCATGGAATTTGCTTAGAGAAGTGTGACAGCACAAGTTGTCTCCTTAGTTTAAAAGTAAACTAAATTAACTGAAATAAAATAGTGTTACATTCTGGAATTTTTTTCCCATAGTTTAGTTTGATTGAAGTAGGAAAAGGGTGGAAATGATTTCAGTGTTTATCAAAGGAAAGAGCTTAGTAAACAATATCAGTGCAGGAAGAAGCATGGTGGTCAAACTTAATGCTGTTTGTTTAAATCCTTTACATCTGTAACACCATTATGCTGTACATATGAGAAACTCATCAGGTTCTTAAAACTATTTCCTGTTTTCTTCCAGAATGTTTTCTACTTCAACTGGTTTTTAATTGCAAGCTGCTTTCAGAATATGTCACTTAAACCCTTGATTCAAAACTGGGAGGATAGTGTTTGGATAGTGAGTAGTAGTCCTCCTGTGTATGTGCTGAGATTTGTTAAATGTTTATAAAGGATTTGCTTAAATTCTTAAATACACTATAAATTGAGATTTATGACAGTTTTTATTTTGTCTGCAAGATTTACCTTTATTCTGAAATGTTTATGGTTTTATTACATCACACAATTTCAGGCATAACCACTTCATACACTGACTGCATAGAATCAGCTGAACTGGAGTTGGACTTGTCCCTTCACTCCCCTCCAGTTTCTAATATGAAATTGTCATGCTCATTAATTGTGTTTACATGAGAACTTGGTTAAGTACCATCATCTGCCACACCAATACATTCCTTCTACCGTTAACGGCCCATTTGTATCTGTAAAGTTTTATTTCCTAAGTGATAAATTCCTTTTCCTTGGTTGAATAAATAATTTAAATTCATTTCAATCGCATTATTATCCATACAGGCTAACCCTTTTAACTCTTGCAACAGAAATCATTACACTTTCCTGAGCATTGTATGTCTACTAATTAATGTATTTTGGTAATTTGATTTACCAAAATATAATATGAGTTAAAAACTTGTAGGGAGCTAAAAGATCAGGTAGTTTGTTAAAGCTGGGTTTGCATGTATTTTAAAGGCATAATTGAGGCAACAAAGTGGGTTTGTTCTGTATGTTTATTATGTGAATTAAATAAAGACTAATTGCAAATGTTTATCATAGGAAACTAAAAGTACAGCTGAGCAGAAATTAAAAGTAAAAAATTAATAAATACTCTAGAGATGTTCTAGTGGCATTCTAGTGGTGGCATTCCTGGTAGAGGGACATGCTGTGTCGTGGCTTGCAAGGCCATTCTAAGAATATAGTGAACACTTTAAAATATCTGGTACCAATTTCCAGAATATTTTTTATATTATATTATCTTTCTCTCTCAAGAGAAAATTCATTAATATTTTTGCAGAATTCAGCAACTTGATTAATTTTCATAATTTAATTTTCTTAAGATAGCTGTTTGCTCTTCTTCTGTTCTTCAGTCCTGATCAGTTACAGCACCTTCTAATGATGAAGGGTTTAAAATATCAAATTCTTCCTAAAAGGCTTTTAAAATTCACTGTAGTTTATACTACCACTAGTTATGTGGGCACACCGTGTACTATTTGTGTCTGATGTGGGGTGTTTTTGTCTGAAGATTCCTTGGGAAAAAGGATTGTAACTTCAGTTATTGTAGAGTTCAATATGTTTTGTCTCTTTTCTCTCCTGTTCTGGAGGTATGAGCTAAGATTCTGTGGGGAAAGAAAGAGAGAAATTTTTGCAGTGTAAAGAAAATACCCAAAACATCCCAAATTTTTTTTAAGATGATGATTCAGTTGGAAACTAAACTATTTAAAATGAAAGAACATTTTCTTGAATTGCAAGTATTGTTATAGTTCCATTTTTAACTTCAGTATTTTTGTATTTAATATTTAGTTCTATTCTTTTCCAGTCGTTCCAGTCGTAAATCTGAATTTTCAGACGTTCCTTCTCAGTCATTTACTGAGTCATCTTCTCCAAGTGCTGGATTCCCACCTTCTTCCAGCTATTTAGATGATTACAGCTCAACAGATAGAGCCCTCTCAAATTATGAGCCTGTTCCATTCAGTGCTTCTTTGAATGAATCTTCACCTACAGGAATTACTGACTACTCTGTTCAAGGTGAGCCTTAGTACTTAGAGACTTTCTTTTAGATACTGCTCTTATTAAACTATGTATTCTCACCCTATGCAAACACATGGCAAAATAAAGTGGTTTTGAGTGAAAGAGCTGTGGAAGAATTATAATTGTTTTCACACAGAAGATAAATATAAATTTTATTTTGTGTTCTAGCTGTAAACTAGATTCAGGGTTTTCTAGCTGAAAATTGCTTTAATTGCAATAAATATCCTGAATTAACTTACAAAGTGAAATCTGTTGTGGAACTAAACTTGCAAGAAACTCAGCCTGACTGAAAGTTCTCTTTGACTGAAGGAAAGGGGAATATGGCATCCCTTCACTGTACTGAATACACCACAGCCTTCCCACTGCCTGCTGGCCCTTCCAAGGTGATTGTTGCAGTTCCACCCTCTGTGGGGCTGTCACTGATAGTGCTGTAACTCCGTAACATTAAACTTCTAAAAATTTTTCCCAATGTGAAAAAACATTTTTGTCTCCTGGGAACTGAATAGATATTGTGTTCTATCCACTAGCAGTCTGGTTTTCTCACAGAGAACTAAAATGGTTTTCAAGTACAATACAGCTGTTTCCCTCCTTCCAGTGTGAACTGTCCTCAGCTATTGCAGGGAAAACACAGGATTCTGAATTCAGGTATCTCTGGTACACAAAGGAGGAAGATACTGTCAAATTCAGGGTTTAGGACTTTGAATTAGTTTGGATTTCTTCAACTTACTTATGAAAAATGTTTTATTTCACTAAAAAAGCCCTTTTGTGCAAGTTGGTTATAATTATATGAAAATATCAGATATAAATGTGTCAAGAAAATTGTTATTGCATTTCATCACAAATATCAATAGTTGGTAAAACCTTTATTATATAACAAAGATTCTGCAATATAAATACAGATTAAAGGATCAAATGTTTAGCAGACATCATGTGATGCATATTGTCCTAATTATTTGAAAGCAAAATTTAAAGCCTTCATGCAAACCCTTGAGCTTCACTTAGATTTCTCTTCTGAAATCATATATATCTCAAATGTACAATAATTGTAAATTTTAGATAAAGTGACCAGAGCTATTTTATCCATCAACTACCACATGGTTGTTAGAATTTCCTATAGTAAAATGAAGAAAAATAATTAACAGCCAGTGTTTCAAAGAAGTTTGGCAAAATTAAAAGGATAAAAGGAATGGATTACTTGAAGACCATATACATTCACTGTTGTATTTAGAATTGCAGCTGTCATGCTCCTATTAATTTGGGATTGAGCAATAATTAACTGGTATTCTAGAAGCTACATTTTGGTGTGTTATGTCATATTTCGTATTTTTCTGTTTGTTTTGTGTCCAGAACCTGCTCCAGTTCCAGAAGAAAGTCGTAAAAAAAAAGGCATCACATATGAGGAGTTGAGGAATAAACACAGACAGACATATGAGGTAATGCAACCACCAAAGGCAGAAACTCCAAGCAAGTTTTCACAGGAAAAACCAGCTAAGGAAGGTAACACACCAATTTACAGAAATACTTGTGAAATTCAGATATTTGCCATAATGTTAAAAATGGTTGCAAACACAAAGCTGAATTCTGCATACTTTTTAAGCAATGTATATTTAGTGTATCTGCAGGTACCTCATATGTGATAGATGCAGTCTGTAGTTTCCTGTTGCAGATTAATTATTTTTTCGAAAATTTTGGTCACCCCATAGAAAATTGTAATTCATTTTCTCTAGCCATATTGCTTGGTGGCAGACTGAAAAGCTCATAAGTTTTGCTTCATTGAGTATATTGAGCAACCTCTTTCAACAAAGAATTCTCTGAGCTCAGAGCTATACCAAAGAGCTATGGGAGAGGGGCTTGTGTTTTAGATAGCATTGTTCTCTCAAAATAGAGCACATGGCCGATGGTTTGAAGGGGAGGGTATTTATTTTTATGAATAGTTTCATGTGGAATTAGGGAATTTCTATAGAGGCATTGTTTGTAGACGTTCATTTTCTACATTAAAACCCAGAGGAAGGAAACGGTGTTTGGCAGCAATATTGAGATTTGTTTTCACAGTGAAAAAGAAAACTCTACAGAGCAAAATAAGAATGCAAAGTCCTGAAGAGCAAGATGCCGTTCGGACAACTTTTTGACTCAATCAATTTTTTGAAAAGGAGACACAGAAGCAATTCATATTCAATTACTCGCTCTAGAACTTTTAAAATTTAATGTGGCATCTGTAAAAACAATTGTAGCTGGAGGAAAGTTTTACCATTTAATATACTGAGGCACTAGTCAGTCACCTCAAATTGTTTGGGTTTGTGTGCACTGCCCAGTCTTGTCAGCCATGTTGCAACAAGACTTCTAGGAACAGCTGTTGTCTCCTATTGGGCATAATGGGCAGTAGTAAGTATAGAAGAGTGTATTAAAACAAAACCTTCTGAAGCAGTAACACCAAGCTCTGGAACAGTGTTGCTTAAGAGCGTCAGTCTCTTTGATGCTTGTGAATTACTTTCTGCAGGTTATCTATCTTTGGACAGATCTGCAGTCTTGAAAGAAAAATTATAAACCATTTTTGTATAATGATTTTTAACTGTTTTTTCAAAGATAAAAGGCTTTCTCTTATCATGTGACTGTGCCAAATGAGACATGAAAAAGTTATTGAAGCTGTGGTTTCAGATTGCTTTTCAATTCCATTGGCTGACACTTTGTGGATTTACACAATGTTTCTTTCTCAAGATACTTCTCCACAAGTAGAAAGCCTAGAAATGTCACTTGTGAGCCATAGAAAGAAATGTTAAGCGGCATTCTGAAAACCTTGCCATATTCCATGGCAGATGTGGCTGTGAAGTGAGAATGTATATTTCTTACTTTATTTTTAGTTACTTGAGGTATGTAAAGACCTCTATAAAATGTTGATCAAATATTGCATTCTTTCTTTTATATTTCTGGGTTCTGTGTTTGAAGGCTGTACTTGAGCTTTGAGAAGAAAACTGAGCAGTGTGTGAGATTTGTAAATAGACTTTCTAAAGTATCTCTTCACATTTTTAGGGAAAAAGAGGAAGGAGGGCATACAAAAATTCAGGAGTGGTTTGCACATGCAAGTACATTTAAATCGGCAGTTCAGGGATTACACTGATATTGTGGACTAAGATCTGATTTAGCTTCTTGTGTCAAACTGGGCATGTTACTTGCTGTGTGCTTGTTGGGTCACTGCCCCTTGGTTCATTCTCTTATCTCTGAGTCCCTAGCAAATAGAACCTTCCTTGCAAGGGCAGAAGGGAAGCCAACCCATGTTTGAACCAGCTTTAAGCAATCCCTGACTTCCATCTGCCAGTGCCTTCTCCCTTCCCTGCAGCGGCACAAATACGTGCGTCTGCATAGTGATCGAGGCTGGCCCATTTTCCAGGGAATGAGTGCAGCCTGTTCAGCTGCCGTGGGTAATAGAAATGGAAATCAAATCCTGCTTTGGGAGAGCTTCTCATTGTGTCTCACTGCAATATCAGTCACTCCAAAGAGATTTGTCAGGGCATTATGCTCAGTTTGCTGGTAGCTCACAGAGACAAGGACCAGGTGTTTTGCTCCATTCCACTTGTTCTGCTGCATAGTTAGTAACAGTCATCTTAATTATTAACTTGCAAGTGGATTTATAAAGGGGTGCCTGACTACTGTCAGCATTCCTACTGGATCAAATGGAGCCATTCTTAACCTTTTCAGTGATGGCAGTCAATTACAGAGGACTTTACAGCTCACTCTCAAGAGAGCCCATTTTCACTTTCTGGTCGGTGTTCACTTACAGTGGCACTCTGAGCAAAGCCGTTAGACCACTGCCCTGGGTTTTTCCTCTCTGACTCAATCCTGTGCTAAAGGAAGCTGCCAAATAATAATGGCTGAGTAGTTTCCTAGTCGGGATTACTGATTTCTGTTTGTTTGTCTTTGAATGTGTTTTTAACTATCCCGAATACATCCAACTGTGCATGTAACCAGATTATGTGGCCTCATTATTTATTGTAACATTCCTTGCCTGTTTCCTCCAATTGTCTTTGTTTCATTCTCGTGTTACATTTGTTTTAAAGCAATTACAAATTCTGTAGAGCAGGAATTAGCACAGTAGGCCTCCTGATTGAATATTGATTCATTAAGGTAAAGTGATTAGCAAACTCTTCTCCCCATTTATTCAAAAGTAGCTTTAATTACGTGTCTGTGGTGCTGTGACTGACTCTCTCCCCACACACCACTTCAGATGACAGTGCACTTCATTATACTTTTTGGCACTGTATATTATAAACTTCAGCAGTTAAACTGTCACATGACTACTTTTGTTTTTTTCTTTTTTCTTTAGTTAAAGTAAATAAATATGGAGATACCTGGGATGAGTAAGAGTCAAATGAAGAACTGAAGAAAATTACCTCCTGTCAGCTAACTTGAACTTCATCTAGATTAGTCATGAGTATCAGCACCTTTGGTGTGCTCTGCCAGACACAGCTATTAATAAATGAGGAAAAAATCCTGACTTCTCAGAAAATTTAAAAATTGTATTTATGCTGAATTTTTTTAATTTTGCATAAATGAAAAACAAGGCTACTGTTAGGTGTCATGACTGTAAACCATTTGTGCTGTTGTTTAAGAATGAGAAAGGTAACTGGTAATATGAACATATGGCATAAGGTAAAATACATGTAAATAAATGCAATCCTATGTATTGAGAAGGGAACAAATCAGAATCTTCTCAAATTTTCAAGACTTGCATTAAAAGTTACCTGTAGAACTCAACCTCTCACCTTGTTTTGTCTGCAAGTGATATGCTGGGAACTTGAAATTGTCCTCATACTTGGTTTGTAATGTGAGGAATACTGCTAAACTGTTGAGAGGAAAAGGGCTGAAGAGCTGAGCCAGACACTGAAATAACCATAACTTTTTCAAAAGTATTTCATGGTGCCAACTCTATTTTTAGGCTGATACTCTGCTTGCCCACAACAGGATTCTACAGACAGTCATTTCTGAAGAAAATAATTGAATGAAACTGCACTATTGAAAATAACTACATTTAAGTGCAGAAGGCTAAACATGACAAACTTTGGTAAAACCTTGAATGATATATTGACTGTTAATGTTAGGCTCTGTATATTTGACCTTATTTCTCAATTTTCCAAGTCATGACAAAACCACCATGTTTATGGAGAAGAGATCCCAATCAATGGAATATTTTGTTATTATCAATTTGTAAGAGAAGAGCTACATTGGCAAAACTGAAGAGTTTTTCCAGGTGTTTGCATCACCTGCTCTGTCTCTGAACATGTTGCCTTCACTTAATGATTTTCATCTTCTCACCTGTGCAGTTTCATCTCCCAGCATTGTGTTTATTTGGGGGTTTGGGCTATAAGGGAGCAAAAACCATGATGAAGTTGATAGCATAAAAGCCTTCCTGAAATCTATGTTGGAGCTGAAAAACAACACACCTACCAAGCTGAAAATTCTCAAAGACCTTATTGATTTAGTGGACTTGCAGCAAATGGCACAAATGAGGAGGAAGAAGTGGGAAGAGGAGGATGCTTAAAGAGCCAAATACTACTTAAAATAAACCAGGAAGATTGCTCTCAGAAAAGCTCATCTTCTAAAAAAATTAATGCACTAATTGGATAATCTTTTAGTTGTATCAGAAATTTACCTTGTAGAGTGCTTCTCATGGCTGTTAGGAGTGAACTCTGAAAATACACAGTCTGCCAGAATTGTATTGCTGTGGTTTTCAGTGTGCTATACCAAAGCTGATTAGCTTTATCATGAAAATATTCACCGTTTCTCAGTTGTCAGTTATGCAATAGGAGGCAGACTATTGAGATGATAATAATAGAGCAGATTCCTGTGATGGTGCCTTCCTGCAAAGTGTCTTGCCTCACATTCATATTTTTGGGTGGACAAGCACAGTATTTTATATAAATTGTATCAGAATTTTTCTTCCTTTCTTAAAGGAGAAAATAAAAGGCATGTCAATTAATGTTCTGTATTGATAGCATTTTTAAATTGAATATAAACTTTTATTCTATTGCATCTAGTTACTCTCAGAGGACATACTTTCTTTTGTACTTGAACAAGTTTGGTTTGTTGTCAACCAATTTTAAATTCTTTTGATTTCACACCCTTAGTACACATTAAATACAGGACAGTTCCCAATCATAGCTGTTAATTTAGTAGGGTATTGGGAACTGATATTTCATCAAAGTTAGGTCACATTCAGTTTGCTGTGACAATGTGTACGTTGAGCCCCTGATTCACTAAACAGCCAAGGGAATTCAATTTCCTTCCCTTTTCCTGCATATCTTCCATTAGTACCCCCTTGTTTCATAGTGGGTCTTTACACTCATGGTTTCAGAGCAGCTACTCAGTCACCCATCAGTAGCTTGCTCATACTGCACTGCCACGACTTGGGAATTTTTAGCTGAAGCCAAGTGTCTTGGAGCTGACAGCAGGGTTACTGTTGCTGGGAGCAATGTTACTACATGTATAGAACAATGGTGTTAAAAAATACTTGAAGTTTTTCTATGGTCCATCATACCTGTATATTTGTTGATAATTGAGAATTAACTCAATGTTTATTGTACAGTTAGGTAAATCTTATTTTCTTCCTCAAATTAAAAAAGTAACTTTTTATACCTTAAATCAAACACAAGGAAAGGAGTCTGAATGCTTCACAAAGAACTTTCCTAAAAAAAAAAAAAAAAAAAACTCTAAAATAATTGTTTTCACAGTTTCTACAAGCTTAAAAATAAGCAGGCCAGTTTAAAGGAGCTGGTAGCTCCAAGTTTGTTGTTACTAACATACATGAACAGAGAGAAGAGGGTTTCAGAAATGTGCCTTAGCTCTTTTATAGCTGGTAAAGCTACCAAAAATCCTGGTCCTGAATGTTTCTGTGTTTCCCCAAATTAGTAGGCATGTTTAGAGCCCCAAGTAGGTACTAGTCTGACCTTTGCAGGGCTTTTTCCCTACTGACTTAGTTTGGAGCACAGCTACATGGAAAGGTGTAACTGAAAAGTGATTTGATTTGATTTGATTTGATTTGATTTGATTTGATTAATGAAAGCTGAGCAGATTTGTGGAAAACTGGGGAAATCATTAATATTGCAGATTGAACCCATAATCTTTTTGCCTCCTTGGGCTTCAAGAAGAAATCCTCTTGTTCACTGTTTGCTGGAAGCTGAAAGACCTATTTGTTCTCCTCATGGGGACTCTTGTTTGTGGCCCTGAGTGAGGACCTTGCCAGCTGCAGGAGGCATGTCCAGCTCAGTTCCTTGGCCCCACAAACACACCAGACCTGCCAGAAGAAAGCTTTGCTTGCTGCCCAGTCTTCCTAACTCACAACCAGAATAAATTCTCTGTAATCTCTTACATGAAACATGGGGTCTAAAAATATCCTTTTACTTTTTGCAGTTTAGTTTCCTATTAAGTTGTTAGCAGAAAACCACAAATCCTTGGATGTTAATCTCAAGGCAACAACTGGGACAATTTGCATCCCATTTCCACTTCAGACCCTTGCCCTGGGTTTGTGGTGGTTCAGCACAGCCAGTGCAGGCCTGGACACGCACCTGCCTCAAGTTTATACTTTCAAAACTAAAAATCAAGAGCCTGGTATGAGCTACTCTCATAATGTGATGCTGCAGTAAGCAAACAAAGGATATGTGATAAAGAGGCTATGCAATCATCTGATAGAATGGATATGCAATCAAATAGAATATTCACTTATCCTTGAAAGGAGGAAAAAAAAATCTTAAAATGAAGAAGAAATGGAGATCATTTACCCCAAGTTTGCCAAAACTTGAGGTAAATTACTCAGGATTAAAAACTCATAGTGTATAACCTTTGTGTTGCTGTTGTTCCAGTTGCTCACTGATGACATAGGACTCCGTTTTCAGGATCTGGGATCTTGCATGAACAGCTTCTAAACCCTGAAATTTTTAATTCATTCCTTATACAGAATGATACACATTCTTTTCTACTTCCACTAACCCACAGAGGACACACATTTCTAGTACATTCAATTTTTATTTTATATATGAAGCTAGTTTCTATATAAATCTAATGCCAAAATAAATAATTTTGTTTGGCTTAATTTTGTGCTTTGAATACAATTGTTAATCTTAACTATTTTAGGATAACTAGCATTTTTAAAAAATGCAACTGATTCGGGTAAGGATGACTTTGGTTGCAGTGACCAATCCCTAAACATCAATGATGGATTATTAACAATGTCAAAATAATTTTAGCTATGGTAAGTAGAAAACATTTCTGCTAGTACAGTGCTGTGGAGTCAGTGCATGCGAAGAAGAGCAGAGTGTGCTTTTTAGGGTCCCCTGAAGATCTGAGGTAAGCCTGCATGCATTTTTCCTCGCTGCCCCTCCTCATGCCGGAGAACGCGCAGCTCCCAGCCCGCTCTGAGGCCGCGTTGTGGCCGGGAGCCGCGGGCGGGCGGCGGGAGCTCCCGCTGTGCCGGGAGGAGCGGGGCGGCACGGCACGGAACGGAACGGAACGGCACGGAACGGAACAGAACGGCACGGAACGGAACGGGCCGGGTTGGAAGCCGGGCTGCTGGAGCCGCTCTGAGCTGCGGCGGCCCCAGCTGCCCGCTGTGCTGCATGAGTGAGACACGGGCAGGCTCCGTGCCCGGCACGGCTCAGAGCGCTCCGATCTGCTGGCTCCTGGAGCTAAGCAGGAGAATGGCAGTGAGTAAATGGCAAGCGTTTGCTGCTGGGAGAGGTTTCCTCTGAGTATTACAGATGTGACAGAGTAAAAGGAAGAAGTACCCTTGGACACGTCCAGCCCAGCCTGGCTGAGCGAAGGACGGATTTAAAATGTGCCTCTGGGATGAAGAATTAAAGATCTCTTGTTCTGAAATGCCTGAGCTTGCTGATGTGCCTGAGCACAGGCTGCAGAAAGCTCAAAACGCTCACAGGTGAGAAGAAACATTTCAAAGTTTGGGTAAGTGGGGTTTTTCTATGCAAGGAGTTGGAAGTGCCATTGCTCTCGAACAATCTGAATGCCAAAGACAGTGGGAAAAGCATCCATTACCATCCTTAGTTCTTTTTCACCCTTCATCTGCACAGGAAGTCACTATACTGTAATAAAAATAAATTAAAGGTGCAATTTCTCAGGAATCATGAATCTTGTCCTTTCTACACATGAAGATCTTTCACTCTCCACTTCTAGATATGACCGACCTGGGGTTTAGTTCATTTGGCAAGCCTCTTAACTTGGTTTTTCAATAGCTGCAAGAATTTAAGAATCACCATGGTGGCCTCCCACGCTGGCAAGTGATCCTTCTAGAAGGAGATCTTCACCGGTGCCCACTCCTGTCCTTCACTGATCACAGCTGCTCAATTTCCTGACACAAGGGCTGCATTTGGATCATGCAAATGCAGGTGTTTTGGAGCCAAGTCTCTGTGTAGATCATGTCTCTTGAAGCTGTTTTCTTTGCTCCTACCAGATCCTGTGGCAAGAATGCCCCTGATGGGATTGTGTGGTGTAAAGAAGAATTTCTTTTCTGTTTGGTTTAAATCTGATTTCACTGAGTGTTGATAAGGTTTGATTTTACAAAACCAGCAATTACTTGCTCCCTATTCATCTTTCACTCTTTGACAGACACAGTATTCCTCACCTTGAGATATTTTCAGCCTGGAAAGTGAGTTACATAATCTCTTGTGATGAAACAACTTTGTATTTCTGATCATTCTTTTTTAATTTTTCTTTCTCCTGTTTGTGTCTCTGTGTTGCAGTTTCTGAGATGCACTGGAAGCACCATAATACTCAAAATGAGGGCATGCCATAGGATTGCTGTGTAGTCTAAATCTATTTTTTCCCTGAGAATTGTTAATGTTCTACTTGCCTTTTGGCTGTCAAAGACCACTGATCCTATGTCTTGCAACTATGCAAAATGACTCCCAGGTCCCTGTTCTGAAAAAGAGTAATTTAAAACCAACTGTGTGATGCAGTTAGTATTTTTCTGCATGACTGTGAAGCCTATTAGTCAGCCTCTCACGTGAAGACTTTTTTCCTAGCTCTGTAATTTTGTCAAGAAACACTTGTGTTTTCCTTTTGCAGATTATCTGTTAAAATGTTGACCAGATGCCCCCTAACATGTCCCCAAATGCCCTGTCAGGCATTCTACATTTTAAACAGCCTTGAGAAGTCTCATTTATTTCCTGAAGAACCTCATTTTTTTGGAGGGACTTACTAGGGGAAAAAACCCCAAACAAACAAAACAAATAACCCTCCATACGCATACAATGTACAAGTTCTTAGTATTTCAAGGATGTGGAACTACTGCAATGCTGATGTCAGAAGTTGGATCCCATTTTTGTTCTCTCAAAGGGATTTTTTGTGTGTGATGCCAAAAACAAGTTGGGTGAGTTGGACAAATTACCAGCAGCTCTTCCACTGGTAGAAATGGAGGAAGGGGAAGCCCGAGGAAGGGGCTGCTGCTCCCAAGTTAGCATTGCTGCCACTCTGTATTTCCCACAGGGCCTGGTCCAGCATGCTCTTCTTGTAAATCCTGCCCCAGAACCTGCTTTCTTACCAGTTCACTCCAGAGCTCTGCCCTCCTATCACCTGTTGTTGCATAGCATGCCCTATTCTCTCCTCCTTCTCTGAAAATGCAATAAAATAAGGCTCAAATCTTGGTTTTGATAGTGATTTATGAAAACCTGGATAGTGAGCTTTCATGTCCCTTTCATTCCCAGTTTTAGAATTCTAGACCAGCTGGCTTGCCTGGAGTCCACCTACTAAGGATTTAAACAGGAATGTGATGTTTTCAACCTACAATTGCTTTCTCTTCTAAAACACATTAAAAAAAAAATTGGAGTGAATAGCATATTTGTAAAATGAATGCCAACAGCTAATATAAAAATCCACAAAGATAAGCAGTCTATTGCAGTTGTTTGTGGTTAATGTCACTGTAGCTTTCCTCTTGCACCCTTTTTCTAGCCATAAATTCATAAAGTGCACAGAGGCTTATCTACAGCTCTCCACTCTGTATGTATGACAGCTGAAGGAGTTATTTGGTTTCCTGATTTCAACAAGTACATGGACTGCACCTAAGCTGTGATATGCCTAAGCACACAGTTCAACTCCCTTGTCTCTGAGTGAAGAAAACAAGTTCAACTTTCCAGATACAAATGACTCACAGGAAGCTGTGTAAGTTCATAGGATTTTTTGGGCCTTTTTTAACATCTTCTGGCAAAGGGGGAAGTACAGCCTATCATCAGTGTAAGAAAACACTAAGAAAAGTTTAGTTTACCTTTGCAAGGTCAAATGTTTTTCCTCCTGGAGACCTCTTCCTCTCTTGTTAAAGAAGAAACTGATTACCTCAAGTCTTTCCCATTTTTTTTGATAGGTCACTCCTAAATTCAATGTATTCAACTCCTGCTTCAATTAAAAATAAATTCTTTAACCCGCTTGTATGGAATGCAAAACAGCAATGGCCAACAAAGATTAGCTCATTAAACTGCACATAATTACTAAAAACCAGCTGATTTTAACGACCTTTGAAAGAGCAGTTTGCCCATTAGCTGTGCTCATTTTCCTTTGATATGCATAAATTTTGTGCTAATACATCTTATTCATAAATTGCCTTTTTTCATATCTGCATCACTAACTTAGATCAACACAATTAGCTATTCATCCTTTTGCAAAGTATGGAAACAAAGGTAGAAAAAAAGGAAACAAGAAATTTTATACATCAGTATATTTATTACAGAAAAATAATCAAAGGTAAAAAATAATCAGAATTACATTTAAAGAAAAGTTCAGTAGCTAAGCTGTAATCCCAAGAGGTCACACTGACCACAAGAACAACCTCTGAGAGTCTGAGGCGCCAGGTCCTTGTCACACGCATGGCTCTCCTTGGTGTCACCTGGATGTGATGGCTTCCCTCAGATGAGCCAGGCACGAACAACCCTGGGGAGCTGCTGGCTGTTACCTTGGCAGCAGATGACAGATGAACGGGAAGTAGCTCAGACATGTCACCAGTCAAGTTTTGGTGGCTATCACAGCATAGCCATGACAATGACATGATTTTCACAAAGGAGGTTGCCTTCTCTGTGGGTGTGTAAGCCCCTCTCCCTGGAGGCCCTCCAAGGCTCTCCAAGGCTCACCTGCCTGTCACAGCAGCAGCTGTGACCCAGCACTGCTGTGTATCCCTGACTCCCACTGAAAGTGTGAAAAATTCTGTAGAAAAGTAGCGAGTGTAAAATTGAAGCCCCTGTTGAGACAGGGGTGCTTAGTAGCTCAAGAATTCAAGAGGATAAACACTAAGTAGAAAAATATAAAATCTTATAGAAAAGAACAGGCAGGCCAGTCTAACCCTTCCCCTTCTGCCTGGTGGCTGCTTGGCTAGAAAAGGCTATGCAAGTGCTTTATCAGGGAGTTGAGTATTCAGTCTAATGACTTTGTCAAATCTAGAATGTCTTTTGTGTTTACTAACCAATTAATAGTTACATTATACTTTTCTACACTATATATTTTGCTTGCAGAATTTCTTTGTGTCAAGGTAAAGATGCCCAGAGAAGCTAGTTCAAAAGAGGAACACTAGCCACAAGCATAATATTAAAGCAAACAGAAAAAGCCCACAGAAGACAGTCTTCATTGACTGACAGCAAAGGCCAAACTTTTCAGTAGCTGCACTGATTTCCATATGAAAGCCATCACTGTGTTTAGGGGAAGTGCCTGCTTTTGATTTGCTGAGATGTTTCATGGAAGACTGTGTCCTGCTGTTTGTAGGGAGCATGTGCCATCTAGGTTTGGGATTTTCTCAGCATCTGGTGGCCTCAGATTTTATGCAACCATAAACTGTTCCAAAATATTGTGTGTTCTTGTTCATGATTTTGGTATCCCTGGCAAAGTGTCCCTTTGTAAAAAACTGGCTTATGGAAAGTTGGTTCAGCACAGTAAGTGCAGTCTGACAATCCCCTGAATTGGGTACTCTTAGAGTACTCCACAACCAAGAGACTGGATAGCTGCTTCACTGTGCAAACCATTTACACATCCTCACACCATTTCTGTTTGACACAGACAAACATTCCAACATAAACCACTTTGTCTGTTACACAAAGCATTGCCAGCATCTAAATACAATAGACAAATGTAATTTTTCAGCACTAAGAGCTAAATTACACTGAAGAGAGGAAAATTAACCAATATGTGCTGAAAAGAGAGGGGTGTATTTCAAAAAGTGCATTCCAAGAAATGGTATTTAGTACAAATAAAACTATGAAACAATATGCAACTATTTCAAATAAGTCAATTTATATCAAATCTAAGAGATAGAATCACAAAATTATTATTTCTAATCTACAGGAAAGCGCCTTGAAAGAAGATGGTCCATAAGGTTTTAATCGTGTTCACCACATCTGTAAACAGAATAAAATGATTTGTTATTTATGTGAGTGCCACCTTGCCTTCAGTGTTAAACAGAACTTCTTGGTGGTTTCTCAAACATTCCAGAGTCCCTGAGGATAAAAGACATTGACTCTGGACTCCTGGACATGAATACAATTTTATCTGAGTGGGCTTCCCAGGTACTGCCAGACCTTGCATCACATGCTTTGCATGGATAATAGCAAGATGTGCTCAGCAGGGGCTCTGCACATTTTTAGAGCACAGCATGATAAATTAAGAATTTTTATTGAAACATAGAAGAGATTTAACAACACAGAAAACAACATAATACTTACAGTACTTCTTCTTTTCCTTAGTTTCTAAAACCTGTCCACCAGAATTGATTTGTGGCAAATTCAAAATACCACACTGCCCCAAATACAATGGCTTTTTCATTACAGCAATTAAAACTTGAAAGAAATACACTTACCTTACATTTGTTTTCAAACTAATTTTTTTACTAAGTTTTCAAGCTGTTTTAAAAACCAAACAAGAAGATCTAAGCTGCTGGTAAAATGTGCAGCAATCAGGGTCTTTGATGAACGTGTGAGCTGGAGCAGGGAACAGGTTCCACAGCAGAACTTTCAGGACCCATTACAGGAAGAAAACAAGGAAAGAGGCCTGTGGCATCCTGTGTTCTTCCCCTCTAAAAGCTGCAAGGCTCCTTTGTATTTGAGACAATTTGGAACTTATTTAAAAGCTAATTGGTACTTGCATACCAGAAAAATATTGTCAGTTCACAGAGGAAGACTGAAAAATAAAACGTGTTTGGATTGAAGGTTCAGCAAGCTGCAGCTCTGGCAAACAGCAGGGGTAAATCCCATAATAAATATTTGATTCCTCCCTACAGGTAAGTGCTAGTAAATGACCATTCTCAATTAAATATGCTTTGAGGTGCTTATTTGAAATAAGTGAGTCTACATAAACATTTATTTAACACAAAATCTTCAAAAGCAGTTAATCAGCACAGCATTGCAAGAAGTTAATTAAGCTCATAGGTGCTAATGGATTTAGAATGTTATTTATTCAGAGTTATCTAACTCTGGCTCACTTCCTCCTTCATGCTGGCACTAGCACGAAACCCTTCAGAAAGTTCTGGGGGATTTTTTACCCCTGTCCTCATACCAAATTAGAGCAGAGAGGTGGCCTGGAGGGCCAGCTCAGTTAGTGATCTCTGTCCCTGGCACAAGAGAAACACTGCTTCTTTTGGCACAACCCCATGAGGTGAGCCTAAGCCAAAGTGCATTCTCTGCTAGTGGCTGAGCACTTGCAGCACTTGATATAAAATTCTGAACCAGTGGCAAAATTGATTAAAATCAGGACTTTATTCTAATACCTTCTTTAAGGACTCTGAAAACTCTTTTCAATCCTCACTGCCACAGTGTATTGCTGCATAGTAAAAGTCCATCAAAATCTCTCATCTGGGCAAGTGAACAGGTTCTGACAGGATATTCCTCCTTCTAGACTGTCTGTGGGCATGCACTTTGGAGTAAGAAAGGCACCATCACCAATATCCTTGTCCAAACTGGTACATTATATATGCTAGACTCAGTGCAACAATTTCTGTGTCAGACTTCTGTTCTTAGCTGAATAAACTCCCATGGCAGGGTTTCAAACAGGCCCTCTGCTCCCCTCTCTTGCAGGCAGCTGAGCTATTTGCAAACACTTTCACACATTCTCCTGCCTGTGAGAAATGTAGGCCAGCTTACCACAAGCAGACAGTGTGAAAGCATTCTTAAAAAACCCAGCTGCTGGCCTGTTTTTCATAGAGTGCAAGTCCTTTTAAACACTTGCCTACCTTCTAGCCTGCAAACCCTCCTTTTCCACAGAGGGAACTTCTCCCTTTCTGGGGTGAGAACACCTCATGAGCCACGTCCCCTGCCCCACCACAGCAGACTGCTCTTGCACCACTATCACACTGCCCCACTAAGGCTCTAGCCAAATTGTAGAACTGAATGCAAAAAACCTACACCCAGCTGTGTCTGCTTTTAGTTCTCAATACTTCAATGCATTTTTAAATATCAACAAAATCCATAACTGATTCTTAAGTAAAACAAGCTGGAAATTGAAAGGAGTTGTATTTGTTTTAATTCAAATACAATCCAAATTAATTCCACTTAGGTCAATCATCAATACTCAGCTACAGCTAAAGAAAAAACTCCACAGAGATGGGGGATTTAAAATTAGTATGAAAGGTATGTAAGGTAAAAATTAAGAAACAAAATTAATCAGGAATTACAAATACAGAATATTTCCTCGAGTAATGCTTGGATTTTGATCCATTGTTAAAATCTGTAATTTTCACAATATTGTTCAAAAGCAGAATACCATTCACCATGGAAAATAGTATGAGATTTAAAAAAACAATTACAAGGTTGCCTACCTGGCACTAAGTTGCTGAAGGATTTGAACCTTCTCTCTCATTCGATCCCGATTTTGCTTTACATTCTTTGCAAGTATGAGGACACTTCCTACAATATGGAAAGCAAATAAAACATTGAAGAATTTTGCTGGATTTCTTCTAATACAACCATAGAGCATGATGGTAAAAGTACTTGAAGAAGTAATCTCTTGCCTAGATTCCCCAGTTTTTGTAATATGGGATATAAACTGCAAAATATGACATCTAAATGCCTCAGACAATAAATGCCCATTAATTAGTATTAAGTACTCCTTCTAGCAATTGCTAAAATATAACAGGATTTTCTAAGCAGCAAAGGACAGTCCTTGCCATTGTACCTATGAGCAAACTGAGCTAGGAGTAAGGTGTATAACACTTCCTGTAATACCAAGTATATACTTTGATATGTGGGGGAAGAATACAAGTAGAGAAATAGATGAACATTGAAAAAACTTCCCATTATCAGTCAGGTACTTTTATAGCCATAAAAGCTCATGCTGGTCTGGGGGAAAGATGTGGAAAGACAAAGGAGAATGTTTTTTTTAGATAGGACTTTTGGAAATGTGTTCTGTGAGCAAAAGGTTTCTACAAGAAGCCATATTGAGAATGGAGAGTACAACAGGCAGCTGAAGGAGGAGCTGGGAAGGAAATCAGAGTCTGATTTGATGTGAAGGAGTACTTTATGTGAAATTAAGAAAACAGTGAATAGAACATTCATGGAGGCACCAGGTGACAGAAGTCAACCACTGAGATCTATTCTATGGTTAGAGGTGCAAGGTGGAAGAAGCACCCCCTCAGTTTGTGCTCTTCATGGTTTGGCATGACAGCATGAGGTTGGGCAAAGCCAGAGAGGAGAGGGAGGTTGGAATACGAGCTGAGATTGACACTGTTGTTAAAACATGAGAACATTATAAGAAAATCTGCAGCATATTTGGCCTGAGGTATGTTCCAAAGGAAGACTCAAAGGATCAAAGTGATAACATGGACAATCTTAGCAGTATGATACTAGAAAAGAGACTGAGCAACTGTTCACATCACACTAAAAGTACAATAATTCCATTTAAATAATGGATATCCTAGTAACAGGTATTACAATTAGTTAAATTTGCATTTTCTGAAGAATGTGTAGTAGCTTCTAATACTGTGATATATAGTCCAAGATGAGTATTCAGGATCTAATCATAGAATTTAAATTAATAGTTTTACTCCATATAGTTTTAGACTATTTTAAATAAGCACAGACCTTTTTTTTCCTGGACCAAATGGTGCAATACCCATTTTCTTAAATTTTTTTCTGCATTCTCCCATGTATGACATCTTTCCAATGGCATAACCCAAGATACCAGCAACTACAGAGACAGATAACAAAATATTATTAATACAACAGCTTAAATCAGGAGTGTGCTATTGGCTCCACTTTATTCATATAACAAATTCTGTACCACATCTTCTCAGAACATGTCACAAACACATGTGAAATTATACAGGGTTTACAGGGGTGAATTCAATAACTACTGAACACTGGTTACCTATCATGAGAGAGAAGAACTGGTCCAAAATAATTGATACAGAAAAGGATATAATATTCCTATGTACAGGAAAAGGAGATAATATTTAAAGGATTATAGAAAATTAAATTAATTCACAATGTCAACACTAACAGTTTTTGCCTTTGATTGCACAACATGGTTTATTTCTAATTGATCACACTTTTAACACCAACTTCTCTGGCCTTCTAAGAAGCTGGAACATCAGCTTGCCATACTGTTGCACTGTGGCTTTCATTCACGAGAGTCAGAATAAAAGACTACTTCAGTGTCCTTGATTTCCTGCTGAATTTCTGCTGGAGAGGGAATCTATTTAATTTCTTGTCATTTACGAGCCACCTCACTGTACAGTACAGTTCCTGTGCTTCTCTCTCTTTTCTTTATCAATCCACGGTTCTGAATTAGACAGTTGAGATCAATCAAACACATGAAAAGGACTGTACTATTTTATATATTATAGTATTGTGACTTCTTGATACCATAAATTGTGCAATCTGCCAAGCACAATGAGCTGACATAATTTATAAAATAAAATGGAGACTAGAGTTTGTACCAATTTGAGATACTGTGTTACATAAATATAAGCTGCTTCTGAAAATATTTACATTAGAAGAATCTCATTTTATACATTTATTTTTAAACACATCAGAAATCTGATTTCCTAATCTGCTGGGGTAACATATAAATTGCAAAAAAATATGATTTTGGAAAGAAATTCAGAGAGATGCATCTTTACAGGCATATTGCCTGTAAAGAACCTTTTCTTTCCTTTTAGAATTGGGTACAACTTACTTGCCATCTTGGGGAATGGACCAAATCTTGGACTTGCTGAGAAAATGCCTACAATAAAAGGAAATAGTCAGAAATCTTATTCACTTGAGGAACTCAGCAGCACTCAAAACCAGCACTAATTTTCCTACAGATTTTGCATTTCTTAAGGTGAAGATGGTACGAAGTCCATTAACTCAGATTTCAGTACATCAGGGCACTTTCTATTCCACTAGTTCTTAGTGCATGTGTTTTGGGCAGTTCTAGAGTCATAGGAGGAAGAGAATCTGGACTTTGCAGGATTCACCTCAGGCAGGAGTTCAGAGTGCAAACCAACATGAAAGCAGCAGTGTAAACCAACATGTCTGCCACTGGTGACACCTGCAGCACTGCAGAGGAAGTGATGGTGGCTTATGTTTCAGCACAAACCAACCCTGCATATAAAACAGCAAAATTAAATCTCTTACACAGGGTCCAGCTCCTTGTGCTGTGATAAGTAGGATGAAACTGCTCTTTAGTAGCTTTCCATGGCTATCAATTAAAATTGTACCACTGGTATCTAGCCTTCCCCTGTGCAGAGGAAAGATCACACATTTTGGCCTTTAAGAGGAGAACACAGTGTGCTAAACAAAAAAAGCAAAAAATTATCTTTAGCTTTTCCACCTAAATCCACATTCCCTCAGTTATCTCAGGAGGTGAAACCAGTATTCCTCTGAGAACTATGTGTCTGGCAGAGGAATGCCATGCTGTGGAGGAGGGCTCCACACAGCAAGATTACCATGGCAAAGGGAAGGGAAGTAAACACTGCTTGCACTGTTACATGCATTCAGACAGTAATAATGAGGCTTAGAAGCTCCAGTATCTTCTAGAGGCAGGGCACTGTGTGCAGCCATCAGAAGAAAGTATTTAGACAGAGGATTATTCAGCCTATGCTAAGCACAAGGGCCTTTGCCCACTGTGATCTATGCAATTTTATATTGGGTCTCTCGGGGGAGGGAGGAACAAAAGTGTTGTTTGTTTCTAATCACGCCCCTCCAACTGTTGACACACAGCAATGATTATTTACTAAGAGCATTCGTTATTTCACAGCTGATCAGAAACAGCCAAGTACAATGAACAGAGACTGAGAAGAGTACCTGGTGCCAGAGGCTGGCATGTTACTACAGAGACAGCCCTGGTGCCCTTCCTATCACTGCTCACCCTTTTTCCAGTGTGCAATCCTTCTCTGACACACTCTTACTCCTTCCCTCCCTGTCTCCCTACAAGCTCATAGGTCAAGGATGGAGTAGGGAACCCGCATCAGCCTCTTGTGATACAGCTTAGCAGACTTCAGGGTGGATGCCCCTCACTCTCTCCCCAAAACACCAACCTCAACCTTATACACAGTCAAGGCCCCGGCAGGGAAACTGAAGGTGCCTGTGCAGAACCAGGTTCACCCACCACATAAAGAGAACACAATTTTCTTTTGTGTTAGCCTGCAGATCATGAGCCATCTCTACAGAAAGCTCTCTGTCTCCTCCCTTTGGCAGTACTCCTTGTCCCTTTGCACCAAAGCTGCAGTCACATTGACACATGGTCAGTGCCAACACACTGCCAGCATTTCCAACACCCTAGGGAGAGCTCCAGCCCCCGATGCTGACCCCTGCTCGGGCTGTACCACGCTCTGCCCCACGAGCCGCCCCACTGAAGGCTCTACTCACCTCCAGGTGATCACGGTGACAAAATCCAGCCACCAGCCTTTGGATTTGCAAATTCTCTTTTCAGTTCATTCTTGCAAAAGAATGACTGTGGCAATGCACACATAATAATCAAATCACCATAGCAATGATGTAATGAGCAAGAAGAATATTGATCTTGAAAACCAGCACTTTAATGACATATTTTTTTATCTTTACCTTTTGAGATTAGCCCCTGGGTGACAAGCATGCTCCCAAGAGATAAAGGAAGAGCTGTGAAAATGAAAACGAGAGTAGCTAGTATCAGCCAAAATTTGCTACATATTTGGTAAATACTCTCTTATACATGAAATGTTTTCTGTTTCTAATGTTAAACACATTATTTCTAAACATTAACTTTGCCCACTGTTCTTAATCACCTATTACATCTGCTCATTCAAATTCTGTTCTCTTCAAAGCCACAATGTCCTGACACAGTGCCAGACATCAGCCATGCTGTAACATCTGGAGCTAATGCAATATATATATATATATATATATATAGTTATTAAATAATAGTTTCCACAATCTGAATATCTCCTCTAACTACTGCAACACTTGTAATGACAACAGCTCCAATAAAATTCAGCTTTTCAAGGAATTATGTAATTTAGATACAAACTGAGAGGGTGGAAGTAAAGGATACTAAATCACCAAGCACTGATCTTTTTAGCTGTCCTAACATACAAAGAATTTCACAAATCAAAGACACATAGCTATGTCTGTCTTCCATTCAAAGGCAAGGATAAGTATGTAACAAGGTAAAACATTCCTAAGGTAGTTGTTATAATGGACTTCAAGAATGGAACCAACTCTACAACTGCTGAAGTTCAGATTAAACAAGACCTCAACTCAACCACCTTCACCCACAACAATTATGCAAATAATTCAATTAAACCTTTGAGAATACAAAGTATAACTTAACATGACAGAGTTAACCCACAACAGTGTTCCAACAAAAAAGCATTTTGCAGACAGTTTTGCATACATACAACAAAAAGTCATTCTGTGTGGTAAGTGTGGTGAGAATGATTTTGGATCACTCACCTCTGTACCAGAAACTTTCCTGTCTGCATTCTTTAATGATCTTTGCAATCTCTCTGTCTTGAATTTGGGACATGGGACAAAAGAACATTGGCTGAAAGCATAAACATGGATTAGTTTACCAAATTTAATCTCACAGGAAGAAAAAAAACCAAATCAATTAAAGAAGATAAATTATTTAAAAAACAAATAAATGCAAAGCAAAACTCCTTATTCTGTTGCTAGCAGTGTGATGAAATTATGATGCCCCAATACAGAAACAGAAAGAACTACTTAGGTTTTAAGTATAAACAACCCATCTTGTTGGTCTTTACTTTCCTAAAATAGCTCAGCTGCTGCTTACCCCAGAAGCATATTGTTTTCTATCTGTTAGTCATTTCATTCTCATGAGCTCCATTATGTCTCCCAGAAAGAAATGACAGGAAATAAAGGCGGAGTGGCAGTTTTCAAAAATCAAGTTCTGCTCTGTACAGAAATCAACTGAAGTTCAATAATAGCAGATTTTGCAAGTAGAGGGTCAACACAAATTCTGCCAGACTCCCCACTAGTAGAACTTTCTCTCTGAGCAATTTAAATATGTCCATGGCATTAACTGAACTCATACTGGCTTCACCCTAGTACAAATCAGGCTGCCAACAGACTTCTTGAAGGTAGCTCTTTTTTCCCCCATTGTGCTTGTGAGGAAAAAGTGACAGTATCCTCCCTTGCATTCTATCCAGGGTATTGGCATGGAAACATATGAGGATTATTTTTCTTTCTTTAAGAAAAGACTCAGTGTTAAAAGGGTACACTGGTTTCGACTGGACGAGAGTTTATTTTCTCCATAGTAACCAGGGTGGTGCTAGGCTGGGGATTTATGACCAAACCAGTCTTTACATTACAGGGATATTTCATTACTGCTGAGTAGACCTTACACAGAGTCAAGGCCTTTTTGTTTCTCAGGCTGCCCCACCAGCTGGGGATGTAGAAGAATTTGGTAAGGGACACAGCTGGGACAGCTGAACCCAGCAGATCCAAAGGATATTCCAATTCCATACCATGACATTGTGCTCAACAAGAAAAGCCAAGGGAAAGGAGTTGTCATTAAGTTAAAATTAATTTAAATTTTAACATTTTTTTTATAAAAAGACATCATCTTCAGACATACACATTCTTGAAAAAAAAAGCCAGGCATCATAGAAGAAGCAATGCCTTGGAAAAAAGAGTACATTCATCTATTACAGGATTCAATCTCCTTTTATGCCTGACTCCTTTTATGCATGATTTTATAGCCATCATAAGGAAATGCATTTATTGGCCATAGCCACACATTTCACATTATAGGTAATTAATATCTCAGCCCTTTTTCAAGCACTGCTCCCACAAAAGTTAATGGTGGAGCTGGGCAAACAACACAGACTTGGCTCCACTCCAGATCACAGAGAACTGCTTCAAACTGGTTTCAGAGCAAGGTCATAGCAAATACAGTAAAATGCAAACAGGGTGCCTGAAAGATAAGGAAATGCATGTCAGAACCCCAAGTGCACCAACAGGCTTTGCAACCTTTCTGCCTGCATACACACCCTGCCAGCTGTTTAGTTGCTTGAGCTCAGAGTCAGCTCTACCATGGCACAGTTGTGTAACACTGAGTTAGACTGCAGAGAAAACAGAAAAGCTCAGAGAAAGCAGCAGGAAGCTTTACCCAGGGCCTCTGCCCTTCAGCTCAGGCCCTTGCCTTAACTGTGCTGTAGCTATACCATGGAGATCCTTACCCTGCCTTGCTAACCTGATTACTCAGCTTAGCATGAGACTTGCCTGGCAGTCACTGAACTGACTGTAGGCTGATCATTGGATCTGCTCTCCTCCTCTTTTTGGGTACTGTGATACTGTGCTCCCTGTACCTGAGGCCCTATCCCCTGCCACCCTGCTGCCACTTGTGCCTCTTCCTTGCAGATCAGCCTAGTATTGCTGCCCTCTGGTAATGACTGGTTAGCAAAAACTCCTATCACATTTAAATTCCTTGATGTCTCCATCAGAGGAGAATGTTCTTGTGCTGAACTCTTCCCTTCTCCCCTTCTGAACATGTGCATGCAGAGCTTGATGGGGACAGGCTGTACTGGACTTGTGCTCAGACACCTCGGCTATGCCAGCTCATAACTCAGGGCACAAATCAGAGCCTTGAGATTGACAACCCCCAGCCCTCTGAGCACAGTGAACCAGGAAAAACAACACACCATCCTCTCCTCCCTTCATCTATATGCTTAAGCTAACAGACACCTATTTCTCTCTTCAGTAAGAGCAACTGAGGCAAAGCCTGTTATTCATTAGCAATAGCACCGAAATCAAAGGGAGGAGACCCAGCTTACCCATCCAGGCTGCTTTACTGGAGGTGTCTGACCTCCCGGTTGAGCTGTTTCAGAAGACATTGTCTCTTTCCTTGTAGTCTGCTACTGCTCTTGTTCAGCAGAGGCGTTTTATGCTTGGCTACTTCTCTTTCTGCAAGGTACAAAGGTAGAAAGTCAAGATATCATACTGGTATTTGTAAGTCCAATGTTCATCTACAAGGAAAATGGACCAGGTTGAAAGGAGTGCAATTTTTACAGCAGAGAGCATCTGATACACAATTTACAGCATAGTTTATCACTTATCAGCAACACAGAGATGTGCATAACTTAAACAGGTAAGTCAGTAACTACAATTAAATGCTGAATCATGACTTAGTATAGTATGCTCAATCATAAAGAAATGAAAGTAAATATGAGCAAGTAATAGAAAACCTTTCTAATTTTTTAATGTATTGCAGGTCCAAAAACCAGCTTCTTTAGTGTGCTGTCCAGAATTACTGCATTACTTCTACCCTCACTGCCATCATCTGAAGCCTGGATTCCATGGGACCCCCCAAGCAAGCCTATCACAAACCACATCTGTGTCTCCAAAAACCCAATTCAGTTACAAACATCCTTTAAAAAAAAAAAAAACACAAAAAAACCACAAAAGAATAAATAGATTCCAAAGAGTTTTAGAGTTGCAACCTTCCATGCTTGAGAGCTATGCTGCCAGGGAAAAGCAAGAAGGAAACTCATTTATTTCTAGAGCACTTCAAACAATCTGAATTGTGATTTTTACCCAGCACTTTGCTGCATGCTCCAGCACTTTATTAACATAGAAGGCACTTCTTTTCTGAAAGTACCTTCTGAGAATGGTGGCACTGAGCAAGGCTAAAGTGGCTGTTAAGGGCAGAGTTAAATAGAAAAGATATGTAACAATTTACTGATCTATTTTTTTTTTCATTAATAATATTACTGTATAAACAACTTCCTGCACTTACTTTGGGGTCAGTTGCACAGCTATGAAGTTCAAGCAACATCTGCTTCATAAACACTAGATATTCAGACAGCAAAGCTTTTTTAAGCAATAGGAGCAACATAACCTCCCATCCCCTTAGTAAAAAAAAACTTGAATAAAGCATTGAATTCACACCAACCTGCACTTTATTCTCAGACACTCACAAAAATGACAATGATCACTGTGTCTTTGAAAAACCATAAGTTTGAAAACCCATCTTCTATGAGGAAAGCTCACAGCTCTACACCGTCTTCCTCAATCTGAGAGCAATTTAATTTTCATCAGTTTCTTGTCACTTAATGCAAAAAAATGACATAAAATATAAGAAAGACATATAAAATGTTTGTGACAATCAAAAATGAATCAAATGTTCTTTTCTTATCTGCCTTTTTATTCTCATCTACTCAGAAAGCCTACTTGTGCAGAGGGCTGCATAAAATAATCACTGGAAACAATTTCTAAATGCTGCAACAGATTTAAAGTGCTTGTCTTTTTCATGATAATAAAACAGCTGAGTCACAGGAGGAAAATAAATAAAATAAAATGAAGGGAAAAGAGTGAGTATAAATAAAGATTACAGCTATCTGCAGTTTGCCATGGGCCTCCTATATTGGCCTAAGTACACATTTCTCCTGAATTATAAATTATTCAGCTATGCTACTGCTTCAACATAATGAAGAACCCCAAAAATATTTAGCCCTTTAAGCAGCCTCATGGTACATCTCCCACATGGGATGAAAGCTGAGAGCTATACTGGCAAGAATGAAACAAAGAGGCAGAGTTGATGTCATCAAAACATTATGTAACTGACATTAATATTCATATCTAGCAGACAAGCTGTCTCCTATCTGAGGAATGTAAAAGTGTTCTAATATTTCAAGCCCCTGTGTCTTGGAAAGACAACTGTTATCCCAAAAAATAACTATATTTTCATTAGCTTACTGCAGAAATGTAATTTCTTGTAATTTTCTGCAGTACTCATTGCTGTTTTCTCAACCTTACACATAATTCTTAGTGCAACAATTAAGTGTATATTCTGGGAAGAATTTTCCAGTTATATTATTCTGTTTAAATGAAATACCTATATAATACAAGATTAAATCAATGTTGTTTGCAAGGATCAAATAGTCAAAAAACTTATTGTCTTTTACAAGAAATATTCTGGTCAATTTCTTCATTTTCAGGAGAAAATGCTTATTTTAGGCTCCTGAAAATATCTCACAGTTTGAATACCTCTAATGGGATGACAAAGAAGCAGTATGCAAGAAGACAGCTAAGTTTTTCAAATATGAGAGTTGTCAACTTCATATACTGTGTTTTCAATAAAAATCCTCCTTCTAAATAGAAATAATGACCCCATATTTCCTGCTGCTAGAATTTGGGGAAGAAAGGGGGGAGCCAAAATCGCTTCTATTAACTGGTCCAGGCAATGGGCTGCGACGCCCAGGGCAGGCACCACTCATCAGAGATTTCAGAGAGTCACTTCAAGGACCATCGTGAGGAAGATGACAAGCCTCAACATGATGTTTCACACCTATCCGAACTGGTTGTCTGAAGTAAGAGCCTGAGCCTGAAACAAAGGTGAGTCTACAGTGTAGCTGCACTAGGCAGTCAATGCAAAGATCCCTACCAGCGCCTGGGAGCGCGGGCAATGCCCCGTGCCTGCCCAGCCCTGCTCAGGGCCCACACCCAGGGCAGGGCACACCCGGCCAGCACTGAGGATTTCTTTCCCCGACTCACAGAAGTGATTAAGCTGGAGAAGGCCTCTAAGATAATCGAGTCCAGCCTATGACCAAACACCACCTTGTCAACTGAACCATGGCACTGTCACGTCCATTCCAATATCTAATCACGCTTATTGTGAATAAATTCTTCTGACGTCCTCCTCTGGCACAGCTTGAGGCTAGTCCTCTTGTCCCGCCATCAGTCGTCTGGGAGAAGAGACTAATCAACCTCCTTCCAGGTGGCTGCAGAGGGCAATAAGGTCTCCCCGAGCATCCTTTTCTCCGTGCTAAACGCCCCCAGCTCCCTCAGCCACTCCTAGCAGGACTTATACCCCAGACCCTTCAGCAGCTCCGCTGCCCTTCTCTGCACACGCTCAAGCACCTCAGTGTGCTTCCTGAACTGAGGGCGACGGCGCCGTCGGGCTGCGGCAGCACAGGCCCCGCAGCGGCCGCCTGCGCCGGGCCTGCTGCCCAAAGCCGCGCCTCGACCCCCGCCTTCCCCCGCCGTGACGCCGGAGAGACCCGGCCCCGCGGGGCCGCTCGGCGCGGAGAGGAGGAGTCTGACACTCACGGCCCCCACACCGCTTACCTTCCGTAGGCCTCCGGAGGAAATGGGCTGAACTGGGCCGGGCTGGGCTGGGCCGGGCTGGGCTGGGCTGGGCCGGGCCGGGCTGGGCTGGCCCGGCCCGGCCCGGCCCGGCCGGCCCCAGAAGCCCGCCAGGGCCCGCCTGCCGGGCTGAGCCGCGCTAGGCGGGGGCCGGCCCGGCCGGGCTGCCGGGCTCCAGCGGCACCTGCCGGCCGCCGGGCGCAGGGACACCGGGGCGGCCGGCCCGCAGGGTGCCCCTCGTGCCCCGCTCCTCGCTCCTACGAGGGCTACACGGGCACATCTCGCCTCCCGGTGCGCTGCTCCGGTGGGAAAACAGCAAGCACGCCAAGAAAATTCCGCCTTCTCGGATTTCGCCACTGAAATTCAGACCGCTCTTTCAGCAAGGGTATGTGTTAGTGAAGGTAACAGAATCACGGAATCATTAGGGTTGGAAGGGCCCTCTGGAGGTCATCCGGTCCAACCCCCAAGCCAAGGCAGGGCCACCTGGAACAGGTGACACAGGAACTCGTCCAGGTGGGTTTGGAACATCCCTGGGCACCCTGTTCAGTGCTCTGGCACTCTCTGTGGAAAAGTCTTCCTCAAGCTGAATTGGAACTTCATGTGGTTTTAGTTTATGGCCACTGTTCCTTGTCCTGTTGCTGGGTACCACCAAAAAGGGTCTGGCAGCATCCTCTGGCACCTGCCTTTGAGATATTCATATGCACTGATGAGATCCCTCCCAGTTTTCTCATCTGCAGACCAAATAGGCCCAGCTCCTGCAGTGTCTCCTCAAGAGAGATGTTCCAGACCTTCCATCATCCTTGTGGCTTCCACTGAACCCTCTCCAGTAACTTCTTCTCTTTCTTGTAGTGAGGACCCCAATATACAACATACAGGGTCTGTCCTATGAATTGAAAATATTTTTTTGGAAATGAAATCTTCTTTAAAAAAAAACTCTTTTGAAATCTTCTTTAAAAAGGAAATTCTACCTTGACCATTTTGGAATGAAAAGTGTTGCTTATCTACTTTGATTTTAATACTACAATGCTTGTAAATAATTAAGTAAATAATTAAATTTTAATATTAACAAGAATTTAACAAATAAGAAAGGCACTTTCATCAGGCAAAAATAATTTTGCAAACAAAGTTATCCTGAAAATGTCAGTTGGGTGTGGGAGGAGTTGTTCTAGGAATACTGAAAAAAAAGGTTCTACTTTCTCTGAAATGAGAAATGCAATGCCTCTCTGTAAGAATAATATAAACATGAGTTTTATTCTGCATTTTATTTTAATAAAAACGGTCTCTGTTTCTATTTCATTTTGCTTTTTTTTCACAGCAAGACAATAGTTTTCAGTAGAGTATCTAAAATGATGATATGACACTTCAGTGCTTATCATGAAATGAATAGCCTGTGAGATCACCATTAAACTTCCTCCTTTTGCATGACCTTGGTGTCTCAGTTTCATAAGAAACATAAATCGTAGTTAATTTTCTTAAGTCCAGAAAAAGCTTTCATCTTCCATCAGTCTCAGCTACTTGAAGCCCCTTTCACCAGACTATTCTCCCACTCTTTCCTGCCAAACCAGAGGATCAGACTTTGCTGCTGCAAAATGTGCTTTTCACGCGGAGGCTGGGCAAGAGCGTTGTCCTAAAACAAGTCTTGAAAGTGTATCTAATACCTTTCTAATACTGGGATCTAAAAGGTATTCTTGGAAACATACACTAAAACTATTTAATAGATATTGGCTCCATGCTGTTCTGAAAAATGCAATACACTAGAGAATCCCATGTGGAGTGAGTACTTAATAACCAAAGACTTCTTAACTGGTCCAGCTTAAACTGAACATAAAATGAAAGAGCTCTGGAATGATAATTTTCTTATGGGCTATATGTGTGCCTGGGGATAGTGATTGCCTAGAGATAGGATTGTTTGAATTCTTGCAAAAGAATTCTTGCAAATTTCTGTGCAAAAGTGCCTATTAAAAATCAGTTTAAGCTTCTTTTTAATTGTAACTTTAAATGTAAAGTTTGTTATCACAATTCAATATGTTCTTCAAACACTCTTTCTTTCCAAGATTTACCTGAAAGTTTTTCAGAGTTATAAAAATGGAGAGAAGGTAATAGAAACCAGTAAATGTAAGTGATTTGGAAGAGTAAACACAAAGCAAAAGAGACTCTTACTGCTCCTGAACAAAACCAACTATACACATCAAAATATAAAAACCCCAAGTGATACCAAAAATAAAACAACCAATATGGAGTTGAATGTTTGGCTGAGGAATTATCTGTTGTCAGAGTAGAAGCAGATCAAGGAATGAGATTTCACAAACTCAGGGAAGGTTTACAGGCTCTGGCTGCTTGACTGAAGAACCTCTTAAAAAACACGGAAGGGTTGCCAGGGTCCTGATGTTCACCACAGTCACCAAAGCAAATCCTTGCTGGTGTGCATGTTCAACAGAAACACTCCACCTATGTGTGCAGTGTGTGCCAGCAGGAGGAACTATTACCACTTTGTCTGTTACAAAATCAAACCCTATTAATTGCTTGAAATTCCCTGAGAAACAAAGCTCCACCCCCTTGCTTTGTAACCATAACAGAGCATGGAAAACGAAGTAAGAATTACACGACAGGGCATTGTTCTCATGCTGATGGGAGTAGGAGTCAAGGACGAATGAAAAGACGTGAAAAGTCACAGCAGGAAACAGTCAACATACTTCTGAGTAAAACATTAAACTGCCCTCACTACTTGCAAGGAATCATGTAAGTTTTCTCTGTCTTGGCTGATTCTTGGATGTATTTCTATTTTATACTTGTCCTGGGCTATCTTTAAAAAGTGAAGAGTTGGTAATTATGAAATGTTTAAGATACAGGATTTCCCCTTCTCAGTGTGAAGAACCCAGTAAAGTGCTTGCAGGGACCTGCATGTGTTTGTATTTCCCATGAGGCTGTGACAAATGCCTATCTGTAAACTCATCCACTCCGGCTTTCTTCCAGAGCTGTGGTTTTAATCCTAATCTGTGCTCATACTTTCGTGCTTTTTTACCCCGTTTCTCTGGCACTTGCTTCTGCTTCTTCATCATGCTCATTTCAGGCATCTCAGGCAATACATAAGGACAACTTCTCACAGGGGTTTGAAAGTTCTTTTAAGTGCCATGTGTTTATTTGGGTTTCAAAACATACTTGTATTACAGTTTGAACCTAAATAAAGCATTGTTTTTTTACAATCACTAGCTTTAGAAAAGTTTACCCTTGTCAACCAATGTAATTATGGGGCTTTTAAATTCAGATAATTTTGTTATGTCTGCCTTGGGGTAAGAGTGTCTTAAATATTATTCTAGAATGAAAATGCTTCTTGTTCTGTGAGTGGAAGATCCTACTGTAGTGTTTTCTGGACTTTACTGGTCTGACATCATTGTATTCCTCTAACGATCAAATGCTTTTGCTTTATTTTTTTGCCAAGTACACCTGTGGCACTCCAGGAATACAAAAAAATGTAGTGAAAGGCATTGCTCCACATATATGTGTAACTAAGCACCTTGCAAGCATTGACTTTTGTATTTAACACATTACAACTGAATCTGGAGCTCATACACATATCAGCCCTATGGAGAGCACTAGAATGTAACTTTGTGCCATGTGAAGCCAAACTTAATAGTTACTAACAATCTCCAAGACAGTACCCAGAATACAATGGGTAAATTTGTCAGGATCTGCATTATTTTCATTGCATTATGAGTTCAATGGAAGCCACACAAGCATATCGGGTTCACAATTCCAGTCATGTCTTGTTTTACTGGAACTCCACCTATGAACCATGAAGCAAGATACTGCAATTACAAAAAGGGTTGCAAAATTTTTTTGAACATGTATTGGCTGAATGCATGCTGTGAGCCTCAAGCTCTGCTCAGCAGCCATGTTCTGGTTTTATTCTGGCCAAAGATCTCATCTTCCATTTGCATCACACCACAGTGAGATGAAATTGTGTCATCACTCACGTAATCCTGATATCCAGTCATAAGTGAGCTTGGTGAATATTCTGGTACGACTTTTCTTTAATGAAGAAAAAGAAAGGTGCCTTTAGTGACATGGAACTTGGAGAAAACAGAGAAGCTCATTAAATCTGTGAGTCTCAACCTTCCCTAGAGAGGTCAACTTTTCCATCAAAATACTTTAATTCTTCTGTGGACTTTTAAAACATATTTTCAAATAGCAGCCAAAATTCAACAGATTTTTTTGTAATAAGCAAACCTCATCATACTGCAGGGTAAATGAATCACTTGACTTTGAGACTTCTAGGGCAAAATTTAGTTTAGTACCATGTCCTCTCAAATGTCTAAACCAGACTTTATTGCTAATAATAGGTCATATAGATGTTAGGTGTTTGTAGTTTACTCCTATGGATTTAGAGTTTCACAAACTGGGGAAAGAAAATGCATACCATAAGGTTTATTTAGAATGGAACAGTCTTTTTAAACAAATTAGAAGATACAGATGGTGGTTCTATAGGATGCTGTATGAAGATTATTAAAATTTAAGATGATGGTATATTCCAACAGCAAAAGGATTTCTTAGTTCTTTACAATTTTGCTTTTCATGCCCTCCCCAAAAATTCTAAAGTTGAGATTTTTTTAATGTAATCTTTTTGCCAGAACTTGGCAGCTGTGATCATGGCTGGCTCGATTTAACTCATGATTTCTTCTAAAATTATCAAACATGGTTACTCAGGAATCTCAGCAAACGAAACGCATCTTTTGGTGCTTTTTGTAGACAGCACTGCTTATCAGAAGTCCTTACTCTGCTATAGAACAACACGCATTTCACAAAGGTGAGCACAGTGCTAATTCGGACATCCCCGAACCCCGCGTAGTCAACCATGTGTTTGTACAGGCTGCCAGGTGGGTTAGCTCCTCTTTTCCCCACACCTTGTGCTATGACAACCTTTTGCTTTTATTTTTCTTGCTGCCGTGACTGCTCAGGGTAGCAAGAAAAATACTCATGTGCGCTGCTGGCACACGGGCGGCGGGGCGAGCTGTCCCGGCCGTGCAGCGCGGCGGGCTCTGGAGATCGCGCAGAGCGCGGTCCGGCCGTGCGGGCTGCCCGCCCCCGCCGGGGACGCGGCTCCGTGAGGCGGGACGGGCGGCGGCGCCGCGCCCTGCCGGGCACTCGGGACGCGGCTCCCGGGAGAGGTTCGCAGCCCCCGCCGAGCCGGGCAGCGCCGGGGCGATGTTCCCGCTGTGGAAGGCCGTTCTCTCGGAGAGTGTCCTGGGTAGGTGGCGGCGGTGCCGCGGCTGGGGGCGCGGGGCCGCGGCCGAGGGCGGCGGGGCTCAGCCGGGCCCGGCCGGGCAGGCATCGCGGGGCTCACCTGCGTGCGGGCGTGTCGCCCATGAACAGCTCCCCTCTGGGACGAGTAAATAGTGCTCTCATCTGAGCGTTCTTCTTCGGGTTCTTTATTCCTCCAATGCTGGATTGCTTTTTGTCTCTCGGATCAGCCAGAATTTATTGCTGCTCCGGGCCAAGTGTTTGTGCAGGTGTTGCAGAGGCGGTGCTGTGCTGTCCTGCTCAAGGCAGGGCGCCGAGCAGTGTCCTCGGCTCGGTGCATCTCCTGCAAAGGCTGGAAACTCCCAGCGCAGTGCTGCTGTGCCCGGAGAAGGTGTCTCCAGGGGAGAACGGCACACCGATTTACTAGAATAATTCCTTTGTCACCCGTCTGCCTTTGAGGAGCCCTCACACTGTGGGTGGGCTGCTTAAATAGCCAGCCATCTGAACACGGATCCTTGCTGAGGTTCAGCACCTCACTGAGGTTCAAAGTACGAACCGTTGAGTGGGGGAAGAGCTGGTTTATTTTCATAATTCTATTTCCTCATAAAATGCGTTTGTTTAACTTGAAATAACAAACATTTCTTCAAAGAAGGTGGCTGTTGTTGCTTGAACTGCTTTCAAATACATTTGATTGTCTGTATATATGTGAAAGTATAAAATGGTATCTCTTAAGTAATCTCCAGGAAATCTTGTTGTTGAAAATACATGATGGGGTTTTCTTTTTTTGGCTTGTTCTTGTTTTAGGCTACATTTCTTGGTCTCTTTACCATGCACTGCCACCAATGATCTACTACTTCCCTCTTCAGACACTGGCACTCACAGGCATAGAAGTTTTTGCTGTTGCCTTCTTTTCCCCGATATTCTTGACAATTGGCCCTTTTTGGAGATTGGCTAACAATGAGTATGTCCTAGCCTTTCTGAGACTGACTATGGTTGGTAAGTATGCACTTATAGGTTCTGTTTTGGCATCAGTGCATAAGAACAAACATTCCAAATTGCCTTAAAATTCAGGCAAAAAGGGAAAAGAATAAGAAGTTCTCACTCTCTCCATACTCATGTTTTGTTGGTTTCTTTTTTTTCTTTCATGCTTTTTAGCTATAATCAGAGAAATATTTTCTGTAGCCACTGTATCGCATAAATGCAGAAAAATATAATTTCACTTTTATTTCTAGGAGCTTTTAATTTAGTAAGAGTGATGTCCAATAGGAAAGGTGTTTTCAGTATCACTCAAATATCAGCAGAGCAGGTGTTTTTTGAATTGTGACAATGGGTAGGGATGAGGCATTATAGAGCAGCTTGGGGCTAATTTCTATGAGTGAAACATTATTTTTTAGTTTCTGAGACAGTTTTTTCTTCTAAGAATGTATTTTTAAAATTAAATCTATCTATCTACATGTCTGTAGAGGGGTTATAGGTTCATCCTAAATACGAAATAACTCTTACATGGTCAGTTGCACAGGACAAAAATTTGATCTTAAACTCAGGGAATAGATGCCTCGTTTCCCATTCCACAGGCTCCTCCTTAAACCAAGATTATCTGGAATTCCTACTTCAGTTTTAGCTAACTTGTGCAAATCTTAGCTCTTGTTGATTCTTTGAAAGTTTTTTGGGGGAAGGTTTGGCAGCCACAGCCACATTCAGAAGCGAGAGTTTGCCACGCCCAATGAACTCAGAGGAGACAAAGCTCTCCATCCAGTGTAGAGGTGAAGGTGCTGCTGCAGAATGATGTGTTTCACAAGCAGCAGATCCTAGCTCCTCATTTGTCAATATAAAATGATAGACAGATAATAACTTTCCTTATAATTTTCCTCTTTTACTGTTAGAAGACAGAGTAAGACAATCTTACTCACTTTCCCTGCCTAGTTTTTAAAAAAATAATTTTTGTTCTTTATCTTTAGAAAAATACTAGAAATGAGCAGAATTTGTTGGTGCCATTGATTTTCATGAAGAATAGTCTTACCATGTTCTTTTCTTTTCCTGCTCTTCCCATTATATACATCCTTGTCTTGTTTTGTAATAAGCTTCTCAGTGAGCAGAATCTTCAGTTTCTTGCAGCAGTGCCTTGTGTGTTGCCTTCTGCAAGTTCTTCTAGTTTAGAAAGTAGGAGTGAGTATAAGCATTTAAAATTCACCTTACCTTCCTTCAGAGGTGACAGTAACACAAAATTTGCCACGTTTATTTAAGGTTGATCCTTCAGATAACCTTGCTATGTTTACTAGTTCACTTTACCAAAAGAGATGGAAATTACTTAGAAATGTGTAAGTTTTGTTATGCTAAATAGAGAGCAGTGACCAGCCTATGATGGTCTTTTATGTGCTGCTGATTCTCCTGTTTCTCAATTCTTCCTGCGTTTTTCCTCCTTCATACTGAGACAATTTTGTTCATTCTCTTTTTGATCTTTTTTTCTTCTCAAAAAGGCCATGGCCTTCCTCTGGGACTTGTTGAATTGTCAGGCAGAACAATCTACCCCATGCATGCTCCACCCCATTTTACCCAGTCTTCAGTTTCACAATCAAAAAATAAGAAAATTCTTCATGCTTAGCTAAGACCAGAATGTTTATGGAGATGATTTTTTTTCTATTCTGTTTCTTTCTGCCTTTTCAGGAAGCTTTATTTTCCCTGCAACTTCTAATTTCTGTATCCTTTTGTGCTACTTGATTTTGTGTTCTGTTTGAAAACAAACAAACAGCAGCAAAGTATCGTGTGGTAGTTCTATTTGCATCTATGTCTTCACATAAATAAGTTAAGTTAAATTTGGGTGTTTGGATAGATATATTTAAGTCTTGGGTGTACTTGCCCAGCAAGTAAAGGTGTGTCTGCTCTAACTTGGCAAACCCATGCAACCTTTAATCAGGGTAGCACACATGATGAAATATTTGAAGAGGCAGGTTTAGGGATTGCCAGCACAATTTAGTGACAGAAATCTCTGTGTACTGTACATGAAACCTCTGTTGAAGTTCATGCAAGTACACCTTCACTGCACATTGATCTTGTTTATCACCTTGGCTCTAAGCTTTGCATCTTTTACTCTGAGCAGAATGAGCAGCTGAACAGTTGGAGGATTCCTAGCACGCGTTGCCAGAATCTGCAGCGCCATTTCTGACATTACTTGCTTAACTTCTCCTCAAGTTTGACTCATACTCACTTAGCCAATGGCTGGTATCATAACAGTGTTGCTGCTTCCTCTGCTGTTTGTCATTGGTCCTGGGCCAGTATTTACCACACTGACTGAAGGTATAAGAATGTATGTGGTCCACTGTCACTTGAATTGGAAACCTGTTAGCAGAATTTAAAACTGCTGGTGATGTGGGGTCACTGTGCCCTGGGAAATGGCAAAGGTATGCACATGCTCTCCTTCAGTGGCTGGGAAAGTGGTAGCTCTCAGTAATAGACTGGCACAGGCTGGTACTGACCACTTCTGAGACCAGACTTCAGAGAAAGCCTTGTGCACCCCTACTGAAGCAGTAGATTACTAATCCCTGTGCTATGTTTGGTGACTGCTCCTGTCTAATAAAGAATGTGGCTTTTGCCACAGGGTACTTACTTTTGCAAGTGCACTGCAGCAAAAGCCATATCCTTTTTAGAAAGGAACAGTCACAGTACATAAAACTTTATGGCTTTTGAATTATCTAAGTGCATGGTTGAAGAATATCTGTACATGCTTAGATATCCATACATCCTCTCTATGGAATCAATCACCATAAGTAGTTAAAAAAAGGCAATCACTTGGACTGTTGGATAATTGCTTCATATAAAATTTTTCCTTGAAAATTATAACTGCTATGAAATCATGTATACCCAATTTGTATGCATATCTACATTTCTTTTGTTGGTTTAAAAATGTGTAGTGTCATGTGTTTTCAGATGAGTGGTATAGCTGCTCAAATTACAGAAAATGTTGACCTAATGCACAGGAAATCCTTACTACCCAGTCTCTATTGATCATTAAAGTAACCTCTATGAGTATTTGTTTGCAGGAAGCTTAGCATCATACCATGCACCAAATGCTTCAATTAGACTGCTCATCTTGGCTGCTGGTGTTTCTTCTTCATTGCTGGTTCAAACAGTAACATGGTGGTCAGGAAACAGTTTACAAAGGTATTTTCTTCTACTGATGGAATTTAACTGATTTTTTTAATATTAAAAGCTGTTTTCTTTTTTTGTTTAATCCCCCAAATGTCTCACTATTTCAAAAACTGATTCTTACAGGTTCATCAGGATATGGAGCTTCATGCTAGGCAAGATAATGCTCCTTGTTCTTCGTATCTGGTACACATCCCTTAATCCAGTCTGGAGCTCACAAGTTGCCAATACTGTCATATTGACAATTGGTTTCATAGCAGCAGTGGAGCAAATCCATTCAGGTAAGTATATTACAGCAAAGATGGTGGTTATGAGAAGAGCCTAAAGTATACCTAGCTATGTGTCACTGGATTTTGATTCTTTGATTTTTATCCCCAACCTCATCTGGTTTTAGACCTGCTGCATGAGCATTGCAGGTTTTAGAAGTTGTGGGGTGCTTCCATCTGCCCATAATATGGCAGAACTGGTATCACAATTCATACAAGTGGTAGTAAGTTGGTGCCAGAACTGCCTCTTTTTCCTTATTGCAGTGCCAACAATATGACAGTAACACAAACAAAGGCATAAGATAGACCAATAAAATCAGAATGAGTTATTGTCTTTCCAGCATGAAACATTTCTGGTGTCTTTGTTATTTTGTTAATTCAGTTTGCACTTTGAGTTTCTCTGCCAGTGCATATCTTTTAACAGAGAAAGGGAGACACAGTTGGGGAACAGCTGATATGTGAAAATAAACAGAAAGAATTGGAGGAGTGGACAAGTTGTCCCAGTTACACTTTGCCCAAGCTCTTGGAGTGTTTGCACAGAGTACACAGTAGTGGGGGCTGGCATAGGCTAAACTGTGGAGGTGACATTGCCAAGGAAGACAGCAAGGTTGGGTTGGTTAGTTAAGGCAGCTCATGTTAAATCCTCAGAATATCCTTCCTTCTCAGTATAACCTTAAAGAATTAATTGAAAGATAAAACCTTATCTATGTGTAAGTGGGTATAAATTAGCATCATGCATATTGTCTGTAATCTAGCATTACACAATCTAAATTAAGCCTGAGCTTTCATCAGAATTTAGAAAGGGAATCTGCTGCAGCAGATTAGGAAGGAAATCTGTCTTGTTTGTGGGTGACAAAATGATATGTCTATGCAATTAAAGGTGCTGCTTTCTCCTTAGATAAGAGTGGTTCTAAAGCACATGGAAAAAAGAAGGAAGGGAGTTTATTTCTGGCTTATTTGGAAGTGTCAGGTTTTGTTCTTATCAGAGTTTAGGGTTTCAGAGAACAGAAGCCTCTGAACAAATTATAATAACTTTTCTGCTGATTTTCAAGGTCAATTTAAACATTTAAAATTTCTTATGGAAAATAATCAGATGGGCAGGTTGGCATTTTTGAACACTTAGGGTGAATATATTTTCTTGACAGATCTCGGGTTGTTAGTAAAGAATTTTTTTTTTTTTTGGTATTATCAATTTCTGATAACACAATCCTAATCATATAAATTAGCTTTTGTGTATGTAATTTATTCTAGTAAATTTGTGATTTTGGCTATTTCTTTTTCTTAGTAACTCTTGCTAATAGGATTTGACAGTTTGCTTAGCTGTATTTCTATTCTTATTCTAGGTGGAGACAAGAGGAAACAAGAAACTAACAAAACTGGTAATGTGATTAGAGAGACTGCTTCCCACCCTCATTGGTTTTTATCAGGGATTGCTTTTGGCAGCGTCATGTTCCTCACCCTGTGGATATTTGGGGAGGTTTCCCTAATTTCCAGATGGGCAGTAAGTGGACATCCACATACAGGTCCAGATCCTAATCCATATGGGTAAGTGCATGATGATGATGATGATGATGATGATTACAAAATTGTAATGAAAATCCAGTGCTGTTGTGGGTGACAAATTAAAACTCAACCTGATGATGGTATAAGACAGAAAATAGTGGGTACAAGGTACTTCACACAGAGGATTCATTCTTCCTTTGAGATACTGCTGAGCATTTTGTCCAGACCTGAAAATTTTCTGATACAGAATTATTTTTATTTCAGCACTAAAATCTTGGTTTGCCATATTTCAAAACAATTTTTAGATTAGGACTGAGGTTCAAGGACTTATGAATGCAGTGCATCTATACTATGCAGTTAATTAATCTAGCAGTTGGCTTCAGAGTGGAGATGATCAGAGACACATGCACAAAGTATAAATAAACTGTGTGCACTGTTAAAATATATACTTCAGTAGAAGTTTTTGTTAGTAAAAATGTAGTCTTAATGCTGTGTGTGGTTCATTCAGGTTCCAAAATCTAGAAAGAAAACAAATTTGTTATTCTGAGTAAACCACATGTGATAGCAGTTGACAGAGTTTATATTTTGGAATTGGTATACAAAAGAGATCCCCAAGACTGAGAGGAGTGTTAGATTCTTTAGGATTCCTTATTTGACAGGAAAAAAATACTTCTGTTTGGGGTAGATTCTTCCCTTTTGTTTTATCTGAGTTGTTTTTGCCTTTTGTACCAAGATTTCAGTGGACTGCTTTGCTGCTGAACATGGCTCATTTATACATCACAGTATATTGCCATTATTTTCAACTGGATGTTTTTTACATCCAATAAAGGGAAGAAAATGTACGTGGGTGTGAGCAAAATTTAGCTTTGTTTAAAGTAAAATAATTATAATATATTAGCAAGAACCCTTGTCTGTAAATCTAGAAGTGTTTTTTTTTAATATCAGGTGTTTTTCAAATCATATGAGTGCATGTTTTCTTTTTCCTTATTGTTGTATCAGAGGTACAGTTCTGTTGGGCCTTGCTCAGGGACTGATGCTTTCATTTTGGAGCTGGTCTTCTATCATCAGTTTTGCCTTGTTTCTTATAGGTAGGTGCAAATCCTGAGCAGAATTTTTGTCTGTTACCTTATTCCCTTTACTCAAGTCCTCTGACCTGACACCACATCTCAGAAAAGGGTGGCTAATCAAAGCTTCCTTTTCTCTTGCCACTGACTGTAGTATACATATGTCACCAGCTGACTGAGGGTTACAGGCCAAATCCCCAGGCCATTGCAGAGCAGAGTTATTTCTTCAGAAGCCCTGTTAAGCATCTCAGTTCTGACCACCTGCATTGTGTAACAGTTGGGCTTGATGATTTTAGAGGTCTTTTCCAACCTCAGTTATTCTATGATAAGGCCACATCTAGGGTTAGGGGTTGAGAGGACACAAGCCTCTCAACTTCACAGGAGGCAAAATAACTTGTAATTTAACAAGCAGTCTACCTGGAGACAAGCTTGCCTCCTGTATCTTTACTTGCCAAGTTCTGCAGTCAGTAAAATTGGATGAACAGGCAGGTTTTAGTGAGAAGAAATGTGTGTGCAGATTGTAACGTAAGGATGAACTTTTGATTTTTGATACACACACATTTCTTATTTAAAATAGGCACAGAAAGGTTCTTTAGTTGATTCAAGCACTGCATTCTAAAATGCTCAGAACTTTGATGTATTAAAGTTAAATATTAAAAGTGTTTCTATACATTTGCTTTCATGGTGTGACAGTAAATATTCATATCTACAAGAATGTTTTAAAATGAAGTCATCCCGTCATAGAGAGGTTCTGTGGTTGCTAGTGTTCTGTTTAGAGTCAAATCCCCAAATCAAAGATAGCATGGTAAGTCAAGGATCTTGCAGTCAGTAAAAGATTAATAGTTGTTTTCTTGCCCATCCTGTGGTTATCTACAGGGAAAGATCAGGAAATTATATGTTTTCTCTTCATATTAATCTATTTGATTATTTCTGTATTACGGTAAAAGAGATTTATAACTGACAGACCTGTTACTCTCTTAAGAGCTGCATCACTCCTCTGTTGTGCTGAAGAACTCTGTAAGAAAAAACTGTTTGGATTTGGCTCTTGATGACATTTCTCTGCCCTTTTTGCTATACTGTTTTCAGCTGAATAGGCAATGTTTAAAAGAATGAGATATTGGGAAAAATAAAAGACTCTCTTTAGCTACTGAATACCTGTCCTTCTAGTGATGCAATTTGTAAGCCTAGAAAGCACAATTATATTTCCCAGACTATTTTTTCGCCAGCCAAAATATGAAAATGAGTGTGGTGGGTAATACACCTGACTGAGACTTACTGTATTCTTTTCTATCCCTTCACAGGTTTGGCATCTTCAGCTGGTCTGCTTTACTTACACACCTGGAGTGCTGCTGTTGCAGGCAACATTCTTGGGGTCTTTACCATGTGTGTGTGGCCTCAGCTGGCAGGACGCTTTGTTAGCTGTCCCCATCCTGGGAAAGCCATGAGCACAGCCATGTTTGCCTACGTTCTTGAATTGTTCTTCTGTGTGTGGTGTACAGCTTATAAATTTGTACCCGGAGGAGTTTACATTAGAGAAAGCTCCCATCTTCTTCTAGGTACATTTGTGATAATGAACAAATACAAATATGCTTGCTTTAGCCTCAGACAGGCATGTGAAATGTATCTAGTGTATAAAGAGTCTTTTCAAATGCTTGGTTACTGTTAAATTACTTACTGTGGTAAGAATTTCAGTGCAAAAATTAATGAGGCATGCAAAAAATATTCTACTTGTTTCTTTTCTGTTAGAAATAGTCTAAATGTGGACAGGAAATGGAATTCAGTTAAGGGAAAATGACAAAGTGGAAAAATGTCTGATAAGTAAAGTAGGCAGTGGAGGAAGAGATCTGTTATCCAGTCACCTTAAAAATATGGCTGCAATCCAGGGTGTGAATGCACAAATATGCTGGTTACCTAAGGCAGCAGTGCCTCAGGTAACAGGGTAGCTACTGGGACTGTAATATAGTTCAGTGCATTATTTAGCCCTGCTCTGGAGAGCAAAGTGCAGCATCCTGCTCATCTAGCTAGTCTACGCTGGAGACCTGAGCTTCTTTCTCCTGTGGCTCTACCTTATGTTTTGTGGACACACCAGCATGTTTGGGGGAGTTCAGATGAGCCTGTAGCATCAGAAACACGAGAACAGGACAGGCAGAAAAGAAGCTGTCAGGTAGCTGCAAATCAGGAAAAACTGAGTTGAGCAAATATATGGGCTTTAGCAAAATGATGACTTGATGAGGGTGGAGAGGTGGAAAGGAAACTAACCCTTCCTGGTTTTGTCTCCAGAAATATTTTTGCAATATGTACTAACATGTTTCAATGGCATATTTCACTGACTATATTTAACAATGCCAAACATGATCTTGGGCTCATTGTGTGGGATGTTTTTTAAAATGTGATGCATTGGTATATTTTATTTGGAAAGGATTAATGAATGCTGGGTTTAACTTGTTGCTCCAAAGGTTTCAGATTTCATAAATGTCATTGCAACTATTTTGTGTCACTCCAGTTTCTTACTCTTCAGGTGTGTTTCTTATTTTACAGCATTCACATGAGGGATTTAAGTTCATTATATTTTAGGAGAATTTAATTCCATTATTGCATGACTTTTTTTGTTCTGAAAGCACTCTGAGGAGTCTTTAGAAACAGTTATCCTAGGTAATTAAATTTTTTTTTTGAAGTTATATGAAGAAAGCATGTGGTAGAGGAGTGTCAAATGCTTTCTTGATTAATGCTTTCACAAAAGAAATACTTTTATTCAAAATTCCTCTCTGTTACTTCCTTTGAAATGCACTCTTGTGATTAATTTACCTGGTGTGATCACTGAATGGTAACAGAGAGATGGCCCTAATTTTCTCTTTGGAAAAGAACACTGTAAATGGAACACATCTCAGCTGATGGCACTGCATGAATTTAACTTCCATCTGGGAATGCATTTTCTATCTTTTTTATGCCATCCCATAGCTTATCAAAGATTATACCATGAGACTAGGTATTTGTTGCTGTGCTTTTACTCTTAGAGCTTGGCTTTCTGGCAAACTGCTCATTTTCTTCTGGTTTCTTCCAGGTGCAAGTGCTATTTCTTGCTTTCTTCTCCTGTCCAATATCCTGCCTTTCTCTTGCTGCAGTTTGGGTAGGGAACTGCACCACGAAAAGTGACAATGAAAGTAAGATCATTAAATTCAAAACTTCTGTGCTGCTTCACTGTGATGTGATATAATGCTGAGGGGTCAGATTCCTGATCTCTGTCAACTTTATGGCTGTGAATCAATCACCCTTTGAGAAAGGTTTTATGTGTTCCCCTTCGTTGTGCAGACCCAGTGTCCTGGTTTCCAAACTTTCACTACAGCTAATGTAACAAGTAAGGGAAATAAAAAATTACTGAGTAACGGTTAGCTATTACTCTGAAGTAAAATATGGCTTCTATAATTAATTAACTGTGCCACAAAGATATTAAGGGCATATATCTTCTCCAGCAGAGCTCTTATCCAGTTCATTATCCTCCCATGTTTTTTTTGAAAGTAATTGGATTCTTTATCTCATTAGGGATTGGAAAAGACCTTGTACTATTAGTCTGAGCTACTTATTGAAAAGATACTATCCCCACCCATTGCATCAGTTAGTGCACTGAAGTTGCTTACTAGTTTTTAAAATGTATCTGTAGGTGTGTTTAGTTTTCTGCTCCTAAAAAGCAGAACTATTTCTGTTGGCTCTGGGGTTCCAGAATACAAGGTGCTGCCATGTTAAATGGACTGCAGCAGTCTCCTTACCCTGTTTTATAACAAAGTGTTATTGGCAATTGCTTTGGTAGTTCCCATATGAAAAATGTGTTAATTTTATCTTGGTGACAGAGCAGTTCATTGTCAAAGATAATAGGTATGTGCAATCATCAATGTACTTTTTTCATCAAGCTGTTATTTTAAGGTTCTATAATATGTAGGAGTAACTCAGTTGTTCTTGTCAGGTTAATTCCAGTAAACTTTGAAAACAGTGGGCTCAGCTGAGAGTTGTAGCCATCAATAGGGCCTGGAAGGATTTTAGCATACTTTATCAGTCATGTGTTAGCCTTTATGACATAACATCCTGTAACTGCACTGCAAATCACTCTGCTTGAGAGTGTTGCCAATAAATCTCATAGTTCCTTCATTGCCTTATGAGCTATGGCATTTATGTGCATTTTGCTTTGAATCTTCTTTGTTGTTGGAACCATAAGGTTGTTATGTTGTAACACAACAGCTGGGAGTTTACAAAAAGTGTTTATGAGCAATGTTTAATATGTTAAACTAATCACATGTATTTTTACAGGTTTTATAATGTTATGTATTGGGATAGAATTTCTAACAGGACCCAAGAAAGACCTTAGCTCTGTCTTTGAAGTGAAAAGCAACCAAAAAACATTCTTCAAAAGGAGTAAAAACTATATTAAACTATGTAAGTATAATTTTAGCTCCTTTTCTCCATGATTCTAGGAATACTGTTTGAGGAAAAAATATAACACTGTGGAGTATTTGCTAGGATGTTTTAGAAACGTTTTTTTGGTACTAGTTTTAGAGACAGACTGATAGTTGGTATTTCCCCAGTTCCAGGTAAATGATGACATATACTACTGAAGGAGCTGACTCACTGCGATCATTACTGATAGAGGCTATTCCTCATGGAATGTATAAAACAGAGACAAGAAACTGGGAAAAATCCAAAATGTGAAAGTGGATTCGGCATCATGGGGGGTTTTGTTTCAGTGGTTGAGGAGGAGGCCTCTCTGGACCTTGGGCTTTACATGGTGTGTACAGAAGCTGTGAATGGTTTCCCAGCCATGCAGTATGGCGATTTTGAGGTGGTTTGGTGTGACAGCACTGCCAGGGCTGTGTGAGCTGGCTGGCAGGGTGGTGGCACTGGCTGGCCCTGAGCTGCTCTACGTGTGGCACTGTCCTGCATGAGGAGGCCGTCCTGCAGGGCCTGCTGTGGCCAGCAGCACAGCACAGTGCTTGGGGCTAGCTGTGTGTTCAGACCAGGCCTGTCCCTCAACTATGCCTAGGGATCCCAGATTTTCAGATTATATGTATGGGGTCTGCTTTTTTCCTTAGGTTTTGAAGAGAAATGAAAATCAAATGTTTGAGGTTTAATCACTTTTTCGCTTTTGAAGCATACAAATATTTTCAAACTATTTCTCTACAATCATTTGAGTGCCTGATTTGTTTTCATTGTCAGCTTACTGTTTCTAAAGAAAAATGCCTGTCAGTAGCATGAAGTTTGGTAGAGGAACAAAATGCCAGGCATGAGGGAATGGTAACCCTACAGAGATCAGGATGCTGAAGATTGCAATTCCTGCACCTTTTCTTCTGTGACTTTAGATCAAATTGCCTGCCATTTGTGTACATTTGCTGCATTTGGAAAAAGAAGACAATAGTGCTTCACAGTTTTTCAGAGCTATTTCTGGAATCTTTATGGAGATCTTTACCCTGTATGCTCAGGAGCCAAAAGAATGTGGCCTGTGAGAGTTTGTATGTCAGAGACATGAGCACCATTTCAAGTGGTTTGAATATTACCCGTAAGAAACATTTCACAAAAGTAAATTAATATTTCCAAATGCTACCTGTCACAAAGCACAGCCCTTGCTCAGCTAACCTTGTAATGTTGCAACAGTGCCTCTTGTACTTCCTCATCATGCCCACACTTGTACTGTTTCTCAGCTTCCACTCTAAGCACCTTTGTGTCTTGCAGAGTATGAAATTGCTTGATCTGTACTAATATAGGCAGCATGTCCTTCTTTCTGACATCTTCCATTATAAAATGTATTTAAATTTTACACAAAACCATTCCAGGAAACTTGCATTAAAATAATTTAATATATTTTTAAATATATAAAAGAGTAAACTGGAGTTACTGAAATCATTGTAGATAGCATATGCCACTGTGTAAATGAAATAAATGCAAAGGGCCTTGATCATCAAATTAAATCATGCTGAATGGTGAGAGCTCTTAAGTGCACACTGTGGTTATTTGTAATGTTACAGGAGCAATTAGAAAGCTCTGAACATTCTTTCTATGAAGCTGCTCTGTCTTTCCAAGAGTATGTCAAACAAATGGGCACTCTGTAAGCCCATTGTGTACTATTGTGTACTACAAATGCATACTTGCACAGAGGGAGGAAAGCACTGAAGGGTTTACATGATGCTCTTACTCATGTTCTATAATGAATTCTTCAGTAGCTGTAATTTTTACATAACTATCCCAAGGATTTTGGTACATTTTATCTGCTCAGCATGTTGTGTTTTGGAGAGTGTATTTGCACATATATACACATTCTGCATGCATGCACAGATACTGCCTTGATCTGGTGCTGTCACTTAAGTGGACACATTTCTCATTCTGTGAATAGCACACCTTAGAGTAAGTGCCCTGTTTAACAGTGATATAAACATTATTTTTTCTCAAATTAAAACCATTTTTCTCTGTTTTTCTATTTCAAGTATTGTGGCTGCTTGTTGGTGTTGGCTTACTTGGATTGGGTTTACGTTATAAAACTTACCAGAAGAAGTTGGGCCAAGGGGTGAGTAGGGTGTTTGTGGCAATGGTAACTTTCAAATATACAGTAAAATGTGTGTGTAATAGCTTAGGTGTGTTAACTGTGACTGAAGATATCTTTGCAACCAAGTAGTCAGAAAAACTAATGCATAAATGAAGATGCAAAAATTTAATTTATGAATTCATGTCAAATTGAAATGTCCATGTCTTTGGAGATTTATAATGATGCTATGAAGGAAAAATATTTTGAAAATTTGAGAGATTCATGTCTCATATGTTCAATTTGAACATTACTTTTATGAATTAGTTTATTTGAATGGTATTCAAACTGGACAATGCTGTTAGCCTCCTGATCTCCTGAAGGGAGAGTTTGAACAGATAACTTCCTGAGGTTTCTTCCAGGTGAAGGAATTCTGTACTATATCATAACTCTGAACTGAAGCTCTCTGAAAAGCTGGTTGACGTAGATTAGATTTAGACTAGGTATGGAAATTGGATGAAAATTTGAAGATTCCAATTTTCTATCTTGCAAGAAAATCAGTATTGCAAAGGTGGTAAATAACAAGATGGTTAACAGTCATGGAGTTCAGTGTTACATTCACAAATGCACACAGATTTATACGGTTGGCCTTCTTTTTTCAATTAATTCAGGTTTATCCTTATTGTGTGGCAAAATGTGGTCAGTTCCTCTTAGAAAGATGAAAAAATGCATTGTCTCTCTCCTCTTCATTTGTACAAATTCATTTGAAGTATGATGACTTTTATTCCCTTGCTAATAGCAGTTTTAGTCTTTTGTGATTCTGACAGCTTTATTAGGAAAATATATTGGGAAAAACATCTCTTCTTGTATGTCTTTTATGGCACCATGTGTCTGATGTTGTTTACTGCAAAGCTATAAAATGTAAAAAGTCAAACTTTATTTTACTTTTTTCCATTTATTTTCTGAGGTTCCAAAAAGAGATTTCTCTGCTATGATCTGGCCTTTTAGATTTGGATATGACAATGAAGGATGGTCTAATTTGGAAGGATCAGCTAATTTGCTTAATCAGACAGGTAACTCGTTTTTTCCGTGCTTCATTTATATTTGGGAGGATTCATCTGAAGAGACAAGTGAAAACACCTTGGTAACTGAGGCCATTTTCACATTAACACAAGAACCTGTGTTTAGTGGTTTTCTCCTCAATTTCTGAACTGTTCCAATATAATCACTTCAGTCAAAAACCCATTTGCAGAGGTGATAATTTGTTTAATATTTTTAAAGAGATTTCTGATTAGAGGAAGTACTATATTTCTTATTTGGATTTTTCTTCTCATATTGCTGATGAGTTACTTGTCTACAGAGAAATTCTTTGCATAAATGAAATAATATCCTTTTAGATAAAATGCAATGGTATTTACAAAGGTAAATATACTTTTACATAAAATGCAACATTTTATAACTCCTATGTGTTTTTTTTTAAATGTGAACCATTATATAATTCCTAAAGGATGTGAAATTCAAATGCCCTTAACAATGAGTACAGAGAAGAAACAGACAAGTCTGTTTCCATCACTGAACCAGTGCAATGTATACAAGAAAAGTAGTGATTGTATCTTGGTTGTCAGGATTTCACTCTGAAGAAGAGCATCTAAACTGTTGCTCATGGGCAGGATTTTGGTTGGAAAATTAGCTATAGGAAATGAAGAATTTGGACTCAAGATGAGTGCTGTTGCAGAGAGCATTGAAAGGAATTGGCCAGGAGTGCTTGTAGGTGTTACTCTTTTCCTGCAGTGCTTATGAGATAGGGTAGACAGGGGACTGACAGTTTAACATCTAAAGCAGTTCAGAGAATTAGGAAATGCCCATGCTGCCATTCCAGCATTTGTTGCTCTCTGGTCCACCACAGTATTTTCCTGAGCAGCTCAGGCTTTACAGACCCAAGCAATGACAAGGTGCTCCTGTGCAAGTCTTGATTTTGTGGCAGAGATACACAGGAGTTAGTGAAGAGTGAAGAGACTGATTTTAACCTTGTTCACTCCCTTGTCCCATGACCAAAGGTTCAGAGAGCTGGGCTATGTTGTGTATCTGGTGATATGAGAAAAGAGCCAGGACATTTAATAAATTGAAATTTGGAGCATTCTTCTACATAACTGATTCTATAGTTCATGTCTGGGTGGTTATTTAATCTTTGCATATTTATTTATGAATTTTGATGAACGCATGCATTTCTGGTACCTTTAGTTTAAATTAATGAATATTAGAAAAAGTGCTTACTTTGTTATGTCCATTGGCATTTCTTTAGGGTAATAAAATATCACTTCTAAAAGAGACAATTGGTAAATCAAAAAGGCAGCAAATTCCAAAATATAAATAATAAATCATAATTTCTAATAGGTGGAAATAGGTGGAAAAAATTTCTAATAGTGGTATTCTGGAGTTTTATCTTACATGCATATTGTTATATAAAATACTACATTAACATTGTCAGTAAATGCATTCAGAGTTTGTCTAGAAATTCCTACAAGAAGAGTTTCTGATTTTGAGAGCCATAGAGAAAAGAGTGGCTATCTGCTTTAGGGTAGGAGTTGTCTTTAAAGGTGTGGTGGAGTGCATTCCTTGGGCTCACCTCTCTGTTGGAGTAGTGAAGATGCAACATATAATGGCTTTTGTCACTGGAATTTCTGTCTGCCCTGAAGGGATCCAACATCAGCCTTTATTAATGGTTTCAGTTACTGTTTCTGTGATCAGCATGTATGCTAATGATGTAGAAGAAAAAACCTGGGAATCCATTTAAGAACTCTGCATTCCCATTTTCTCTGCTGACAATGCTTTACACACTCCTGCATATGATATTTCAAAAGCAAAATATCTTCTGTGTTGCTGGACGTAATTCCTTATGGAAGGGCTGTCGATGAAATGGTGACTTGATTTGCCTTCCTGTGTACTCTAAGAGGGGCATAATTGCAGCAAGAAGGGAGCCCTTGGATCAGTTGTTACTGCTGCACTTATACTGACCTGCTGCTCAAGCTGAGTCTGAATAGTTCAGCCCTCCTGTGGGCAGCTCGCAACTCCCACCTTCCTTCAGGCATGGGCAGGTGTTTCCTAGATGCCAGCTCCTCAAGGAACTGCAAGTTCTTCTGTACCCTGCAGTTAAAATGTAGAGGAACCCATCATGTTCCCCTGGCAAAACCACACCTCTGCATGCAAACAGGGAGGGACCACAGTGCTTTGAGAAAGTGAGGTGGCTGCAGGTGCTCAGCAATTCACTGGAGCTGCAAACCCTTCTGTTATCATGCCTTGGGGCTGATAGAAGGTTGCTCTGGGCTGAATTATTATTTTGGTAACAGCATCCAGCTGTGTCTTGTACAGGACCTTTTGAAGCACAATAGGTTTTGGTAGATGGAGGGAAGGGCAGGTGTGCTGTGTAATGTTTGTTCATGAAATTGAAAGCAGACTTGCTACTGTGCTGTTGATTTGTGAGCGCACAGTATCTCTAATGCTTTAGAAATGGCATGAGGTCTGCTTAGGCCAGCTGTATTCTGCAGTCTGGTGTCTCTGGTTTTGCACCAGGGATGAACCATGGCCAGCAGACACTAAGTGCATCTTCATCAGAGTTTGTGTGGCCTGCAGTAGCCAAAAGTTTGGGCATGACTTTGTTGCCAGCATTGATTTGCCTTGACTGACCCCTGAAGGGCTTGTGTCCATCCCTCTGTAACCAAAATAATGACATTATGTACTTTTTTATAAGTCCCATTTATAGGTAACAGTTATAAATGTGAAATTATTTTCTTTTTTTCCCTTCCATCGTAGGAGCAGATTTTATCACTATTATAGAGAGTGATGCCTCTAAACCATTCATTGGAAACCATGATCCAACCATGTGGCTAGGAGAAAGACTGGGATTTTACACAGATTTTGGTCCAAGCACAAGAGATCACACCTGGGGGTGAGTCACCTTCACATGCACAGTGACAGTAAATAGATGTAAATATATTGCCCAATGCAAACTGCACTAATACAGAAGCAAAGAATAGTTGGAATAGTGCTCACTATAATCACTTGTTGAAGCTTGTCCTTTAGCAACAGGCTTTGATTCATTAGCAGTACCATGCCATGTGGATGGAGTGTTCTCATTGCTAAACATGATCAGATTTTGGTGCCTGCCCTTATAAGCTGCTTTGGTTTTGGTGATGCAGAGAATGGCATCCTACCCTTTAATGTACAGATTTGGAATTTTAGCATTCCAAGTGCTGCATCTGATGCCCTTTTCATATTATTTTGTTTTGGGCTATGAGAATTTTATGTTGCAGACTTAAAAATGTAACAGCAGTTGGAAAATGTAGCCCATCAGGAGCTATGAGAAATTTTGATTTCATATAGGAGGTATGAGAATTCATATCTAGCTTGGGCTGTATAATGGGAAATGGGAATAGAAAGGTGCAAGTCTGTTTGACAGATATTTTGTGTCTAATTTTACCTTAATGCTTGACTACCTACCAGTTGCATATCTTTAAACATCTTTGTCCTCTAGAAAAATACTGGCATATGAAGTGTCTTTTTATTTTCAGGGGGATATACACATCTCTATGGCAGATAGAACTTCCTACTGATGTTGCTATGGCTATTTAACTTTTGCCATATGTGAGGGGCATTTTGTAACTTTCTTCTTCCAGACCCTGTCTATTTGAGACAGAATGGGGGAGAGAAGTCATTCTCTGAGATTTTATTAATGAAATACATTGAAAAACCTGGTGCAAAATGTCCAAACAGAAGCTGAAAAAAGAGAAATGTCTCATTTTAAAGATATATTTCTACCTACTTCTGCTTTTAATAAAATACCTTTTAATTTCTGGTAGTATAAAATTCTGGTTTTTTTCTGAAATACAGATCATGAAAAGCTCAGTGAAAGGATTAATATTTATGGAAATATATTTCTTAGTGTAGGAATTAACTTGATAATATATTTTTAGACATGTAGTTAAGCAGTATTTTAGAAGGAAACTGTCTAGATTCAGAAAAATCCACTAGACATGGTTTGTATTCTGGTCTTACCGTTTTCTATTTCAGTGACTGTTAGATTTCTGCTCGCATTTATCTGCTTACACACCTTTGATGCTTGTGAATCACAAAATGTAACTTTTTGCCTCTCCTCATGTAGGATTATGGCACTGTCCAGGTATCCAATTGTAAAATCGACCCATCACCTCCTTCCATCTCCAGAGGGAGAGATTGCACCTGCCATCTCCCTGACTGTCAACTTCACAGGGAAGCTGGTTGATTTTGTTGTTGCTCACTTTGGAAATGAAGAGTGTGTATTTCACTTGTTTTACATAGAGTGTACAAAGTCATGTAATGTAATTTGTGAACTTCCAGGATTCATTTTGTACTCTTTAAAATCTGCTGCTCTAATACTGGTTCTAGCAGGGCACATTTGAAGAAATACTATGACAATTTAAAATTGGTTAAACTACTGGTTTAAAATTTTGAAGCATTTTTTAAGGTATCATGCAAAACTCAGCTGAACCTACTATCTGAATTACTAGGGATTTAAAGATACAGTTCTGCAAAGTCACAACAATTTATAGGGCTACAGATGCATCTCAGTGCAAGACAGCATCCTTCTGACTTTTTGCATGTGGAATAGATGTATTACATTCCACAATGAGTGCAGAGAGGTACAGTTAGAGATAGGTACCATTAATAGAAAACTGTTTGTTTTTTTTTTTTTTTAAGTAATATCTGAAACCTCCAAGAAAGGACAGGGTTGAAACAACAGCAAAAATATCCTTCAGTGTCTTTCTGAGAGTATGCAAATGGAAATAGGAAGTGTGATCTCTGAATTCAGAAAAGCAATATTATACCAATAAATCAAATAAGTGATGGAAAAGACTTGAAAACAATGTTTTGATTACCTGTGTGTAATGAATATTAATAAGAGACGGTTTTGTGAATACTCCATGTAGCTGCTATTTCTGTTATATTTGATGGGATATCTAGTATGTTTGTGGCTATGTAGTAAAATCTAGAATTTAAAAAAAAATTCTTACAATTAATGGAGCATCAAATTTATGGATAGAGTGCAGAATATTATAACACAAAGAAGCTGCTCAGAAAGCCAAAGGAATTCTCTGTATCCCATTTCCTTCCCCTGAGCAGAAACTGCACTAAACCTGCAAATTGTTTATAGATTTCCCATTTATTAAACAAATATAATTGTCAGAATCACTCTCAATTTTTAACCCTAGAACAGAATTTAATTCTGTGCCTCACACAGATGATTAGACTTGCCTGTCTGAGAAACTGTTTGTCAAAGTAGAAGAAAATAACATTGTATTATACCCTTGCAAAGAAATGAGATAAAGATGAGAGAAAATTTGAGGAGACACATGGGAAATGAGTGCAAATTAGATTGATTTTTAGAGGGGAATGAGTTTGTAGCTAAATACTGCACATAACTGCTCATTTTTAGTATTTTTTATTCTGCTGCTTACATTGACATAGACTATAGAATACTAGATAACTAGGGTAAGGTTGTTTTTAAATAGGATTTTTAAAATGTGGGACTATAACTATGCCTGTGCCTTTAAAAGATCCCATCTTCTGGAGAGGGGCATTCTGGAAAGAGCAGCTAGCTGAGCAGGCAACTTCATATATACCTAGGTCAGACTTCTGCTTGAGTGTTTGGGGGTTTTTTGTCTCCTGCCTGTGTGCTCTTTCTCCCTAGTACAGTTGCTTCAGTCAGAAGTAACACTATTTAGAAAGCATGGCTGCACTTAAATTGTTGTCTTCTTCAGGGTTTACAGGTTCCAAAATCAGCTCTCTCTGTCAATGATTTTACTGTTAGCCTAGACTATCAAAATCTAGAAGACAACATGATTTACACAACCATTTAAAGTTATTAATATGAAGAATCATAGAAAGAGAACTGCTTTTTCATTATTTTATGACAAATCCAAGGACAGGGAATGAGATCCAATGAAGTATTTTACCAGGCTCCACTTACTTCACTATCACTTTTTGTCTTGTTGGAACTCTTGCGTAAATCTTGTTAAAAAGATGTGAAATACATGCCAAATGTAATTAAGTAGTGCTAATGGGATGATGTAATTCTAGTTACATTTCATAAATTATAGGACCCAGACTTTAAGACTTTATTTACCATGATCTATCCATAATAAAATTTTCTTAGCATGTAAATTCTTTGTTATGCACCACATTGTGCTAGCACAGTTAAATTTTACGTGCAAGCAGAGACAAAGCCTAAGATAACCAAAACACTAACATTCACATTTCCTAGTGATGGTATCAGTATTAAAAACAGAACAGTAATAGAAAATGTCAGTCCTGGAATGGATAGAAAGAGAATGTGACTTACATCTACCATGACCATGTGGCTTTTATCAAATGTAGTGATAATTTTGAATCAATGAGCTTTTTGTGAACTTTCATACTCTCTAATATTGAGAAAGAAAAATAGTACCAGATTGATTTGTGGTTTACTATGTCATAGCACAAAGATTGTGAGCTAAAATGTGTATGTCTTAAAGTCTTTTCCATTTCTTTCAGAGAGGACTTAGACAGAAAACTCCAAGCAATAGCTGTTTCAAACCTGTTGAAGACTAGCTCTAAACAAGTTGTGTTTCTAGGATACATCACTTCAGCACCTGGATCCAGAGACTATACTGAATTAATAAAAAATGGAAATGTGCAGGTAATATAAAAATACTGCATCTTTAGAGAATATATATATATATTGGAAACACTCAGCTTAGTATTTCAAATTGGTAACTTAACTATAGACAGAGAAGAAAACACATGGCCATTTTCAAATATAATCTTTAGCTACCTCATGATATCTTGCAGAGGAGGTGGAGTTACACAGTGAAAGAACAAGAGGCAATAGACAGCAGCTGCCCCAAGAGAAATGTCACTTAGAAGAAATAAAAAATCACAGGGTTGTCAAGGATTAGAACAGGGAGCTGGTGAAGTTGTGAAACCTTCATCCTTAGGGATATTCAGAAGTTAGCTGCATAAGGCCCTGAGGAACCTGCCTGAAGTTATTTTGACCAAGGTTAGGAGTAGGAGACCTCCAGATAGCCTCTAATTCCATGATTCTTTTGTATTAAAAATGAACTCTGCATTAAGAGATACCAAGAAAGTTGTCTGATTTGTCCATGTCTAACAGTGAGTTTTTTGCTTTCTACCTTAGTACAATGTTTTAGGCAAAATATTTTTCTGCAGTGAGTTTACACTTTGGTCCTGTTACTGCTTTAAAGCCTACCCAGATGAACACTTACCTTATTTGTTTGACTTTTTTTCTCTTTCACTACCCCTCTAGGATATTGACAGTACAGACCGGGACAGATGGTGTAGCTACATTATGTATCGTGGAGTCATAAGGTATGTTAAAGGGAATCACCTATTTGTGGCTTAAATATCTGGATGGTTATCAGTTTTATAATCTTTTGTAAGTGATTGTGGAGGAGTCTTACATCTCTAAACAATTCTTATGGGCAGTTGGATCTATCATAAAATTATGTGAAACATTCATCTTAGGGTCACAAGAACTGCTGAATATAATTCACCAGTTCACAAGAACTCTGAATATAATTCACAAACACACTATTACAGGTTTCATGTTCTGTGTCAGAATTACATTCACATCTACTCTTCTTTGGTAGCATAAAACTACATTTTCCCAAAGCTCTAGCTTTGCATCTTCATTCTGAAATGTGAAGGCTAAGACCTAATTTGTATGTGACACAGAAGATACAAATTTTGAACAAAGCTTTAGGGTTTGTTGAAGCAAAATGCTGATCTAATCCAGCCAATCTTTATGCTGGATTTAGTGGAAACTTGAACTGTGTGAACCCATATTGAGGCACTAGACTTATGCATTCCATATATTTTAATCCCAAATTGCTTGTAAATCATTCTCTTGGTGGTCTTTGTACCGAAATGGACTTCATCTTCTTTTGAACAAACTGCAAATTCTGCAGTGTTCACAAGAAGTAAAATTGATAGCTGTCTTAACAGTATTGAGTAAAAAAAGAAAAAAGGCAACTAAAAAAACTCAATTAAAACTCTATTTGCAATTTGAATTTTTCTCATTATTCATTCAATTGATGCTTGAGTTTCTTTCTTGAATATTGAAATCTTTTCAGTGAAAATTTACTCACATCCTAAAGCTGTAATTTTAAAAAAAGGTTTTTAGACATAGACATTATTTTTACTGTCAAACACATTTTGTCAGTTTTTATGCTTGTGACATGGTATTATGATCCTGTTTATGGAGCACTTTCAGTTTTTTGAAGGTGAGATTAACAGAAATGGAAAATTGTGTTGATAAGTCAAAGCATAACTCTTGGAAAAAAAAGATACATTCATTAAGAATGGGGTGAAATTGTCTTGGGTTATTTCTTCAAACTAACTCTTCTCATGTTTGACAGGCTGGGTTATGCTCGCATATCTCATGCTGGTTTAAGTGATTCAGAAGTCCAGATGGCCAAATTTAGAATCCCAGATCACGTGGATAGCTATGTTGACAATGACAGAATTGTCACTGATCCCAGCCAAGTTCCTGAGGACATCCATTTCAATCCCAGGTCAGTGTCTCTCATAGGAAATGAAGGGGATGAGGTACCTGGCATCTGGTGAAAGAGAAGTCTAGGAACAAAATTATTTCTAAAGTGAGAGACACTGATCAGTCCCCAACTGAGCAGAAGGGTAGAAGTCAAGAACTTCTGATTTGTAATTCAATTTTTTTGGTTGTTTTGGCATATGCCCTGGGAAAATCAGTCTGTTGTGTCACAGCATAAATTGCAAATAATGCTCATTTCACCCAGGCAGTTTCTGAGATTGTTGATAGGGATATTTGCCAAGAGGTGTGGTGACTCATTTGATAGATCATGAAAAGTCTCCCATGTTTCTCAGCACTCTGGAGATTGGGCTCTTAATATACTGTTACTTAGAATTTCAAGAATATCAATATAAATACTTTTTGCATAAGCATTTTAAAACATACCATATAATTGGAGCAAAAATTAAAAAGAATGCCTGGACAGTATGTTGCATGTGTCAAGAAGGAAAAAAAAGGACTAGGTTTAATGTAAAAGAGTCATTTAATTCTAAATTGCCATAATTTTCCCACTGGTATTGCATAACAAAGAGATACATGAGGAAGATATTTATTCTAGTGTCAAGTATTAGTAGTGAAAGAGTCCTGAAGTTAGTGATAGATGTTGCCACAAAGAGAATAATTCCCAGTAATGCCACATTTACTACTCCTAACATGCATAATGCAGAATATATTACTTTCTCATATACATCTGACAGTGGAGTGTAGTCACTTTTTGTGTACCACTCAACCACTGCTTCCTGTCTAAGCAGAGGTTTGCCCAGACTTTTCCACATGATGGAACTTGCCTACAATTAGCATTCATGTTCAGATTTTTCTCAGTTGACTTCAGCACAGAATCTTGTCCTAATTTCTTTTGTCTGCCAATAATCAGAAAATGTTTACCCTATTGGAATGTATTTAACTTTTTCTGATTAACTCTACTTCTTTAGAAACACAATGGCGTTGCTCTTAAATATTATTTAGCACTGATATTTTGAATAAATACTCCATTTTACCTTTGCAAGTCTGTCTACCATAATAGTCAGCTGTCAAAACTTCCATATTAAAATTTGGCCTGAAAAATTAAAATTTTCATCATAATTTGCAAAAGCAAGATGTACAGTATTTATAACAGAGTTGACTGTTTTTATACAATGGATGTTTAAATTGTATCTCCACTAAAATCAGGAATAAAAACTTAGGACTAAAAATTTAAGTAGATAAATGCAACACTCAGCTTTTTCATCTGAAGTTCAAATTATAGACTGCCTATAGCATGAGCAGAATCAATGTAATTAATTGTCTCCAGTATACTCAAAGACCCTTAGCAGGAGAGGGTTCATAGAACCTGATGTACATTTAATAGAGTTGGGCCCTGTTTCTGAAACAAATTGCCTAGAACATTCAGAAGTAGAGTAGGGATTGTGTGATTTAATTGCATGGTTTAAATAATGTTGTAATAGTGTTGCTCTGTTGAATATTTTTTTAGGTTTGGATCTTATAAAGATGGACATAATTATGTGCCTATTCATCACTTTCATATGAGCACACCTAAATATTTTAAACGGACAAATTAAAGGAAGAAAATAGGATTATTATTCAGACCAACAAGAAAGGTTTGTTGCTTGAAACTGAATTGACAGCCAAAAAGACTACACTCTTTAAGGCTGAGCAACTCCCATACTGCACAACACTGTGAATGTCTATGTAACAGCTGGAGACTTCCTTCTTGAATGAGCTGCCATCACTGTGAGGGGGGGAAGATGCACGCATTTTGATAAACTGGTTGGCCAGATACCTGCTTTGTATGCCACAGAGCAAGGGTGGGAACCTGCTTTGGCAACAACTTCTTCAGCTTTTGTGAAGGTATCATGTATCATGACGTTTCAGAGTGCTATTGCTGCTACTGCAATAAAAAGATTGACCTAGGGCTTTTCAAAATAGGAATGGAACTAGTGTATTTTTTAATTGGGAATTATGCACTAAGTATGTGTTTGAAGTGTGCACCTTTTTGACTCAAACAGTATTTACATCTGCTGCTATTCTACATTTTATTCTTAAATGAGTTTTACAACAATTTGCAGATAATTGATGTCCATAGTGCTGGAGAAAAAGAGGTGACTTTTGTAGAGCTCATTTTATTAACTGGACATGAGACACTTCAATGCTTTTACAAAGGGAAGAGCAGAGTACCTCTGAATAATGATGGTTATGAGACACCTGCATGAACACACTGATGAAGAATTAAAAACAATCATGCTCAACATAACAAGGTTTCTGAGAAGGGAGAAAAGTAGGTGGTAACTTTTATTTAAAATGAACTGTAATAAAGGGGAAAAAGCTTTGTTTCTTTTCTAGCACTACACTTCTGTAGGACTTGAATAGAGGTGTTGCTTTTTTGACCTAGGCAGTGAATTCCCTGTTATGCCATGCACATGTGACACAATGTAAAATGTTGTGTCTTCTCAGGGTCTCTTGGCAATGTATTTTATATTTAGCTGCTGATCCTGCAGTATATGTGTAGAGCTTCCCTTTAACAATGAGGACATCTTCAATGCTGTCCAAAGGATGTTTCCTGCTTGTGAGAAGCATGTTAGATAATTTAAGTGACACATTCAGTTTGGAAACCACATTTGTGATGTTGGGATTTAATACTGTGTGTCTTTCCAGTCATATCTAAGCATACCATAACTAAGAGGAATAGGATATGTTGCAGGAGAGAGGATGGATTTCTTTCTCTCTCTCTAATTCTTTACCATATACTTTTAAGAAGAGCTTGAGCATACTCAATTTGATTGTTTCTCCATGTAAGCAAATACAGGATGGGTTTTCACCCGGGGTTTCTTGTTCTATGGAGGCAGGTAATTGCTGCCAGCACCACACTTGTTGCTCTGTTCTGATCATCCATCATTTTGCTCCCTTGTTTTTAGAGCTGTGTTTCTGAGAGAGAAACTGGTCACTGGCCTTTGTGGACAGAGGATATCTGAAAGCCATTTAAAAGTCTCAGTGGTTATGTATTCATCATCTCAGATGTAACTGACAATTAACCAGATATTGTTGAACTAATTTCTTACCTATGGGTGCTTTGTGTGTCTTTACAAGCCCTCTGAACTTGCTCTTTGTGTGACTTCCCAGCAAGACAGGATAAGTGATGTTGTGGAGAGATACAAATTACTTTCTTGCACTTTTAGCAGTTTTCTTCTGCAAATACCTGGTGATGTGAGCAGATTATTAATGTGAAATGCAAGAGACAATACATGTAAGTACAAAAAGCTTGAAAACTCCTAATTTTTTAACAACTAAAAAATAGGATGAGGATATTTTTCAAGAAGCCAGACAGCATAACATGACTTGCATAACAGATCAGATTATGAATCATATCTGTATGTAATCTTCAAAGTCTCTGAGCATACTTTGATGGATTTTTTACAGGATTTAGACATGCTCACCCTATTAGGAGGGTTTATGTTGACAGTGAAAAAAATCTTCAATTTGAGTATTCTTTTCTTCTAAGTAGCTTGTGTAGTTTAATGTATGTAATTAATAGCTAATATTTATTGACATTTGCATGATTTTATCAAGATGATTAAGAAAAAACATGATTACAAATAGTTTGTATACTTCTTCTACACCTGTGGTTAGAATTGGGAAGCTAAAACTTAAACTTTATTTTTCCTTACATCCACACATTGATCTAATCCCTTGATATTTAAGTGGTTTAGGAAAATGTGCATTATATATCTAAGTCACAATCATTGTTTCAAACTATGACAGAAATGTGCTAGAACAGGTCCTGCTGCAGGGGTGTGTGACTAATCTTTTAGTTTTCTAATCATACTTTCTTCATCTCAGCTTTCATAAGAAAGTATGTTATGAAAGAAGAAGTTTGTGAATATCTTTATGCATTCAGAGATTGCATGTAAAGAAAATAACATGTTAAATAAGCAGTATTTACTAAAGGTTTGAACTTTTGCTTGTGCTAAAAGGTCTAGATTACATATATCTGACTTCTAAATAATATATATTCTGTGGTACTCCAAATCCCATCCTCTGAAATTCTGTGCAGGTCTGTTGAAGTTGGTAGGAATGTGCAGGAAGAGGCAGCAGTACATCAGGGGCCTATCAGTGTGTACCTTGCAATCAAAAAGAACTCCAGGTAACATATATCAGAGCAACTTCTGAGAGTACTGAGAGCAGGGTGGAGACTGCAGTCTCCCCTTACATATATTTTCCTGCCTTGACTCAGGCACAGTGACTCTGGTGTTGCTACAGAGCACTCCAGAACCTGGGAGCTGCAGTTCAAACCTCTTGGGCTAAGAAAAACCCGAAACTGTTATTTCCCATTTTCAAAAACAGTATTGCAGCTACAAGCTGAGCAAAAGTTGAACACACCCTTTGGTTTTGAACCAGACTTGATGTTATTAAAACAAGTTGTTGCAGCTGAAGTGTACAGGTAACCAGTTCTCACCTGTCTCACTGGAACAGAGCTCTGAGAATGTTCATGGTCCTCTGCTGCTAGTGAGGGAGATTTGTGGCCCCAGAAAGGGGTGCTGGCTGTTTTGATGCACCCCCAGGATTCAGGAAGACATTCTTAGATGCTCTCAAGCTTGGCTGCTTAGAGTTGCCTCCTAATGAATGAAAAGAATGTAAAATTGAAAACTGAAGCTGAAAAAAACCCTATAACTGGAATGTAAGAATTTAAGTATCAAAAGCCCTGCAATGTGATTTTTCTCATGTATGTAAAATGATATTGGTTTGCAGGATGTTACAGAAGGACCTTTGGGTCAAAGCAATGTACTCGTGCAGCAAGTGTTAGAGAACAGACCTTGTCACTTCAACAGAGAACACAGTCTGGGTCCATGGACAAGGAAATTTAAATGAGCTGAACTGTTTTATGAGTAGTGCTTTGAAGCAGTTCATATAATCTGCAGCTCTACTTTCTGCCACTTGAGGTCCTCTTTTGTCCCTAATTGGTACAGTTTGCTGACACCAAGCAGGAATAACTCACAGGTGTTAGGTTTTTTCATTGCAACTCTGAGGGTGAAAAATCTTTTCAGAAGCATTACACAAATATGAGTTGATTTGGGTATCAGTTAACTCTTCATATCTGCAAATAATTTAGAACTGTGATTGCTGGGCTTCTTTTAGGCACTTTGTTTATTTTCTTACAATACCCTGCACTGTGCTTTGTTACTGCTTTATCTGCTTTCTTAATGTTCAGCAAATTCCTCTTTGTAATGTTTTTCATTTCAATACAATTCTCTTTCCCCTCTGACTTGTAAAACACATCATGGCATGTGATTCTGGTGCCTAAAATTAACTTTCAAGCTTGTTTCTAAGCAAAGCAAGATGAATTAAAGTATTCAAGAGATAAAATGGCTTTAGCAATCTGGAGTCTGATATCCTTTGGATACAGAGTTTCCTTTTGGAAATTCTTTCTCAGACACATCTGCGCTGTTTCTGATAGTGGAGAAGATATAACTAAGTAAATGGCTCCCCTTTCTCTTGTTATCCAGTATTTTTGATGGTCTACAATTGTTTTGGTTTTTTTTTTTAACGTGGTTGCTCTTTTAGCTATCAGTTAAAAAAGCAGTGCAAACATAAAAAAAGCAAACAATGGCAGTCTTTTTCAGGAAAAAAAAAAGAAGTCTGCAGTTCCAAGGTTGATCTAACAGTGTGCAAACTGGCAAATGCATTTACTGCCACTCTTCACTTCCATGGTTTGTTACTCCTCTCCTGTGCATTCATGGGAGCACTTGCACATATGTGTAGTAAGCCAGATTTGGATACTCAGCTGGCTGGGAAAACAAACAAATAAAGAAAACTTAAGCAAGTGTTGAAAGGTTTGTTTTGTTATGAGATTTTTTGCTTTTTGGGAGCATTGAGGACAGTCTTGCTCTTTGACCTACCTTGCTATTTAGCTGTCCAGGTGATTGCACTGGCACAAAATAAAGGATGCCAGGAGGGTTAGTATCAAGACACTAATGCTGGAACTGCTTAAGCTGTCTCAGTCCATGTGGTGGTTCCACCCTGGCTAGATTCCAGATGCCCACCAAAGCCACTCTGTCACTCTGTGCAACTGGACAGGGAGAGAAAATACAATTAAAGACTTGGAGGCTGAGATAAGAACAGGGAGAGATCACTCCCAGTTAGTGTCATGGGCAAAACAGACTTAAAATTAATTGAATTTATTGCAAATCAAAATCAGAGCAGGACAATGAGAAGTAAAAGAAATCTTAGGAGCACCTTTCTCCCACCCCTCCCTTCTTTCTGGGCTTAACTTTATTCCCAGTTTTCTACTCCTCCCACACAGTGGCTCAGGGAGATAGGGAATGGGGGTTATGGTCAGTTCATCATGTGCTGTTTCTGCTGCTGCTTCCTGCTCAGGGAGAGGAGTCCTTCAGCTGCTCCAGTGTGTGTCCCTCCCACGGGAGAGGGACAGTCCTACACAAACCACTCCAAGCTGAGCTCTTGCCATGAGCGGCAGTTCTTCATGAACTGCTCCACTCTGCCATGGGGTGCAGTCCTTCAGGAACAGGCTGCTCCAGTATGGATCTCCCAGAGGCTCACAAGTCCTGTCAGGACTCTGCTCCAGTGTGGGCTTCCCACACCTTTCTTTTGGGTATCTCCTGCTGCAGGGTAGGGTCTCCAGGTGCTGTGTAGATGGATTGCTGAACCCTGTGGAGCTCCATGGGCTCCACCACAGCCTGCAGGAGAATGTCAGCTCTGCCACCTGGAGCACCTCCTTCCCCTCCCTTGCTGACCCTGCTGGCTGCAGAGCTGTTGCTTTCAAATGTTCTCACTCCCCCCTTCTCCGGCCACCATTACATCTGCGCATTAACTTTTTTTTCCCTTCTTAAATATGTTACCACAGAGGCATTACCCCATCACTGATTTGTCTGTCTTGGAGCTGTCTGCCCTTGGCTCTGTCAGACATAGGAGAAGTTTCTAGCAGCTTCTCACAGAAGCACTCCTGAAATCCTTCTGCTATCAGAACCTTGGCAAGCGACCCAACACCACGATTGATTAGCCATGATCTGTTTATCTGCTCTATGTAAAGTGAAGCATTTCTACATTTTATAAACTCAGGCTTTATAAAGGAAATACAGGCCTGATTTTGTAGCATCTGTTGGCTTGGAGACCTCCATAGTGGTTTACAGCTAGTGGTAACAAAGGGGATTATTTATAACTTATTGAGGTGCATGTTTTAATGGGCCTTGTTCTCATGGGGCAGGCTTCTTCTGGCTCATGCATGAATCCCCTGTTTAGCAGGCAGAAGCTAAGAAAACAGTAAATGTTTCCCTCTGGATTTCTTTGCAGATCTCATTTTTAAGGGTCAGGGATTATACTTGTGCATTCAAAAATATATGGAAGTTTTGCCTGTCAAACCTATTTGCTTTACAATCTAGAATGAAAGTAGTTACAGAAGCTATAGTCTAAGGAAATATTTAGCTATAGTCTAAGTAAATATTTTTAAGGCCAAGGAGTATCTTTCATTTTAGACTAATATAAATGGGGGGAAAGTACAAACCTTTCTGTCTTCACATACAACCAAAAAGGGGTTTTCTGTGCTACCTTTCTTTACATCTGTATCAATTTACAGCTTTGTAAGGGATGGAAGAAATTTTCTTTTTGAATATGTTTTTATTCTGAACTAGCAGCCTGCATGCTTTTTATGGTCAAGTGAACAAACAGACACCCCTAAAGGAATTGTTCCTCTTAAACCAGAATTAGATCAGATGAACTGCTACTCAGTGGTGCCCCTATTGGGTATAAGAAATTGGGATGACACATACTAATGTGAATGTCTGGCATGTGGGATGTTATAGAACTACCAAAGAAGTGAAACCTAGTTTGCATTGCTTTATATTTTTTTTGCAGAGGTTTCACAGAATCACAGAATATTCTGAATTGGAAGGGACTCACAAGGATCACAGAGTCCAGGTCTCAAGTAAATAGTTCATATGGGGACTGATCTCCAACTTTAGTGTTATTAACATCAACTAACTGAGCTCAAGAAAAGATGGTGAAAATAGGAAAATATCCTGAGACACAGGCAGGAAGTTCTACAGAAATAATTTCAACAAGCTAGTGAGTAAGTGAGGATTTCAAATAATGTGAGCTTTCATTGCTCTGACATGGGTTTTAGTGCCCAACTTTTGAAAAGTGGATTCATTTTATTGTGAATCAATCTCTGTAAAACAGAAACAGGCAGTGGAAAACAAGCAAAATAAAATCACCTACACTTGCACATTCTGACTCACTGAGTAGGGCAAAGCTTACAAAAAACCCCAAAGAAACACAAACAGGTCTGTGATCAATTAATTCAGGACTGTATGTTAATGCATTAATCCAGAGGGACAATTACCTTGAATCTGGCATTACTTCACGTTCGTAGTCCTTGACTTTATTTTAACTTAACCTTTTAGCGGGAGGGTTTTTTCACTACTCAGTTTTTTCTAATGCTGCACATACGCTGCTCTAGCGGTCTCTGCACCCGTGTTCCAGCGGCGGGAGGTGCCGGGGCCGGGTTCACCCCGGAGCGCCCCGGGATGCTGCGCTCGCAGGCCGAGCAGCAATGACCGGCAGGGAGCCTTCCTCCCGGGCTCGGCGATGGCGACCTGTCCTGCGAGGGCAGGGGAAGGAGGGAGGGAGGCTCCATGCAGTACATTTCCAGGATGGAGAACAATACTGAGGGCAGGAGCCGCTGCCACCGTCCCGCACGGAGCACCCCTGGTGGCCCCAGGTATGCCCACAGCCCATCCTGCCGCTGCTTGACCTGACACTTGTGTGCGTTCGGCTGGCGTTGGCAGCTTGCCATTTTTCTCCCTTGGAAGAGGGGGATGGAAGAAAAAAGGAAATCGTTCCAGGCTGGCCGGTGATTTGGCCGCACCGCGCGGGGATCACTGAGCAGAGGGGAAGTGCCGCAGTCCGGCCCCCCCCCGACCGGGGCACGCCCCGTCCGCGGCCCTGGAGGGCGGGGCAGCCCCACAGGCCACGCCCTCTTCTCTAGCTCAGCCAATCGCATCAGTGCATGGGCGCGGCCCTTGGTCCCCATAGCCAATCAGCGCCACGGGTGACACAAAGTGCTGCTCTTTGCACGCGCTTTAAAGGCCGGGAAAAACTGGCAGCGCCGGAGTCCAGTCAGAGCGGAGAGGGGCGTGGCCAGCTCGGCCTTTTGCCCAATGGAAGGCCGGGGCGGAGGTGCAGGGCAGGCGGGGGGAGAGTGGCAGCAGCCTCACCCAGTAAGAGAGCGAGACTCGCCGCGTCCCCCGGCAGCTCGGGCCAATGGGCGCGGACGGTGGGCGGGGCAGGGGTGTCTGTGCCCAGGCTCTGGATTGGGAGCAGGGCAGGAGCCGGGCCGGGCTGGCAGCGTGTGCAGCGCTGCACGAAAATGCACTCGGATGCCGCCGCTGTCAGTGAGTAGCGCCACGGCCGGGCCCGGGCCCGCCGCTCGCCCCGCTGTCCGACCGAAAGAACCGCCCGGCTGGGGGCGGCTTCTCTTGCCCCTGAGCCGTGAGGCTTGGCCGAGCGCGCCACCGGGACTCCCGATGCCGGGAAAGGGTTCAGGCCCGCGGGTGCGGGACCGCCGCGGAGCGGGGCGGTGTGTGCGTGCCTGGTGGCGGGGCCTCCGCGGGTCGGAGGGAGCCCCGCGGCTCTCAGCGCGCTCCCCCGGGGGGCGGGGGCGAGAGCGGGCGGGGGCAGCAGCACCGGAGAGGGCCGGGGGCGCTCGGAGGGTGTGACGCAGTTTGCCCATCCCAGCTGGTGAGCGGGTGAGGCTGCGGCCGGCCCTCGTGGCCGGCTGTGAGAGAGCCGAGATTGCCGAGGGGAGCGCGGGCCGCGGAGCTGCGTGTGTAAGGGGAGACGGACGGGGGTGAATTCAGCGGGTTCCGCCGGGCTGGTGCGGGAGAACCGTGCTGCTTGTGCGGGGGACTCGAGCCGCGGCGCATGGTGGGAGGTGAAGTCCCTACGGCGGTGGCCCCACGCAACGGGGGCGGCGGGAGGCGGCCTGGCGGACTACAACTCCCAGCGGGCCCTGCGGCGGCGCGGCGCGCTGCCCCCGCCCCGCGGACCCCCGGCCGGCCGAGCCGTCCCCGCCCGCCCTGGGCAGCACGGGGGCATCGCGCCGCCCGTTCTGGAGGAGCGGGGCGAGGGCTTTGTCTTCGCAGTCGAGTTTCTGGCTGCGCGTTCCGAGCAGCAGGGACCGCCTGCTGTAGGCGGGGTGCGCGGTGCAGGGGGTCACGCAGCGGCGTGGCCGTGGGGTGGCCGGGGTTCAGGGACAGGCACCGTCCGCTGCAGGGACCTGGCGGTCGTCCCGAGCACACCGCTGTCCTGCTCAGCGGTGTCCCTCTGAAACCTCCCGGGAACGTGTTCTCACTGCGAGAGGATTTGCAGCTCTGAGATGCTTTATTACTGTAGAACTTGCTTGTGGGAAAGATAATGAAAATTGGAGCTTTGATCGTGCGTTAGGCAATGATGGTCCGACTTTTGGACAAAGTCCTGAAAGCAGTGCGGGAAAGAAATGCTGCATAATGCCTGGATTTTCTTGAATCCTCCTGTGTCTCTCAGAATGAGATCTCGTACAGGGGCAGCCTGGTAAAGGCTCTAAATCATAAGGTTATATCATTTTTTAGTAGTTCTGGTTTATTTTACCTTTGTATTTAGGGGTCATTATGTGTTGATGGTGAAGGCTGCCATTAAAACAGAAATGATTGCCTCAGAAATAGAAGGATAATTATTCTAGAAAATGCCTTCTGTTCAGTGTCTTTTGTCATATGCCCTGTCAAAAAAAATGCAGGTCCTCATTATATACACGTGTGAGTTGCAGTTACAAATATTCCGGGGCTCCCTCATGTAGGGCGATTTGGCGACATAATGATTTTTAATTTTTTTAAAATTTAGCTTGTCTTCAAAAAACAGTAAGAGTAGTCTTCCTCATCCTTCAGCTGTTACTGGCTTTTCATTAACAGTGTGCTGTGGAGTTATCGAATCTTGTGCCTCAAATTTTTTTTTTTAATTGCATATGTGTTATTTTAAATAGATATTTTTTCCTAATTTAATTTCATTATCTGTAGCTTCATAGTGGTTGGGTTTTTTTCATTGATCTAAATGAGCACTTCTTGAAGCAAGAAGTGTTCATAGCATAGTTTTGCACATACAGGAGCTGGCTTATGGTAGTTTCTTGACTGAAGGTTTATTTTGAGCCACTTTTTTGATCCTTCTTAGTTCTTATGCTGTAAACTCCATTAATATGTTTTTGCTCAGTCTGAGTTTTACTTTCTGGATACACACCATTATATAAGGAAATCGGCTTTGCTTTTTTCTATTGAAGATGCTTGCTTAAAAGTTTCTTGTAGCTCCTGTAGCTATAATTGGAAAAGCCTTCTCTGTATAAGACCATGTAATAGGTTGAATTAGGCAGGTAAAGTTTTGTTTTACTGCTTCTCTTCATTCTGTTGTATCAGGGTGAGCTCTTATTTGTGTAATTGCAGCACTTCATTTAAATTTATTTTTGTCTGAGTACTTTTTGTGCTCTTAGTGAATTATTAATCCCGTGTTTTCTTTAATTCCCCTCCTCCCACACTTTCTTTGCAGGTACTGAAAGCAAAGACTTTGGGCTTTTTCAAAGCATTAGTTCCTAGTTTTGTTTGTGTCTTCAAGCAGAAGAAGATAACTCGCTTAATTTGTCTGTCTTGGTGCTTGCCAAAAAGCATAGCATTAGGAAGTACAGTACATCCTGTGAAAGTGTTCACCTCTTGTATCCAACTTTAATATTAGAGCATTTAATAGTGTGGTTATTTCTTCTACAGGAAGTAAGACTACTTAACAGGGGCTTGAAGCAGAACCCTTAGATTATATGTGCCAGCATTTTTGTTGTACTCTCCAATTAAATTGTTTTATTTACAGTCATGGTCTGATGTTAAACAGAATTTTTACTTTTGGCTCATAAAGAGATGGGAACAAGTACCAGTTCATTCAGTGAGGGGCATGTGTATATACATATAAAATTGTGTGTATGTAGATGGCTATATATATTTATATAGGGTTAGAGGTGCAAGGCTTTAGCTCATCCTGGGGAACTGGCTGGTGTGGCACACTTGATGCAGATGTGTCGCTGCCCAGACTGTGGGACTGGGTCTGCTCATTACTGCTCATTAGCTGCAGATTGCTGCTTCCCTGCTCTGCTGGTAAAGTGGTTTGTAGGAGCACCCTCTAATCCACTCAGTCAAATGTACCTGGGTTAGCTCTTGCCACTTACTTAAATTGTCTCAACTGACCGGTTGATTTCTTGCCTGAAGTGGGTTAGGGAACGTGGCCATGGCCTGTGCTGCTGGCAGGGCTGTGGGTCAGTCACTTTTGGCAGGGAGGAAGAAGCAAGCAGCGGGACAGTGATGCCTTTGGTGGCATAGCTGTTTCTAGGCTGTTGCAGCTCCATCCTGAGCCACATTCCAGATGCGCACAGTGCTGGATACCCTACAGCAGGTGCTTGATAGGGTTGCATTTCTCCTGAATTAGCTAGAGCACAAGATACAAAGTTTGTATTAGCTTTGTGCCCTTTGTAGGGTGCCAGGTGACACCTGGCATGAAGTTAAGAGTAATGCTTGCAAACAGCTCTTGGGTCGTGGCAGCCAATGATGCAAAACTAGCTCACTGACACTTGTTTGAATTAATCTGATGGTAGAATAAGTGTTAGACTGGATGAACACTTGCCATCAATGGAAGTAGATGTTTTGCACCAGAAACCCACTTAGTGTTAGTCTTTGCTATATAGCACAAAACACCCAACCAAAATCACCTCCTTCCAAGCAAAGCCAAATCCCGCCATGAGCCAGTTGTGCAGAGTGTTTTGTCCTGTATGTTAGTATAGGAGAATTAGCCTAGCTCTTATTTGTTCAATTTAAGGTCAATGGAAATGTATTCAAACTAAAGTAGCAGTTACACAAATTTTGCACTGTTTAAATTGCTCTAAAATTCTTAAGTAGCATTAAACTGCTGTAGATCTTTTTGTAAACAAGCCTTCAGATTAGGATACTGCAAAAACACCTAGGTAGAATAAAGATTTGTTCCTATGGGGGCAAGAAAGAATTATGCTTTTTACTTTCTATGCAGCATGCAGTGATCTTAAAGTATTTTGTTGCAGTCATTCTGAGTGGTGCTACCAAACATTAAGAGTTGAATGTGAATGTTTACTTTTGAAATATTTTAGAGTACGTTTAGTAACTCCTACCGTATTTTTTTGCTTGGATTTGGGTTTTCTGTAGGGTTTTTCATTTACTAGCTTAAGTCAGACTGTGTTTTGCTTCAGAACATTTTAGGCTGTTGTGTTTGCAAAATTTACACAAATTTGCAACTGTGGGTTTTGGATACTGCTGGTGTCAGCAGTAGCTCTGAGCCTGGTGCAGTTCTGGGTGCAGGCAGGCAGGAGAAACATTCTGTAGTATCCTGTCTTCAGCTTTAATGGCTAGGTCCTGATGCTCCTCGAGATAGCTTGGATCATCCCATCTAATTGCCTGTCCTTGCTTTGCAAGCTGGAATTCACTTCTGTTTTCCTTACTTTCTGAATCATGCCCTTTATTTGACCACACCAAATCAAGGGAGACCCTGCTTTTCAAGCCTGTTCTCTGCCTTCCTTGACCCAAGGCTTGTTGTCCCACGATGGACTGGGAGAAAGGATTCTTCTGCAGGGTGGCCCTGCTATAGGGTGTCACTGCCTGCAGGGATGCAGCTACAGACACACTGGAAATAGATTTTTAATCCTGTCTTTGACAGGAATGCAGAGTCAGCTCCTGTCTGCTGTGTACTGCAATTTGGGACTCTCAGTCTTCAGGTGTGTTGTTAAGATTTTGTGTAAATAAGACTGATGTACATTTTTCTTTTGCCTTCTGTATTTAGTAATGAATACAAAAATTTTGCTTCCTGGACATGAGCATTGAGGGCTTTCACCAAATGTAGGTTTCAGATCATTAATCAATTCATCATTAATCAATGTAAATTGTATTGCTGTTAGGATAATTCCATAAGTAGACTACAGACTATAAAATAGTATATTTTGTAGAAGATTAAATGATTCTTTTTTGAGTAAGTAAAGTTTATTTAAAGCTAACTCAGACAGCAGAACTTTGAACTATTGTTGCTAGTACTACTACAAGTTGTTTTTTTTTTTCTATCTCTGTTACTTGAAAGCAAGGAAAACAATTGAATAAAAGCCTAAGCATGCTATTTTAATTTTTAGATATGAGTTTGCCTGATGTGTTTTCTGTTAATTTTTTTTCTGAGAAGTTTACAGCTGTATTTTAGCAGTAATAAGAATTACTACTATGTTATCACTACTGCTATTTCTATATTTAAATTTTAATATTGTATATATGGCATATCAATTTGGGACAACTATTTTAGACCTATTGTTAAAGTGAGATTTTGTATAGATTTTCTATTTGCTTAAAAAAAAAAGCTTTTAAAAGAAACTTGGAGTCAGCTGATCTTGTTTACTACTATTGTTAATTTCTTACTAGGTTTTTAATAGATTTTACTGCACCTTGTAGCTGTGTTTTGTCCAAGCTTTAAATTTCCACAGCAGGTATTTTTCCCCCCCCTTGGTTTTCAGATATTAATTTCAATAGTTTGGCAACACATTGCTCCTTCTGATTAAAAAATAGAAAAAATTGGGATTTGATCTCTAAAGTTTTTTCATTTCAGATAGGAAAGTAGAGTATTTGAGTCTAGTTTACCTGTATACTTTGCTTATACTTAAGATACATTGAGTTTCTTGTTTTTCTGTATTGTATTTCATGTATGCATTAATGGGAGGGTGTAGAATGTTTTTTCTCTAGTTTGTTATGGAAGCAAGGTAGCTCTTGTTTCTTTTACCTCTCTGTAATTCTCAGGTCCATAGTTTAAACCTTAACCTACAATATTCTGAAAATTATTTTTAAACTATTTTCTTTTTAATGTTAAATAATATATAATTGACTAACCCAGCCTTTAACCGTTAACATTGTGTTAATCACACACTGCCGACAATGTTTAAATTCCATTAACCTAGGTTGTCTCTGTCATTCCTTTCTGGGTTCTGGATTTGCAATTATTTTACTCAGATTTTTTCTTTTAGCCATTGCATTCTGAATTACTGCAAAGTATTTAATGCCATCTGGAATTTTCATTGCTTCAGACCTCACTGAAGATCAGCTACCTTTTGCATGAAAACTAATTTAATCAACAGAATACATATGCTTGTTTGACATATACCCCTTAAAGTCGTAGCAAACTTTCCACATATCATCTTTCACTATTTACAAAGCAAGCAGATTTCCTTCTTCTGATTGGAGGTCAATGAGCTGTGTGTTCTGTCAGAATCTTAGAATGGCTGGAATTGGAAGGGACCTGAAAGATAATCTCGTTCCAATCCCCCTGCCATGGGCACCAGTACCTTCTACCAGGACCAGGTTTCTCAGAGCCCCATCCAGCCTCACACTTCAGGCTTGGGGCCTCCACAGCTTCTTTGGACAGCCTGTGCTAATGTCTCACCACCCTCACAGTAAAGAATTTCTTACTAATATCTGATCTAAACCCACTGTCAATTTGCAGACATTCCTCCTTGTCCTGTCACTATGTGCTCTTCCGGAAAGTCCCTCTCCAGCTTTCCTGAAAGTCCCCTTAAAGTACTGTAAGTGCACTATAAGTGCTGTGAGATCTCCCTGGAGTCTTCTGTTCTCCCCACTGAACAAGCCTAGCTCTCAGCCTTTCTTCATGGTTAGCTGTTCCTCCAGTTGCCCTTTGTGACCTTCCTCCAACACGTCCATGTCTTCCCTGTGCTGAGGACCCCAGAGCTGGATGCAGTTTCTGTAGGAAAAAAAAATAATTCAGACCAATTCATGTGCTTTGAAACTCTTGTCTTTAGGTGAAAAATAGCTTCAGACATGGTGCAATTATTTGTGTCAGGCTCATCCAAGCAGCTGTGGAGCTTCCTGTGATGTGTTGCTCCTCTCGAGGTGGCACTGGCAGGGACAGGTGGATTAATCAAACACATTGCTGCTGCTGTTGTCCTCCCACTTCAGAAGACCTTTCCTGTTTCTTCCTCTAACTCAGCTTGTGTTGCAGCTCCTTGGTGATCTGATTCAGAGCACTGGGATGGCAGGGTTTGTTTGTTTATTCTGTGGGTTAGATTCCAAGTGTAGTGGGCTGACCAAGAAGGGGATCAGCAGGCACAGCTTCGGAGGCTGGATAAGCATATGGGGAAAGTTTGGGAAGGGCAGGGGAGAGAGTGTGTCCCTAAAGAATACATTTGCAACCAGCTGTCCAATAGCTTGCCATCTTGACCACTGTTGATCGATGCTATTTTTGCTAATTTCTCAAATAGTGTTGTTTGAGCATGGGAACTATTATTTTTTTGATTTTTCTTAGAAAAACCCAAAACCCAATCTTTTTCAAAATAGGCTTTTTCACAGTGGCATAGGATACTTTGTGTATCATTCTTGAAATATAGATAAAGCAAACACTGACTCACTGACCAATTCACAGAATAACCTGAACTGTAATTTAACTCCCCTAACTTAACGGGTGCTCCTTGTGTTTGCTTTTATAACTGTAAAAGAAACTTGTTTTAGCTAATATCCCTACACTGTGCAAGCTTTCCCCGTGAGAGAAAAAAAACTTTGGACTCCGGTCCTCCATATTCAAATGGTGGATGGTGTGATATCTCTTGTAATAGAACTGGAAAATATGTTGGTATAACCCTGCTAAGTCCATCATAGTTATGGATCCTATTTATGAAGCAGCATCTTAAAATTGTACAGATATTTCCAGCGGACATGTAAAACATACTGGCATGAACTGTGTGTTTTAAAGTGCCTAGGAATGGTTTGTTTCAAAGGTGATACCTATATATATAATCCTAATGTTAGAGCACTTTTTCAACCATTTTAAGAGTGCTATCTGAAGTTAATATTAGATAAGAATAAATAAATATTTGCTTAGTGTTCTCAGCTTCTTACCCCCAGATATAACTGGTTTCTCTAACCACTCATGTTCTTTGTAGATTTTAGGCTAAGCAGCAAGGGAAACTGTAAAATTCATATTCCAGAAAGTTTAATCTGATCTGCCTGTTAACAAATCAAATCTTATCTTTTCATCCTGCCCTCCTCAGAACGGCTTTAATGTTCCCTGTTGTCCTCGTCCCTGTTTGCCCCCCTCTCCTTCTGTTTTTTTTTTTTCTCATTGCTTTATATTGAATTGAGGATTGACCAAGATACTCAGGATTATTTTTTTCTTGCAGAATGGTTCTGCTTAGTATTGTTTGACTAGCAAAAATGGAACTTTATTGAGCTCTTAATGCAGGAAAAACTCTAGCACCCTGTTCAAGGTTCAAGAGTTTCCTATTGTAGCTTGGTAAGAAGATCTAGATTGTCTTTGACTTTGTATATATAAGGTTAGCTGAAGTTGGAAATTCCATCTCTGCTGCTTCTGACTTAGAGCAATTTTATTGCTGTGGTGGACTGGGGACAACACGTTAAGAAATAGCTAGCAATTAATTAGATGATACTCTGGCTAACATAATAAATGGCATGTATAATTTCTAAAAGTATCTTTTTATTTTTTTTAAATTCCCTGTGATAAGAGAATTCCACAGGGATGTGTGTAACAAGTACACTTGGAGCAGGCAGTTTTTCAGTTCCACTTGTTAACTTCATAGCAGTGTGCTTCACTGACTTGGCAGTCGGTTGTTTAATGATGACCCTTGTTTATCTGGGTCATCTTAAGTGTATCTTGAGAGCATTCCTTTGAAATACTCTGGATGGAAATAAGGGAATTATTTTTTTGACCTTGCATCTTGCATCAGCTGCTGGGCAAAGCCAAATTAAATGTCTCCTATTAGAAATGCTTTAGTGCGTTAGCTGGGTAGTGACGCTAGGCACATGCAGAAGCTTTTCACATACAGAAGTTTGCTTGGAGTACTTTGCTTATCATACAGTACATTTCTCTAGAGTGTTTTGGCACATGAGTTCTAGTGGGGTAGCTAATTTATTTTTAGTTTAAATGGAGATATTCTGTAGTAGTTGGCTGTCTTTAAGCCCTCTCAGCTGGTTTGTGTTCAGTTTCTGAGATTCTTTTTGGTTTGCCTGCTGTCTAGCTGGATCTCAGTTGTTTTTTTTGTGAATTAGTTACTTTCCAGTTTTGTTCTTGCCACATTCCTAGCAAAAATAGGGAATTCAAAAGAATAGAGAAAAATCAGTTTCTCGCTCTTTAGCAACTGAAGCAAACTCAAGTGTTTTCTATTTGGAGCGTGGAAGCAAAATTACCATCTATGCTATGGCTTCTTCCAAGAAGTGTCAGAATATTTCATTATCAGTTTTTTTTGTCTCTTGTCTTAACAACTGCTGTATTGTAACCTTTGGTTTGTTATTTAAAAGCCATGTTTCAACTGTGCAAGTGTATTCTAGTCACTTATTTTTGCAAGGAAATTAGCATAAAGGCAAGTACGTGTGTGTTAATAAAATCAGATTTTTTTTAAGAACCAGGATTTTTATTAATGATTTTAGAATGTTACATGGTACTTAACTTGGTTTTGGAATGGATGAAACAGAAGGACTGGGTAACATGGAAGTTATAATGATTCCCAATATCAGGGGAAAAGAAGTTGTAATTTTTTTTTTAAATTCAGCTATAGTTAGCTATACTTCTGTTCTGCTGAGAATCATCCATGTCTTAAGAAATATACATGTGATATCTTTTTGCAGATTTCAATTGTTCTACTCAAGTGTTGAAAATGTCAGTGCTGAAAAAGTTGAGATTACTTTTAGTTTAAAGTTCTGTGATGATTTTATTAAATAGCCAGAATGCGGGAAGATCGTGACTGCTGCATTTGGAAATCAGAAATTTAAAACCCTTTTTTCTTCTCCCCTCTAGATTTTCAACTGAATTCTCATCTATCAACACTGGCAAATATTCACAAGATTTACCATACCCTCAATAGGCTGGTAATGACTTGCCATTTTCTCTTAGCAGAATAGCTAAGGCTTTGGTCCAGAATATTTCATGATTGAAATCATTAAGTGATTACATTTCTAAAAATTATAACTGCTTTGTTTTATGAAAGGCTATTGGATTTGAATTGGTGAAGAGATAAGCAGTATTAGTAAAAGGTGAAAGATTTTACTCCAGAGGTCAGAGTGGAGTTTGAACTTTGAACATTGGATTTAGATGTTGCCTCATACAAGAAGCTTTCTTGGATACATTAAGTGATGGTAATCATCATAGTTACCCAGTTTCTTGCAGTTCTTCTGGAAAACATATTGAATGAGCAAGCTGTCCTTTTACACCCATGCAAAAAGTGAAACAAGGTTTTTGTGAAGACTCTTCCTGCTTATGTGCTGTGCATTTACATTTGTTTTATTGCAACTATATCTGGAAGTGGTGATATGGCTTCTGTGTGTACACTGTAAATTTAGTGGAAAAGACCCTGCCTGAAGAAGGGGATAAATTCATTTCCAATGTTTCAGATGGTTTTTAATCAGTTTTCTTTAAAACACATATGTATGTTTATCCTTAAGCAAAGCCATTTCTGTGCTAAGGGGTAAATTCAGTCTTTCTAATGCTGCATTTATTGGAGGAATTATTAAGTAAAATAATGCCAATTTCCCACCTGATGGGTAAGTATTTCCACTCTTGAAATAATTTGATATGTTTTTGATTGGAAAAAACCTCAAAAATATTTATCAAATTCAATTTACTTGAACTTGGTAGATAAATGTGCAGGTGTAACTTTTTAGGTAAATATGGGCTGAAAACACAAAGTCTACAATCTTAGGTAGATGATCCTTAAGTAATTAGGATGAATATTACTATCAAGTAAAAGTTAAAAATAGTACAGGGGAATGAAGATCACTGTCTTGTTTAACTGTGTCCTTCCTTTTTCTTGCAGAATCTGACAGAGGACGTTGGTCAAGACGATCACCAGACAGGTATTTAATAGGGATGGAGTAAAAATAGATGGAAACAGTTCAAACACGCTTTATTAAGCAAGTCTCTCTAATATAACTGAAAATGATGTTTTAGAATGCTAAAGGAGTTTTAGGAAACAAGTGTCTGGGTTTCTTAGTTTTTTTCAAAATAGGTGTTTGTGCTTTTAATTTATTGAATTATGAAGGACTTGAACAGGTATCAGCAGTATCTGTAATTTTACTGTCTCTTAGTTTAGAAGACTTAATAAAAAATTCCTCTCACTCCTGGGACTCAGCCTGATGGGCCACAGAATATCTGTGTTCTTACAGTGTTTTGAGTCTTGAAAGAGCATTAGTGAGAACAGAGCAGAAGCAAAACCTCTTCTGGCTGTTGTGATACCTGTGACTGAGTTTAAATGCTGTGCTCCAAACAACCAGCATTTTTCTTGACTGATTCTGATGCAGGTTATTTCTGTTTCTTGTGCAGATTTTCAGTCAGTGTCTGAGTACTATCTATTTTTGAGATCATATCTGTGTTTTGTTCCATGAAGTGTCATCATTTTTTCAGGCCTTCTTCTCAGGTGCCTGATACCAGCTTCCTGTCATTCTTGATTTGTCAGCATTTGAGCTTTGTGACTTGATGTTTTGCAAGGGTTCTTACCTCCTTTTGCACTGCCTTCAAGCCCTGATCACTCACTCAGCAGAACTGTTCTTCAAAACTGACCATGTCAGTCCTACCATCTGACTCAAAGCTTTTTCACTGTCCTGAGGTGATGGCTATATTTGCTGATGTTACCTTGAGCATTTAGCAAACTGGAGAGAGCTGTCAGCTCCTCCTGGAGATTTCTGCCACACACTTAGAAATCTAGCACACTCAGCCTAGAGCAATGAGAAGAGATGCATAGGACTGCATTGCTTGGGATTGGACAGAGCTCACTTAGGGATTATGCACCCTCCTCTGTACAGCAGCAGGTCACTGTTTCAAGCTTGAACTCTTCTTACCCTAACCACAAAAGGCTTCTCTGAAATACTTTCCTTCAGTGTGGTTAGTGATTTGATACTTGAAATTAACTCATTATGTCAATGAAAAGCCTCTGAAAAAGAGCTTATGACCAATAGTTGAAGACAGAGATTTTAATGTTCATAATTTAGAACTGATGTCCTCTCCCATCTTGTGATGGAGACTTGGTATTTTTTCCTATGTGTCCCAGGTGCTCTAAACTGATATCTAAGCTTCATACTGATTTCCTGTATGAAATGTGTTCTATAATCTTTGTGTACTCTTGATCACCAAGACCTGTTGTGAAGCATTGAGGTAGTCCCCTTCTGTCACTAATGAGTAAGTGTTGATGTCCTTGAGGTGTTTGGAATTTGTCTTACCTCTTGCCTAGCACTTCTGTCATAAAGTATAAGAAATTAACCTTGGTGCTCTCATTACCTGTATTGGAAGGTGCTTGAGCACATTACCATCAGTGTCAGTACAAAACTGTTCATCAAAGCCAGTATCCTATTGCCTGCACACTGTTGTTTGAATTAAGCTGTTTCAAAAGTGTAAATGTGCCTGTTGAATGAGTTGGGAGACAAAATCCCAGTAAAGGGTGCAGTTTTTTTGCAATAGCTGTAAAACCTTTCAAACCAGAAACAAATATGAAATGAGAACCACAAGTAAAGGTTGATAATGCCAGGTTGATTCCTCATCTTCAGATATTATTTGCACTATTATGCTTCTGCCCTATTTTATGTCTCCTTGTAGGAAGAGATGAAGCCCAAATGTTTACATAAGTTCCAGCATGTTCAATTTAAATGTGTATTTGGTTTTTTACTCAAATGAGGACAAATACACATGCAAGGAGCTATTTTGGCCCTCATGAATGTAGTACAGTGAGGTCTTCTGTTTCTGTTTTGTATGGAACTTGACACTTCTGAAACATCTTACTTGGAGAGACTGGCATAAATCTATAAAGTTACTTTTGAAAAATGTTTGATTTCAATGTGCCTAAACTTGTGGAACTTCTGTTTTCCAGTAAGAAGTTGTCAAGACCTATTAATTTTGTTGCACAATTTATAGAACTGTATAGGTGCTGTAAATTTGAGATTCTGTGTCTAGAACTCATTTGAAAGTCAGATTAAGAACTGTTGCAAAAGGTTTTAGTGTTGCCAAACCCATGTCAAGGTTTTTTATAGTTCCGAGATTATTTTAACCCTAAATCTTCTGACCCAGGCCTTATTCTTAAAGATTGCTGTTCGTTTTCTGACATAATTATCTGGATTATTGTCATTAGGTTGTGGACTTTGTTTTTGGGATGACTTAATGTATGCTTATCTAAATTGGATTGGGATTTCTAAAAGCTATTTTAAAAAATCCTAGTTTTAGGTTAATATTTATTAATAATAGTGTTAAGTTTTAAATGCGTATCACATTTACTTCAAAGCAGTTTTTGTAAGCTAACAAAAAATGTATTGGATGTCTAAATTACTTAGAAGCAAATTGTATCTTTTCTAAGTATTAGCCAGATTGCCTGTCTGAAACCAGGCCCTAAAACACCAGTGAACTACAGGGAAGTGGCAGTTTCAGAATTCCTTCAGTGATTTGAGAGCTAAGATGAATCTTGTTTCAAAATTCTGGTCCCCTACAATGATTGCAGTCTCATGTGCTATAATTCAGTATGCATATCTGTCTGAAAAATAAGATAGACTTCAACTGTCTCACGGGCTTTGCCTTTTCACCTGTTTGTAGGTGTAAGAACAGCAGGCATTCAGATTCTGTAAACAATTTCTTTTTCTTTTAGTATGTATATGCATTAACTTGGAAAACTTACATTGGAAATAATAGTTGTTTTTCTGTTATAACTACAAATCTAGCAGCTTGTTAATAGCTTAAAGTCATGATTTGGTAATTAAATTGTGACTTACTTATCCAGACTAAAAAGTCTTTAAAATATGCTTCTTGTTGTCACCTGGCTTGTTTAAAACAGGGAGGTACCCTCTTCAACAAAAAGAAAGCTTCATTGTGGTTCATTAATCTTTGGAGTGAGAGAAATTGCTTTTGTCTCTGCTGGTTTTTTCTTTTGTTAGGTTACAGAAGAAACCCCTCTTGAGTCCAGAGCAATTCTGTAGTGTAGCATTCAAGACAGAGAAGATGATTTTTCCTTTTGCAACAGCATTGCAAGTTGTTTAATGTTTTGATGAGTATCTTAGCTTTCTCATCTTGTGTCTGAAAACTGATGATTGTAGCTATGCTTGTGGTCGTTTTGTTGCATTATTAAGTGATCAGCTGTATCTTCCCAGTTGCTTCAGCATTCATAGTTTCTAATTATTTTTCCTTTGAAGCGTCCTTCTACTGAAGCATCAGAAGAGTAGGATTCCTCACGGGCTTTAGCTAGAGAAGGTGAAAGTGCCATGCCTGTAAATAATTTCCGTAGGGACACAGCTTGTAGAGTTCTTCTTTATTGACTTTTTTCTTTTTTTTTTTTATTCTGGTTTTGTTGCTATTCTAGGGCTGTCCCTCTCTTGTGGGTTTTATTTTATATATTGTTTTAAATTTCCTAGGATGAATTTTAGCTCTTGAATTGATACTTCCATTTGGAAGCTTTGTCTCCTGCAAATTTGGAAGTATTCAATAGGATGTTTGGCAAACAGCATTTAAACTTGACAGGCTGGTGGTCTATTCAGCAGCCATTTGGAGGCTCTACCTTGCAAATGCTAGCTTCAAGTGTCAAAAAACCAGTGAGAACTAGGAGGGTTCTGCCAATCTTGAGTTGAGGCCTAGGAGTGAGAAACTTTAAAGATGATCCCATCAGCAAAGCTGCACTTGGTAAGTAAAATTCTGTCAAATTTACATGTAGTCAGAGGTAGCTGCATGTTTGTTTGCAGATGGTCAGACCTTTGAGAAGAGAAATTAACTGTGCACTGCTAGACCTAAAATTACATTTAGAATTAGAAAGCTCTGTGTAGGAAAGGTTAATATTGATATTTAGTGAGCTGTATTGTAATTTAAGACATTGCAGGAGTTCAAAGTATAAAAATCCAATTTAATAACTTTTAGCTTTATATGAAAATTAAAGAATTATTCTACTGCTGTGACAGAGAAATTATAACTGCCCTTCAAATTTAATACACCAATTTTAGTAACAAAAGAAATACTTTGAAAATAAAATCCTTACACTGTGTTTTTTAGTAGTTTAGAGATTATTCAAAATCTGAAGTTTAGTGAAGACTTGCTCCAAACCTCAGTTATTAAGATGTTAAGTCTTGGAAAGCATTTACAATATGTCCACCTGGTGTCTGTGTGCTGTCAGCTGTCAGTGTGTGAGGGCAGTGTATGTGTGCATTTAAACCTACCAATTTCTGAGCTGTCTCTTTTCTTCCTTTTTCTGTGCCTTTGAGAGCTGCAACTAGATACATTCAAACCAAAAAGGATACAAGTTTTCATAGGAGTCATTGGAGAAATTGGGTTGTGTAGTGAATTGTGATCAGTTTAAGCCTTTAAAGCAAGTTCACCAATCTTCTTAAAAACATCCTGTCATTTAAGGAGGCACAGAGTCCAAGCAGGAGTTCTTGAGTTAAGTTCTTTGGTTTGTATGGGGTTGCAGGTCTGACAAAATGATTTCTCTGTTCTATAACTGCTTTATTTTACATTTATTTGTTTTTTCTCTTTTGCTCTGCTTCTTTTGTCACACAGGCTTTGCATATTTCTTTTCATAATCAACTGACCAGTAAACTGCACAAATTTGTAGGGAGTGAGGGGGATGTGTATTTTTTTCTTGCATTTTACCAGCATCCAATGCCTGTGTCCATCACAAATGGATTTTTACTTTTTTAAAAGAAAGGCACTTAAAAGCAATCTATTTGCTCTCGAAGGAATGAGATAGCTACAGGTTATACTTAAGTAAATTCATATTTACCAAAAAGAGGTGTTCACTATCACATTTTCATTTATTAAGTTCATTGTGTGTCTTAAGTCTGTTGGCTCTTTCTAGCCATCTGTTTAGTTCTGCTGTCATCCTAGGTGGTTTTAGTCTGTGTAGGCTTTCAAAAAATACTTACTGGCAGAGTCTTCAGAAATTTGATCTGAAAGATAAAGTATTGCAGATTCAATAACTTATGAGAGTAGTGTTTCTCAGTATCATTAATGTGGAGGCATAACTTGATGGAACAAATGACATTCAGCAGGTCAGGTTCCTTAGTTTGTTTAGTTTGTAAAATGCCTTGGATGTACTTTGAGTTTTTTATGGTCTCTGGCTTACCTGTTTCAAATATATCTGATATTGTTGAGGAGAAAATAATTACTATTGTCACTAGTTTCCTTTTGTAATGTGTTCTGGACAGTGCTTCTAGAAATATATTCTTCTGACACAGCCATTATGATTTTTTTTGTGGTAATAGTTTATGGACCATAATACTTGCAAGTTTTTTGATTATTAGTTGAATTGTAATTTGAATTTACAATGCTGTTAATTCTCTTTCAAAAAGACAGTGTATGGCCGTACTCTCCTAGGACAATAATGGGGAGGGAGTTTTAGGGTTAAAAAAAGAATATATATAGGAAGAATTTTTTTAATTGGAGAGTATTTCTTGAACTAGAGAGATTAATTTTCTTCTTAATAGATAGAAGTGAATATAAAGATAAGACCAAAGAAGGCATACTTAGTGCAAAAGCTTTATTAGTGGAAACCAGATTAGTTCATCTTGGTGTAAAAATTGGGTTGAACATATTATGTAATACTACAGAAATATGAACATAATACTAGATAAATATGTACTTTCTTATGGGTTAGAATTTCCATGCATGTTTAAATAATGTACATGTAGCAAAGCCTGTAAGGCTCTAAGGTTCCTTACATGTGTTTCTCCTATAACAGGAGAGAGCCTTTCAAAGATTCGAAGAATAGGTAAGCAAAAGATTGCTGTCAGTGTTTGGTGGGAATTGGGCCTCTGATTTCAGTCTGTTCCCTTGGTGTCACAAAGCAGTCAAAGTTTTATTGCTTGCTTCTATGCTGTGATGTTGTAAGATAAAAGATTTTGTGGGCATCTTAACTGAGCGTAGCTAAACTTGGATGCTGTTGTAGCAAAGAGAAGATAGCTTAGGAATGCTGGAGTTCTTAATGTTTTCTTGCAAATTTCTTTGGCATCTCTTTGTGTCTGGATTGTTATACCTCACTTCTCTCTTCCTTTTCTTTTCAAATTCTCTGTGTAACACTTAGAGGTGTGATAGCTCTTGGAGCTGCTGTTACACACACCTTTCTCAGGTGTCACTGTGGTCTTCAGCACATGAAAGTAGGACAAAATTGTGCCTGGAGTGTTAGCCTACTGTTTCATGAGGCAGCAAAAGCAATTTAATGACTTGGTGTGGTCAAAAGGGATGGTCCTGTGCTCTTTCTTGTGCTAATGTACAGAAAGTTGTTATTCTTTTTTCCTTGGTTAATTATCTACAGGTTTGGTGAGCTGAATTGGCACACAGAAGAGTTACCAGAGACAGGAGTATGTAGCTGAGAGAAGGGGATGGAAAGACTGCCACCTGATTGACATCAGTGTCAAGAATTGGCTATTTCCTTTTTTGAGAACTGTTCAGTGTAAATAATAGAGCCAGCCACTTATTTCTTTCCCTGGTGGCTGCTGACTGTCTCTACCTGTCCCTGCAAAACAAAACAAAAAACCTCACAAAAAACCTGAAAAAAACCCTCTCACCAATGAACAAACAAAACCTTTCCTACCTCTTGCTCTCTGTATCACAAAAAACTTGAGGCTTGAAAATAAAGTTCTGTTTTCTAGAGGTAGGTGTTCACTCATATCTGTATTTCAAAAAGCAATGATCAGCTCTTAGAACTTTTGATTTGAATAAAAGACTAAAAATAAGGATGACTTTTTGGGGACCTAAATACCTCTTTAGGATAGTGTCAGTTCTTGACTGCTGTTAGACTGAAGTAATGCCAGTGCTACTGTGCATTTTGCTGTAGTACTTTTGACCTTAATAGAAATCTGGTCATAGGAAACCGTGTAAAGCTGAGATGGATTTTGCTATTGAAAGGAGACTGTTTCTTTTTTAATTTTTAAATCCCCTAACTTCCTTCCCTTTCCTTTGTAATATGCCTATTAGTGGACACAGTTTAACTGGTCTGCAACAGTTTCATTTCTTTGTGCTGGTGTTTTTAATTCCCTCTGTAGGAAGTCTTCGGTCTTGCAGTTCATCAGACTGCTTTAGTAAAGTGATGCCTCCAAGGAAAAAGAGGAGACCTGCAGCAGGAGATGATTTATCTGCTAAGAAAAGTAGACATGATGGGTATGTCATCTTACCATGAGCTAAGACTTATGGAATATCTAAAGTTGAAGAGCTGATGTATCATGTGTTTAAATACTAATGGAAATAATATTGAAATTTACTTGGTTTCTCAGTGTGGAACCATAGCTGGTGATTGAACTGTGGGATATTGATAAGTATATGTAGCTTCAGTTTGCATCTCACCTTTCTCTAGACATACAAGAAGCATGTAGGAAACTTTTCCTTGCTCTAGTTGCCAGCTATGAAGATATGTGCTTGTTTGTTCAAAACCAACTTCTAAGAGATACAGTACTATTTTCTCATATACATGCATAAGGTCTGGATTGGCTGTTATCAATCTCTAGCCTGTCAAAAAAGGGAATGTAGTTATAGTCCACTCAGCTCTTAAAATCCTGCTAGTCTCTCCTGTTATGGTGTGATTTAGCACTGAACATAGAAGGGAAATTGCCCAAGTAAGGTGACAGCCAGTGGTTCAACAGTTACTGAGGGGCTTCTCACTGGACAGCAGAAGCCAAACAGGTTAAAGAGAGTGCATGAACAGTGTACTCTTTTGGCATGAAGTATTGGATAGCTGAAATCTCTACAATCAGTGGATTTTCAGTAATGTAGTGAGTCATTCAGAAAGCATTGAATGTGCTCAGGGTGTGCAAAAATCACTATTTATGTGGACTAAATTCTGAACTTGAGGCTGTATAGAACTGCACACTTCTGCATGATAGATGCAGGACTGCTCTGATGTTGAATAGTGGCTTATACAACTGGAAAGTTTGCTTGGCAGTGCATCAATCAGTAGAATTTGAGCTCTGTTATACTCATGTGTTACTGACATCCCAGAAAACACATGCTTCCATGGCACGTACCTTCAGGGAGGTTAAAAAAGGCATTTTTCTCCAAACTGTCAGCCTGAAATCAGGCTAGGTTCTCTCCTTTTTATACTTTAGCATGAGTAAGAAAAATACTTGTAGCCAAATTAGGCCTGTGGTCATGCCCCTATAACTCCATTGTGTTTAATAGGGTTGCACAACTGTAACTGCACTGGAATTTATTAAATGATCTGTTGATGCAGAAGAAAGAGATTTCAACTCTCTTTCATTGCGTTGTAACACTAACTAGAACAAAAAAGCTGTTCATGTCCTTAATGTTTTTGTCTCTTTTCAGAAATAATGAAATATAAAAGGTAAATAGTTGATAGAGGGCATTACAGGTTATTCACAGATAGGCATACAATGTGGAAGCAATACAAAGACAGACCCTTTCTAGAATATAGAGAGATTCATAAAACTGAGCTCTACCTACCTTAGCCAAGACACTGATGATAGAAAAAAGCACCCCCCTAAAAAGTAAGCTTGCATGTAAGTAAGAAATACTGATTTGTGTAATTACATAAGAAAATTATAAAAACCTGAGTTTTTGCTCTCTGAATACTGGATATTTCATCATTTTTAAGAGCTTGTTGCAAATGTAATTTGAAGGATTTGTTAATATCTGCCTCTCAGTTTATAACTAATGGATCTAGTCTTCATTTTACTGCCATGTAAGTCTTTATTAAAGGGAGGATCTCAGCCTGCTTTTAGAATTGGAGGAGAAACCAGATCTGCTAGTCATGAGCCATGGGGTAATATCCTCTGATGTGGTTCCAGTTTTTATCTGACTGACTTCCTATAAAGATTTTTGAGCTTTCTCTGTTTTCCAGAGTGTTTATTTTATTTTTGTCTTCAAAAAACCAGTTTTTTATTTCAACATGACAGGCAATATGAAATTATTTGCTGGACATTCAGCCTGGTCTTGAAGCTGTATTTTCTTTCAAGGAAGAATTTTTACCCCTGTAATCTTCTTGAATGAGTTAGTCAAAATGCAGTCTCCTACTTCCATGCTTGTTTTGGTCAGGTGGAGTTCATACCTGTCAAGTTTAGTTTTTGGATCAGACATCTCAGTTAGTTGAGCAGAAATCAGTCTGAAATCAGGAAACTCTACAGCAGTGTGCTGTAGCATGCCTAGTTTACAAAGCCAGTTCTGCTCACATTGTGTGCAGAGAATGCTATATACAGTAAAAAGAGTATAGTGGAATACCAGTTTATAGAATAAGGGTCTCCTAGGCCCAGTTCTCAGCTACTGTTTTAGAGACAGACTTCTTAGAAGCTGCATTCTAGTAACTCAGGATAAGCCTTCACAGGACATTAGTCTGTGTGGATTCTGTATTAAGTGAGGAAAGGCGGTCACTGAAGAGCTACACAGTCCTCTCCAGAAGAGCCCCTCTTTCCTAACAGAAGTGATTTGTCACTTCAAATACTTAATGGAATGACATACATTTTTGTGTGTTTCTCAGCTACAGTGGCATACTTATAGGGTCAACATTAACAAATTCAGTAATTCAAAGTCTCCTGTTTGTTCTCAGTGGAAAAATACTGGGTGGTAGTCCAAAGATTTTCAAGGGATGTCATCATTAATGGTGTTACTGCAACTGAGACTGAAGGTTGATGATTTTTTCTGGTTTTTCCATTATAAAAATGTGGGGTTTTTTAATCTGTAATGGAGTGCTTTGTTGGGTGATATTTTTAGTCTTCAATAATTTTTATTCATTCCTATAATCTCTTCAAATCTGATAGGAATATTTTTAGATATGCCTTCTTCCATAAAGTTTCTTTCAGCAGGCCTCTAGGCTGAAAGAGAAGATAGTTTCTAAAGACTCTTCCAGTTATAAACTTAAACATATCTTACACCCTTAATTTCAAGCTGGTAGGAATACAACCTCATCTCAGAAGTACTAGTGGAATGCACAGGCAATTGAGGAAAAACATTTATAGGAAGCAATCTAGTTGTGAAATTATTTGGAAATGCTGATCTAGTGCATAAACTGATTATAGAAGACTCCAAGCATGTTCATTGGTATTGCACCCTTACATAATAAGAACTTGAGTTCTCTTAATTAGTGTTTATAGCATCACCATGAACCATTCATGAATGCAGCGTTTCAGTGGGAGGGAATTTTTATACCAGATGACAAAAAATAAAAAGAACTCAGTGCTCTATAGATAACAGTAAGAGTTATCTTGCCTTAAAGAATAGCTGTTGGAAGTAAACAGTTGAGCATGTGCTAACTTGAACATAATCACTTGAAGACTTTGTATTTTCATCTCAGTATCACAGTCTTGACTTTATTGTACTTAAAGCTGTCACAGTATAGAGTATTCTCAAATTGGAGTTAAAATTACATTTTCTGTACATGGTTCTTCCATCACTATGTTAAGCATCTTCAGAAAGGTAAAGCAAGATTCATGTAAATATACTTGCTAGGTAAAATGATAGTCCTCACTGGGTAATTGTTTTATGCTGCTTATCTGTTACACCATATCTAGTCAAATAGGGAAAAGTGAGCTGTTTAATATAATGTCTTATGTTTTGACAGTCTCATTTAAAAAGTAATTCTACTCATTATTCTGGAACCACACTGAGGGCAAAAGCCTTGAAGTAATGGGTACTGTCACTTTAGGAGGATGAAAACTAGGAATATTTACCTACTTCCCTGAAATTTAGGTTTTCAAACAATTAGATAAATGTTTTCAATGAATTTACTCTTATGTGTGTAGGAACCACAAAAGGGCCTACTAACATGAAAAATAGGTTTTCTGTATTGAATCGTAAACTCCATATTCTGTGTGGAAAAATGCAGTTTTTGAAAACAGAGTGTCATTAACATAAGATGTACTAACTTCCAAAGTTTTCAAAACCTTTAGTGTTGAGAGTTGGTTTGGTTTTTGTTCTGCTGTTGTTTACTATCTGTTTAGGTCCTGCCCCATGCAGACCACCTGTGTTCCCAGCTGTCATAGATGTGTAGATCTTTTTGCTTGAAGTAGGGGTTTTCAGGTACACACAAGCATAATTTTTCCTTTTTCTATAGCTTTTCAGTGCACTTCACTTAAACTGGACATGTGACTATCAGCATGTGTGTTGTTACACATACTGCTCATTAAGTAATTCTGATAAAGTTCCAAACATTGAACAGTTTAGGAATGATTGTAAGTCTTTAAACAAGGAGACATAAGGTATATTCATTCATAAAACTTAACAGTCAAGTTAGTCCTGAGGGTTGTTTTAAACTGTTTTTGTCATTCTTGTAAATTGCAAAACATATCTTCTCCCACCCTTCTGTTTCTACTGCAGATTTTATGAAACTATTGCTAGAATCATAATTGTGGGTGAATAGATAAGGCTTTAATAAAGTATGTTCATTGTGCTGCATTGATGAAAATTCTCAGCCAAAATTGAAAATTAATTAGTATTAATGGAAATAGTGTGGGGCATCTTCTTCAATCAAAAATTGGCATGTTTTGAAAAAAAAAGTAATCTGGAAGCAATTAGTTAGTTCAAAACTCAAACAAAATTCAGTAAAGATTTTGACTAAGTTCTGGTTGCTTAGAAACAAAGCTTCTGTTGGTGAATTTCTTGATGTCTTCATTCAGTAAGCACTGACCTTTTGAAATAACCAGGCTGTAGATCTTCATGAGAGACTTTTGACCTACCATAATAAAACATAGCTTTTTTTCCCCTTCCCTTTTGTTTTTCTTTTTCCTCTTCAATGGATTATTACCAGCTTCCACCATGAAGAGAATGTTTTGTGTGACCTAAGCTCCATGTTTTCACTGATCTTGGTTGGAATATTCTGGAGCTACACAGCCCAGAGTTGGTGCACTGGTAGGGGCTGTGGCTGGAGCTTTAACCAACTCCAGTATGGGTGAAACATGCTCAGAGCAGCAGATAACCCAGCTTTGAGGACTGCAGTGGGTTGAAGAGAATTGCCCTTACCTTGTTCTTTTTGCTGGCAGCAACCATCAACTTTTACAATCACTTGCCTAGTCACCCCATTATAGTTGGATGGAATTTTCATGCTTTTGTTTTCCCACCAAATTAGTTAGGAAGAGAAGAAAATAATGTGGAAAATATGTGGACCATATATTCAAAGTTCCCACAAAGTGTGAAGTGCCTAGACACTCAGTTTTAATTTTTTTTGGTGGTTGTTGATGCTTGCCTATAGCACTTCCAGTTATAAACTACATTGTCCTACCTTTTTTGCTGGTATATTACAGATCCCTCTCATGAATATTTCATATATATGTTTGAACATGGATGTTATGAGTCAGCCATTAGGTCATGGTTGAGGTGCAAGCATCTCTGAGAAAATTATTACATTTTGATGTGGTTAAGTAACTGAAATCACTTTTACAGAATTTAGACAGGTTATCTCATGTTGCTTTTGCCCTGCCCTGTCCCACATTCTTTCCTCTCTCTAGCTGATGAAATGGCTGTTAGAAAGAGATAATAATTAAAAAAAAAAAAAAAACCAAACTAAATGCTCCTTACAGGGATATTTTGTTACAAATAACTTGTATATTACTGACACTGACACAGTATCATGCTAAACTAAAAAAAACAAAAGTTATTTTTCAAGTGAAGATTTTTCTGAGTTATTGTACCTACATGTGTGTTTCATCTTAGAGGTAAATACATACTTAGCCTGTAAGTAATACTTTTCTTTTTTTCCCCATTCCTGATGGATATTCATGTCATGAGTCAGAAATGGAAGGGTAATTCTAAAGGCAAAGGTTCCGAGTTTGGTATTGTATGGTAGTGATGGATGTAGCAAACACTCTGGGATAAAACTGTGCTTGCACCTTTCTAACTGATGATGGAGAAAATGCCCTTAGCAATCCTGTTTCGGTGCCAGCATTCTTTGGCAGTGTGCAAATTCTAGTACCAAAAGTGCCAAGTGTATTCATTTGCTCTTCCTGTATGGAAGGCATCTTTTTGAGTTTTTTACTTTTCCCCTGTGCCTTGCCTGCTCTCACCCTTCCCGCCCCCCCCCCCCTTTTTTTTTCTTTTTTTTTTTTTCACATCTGGTGTGTGACTGACACTTTGCTGGCAATTTCCTGTGACTGGCAGTTTCCTTTTACAGACCATTAATATGGAAGCAAATTACTAAGCAGAACGTGGTTGGCATAATGGTTGTGCATCTGTTTCAAAGTACTGGTGCTGGTCGTCTTGATGAAGCTGTGAGCCATTGACAACTTGCTGTTTGTGAGATCTGTTCATTAGATGTTTGGTACTCCCAAAGTATTCAGATATCTACCCTGTGCACTCTGGCAGTGTGTTTTTCTGCATAGCAAGAGATACTGTCATTAGAACAAAGACAAGGCACATCATCTTGCAGTATATACTGAGAAATTCCACAGAGATGAGGAATACTGCAAGATATAAAATGGATGCCAGATGTGTCTGGAAGTTTGTGTTTTTCTCCTCTGTAAATATGGTTCTTGAGGTAATCAAATCCATATTCATCATAATTCAGGGGATGTAGTGCTTGAAAAGAGCTTTACTCTGTGCCACTAGATTGAACCAAGTTGTCCTAGGCTGAGTAATCTCAGGTACTTGTCTACTTACTTGTTTGCATCTCCCCACTCATCTTTTCCCTAGACACTTCAGAGATTAGGAGTCTCTTGCTAGTAGGAATAGCTGGCTTGGCTAGGCTTGGGGGGAGACACTCATTTAATGTTTGGAGTAAGCAGAGAAAGAAAAGGGTTTGTCTTTATACATGAGATCACTAATTCTGGCTGTGCATAGTCTGTTTTCATTATAAATGTGATACAGGGTAATCTGCACTGTTAATGCATGTCTGACTAATTAGCTTATAGCAGAAATTGGGATAATATTTCAAGATTATATCCCTTCTGACTTTATTTTCTGAACTTGTCAACTGGCACAAGCTGGAATATCTGTAGTCAGTTCTGGTTTCTCAAAAATCAAACTCCAGTGGTCAGGTATTGAGCTTTTTGAACCATCTTAAGTTTGAGGCAAGACCATTTTCCTTGGAGTTACTTGGCCGTATGTTGGGCACATGGACTTAATTTATTATTGCTGTTTCCTGCAGTTCCTGAACTGTGACCTTAGCCCTTAAGACAACTGACTTTCAATCTCATATCAGTTGTCTGAAATTCTTCTGCTATGTGCAGATGCAGAGAATGTATAAAAAGGGCTGTTTTTTTCTGTTCTTGCTCACCATTCCTGTTATCCATGCTGCTGGCACCGATGTCTTGTTTCAGGCTGCAGTATCTAGCTCTGCCATTTGTAGATGCAGGATACCTTTTTTTGCAAAATACCTGAATGACTTACAGCTCTGTCAATAAGTCTGTTTTTTGAGAGTTCCTTCTTAAATGCACTGTTTGCATACTGACAGCTTAACGTGTGGATGATTTACATGAACAAGCAGGGCAAGACAATTGGTTATCATCCCTTTGTAAGAAAAAGCATTGAGTCTTGTGATAAATAACTTTCTTTGTGAACCTTGTTAGCTTTGCCATGTCTTCAATCCCAGCAGTACTTTTACAGACTTCTTGAATAAAGAGAATAGAATAAAAATGTTGACTAGCTCCCGCTACAGTTTCCAACTTGTATTCTACTTGGTGTTTGTCACGTTTGTTTGTGACAAAAAAGGGGATACTGAATAATTAAGACTTTTGCCAAAGTGGCAGAATGCCTCCTTTCTTTGTCTTGATTGCTCTGAATTCAGAGTACTCTAAAAATTATTGGATAGGTCTTTCATAATCACGGTTCATTTTGCAAATGTAAAAATGTTATCAGACCTATTTAAAAAAAATTATTCCAACTCAGTCTTATACCTTCTGGATTAGCTCTTACTGAGCGATGCTGTCAGCCTTTTCCTTTGCAGCTTCAGTAAAGCTTATGCAAAATAGATAATTCAAATAGGAAAAGAGTGTTTTCAAAATAAAAAAACCCCAAACCTAAAATTGTGAGTATATGAATGTGTTTGGAACACATATGGCTGACATTTCTATGCAGTGTTCCAGTTTGTTGTAGATTGGTGTGTTTCAGTACAGTGTCAATTTTTCATAAGAAATTTCTTAAGAGCCTCATTTTTATTTTTCTTCCAATTAGCAATTTATCATTTTGTTCTGACTAGTATTACTTTTCTAGAGGTTAGCTGCTTTTAGGGAACTATGACAGTAAACATGAAATATTTCTTTGAATTCCTGTCAGAATGATCTGTGTGCTGTTAAATTCTAGGTGCACTTCCTCACAGCTGATAGCTGAGCTAGGTGGAGGATAGTGAGATCAGTGTCTTCTAAGCTCCTAAATCTAGGTGTCTTTTACATGTCTTTCTAGAAGGACGAAACAGTGATGAAGTCAGCTCCAAATTAATTTCATTATTCAAATGGCTTCAAAATTCTCCTTGAACCGGTTAGCCACTTCATTGTCTTCCCCCATCAGGATTTGACATTGTAAGAGGAAACTCTGCATGTTTGGAACACTTACAGAGTGTTCTTGGCTAGCTCCTCTAGACTAAACCATTTATTTGTTGCTCTTTTCAGCCTTTGAGCCCATGCTCTGAAGAGTGGTGGAAATGGATCAGAGAATGCGAATGCAGCAGTGGATAACTACTTGGACTGCTGAGTCTCTTTCCTCTAGCAGGCACAAATGATATTGTGCCTGTTTCAGAAGGTCTAACTGAGGGAGTGACCCTTCCCATTCTGTCATGTTCTCTGTGCTTTAGGTGTTTCAGATACTAAATTTGTTTCCTTAGTGTAGTTAAAGTTCCTTACACTTCTTGTTGAAGGAGAAGAGCATTACCCTGCTGGTAGTCTCTAGGGGAAGGGGCCAGCTTTTCAGATGGTTCTGTATTCCATGATGAATGACATCCCTTGAGGTATTGTCTATGGGGACGTTCAACCTTTTTTTTCTGTGATTCTTTCATGTAACCATCTTACTGGCTTTAGAATAATATAAGTGTAGGTCTTGTCTCTTTTCGCCTTTATGCCCTTTGTAGAATCTTTTTGAGGCAGCAGAAAGAGTGTTTGCAGTTTTCTTTAGTTAATAATTCAAAGTGCACCTAGAGGTAGGACCTGTGTTGACTGTGACACAGAGTTACTCTGGCCATGGATCCAGAGCTGGATTGCAGCCCATCAGCTGTCTGTGGTGACTGGTGGTGTAAGGCAAGGCCTTACTGTGAACTTTTACAGAACAGTTTGGGGTTGAATTTGAACTGACCTATATTCATTTTAGGGGAAGGTCTTTACATGGGTAATGATTATAAATCAGTGGAAATATGACAGAGTGAGCTAACCAAGTATTTAGTGTCATTGATTCTTAAGCAGTGTTCCAAATGACTGGATATGAGGACAGATGTTGAGTAAACTGAAAGGAATAATGTTTCTGTTAAGAGTGGCTGTTGACTAAACGATCGCTTTTTAAAAATGTTGATTAATTAATTACTTGTTTCTCTTTCTTTTTTTCTAAGTATGTATAGAAAATACGATTCCACTAGAATAAAAGCAGAGGAAGAAGAAGTCTTTTCAAGTAAGAGATGCTTAGAATGGTTCTATGAATATGCAGGTAAGTGTGAAATGCAAATTTCCTACCAGTAACAATTAAATTTATATTGGAATATGAAAATTGCATTAACTGAGCTTTCAAAAGATGGAATATAAAATATGTTTTGTAGAAGTCTTAGAGAAACTTCCCTTTATCCTGTGGGATGTGAGGTTGAAGAGTTGAAGAGTTCAAGGTTCAGTTTTGTCTTTGTCTATATCCTATGAAAAGAATACAGAAGGTGTGTAATTTGGAATATTTTGGAACATTATACATTATTATTCAAATCTACAGTTAAAGCTGTACTTCTGTTGAAAATGTTGTTACCTCTCTGTCATCTGCCATGTTAGTGCTGTATAGTACAGAATTAGCCTCAGAAGTGGTGTGTCTTTAATTAAAAACCCAAAGGGTGAGGGGAGGTAGTAATGCTAGCTTTGCTCCTGCTGAATCTGGTGCTTGAGGTTTCAAGCAAAGAAGTAAATGAATTCAAATACCCTGGACTAGTTTTATCAGATAGTTTTGCATCACAAGGTATAGGGAAGGTAGCCTGTATTATTTATTCTTGCCCTTATGTATGAGAACTTTCTTCAGGCATTACTTCTAGGAAAGTTAATTATGGTCTGTGGTCACAGATGATCCTTTATTAGTGAAGTTGGTTGTTGTATTTGTTTTCCTGCAAATGTTTTCTGAAAGGAAGAATTTGATGTATGGGGGAAAATGATCTCATGACTGTAAAGACCAAAAAGAAATTAAATATATATTTTGTGTCATCTTACAGTTTTCTGGCGATGTCTTGAATAACATGTCTAACTTGTTCTGTTTTGTCTGCTTTTTAAACATAATGAAGAGTGACTTAATTTCATGTAATAAAACTTTTTTCTCCTAATAAAATTATATAAATGAAATTAAACAAGTGAGATCTCAAAGTGTCTGTGGCAGTCTGTGAGAGGAGATTCAGACAAATTCAAGCCAAATCTAACCTGTTAGATTGTCTGCCTTTCTGACCAGCTTGATTTATTTTTTTACTCTAGCAACAGGCATGACTCATTTTTGTCAAGACTTTCATGGAAAAAAAGGATGAAAGGAAGGCTGTTTGTGAAAGAACTTTGGGGTTTCCACTGGATGCACACACCAAGATAAAACACAGAAAAGTGGAGAGTACGATTCTGTTTACAGTATTGAGTAACATTCTAAAAATTGAATTTTCAAGGAATAATCTCTTGTGTTCTTGCTTCATAAGTCTGCTTTATCTATGCAGACAGTTGACACTGCATTTGGGGTTTTTTTCCTCCCTTGGTGTGTTTTTGCATAGCAGAATGAGTCTTTTTAAAGGCTGTTGTGTACACTCTGAGAACTGAGAGGCTGTTATGAGATGATGGGAAAAGACATAATTAAAGCTTGTTATTTCTAGAATAGATCACCTAATAATAAAATACAGATTGATCTTCCCTTTATAAATCCTGTTTTTCTTGCACATGTGCTCTTTATATTGGAGGAAAGTAGGCATTTCAGCATGTATTTTTTTTCAAATGAGCCCTTTTAAATATGAGTCAAATAATTCTAACAAAATAGTTCAAATACTTAAAGTGTAGAATTGCACAGTACAATTCTTAATGTCTGTATAATTTTTTCAGAGTATTATAGAAGTTGTAAATATCTTGATTTAAGACCATGTTTTATTAGTGGTGCATTTTAATAGCATTTGTGTTTTGAATCTTTTTTTTCCTTTTAAGTAGGCAAATAAATAACTGTAATTCATTATTTCCTTCCTGCTGCATTTACTGTCAGACAGATGATGTGTGACCATGGTGTAGCAATATGATGAATAAGCAGGATAACATTATATAAAGATAATATATGAGACAGTGTGGAATGAGGTTCTGGGAGTGATAATGCCTTGTATCCTGTATAGCTGTACATCATGTTTGTATGTGATTTGAGCTTATGAAAAAGTAGAGATTCCAGCCAGGGCATGAGTTTCACTAGCCATCGTCCTCTCATTTAATTTGGTAATATTATCTGGGTGTTCTGTTAGTCTTGAGTGCATTATGGAAAAAATTTTACTAATTTACACTTTCAAGATTATCTCAGTAAATGAGTTGAAAGATTGGCAGGGATGAAAAGTTGTTTTACGGTTTCTCTGTTTTCAAAGGTGAGATAAAGATTTAAGTGTATCCAAGTCTGATAGTAAGTGTGGAAATATTTATTTAGTGCCAAAACAAACAAACGGTATCAAAGTTAGGTTGCGCTATGTGATTGCACTTCTTTTGCGCTGTAAAGGACAGGCCATTTTAATTTTTAGAGATAAGTAAAATATATTTTGTTTGCAGGCACAGATGACATTGTAGGGCCAGAAGGTATGGAGAAATTTTGCGAAGACATTGGAGTTGAACCAGAAAATGTAAGTTCAGAATCTGTTTTAAAATTGCCTCATCTGCTGTAGTGTACATGAGCTAGTCTTACAGTTTTTGTGTTTCCACCAAGAATTAAAAAAATCTTGAGAGTTTAAAAAAAAATCAAGATATATAAACCATTGAGGTTTTGAAACACATTTGGAAACAACTTGCCATTATGTTAAACCCCAGACTGTCAACCTGTAAAACCTCAATTTGTCTTCATTGCCCCCCCTTCTTTCTCTTTAAGACCACCAACCTTCAGGCTCTTCATAAAAAGAGAGATCTTAAAAAAAAAATTACTGATGATTGTCTTCTCTGAAAAAATGAGATAACATTCAAGATTTAATATATCAGCTAACAAACAAATAGTGTTTCCTTTGGGTTTTCTAGGACAGAAATAGATCTCAAATATTATGGGCAGTAGTGGCACTACCATTACACCGTTTCAAAAAAACAAATAAGGAATATAAATACATTTACAGGTACTTATTCTGTATGGAAGGTGTGTATAGTTATATATATATATATATATATAAATAAATAAAATCTAAAAAAAAAAATATGAGCATTTTACAGGCTTTTTCCTAGTGCCTAATTTTTGTTCTTTAAATGCATTTTGTAAGTCCTGTCTTTTGCAGAATTCATGGAGCTTCATATAAGTAAATGAGATTTGTGGCTTTGAAAGATGTACTGGAAAATCAGATGTAATTTGCTAATTTCAGAGTTTAGGATAATAATAAATGTTGTGATTTAGGTAGATATTTGGAGGTATGAGCAGATATTCTGATTTTGCATTATAAGCTGTATAGGGTTGCCCTAACCATAGCTAGTTAATGGCTGAGTTGCAAATTTAAATAACTTGATTATTTTTTTTCCAGGTTGGTAGGGTCAGTTATCCTGCAAGTTTTTCTTTCACATATTTGTCAAAGGTGGTTTCTTAAGTTGATAAATAAAATTATAATAATCTTCTGGTATTGCTTTATCTAAATTCTTTTTTGCTTTGGCCTTCTGTGTGAGATGTAAAAAAGACTCTTTTCTTTTGGGCAGAACTGAGTTATTATGTATCAGCCTGTGTTTTTATGTGTATTACTGTTAGTTCATCTAGATTTACTTATCTGCTTGAATTGTGGGATCATTATTAGCTTTCAAATAGTTGATTCCATGGATTGCAGATGATGCTCATTGAGATGAAGGTTTAACAAATGTCAGGTATAGCTTATCAAACTGATACTGAAATTTTGTAGTTACTTTGGGAAATCTTTTCTGCAGCTTTCACACCAACTCATCTTCTCCCCACTGTATTGCTTATGAGATGACTGATAACTTGGGTAGATGTTCACTCCATGTATTTGTACTATTCCCTTCTCTTCATTTGGATTGTGTACAGGTTTGTCACTTACAGGGTTTTTTAAACTTCTAAAATAGTGTAGCAAAGTTCTGAACTTTCCACTTATATAAGTAAAAGCATTGGTATCCTGCTAAACAGTGGTTATTTATAAAACACATGGGTCTTTTTGTTAAATTCTCAGTCTCCATTTTTTTCTCTTTAAAACAGGTAGTTATGCTTGTGCTAGCATGGAAGTTGGATGCACAAAACATGGGCTACTTTACATTACAAGAATGGTTAAAAGGAATGACATCACTACAGTAAGTGTCTGGAAAATTCTCTATAGTTGCTTAGTTCTCTATAGTTACTATATTTGTTATAGTAAACACAGCTTTTCAGAAAAAACACACTTTAGTGTTTTCACTCAACACCTAAAGCAAAGAACTCTGCCATGGAGTAGAAGTGACAAATTTTTGGCCTGATTTATGATAATACGGTCACTTAGAGACAACTTGAAACCTGATGTAGCACATTTAAATATATTTGGGTTAAAATATCTGCAGTCTCAATAAAAGAGAAATGTTAGGAGGTTTGACACTCTTTCTGTCCCCAAGGACACCAACAATCTTTGTTGCTGGATTGCATCTATCTTTTAGATATTGATATGTTGTTAGAGTGATGTAAAACACTAAATAATACCAACCCTTTCTGTAATTCTGCATTGCTCGAAGAGTTGCTTTCTCCAGTTAAGAGCCTAATTTTATGGCAAAATTAACATAAATAAAGTCGAATAATCATGTTTCACAGAGAGCTGGAGAAAGAATGAACTGTTTTGACTTACCTTCCAGAAGAGAATTACTAAAACTGTGTAGGAAGTTCTATAGTTTCAGCAAGACTTTAGAAGTATTTTTCACTGCTTTGATTTGATGCTTGTTTGCCATGCATGGACAAGCTCTTAGCTTTATCTGTTGGAGAGTGCATTTTTTACAAAGCCAGTCAGTCCCAGTGTAAGACTTGGCTACTTCATCTAAATTTGTTTTACACTACAGGTTTAATAAGGCATTTTATGCAGACATACTCAAACACTTGTGTCTGTACAGAGTGATGTGTTTTGAACAGGTTAATGGACATACTTGTTAGAGATTCTTTCCTAGAACATCAGACATCTCAGTAAGAATGCAGACTCTAAACTCACTTGGTGCTTGTTTTGTAGGTGTGATACTACAGAAAAATTGAGAAATTCTCTGGATTACTTGAGATCTTTATTAAATGAGCCTACCAATTTTAAACTTATTTATAGATATGCCTTTGACTTTGCACGGGTAAGTACTGTGCATTTGAAATTACAAGCTTTACTGTCATAAATAATAATTGAAAGAATGTGTACTTCTAAGTTTGTTTCTCTGAAGGTACCACTCAAGATGGCTTTGAACAAATGGAGCAATTTGTGTTCTGAAACAGTATATGCAAAATGTCAAAACTGGAAAAGAAAAGTACATGGAATGTGTAATGCTTAGTGGTTTAGTGGCATGTATTAATTACGTCTCTGCTTCAAGCTATTTTATGACTTCAGGGAAATGAATTAGGCCCTGTTCTGTTATATATTAGAGCTTTATCACTCAGTTCCTCTGACTTTATAATTTACTGTGGTTTTTCTTACTCTGAATTTTGTGAGCCTAAACATATATAAAACAGGAAGACACTTCACATATTTCAATAGGTAAAAATGGATGACATGATAAAAGCTGGATATGATATAAATACTGATTCAGAAGATTGTTGGAATGGCTTTAATGATGTTTTCAGTATTCATTAAAGAATACCCTGATATTAGTCTTCATGCTATAAAACATGCTTTGATGAAATTTTGTAATGGAACCAATATGCATAAGAATGTTCATACTTAGAAGGAGTAATAAGAGAACTTTATTTTCTGAAATAACATTTTGGAATAGAATTTGGACATCCCTTTTGCTAATGTGATGGAGTGTACAGAAGACTTAACATAAAGAGGTAAAACTGAACCTCAGATTTCAGTGCAAGAAAACTAAAAATACTAAGAAAACTTGCACCGAAAAAGTAGCATGAGAAAAATGAGGAGAAGTTGAACTGATAGCAGTTCTGATAGTATCTCATTAGCAACTCAGATTTTTGGTACCTCAGTGCTTTCTGCATCTCAGCATTCGGATTTGTGGTAGTTCACTTTTAAACAAGGAAACTTGCAGTTGAATAGAAAAAAATGCATGGGATTAGTTAGTATGTGAGGAAAAGAAAAGCTACATCAACCTCTTAATTCCTCCTTTGCTGTATGAAGCTTTATTCTGCTAGTTTTTGCGGAATGTGAAATGCAAAAGCATTGCCTAAGAAGTTCAAGATACTGATGAAATATTTGGGATAGAGAGCAAATCTGTGCCAGCTGATGGCCTGTCAGAAGTAAGTGCAGATACTTAAAAGGTGGATAGTGTGTGTGTTCTTTTCAAGAGGTACCAAACTGGTATGACAAACAGTGGTCTCAAAAAATTTAAACATTGAGACACAGGTGCTGTGACTTCATTTGTGACAAAAAGCCCCTGCAGATTATAGAACTTGAAGTCAACGACGTATAAACTGGGGAATATTTGGCTAATATGATTATTGAACTTCTCATACTACAGATTGGGGAAAGTCTATAGGAGAATGGCATCCAGTGAGAATAGAAAAGAACAAAGGCAGGTATAGTTATAGGTGGCAGATTAAATTGGGCATAACTTTTTTCAGGGTCACTGAAGTGATTGATAGAAAAAAGCTGATTGTATAATTTCTGTCCTAAGGATAATTCTTTCAAGGGAGTACTCTATGGCAAAAAGCCACTTGTCTAAACTTCCTAAGTTATTAGAGGAAAGGTTTTTAAAGAGTCTGTTGATTTGGCATTTGAAGTTAGTTTGTGAATAAAGATGTGTCATCAAGGTTTCATATGGCATGTGTGATTTAAGTCAGCATAGATTTGGGGAAATAATTTATAACACCATATGTTGATATTAAGCACAAATAACATTCCTCAATCCATGTTTGCCCTTGTTATTGCCAAGTTTTAGAGCATACACATGCATCTATTGCATGGCCTAAATTGATCTGTAATGTGAAATATTAGGGGAAAAAAATCTCAGGAAGAGTGTCTATCATTAGTGTAAAACAAATACTCAGATAAAATAAAGTTTTTAAATAAATTCCTTTAACTGTATCCAAGGAATGTGTTTAGAATGTAAGCTAAGAATGCAATTGCATCATCTGTCATGGCAAATGTGCCATTAGGCAGTTGGAGGTGGGTAGAAAGGGCTTATCTGAACAATTTGTTCTGATCAGTTGTCTGAGAGAGAGAATGTAGAAATGTAACAATATAAGGCATGAAAAACCAGTGTGGCCAAAGTGAAGGCAATAGAGCCTGATTTCATTAATACTTGAGTGTGTGGGTAGAATTCAGAGTATGAACAGTAGGTTAAATAAAATGTATTCTGACAGCAGTATTGTTTCTGCTTTAAAGGTGTTTGTGACAGAAGTGTAGATGGGCTTTGGAAAGAGGATTAGTTTTTAGAACTTTTTGAGGTTGGAAATAAGTGAAAGATTTATATCATACAAGTACAAAAATGCCTTTGCAGGTTTCTTTTTCTTCTTTATTGCTAATTGAAAATTAGCAATAAAGTTGTTCATCATGGAATTTACTTTTTTTTTCCCTAAATCCCTCTTGGATTTAGTGCCCAGAATGCAAAACAGTTTCTCATGTTTTCAGAATTGCTAGTTTCCCCACTTTACTTTCAAAACAAATCTGCATTAAATTCTGTCTATACAATTTTAGAACTGAGGAGCATTTAGTATGAAATGAACATAACCTTGTAACTAGGGCATTCACTTTTTGACTGAGAACTGGGATCTTGCTCTGCCAGTTCCTTCCTGTGTGATAGAAGAATTCGGTTATGATTTGAGCTTGCTTTTTTTTTAAATAAAGATGCATGTTCTGTAATACATACCAGTGCATTTTTGCAGGTGAAATGTAGGGCACAGTTCCCCTTGTGGTGGGCAGCTAGCTGTCTTGCAATGATCTGTTAGACAGTCCCTACATCCAGATACCCCTGTGTGGGATATGTCCTGGTGGACAACAAACTGTCCATGAGTCAGCAGTGTGTTCTGGTGGCCAGGAAAGCCAGTGGTGTCCTGGGGGGCATTAGGAAGGACATTGCCAGCAGGCTGAGGGAGGTGATCCTGCCCCTCTACTCAGCCCTGGTGAGGCCACACCAGGAGTGCTGTGCCCAGCTCTGGGCTCCTCAGGACAGCAGAGACATGGAGCTCCTGGAGCAGGTCCAGTGGAGGGCAATGAGGTTGGTTAAAGGATGGGAACTTAGCAGTGTCTATCAGTATCTGCAGGCAGGGTGTCCGAGAATGGATCCAGGCTTTTTTCAGTGCTGCCAAGCAATAGGACAAGAGGCTGTGAGCAGAAAGTGATGCACAGGAAGTTCCATCTGAATATGGGGGAGAACTGTTTTGCTGTGCAGGTGACCACACACTGAAACAGACGGCCCAGAGAGGCTGCGGAGTCTCCCTCTCAGGGGATAGTCAAGAACCACTGTGCTGTGTGCTCTAGGGTGACCCTGCTTGAGCAGGGGAGCTGGACCTGATGAGCCACTGTGGTCTCTTACCCATTCTATGATTCTGTGATGCCTCTTAATTTAGCCTTTGCACTCTGCTGTCATGAGTAGATACACAGAACAAGTCTATGTTAGCTAATACGGAAATATATTTTTTGTGATTTCATTAACTTGTGAATTTGTAGCTCAGTGTTAAAACGAAGGCATAAAAGTGTGGGGGGTTGTGTCTTATCTCTCAGCAAAAGTGGTTTAATTTTGTGATAACAAATGTAGGTGAATAAACTACTTAACAAAATGGAATCATACACATACATGTTACTTTGAGATGTGCAGAAGTTATGTTACTAAATATTTACCACTGATTAACAAACCTGCTGGGTACATATGTTGCTGCTCTTACTTAGCAGAAACAAAAAAAAAAAACAGCCCTTAAGCTTAAATATGTTGTTGTTACATTGAACTAAAACTGGACAATCCAGAGGGGAGTCTCAATGTGCTAATGTACTATGTTCTGTCTGCTCATTTGATAATTTAATCTGAATTCCATGTAATCAGTTAGAAAAACAGAGCAAAGATCCTCCTTTGGCTCACTCTCGGGTAGGGAAGGAGGTGTCAATTAGCACTGAGTGTCTATTGACAGCTCACATAGTTGTAATGATAGGGTGGGAAGTGGGACAGCACTGCTATTCTGAGAGGTGTGGGGATGTGATGGCCATTGCTGGCTAGGGAGGTCTGCAGTCAGAAATAACCTCATGCCTCATCTGCCGTAACGGTGCTGTTTTTATTGGGAACGTCTATAAAAAGCAACATCTCCATATAACAAACCATTACCTATAAGGAAGGAAATTTTACTGGCATGTTGTATATTATTAAAAAAACACTGTTAGATACTGTTGTATATTATTTATTTGGTAATTTATTTTGTCCATGGGTGAGCTGTGAGGGAAGTGAAAAATCTGGAATTCATGCTGTTTTCCTTTTTGATGTTTTCATGCAGGAAAAGGACCAGCGCAGCCTAGATATCAATACTGCCAAGTGTATGTTGGGCCTTCTTTTAGGAAAAGCATGGTCCCTTTTTCCAGTGTTTCATCAGTTTCTAGAGGTATGGAATTGGAAACAGAATTGTGGGGGCTTTTAATCTGTCTTTGATACTTTTAACTCGAGGTAGAATGAACAGCTAAGAATGCTGTGTTCTGATTTAGGACATTGTAACCACCAAAGCAGCACATACAGCTGGTTATCTTTCCTTTCTTCCTTTTTCCTAAAATTCTATGCTGTTAAGATTTGTGTAATGCAGAACAAACTATAGAATGTTATTTATTTGCTTTTGAACTTTATTGCAGTATGTTTGCCCTCTAAAAGATGACTTAATCAGAAGCATGATTCAACACTAGTTTCAATACTTGCTGGTTTAATCCTTTTTATTTTTGATGGCATACAAATTAAAACAATAAGGCACCAAAAAGTTGAAATTTTCTGTATGAAAATCTTGAGTTTGAGACAGTTGAAAATACATTTCAGTAATTTCTGTTTCTTGCCTCAAGCAGCAATCAAAATACAAAGTTATCAATAAGGACCAATGGTGTAACGTTCTTGAATTCAGCAGAACAATTAACCTTGACCTCAGTAACTATGATGAAGATGGAGCCTGTAAGTACTACCATTTGTTGATTTTCTAAAATAATTTATTTCTCTGAGCCTAATCAATCATTGTTCTTTTACAAAATTTTGTAAAATACAGTTCTTTGATCTCTCCACAGGGCCAGTGTTGTTGGATGAGTTTGTGGAGTGGTATAAAGGAAAACAGATGACATAGGAGTTTAACTATGCACAGCCACTCAAGAGTCACTGTTCCCACAGTTATGTCAACCATTAGCCATAAACTGCTATTTGTATCAAAGTGCATGCTGCTTTTCTTGCACTGCATCCCTTTGGCAAGGAACTTTTGATGTTTGCTATTTAACAAGCTAGCTATGCTTGCTGTTTAGCATTGTTCTCTTTGAAGGCTGCTTTGCATTTTGTATTTACACTACAAATTGGTGAACTTGCCAGAGTCTTCACTGTGATTATGTGTATATTGCTGTCTAAATTTTGTATATGTGTATAAAAAAAGGCTTCACCTAGGAATTATTTCTGCAGAAATGTATTGTAAAAATAATTTTGTGGCATATTTCTAATCATCACTTACACGTCTGTTGAAACTTTAGTTATTTTGTTTTTCTTTTGGTCTCAAATGTAGCATTTCAGTCTTTCTGGACATAGTTATGTGAAGAACTATTTACGGTTTCAATGTTACTATTTGAGATGCCAGTTTCTGAGAAGAGAAGACATGCTGTGATTTCCTTCACCAGAATTTGCCAAACCTGACTTAATGCTTTATAGGAATGAAATATTGGTGTCTTAAAAATATATATATACATATAAATATTTAAACACTGTAATAGCTGTACATGCACAGATGATTTCCATTTGAAGAAAAAAGTACTGACTTTTTAATGTTAAAACTGCAGTAGTTGTTACAGGTGCAAAAGAACAAATTAAAGTACCTTTTAAAAATGGGTGTTAGACTTTTGTAAATTGCCTTTGGCATACTCCTTTTAATTTTTGGTGTACCAAGAGTGTTTGGTCTATGTTGTGATCTAGTCACTCAATGACATTGGAAGTGCTAGCTGAAGTAAGTGGTTTGGGGAATGAAGTATGGTCACCCCTAGCACAGACATGACAAAGGTTTTGGGGATTATGTTGTTTGTAACACTAGTCTTTCCAAGGGCCTCCAGCTTCGTGTTTCTAAGTACTTAAAATATGATATTGGAAAGAATAGGATGTTGAATAGTCAAAGTATTGCTTTTTCTTTCCTGTTGGGGATTAAAGTTTCCTGGCAGAATGTCCATTGCAGGCAATGGGTATGTAAGACACCAGCATTAAGTAACAGTACTTTTTAGTAGGGACCACTGCCTATTTCACTCATCTCTGTCTGTATGGGATGGTTCTAGTGATTATTTTGGGAAAAAATGAGTGAATGGAATAACGTTTAAGTTCTGTAATTTTGTCATGTTGTCTTTGCCTTACCCTTCTTCATTAATGTCATTGCTGATATTTCTAAATAGGTCCTTAAAGTATCAGGTGCTATTAAACTTTTATCCCTAAGGATTTATTAAAATGTTATTCATTCATGGAGCATTTAACAGCAAAGGGCCAGTGGGTGTTTTGGAACAACAAATAACATTACTTTTCTGTAGAAATATTTTACAAGGTGTTGGCAGTTTCGTTATTTCCCTAGAATGCCATCCAGGGGAACAGGAGGAAAGCATTTTTAGTTGAAAGTGAAATTCTCTTCTGTGTTGAAGGTTCTGTCCTTGCCATCAAGTGAGGAACAACTGCCATTGACTTGACTCCTTTCAGGATTAAGTTTAGTTTAGCAAAAGCAGGTTAGTTTGCTGTCCTGGGCCAGGAGGTTGTAATTGTCATGGTACAGGTGATCATTTGTGTTCAGATCTGTTTGTTGTTCTTCTTGGTTTTTGTTTTTCAAGCTCAGCTGCCAAAGACAAAAACTGTGTGTCTGTTTGTGTATATTTCTATATATGTAAATATACATGCATATACAAAACCTAGAATTTCATGATGTTAAGAAGAAAATACTACCTTTCCTGTGAAATAGCTACATTTGGATTTCCAAATTTTTAAATTTTTTTTTTAATTTAAAGTTAGTAGTGGTAAAACATACACAGTCAGTGCTTTCTCATGTACTAATGCACATAACCTTAATTCCATGTTTGATGCCAGTTTGCACAAGACATTGAGTGGAGTGTGGTATTTAATGTTTACAATAAGCCTCCTAAGAATACACACCTTTTATTAAGACTTCTGATATAAATGTGTACATTACAATAGTATTATTGTAATGAAATACCAGTGGAGCTGCTGGTTTAGTTCTTCAAAGAATGAACTTAGAAGCAATATAACTTTTAACATTAGGCCAAATTGTGATTGCCAAGATTTTAAGGGAAATAGATGTAATTGTTCTTAAAACATTAAGCAAGCTGTTGACTCTAGGAGACTGTTCAGCTCAAATTGGTGTGAATCCTGCAACAAATACAAGTTTGTATAAAAGGTTTTGTATGTCACAAATAACTGAGCTTCCAATAATGGAAGCAAGAGCCAAAGACACTTTTAATATGTTACTGTTACGGGTATAGCTTTCATATAACAGGATTGACAGAAATTGGTTCAGCCAAATGTTGGCAATTTTGCAAATGTTTATCAGAATAAAAAATTTACTTAAAAGCAAAGAAATGGGGAAAGAAACTTCAGAAAGTACTTGAGCTGTGTAAGCAAACAAACTTGATTTTTTTTAATTTGGGTAAAAGTAATTGAGAATGATGGAAAGGAAGGATATGTTTGGAAATGAATCAGATGCTGCAAATTTTTTCTTTCATTTGAAACAGTATGAATCTGTAGCCATCAGCAGTTTTATAAACATGCATCTTCATAAAATAAACCACAGATTCAATTAAAGCTAGTAGAGACAGGTTTACTGACATTTCTAGTGAACAAATGGACTAAAATGGACCTGTGGTTTGATGAGCTTCCCTGTGCTATCCATCCTGTTGGGTTTGCTAAATATGCTGTTAAACAGAAGATCCTAACATTGCCTACTCCTGTATGTTGGAGAAACTTTTAATAGTTGTGGAAACTTAATTAACATACTCAGTTAATCTTGTATTTAGTACAAGTGTGGCATTTGCTTTTTTTTGTTTATTATGCCATCAAATAGCTGATGTAGATTTTATTTTTTGTTTGATTGTGGGCTCCCATCCCAACCCTTATGAAAAGTAACGTAGAAAATATGCTGTTTTCTGGGACAAGACACTTGAGAGGTCATTCCTGAAGAAGTGTTATGGGTCTTGTGCTGATGTTACTGGTGTATTGTGATTGAACTTCTAGCAGAAACTTGATGATCAATCTACAGTTAATTTTTGGTGTTTGGGAGATGTAAATTGGAAAGACAGTTAGTGAAAGGAAAACAGTGTTCAGAGACTATAGCAGTTGATGTTCTTTAATAGATGACAGACATTTGGAGCTCTTTCCACTCAGTAGTCTTAAGAATCTTTTCAACCTAAATGATTCCATTAATACTAGTAACCAAAACAGTCCATGAATTAAATTTTCTTTTAAAGCAAAGTGACCAAGTATTTAAAGTATTAATATAATTCTCTATTGCTGTTATTTCTTCACTTTTTTATCTTTTCCAAGGAAAGCAAACTGAAGAACATTGAAATTACTGAAAATATTTATGTATTTGAGTTTTCAGTTAAAACCTCTTTAAGGTTGTTTTTAAGCTACACTAACTACTTGGGTTCTCTTTCTGTAGCCATTTCTAATTCTGTAGAGGCTTCTCCCGTTTTACCACAAACGTGTGTTTTATTTCATCAGAAATATTCTCACACAATCAAAATTAGTCATGGCTTATTGCTACTTCATTAATGTTCCCAAGTGACTATTTTGAAGGGCAAGAAATGGACTTCAGTTGTGTTAAGGTTTTCCCAGATTTCTGTTGACCCTTAGTCACAAGTGTCAAATTGTTTGATACTCTTGGAATTTATATAGGCAGCTTTAAAGGTTAGCTTGTGCCCTGGTTTTATTTATAGCTGCTAACATACCTCTTTCTAGGCCTTATATTTTGTCTTTTCATATTGTTGTAAAAGTATATAGAATCCATCCACAAACAGAATTGTTTGTTTTCTGTAATTGAGACCAAAATTCAGCTTTTTTTTTTTTGTTTGTTTGTTTGCTTTTATTTTTTAAATCCTCACCCACTCCCCCACTGTCTGTGTGTGTGCATGTGTACATGTGTCCAAATAGCACCTACTGACACTGCTGTGGCAGGAGCAGCAGTTAACCTGTAACTGTGAATGCTTTATGTCTTAGTTACCTGGATATTACATAATTAAGGTGTGCTTACTCCTGTGACTCACAATATGATGAAAATACTCTTATGCCACCTAACATGAGTTAATACAGTTGATTTTTTTAGGTCTTTTCTTGGTGTTGTTCTAAAATGGCATCTCACAAATAAACAGTATTTGTGTTGGTATCAGAAACTGACTTCAGATTTTTCTGTGATTCATTGTTCAGGAATTCTCATATCTGAGCATACATCAGCTGGCAGCCTTTATTAAATATTAGCAGGGAATTTGTGTGTAGGATCTTGTCCCCCTGGTTTCTAATAGTGGAGCAAATCTGTATTTAAAACTGTTGGGAACAGGTACATGTATCAAAAAGGTTATGGTTCAAATGGAGTGTGTTGGTGTAAAACATTAATACGAAAGTTTTCAACAATAAGTGAATTTGAGCAGAAATGTCTCAAGACAAAATTTTACAGAAGGATAATTCTTACCCACTTACCCACTTGGTCCAGCTTTTTGAACCACAAGGTCCTCATAGAAAAGCTGTTGATATATGGAATGGATGAACAGATGGGTGAAAACTGAAAATTGTAGGGCCCAGGGAGTGGTGCTCTGCAGAGCAAAGTCTAACTGGAGACCAGTAACTAGTGCTCTACCCCCAGGGTCAGAGCTGGGTCCAGTCCTGTTCAACAGCTTCATTACTGACCTGGGTGATGGGGCACAGCAAGTTTGCTGATATCACAGAGCTGGAAGTAAAGGATGATAAGCCAGAGGACCATACTGCCTTCCAGAAGGATCTCAGCATGCTTGAGAAATGGCCTGATAGGAACTACAAGAGCTTCATCCTGGAGAGGTGCAGAGTCCTGCATCTGGGGAGGAGCAGCCCCCTGCCCCAGTATCTGCTGGGGACCACCCAGCTGGGAAGCAGCTTGGCAGAAAAGGGCCTGGAGGTCCTGGTGGACACCGAGTCAGAGATGAGCTAGCAGCAAGTCCTTGCCGTGAAGAAGGTGAGTGGTTCCTGCCTGATTCTGACCAGGTACTGCCAGTAGGCTGAGGGTTGACTCTTCCCTCCTACACAGTCCTGATGAGGCCACACCTGTTGTGTCCGGTTCTGGGCTTCCCATGCCAGAGACACTGTGACATTCTGGAGAGGGTCCAGTAAAGAGCCGTGAAGATAATGAGGAAGGAAATGAAGGGATGGGAACTTCTCTCCCATGAGGAAAGGCTTACAGCTGTTTGCCCTGGAGAAGAGAAGAGGCTATGGGAAGTCTTACTAAAGTGTTCCAATAACTGAAGGGATGGTGTAAAGAAGACAAAGACTCTTCAGCCGGTGCCTAGTGACAGGACAGAGGCGGTGGGCATTAACTGAAACTTAGGAGGCTCCATCTGCACATCAGGAACTGCTCTGTTTTGCTGAGGGTCACCATGCACTGATACTGAGTCTGTCCTTGAGATACTCAGAAGCCCTCTGAAAGTGTCCTGAGCAACTGGCTCTAAGTGGCATTGCTTGGCCAGGATCATTGGACTAGGTGACCTCCAGGTATTGCTTCCAACCTTGACTTAAAATATTACTTGAAGTGGATGTATTTACATTGTAATTAGAATATTGTAATGCAGAACCCATCGTGAAGAAGTTTTTCATTTTATTTATGTTTCTGATGAAGGCTGGGATTGGCTTTGCCAATTCTCAGAATGTAGGCTCTTGCTTATCTGTATTTATCAGAGGGGATGAGTCACAGTCTTCTCTACCATAAAGAATTTACTATCCAAAAAAGTTTCTTTTGTTGATCATGTGTAAGTTGAATGTGTGTGTCTTCTTCTTATATTTAAGGGTTATTTTCCAGCTCAATTTTCAGCATATTCGGGAAAGATTGAAATGCTTTGTACCCACAGCAAATAACTTGACAATTATCAAACTATTATGTGTTTGAAAATGGGAGTTTTGTTTCATCCTGATTACTGCATTTGACGTACTAAAGAGCAATTGCTAATGAAACGAACTAATATGAAGGAGAAGCAGCTGAATTTGAATTTGAATGAAGATGTGATAGTAAGAATGGAGAGGTGAGTAAAGGACAGTGGCAAGATTTGGCAGCCATACAAAGATAAGTTTGAGATGAAACATAATATTTTGGCAGTAGAATGAATACTTTGCCATATGTTAAAATCCCACTATAAAGGAGTGAATTTATTTTGTCTGACAAGAACAGAAACTTCCACAACTTTATGGCATAAAGGGAATCTTAGAAATCATGCAGGTTCTCACATGTAGTGTACTGTCTGCCTCACCACCACAGCATTCTCATGGTCAGAAAAAAAGATGAGAAAATTTTCCACTTTGTATTTTGAAATCCTGTTGGACTGTTGCACAAGCAAATGGCAAAGCATTTCAGTGTATGAGATACCAATAGAGCACTCGAGTGTGTTGTTTCCCCCGTGATTCACAAAAATTGCCTTGCTTGTATAGTTAGATTTCTTAACATGTTAGTAGCTGCAACAACCAAAAGGTGACAGGCCTTGGAGAGGTGTTAATGATGTTTGAAGACCCACAGATACCAAAAAGAATGAGTCAGTGATTTTTTCAGGCATTGCATTTTTAAAGTTGTTTTGGTCACAAAGAACTTGTATGGATAATGAGCTTTACTGAAACTGGCTGTGACACTTTGTTCTTAGTTTTTTTCTTTAAAGGTAGTTTCAGTGATGTAGAGTGCCATTGGATTTGCTTATCTTGTGATGGAATTGAAATATGTTCCTTCTGTTTGGAGTTTTTAGGAGTTAATTGTGTCTTTGTGAAAGAGTTTTACTAGAGTTGTAGCCAACATCCTGCATTTTCCCAGGACTGGGTCTGCTCCCTTTCAGATGACATTTCCCTTCAAGGACTGCATCAGTGGTACTGAGTCTGTTGATAGGGCCTTGGGCTATATTCAGAGGTAATTTTACCTTAAAATTGCTATCTATTGGCTACTGATGTTTTAAAATAGCACTTTTCAACTGCTCTTGATTTTCCCCTCTTAAATAAAATTCTCAAATGGATATAGGATACTTTGTCTCTTTTAAAATTACCCTTCCTGTGTCACCACATCTGCAGACTTCAGGTGGTGTCCCATTATAGCTACATTTCTATAACTGATGTTTCTGCAGAATTGAACTCTATTCTGTGTCTTTGAGAGAGGTGGTTTTCTCTCTTTTGCCAAGTTAAAAAGTAATTTTTTGAAATGTAATTGAATACTTCTTGGACTTTACTTACTTTTGCAACACTAGGAATTCAGAGATAATCCACAAATCTGGCTCAAAAAGCAGAAGACAGTAGTATGTACTCTTTCACTGTATATATATATATATACACTGTATATATAGGTTGAAAAGAAAACACAGTAATAGTAATAATGTAAATTTCCATATTGCATTTATTTTAGACAAAAAGACAAAACTGAGTATCTGAAGCAAATTCCAAGGGAAATGATGTAGTAGTATCAACTACCAATAATGCAAAAGTAAACATAATTCAGCAAAAGGTTTATTAATATTCTAGAGTAGCTTTTTATAAAGTCTGTTATTAGGTTTTTTACGGGTATCCTTCTAAACAAAAGTAATTTCACTTCAAAACAAAATGTTTGCACCTGCTGTAGTGACATAAACACTGTGGGAGCTTAGTATTACCATTTTGTGTTTCAGCTATTGAAGTTTGTTCTCCTGCTTTGCAAAATATTAGCAAATCCATCAAATGCTCTTTTCCTCTTAACAAAAAACTGGTCCTGTCTCGAATTTGTCTGACTTTTTTGGCTGAGATTTTCACTGGAACTTTGGAAGTGTTCTCCAGTTATTGCAGAGTGGTTCTCCAGTTCTGACAAAGTAGTGTGATCCTTCATCTTGCTGGAATCAGTGCTTTCAGAGATTGTGTTTCCTGTAGGCTTTTGTGGGAAGGAACATGAGCTGTATGGTGTGCTTTCATTGAAGAAACCTTGTGGGATTGAGAAGGAATATGCATCCTCATCACTCTGATCCAGTTGGAAGGGATCATTTTTTGTGAATTCTGACTGTGTTTTCCCAGAACTATGAAGATGCAGCAGAACTGCTGTAGGACTACAAGACTGCTTTTCTTCAGGCAGGCTGTGATTGCTGCTTTCCTGCAATTCTGTGAATCCATCAGAATTTTTCTCATCAGAACCTCCTTGCATTTCATCTGAACAAGCCTGCTTCTCTTGTGGTAGCAAGTCATCTTCCTGTGTAACAAACATGAAATGTTTCTTAGCTGTGTGTTCAGGCAGCAGTTGAAGAGATGATTCTTGGCTGGAATGCAGCAGCGATGGTTTTCTTACAACCTCATTCAAACTAGTATCAATGGGAGCAAAAATAAAGCCTTTGTCCTCAGATGTACTCGTGTTTCTTTGTAATGTAATGTCTGCTTCACCATGATTCTTTTCAGGGGAGTTCCTGGCTGTGTGCTCATCTGTGCTTCCTGCTGGTGCATTTCCTTTTTGTTCTGTGTGACTGAAGGTGGGAGAATGCTGTTCTCTGGGAAACAGAGAAAGCTGCAGTTCATCCTCTTCAGAAGTTTTTTCTGTGTCATATGTGGGGAAAGGTTTTGACTTAAATACCCTGTTACAAAAATCTGTACTTTGATTGTGGAGAGAATCAGAAATAGAGTTTTCTTCTGTTGACTCTGCCTTAATGTCTGCTTCACCATGATTCTTTTCAGGGGAATTCCTGGTTATGTGCTCATCTGTGCTTTCTGCTGGTGCATTTTCTTTTTGTTCTGTGTGACTGAAGGTGGGAGAATGCTGTTCTCTGGGAAACAGAGAAAGCTGCAGTTCATCCTCTTCAGAAGTTTTCTCTGTCTCATATTTGGGAAAAGCTTTTAATTTAGGTACCGTGTTACCAAAATCTGTACTTTGATTGTGGAAAGAATCAGAAATAGTGGACTCTGCATTAATCTCTGTTTCACCATGACTCTTTCCAGGGGAGTTCCTGGCTGTGTGCTCATCTGTGCTTCCTGCTGGTGCATTTTCTTTTTGTTCTGTGTGACTGAAGGTGGGAGAATATTGTGGTACTCTGGGAAGCAGAGAAAGCTGCAGTTCATCCTCTTCAGAAGTTTTCTCTGTCTCATATCTGGGAAAAGGTTTTAATTTAAGTACCATGTTACCAAAATCTGTACTTTGATTGTGGAGAGAATCAGAAATAGAGTTTTCTTCTGTTGACTCTGCATTAGTAAAATAATCAAATGTAACTGGAATTTCTTGACTTGAAGAACTAACTGTATCTGGATCTGACACGGTCACGTGGCCACTGCTTTTATCGGTGTAAGTGGATGCTGTTTCCTGCATGGTGGTGTCTGATCCATAATTAATAGTGGTTTCAAAATAGGCACTGTTCTCATCTTCATTTTTCCCAGTCTGCTGAAGTTCAGCAGTATTGTTTGGAGACTCTGGTGGTGTTACAAATTTCTCAGTTCCACTGTCTGTATTGGCTTCATCTAGAGGTGACTGACACACTGGCAGGTTGTCACTGACACCAGGGTGTTCCACTTCAAAGTCTGCTAAAGAGCTACAGTCACTCATTGTGAATGGAGTCCCTTCAGCTGAAGAACTGTCACCAAATATATCAGCTGCAGCATCTTTTTCATCTGAATGTATCCTTTTACAGTCATGGTCTGTCGTGGGAAAGTTGTCTATTGTTTCATAGATGTCTAGCTTCTCAATATCTGCATCTCTTCTGAAGCTACTGGGTGAAATAAAATCTCCAACATCACTAGGTATATTTTTGTTGCCATTTAGACAAAGTTGTTCTTCACAGCTTTGCCTTCCCTGCATAAATTTTCTAGTGTGCCTGGGTTTTTTATGTGAAAGAGCACCTTTTCTTTCTGGAGAATCTGGTGTAGCTTTTGTGATCTCAGAGTGCAGCAGACCAGAGTTATTTCTTACTTTGCTGTTTGGTGTTATTTCGTTGCTGTTTTCGTAATCCGTCCTTACAAAAAACAGTCCAGTATCATAAACATTTATGCTTTCATTACTGTCAGTACTAGTTTGGGCTTTTGAAAACACTGGCATTTTCTTCATGTTCATCTCAGTATTGCTTTGTTTCTTGTACTCTGCTTTGGGATTTGGTGAATGTACACCACTGCCAGTGACATTTTCATACACAGTAGAAGCTTCTGTAGGGAAAGTCCATGTGTTTCTTAAAGAATTCTTATCACAATTGAACGTATTACGCTGCATATTTGTTGGCTTGCTTGCAGAAGAGTCTCTGCTCAAGGTTTCATCTGAAAAAGCTTGGTTAGAATACGTGTGTTCTGAACCTGAATTTTTGTTCCTGCGCATGAGTCTCCACAGCCTCTCCAGGTAGGGTCTAGCAAAAGCACCCAGACAAAAAGCACAAACAAATGTAATGACCACAGAGAGTGAGACAGCCAGTGCAAAGTTTGGCTCTGTATTTTTCTCTCTAAAAAGGGTGTCCCTGGTTTTTCTAACCAAAAATGCTGACACTCCTTCTTTCACCTCTATATTGTAAATCAGATATTTCTCTTTTGTTGTATTAAAAAGACACAAATATAATCCTTCAGCAGTTTTATCAGCATTGTATATCACTAAATTATTCATTTTATCCAGTGTCATATGAGGAAGACTGTGCGTTTTGGAAATTCTGCCCTTAGGTGTCCACCAAGAGACTCCATTGCCTGAAATGAAAGAAAATACAAACTCAGTCTTTGTTAAAAGCATAGTATACTTGGGTATATTGTTAAGAATATACTCTGGACTATCTTTCATAATTTTAACAGTTTATTATAAGCCTCATTTTCCTTTTATCCATCCTAAATAATTTTACATGGTATGAAGTGTGTTAAAGCATATTACAGGCCTGTCCCAACTGCCTCCCATCTAAAAACACAGTACATGTGGGGTCTTAATCGTAGACTTTACCAGAAAAATGGTAATGTGAGGAAGGAGGTCACTGAAATAATCTAAGCAAGTTCAGAGTTGTTCTAGAAACACCTCTTGATCTTCCTTGTGGAGGAGACATCTACAGCCAGCTGCTCTGCAGCCTGGCCATGGTCACTGTGTGCAGCTGGGGGATAAAACATCACCTCTTAATTGCCAGTGTTCCAACCACTGTGATTTTCCTGTAGTTCCTCATCTGACTGCAGCAAAAAAAGTCTGTAAATCAAGGGAATTTATACAGACTGAGCAATTGTTCCAAACTTGAGTTTGTGTGGGCCATGGCTGGTTGTTGTCTTTTAGCAATTTGTTTCAAAGTTGCATTTTTGGCTTTGTCTTTGCATCAGCTTTTGCTCCCAGCTGAGTTTTGCTGCAATGCAATGTGTTGATTTAATTCAGGTTTCTGTGACTTTTCTTGTAAACAGAGCAGGTGGCATTTCTGATAGGTCCTGCATATTTTCATTGGGGATGAATTATTCCCAGGGGGAAAGCCTTACCACCTCCAAGTGCTATTAGGCCATTAGAGTTAAACCATTTTGCCTTATGGCACATGGCAAATACACCTTCTGCTCTGAGTTTGGTCTTAGTTTTCCATCTGCATAGTAAGACTTGGCTCTTTAGATTTTGTTGCTTATATTCTCAGTGTTCTCTATTAATTTTAAATGTAAGTGAAGTGTGTGCTACAGTGGCTGTACTTCTTTAGAAGAGCTAGAAATCTTTTTCCCTGCAAATAAACCTTCAATTCATTTTGCTGTAACTGAACACTGAAAACTATTGCATCCTGCTTGGTTTTCTACATGCCTCAGAAGTGCCACCCTGCTGTTTGGTCCTTTGTTTCAGTCCAAAATGAGCCAATACATTTGCAATGCATTTCTCACTGAAACATATTTGTATGGAATTTAGCATCACTTTCTCCTTTAATGTAAGGAAGGGGATGAAGACTCAGGAAACCTAACTTTCAAATGTTCCAAGCAGAATGCTACTTTCTAATTAAATATTTTTGCATGTTAAACTGTTATTTTTAAACAGTGTCTTTAGAAAGACACTTTTAAAACCAGATTTATTTGATCATTTTGCATTCTTTTGGATTTTAGCAGCATTTGAATGGAGTGCCTGATTTACGTACCCCTTATGTTGTCCAAGTTACAGGTCAGCACTGATGTGTTCCCTGTTGGGATTGTAGCCCTTTTGAGCAAAACATTGTCCCTGCAGTTTAAATGGAAACTTGAAAGATACAGGAGAGGTTTCTGAGGGTTGTTGGCAGACTTATTGTAGGAAAGGCTCCATTTCTGCCTTGTGGAGTCAAAGACAAAATGAAAGAATTCTTTAAAAGCATTTAGCCTGCAGTTAAATATCCAGGCATTCTTTGAGAAATACACTTCCAGTTGAAAAAAGTTCAAACTGACTAGTATCTGTGGTAGAGGGATTGTCAGAGCATTTTCACGGAGATCCACGACCTATTTGGAAACAACACAGAATTAATTTGATAAGGCTTACAGTGGAATTCTTATTGCAACATCTTACAACAGTGTTTCAGTGTACAGGCAATTATGATTTCTGTGAATCTGCTTAGGATTTCAGTAATATTCTAAGCTTTTTAATATAGATGAAAAGTTTAAATGGTAGTGTTTAGATTTCTCCCATTGTAGACTTACCTCTGTGTAAATAGGGAGCTGCAGAGCTCTTGCCATGGAAGGGATGGGGGTAGAAAAGGACATGTATTGTTATGGATTGGTTTGTGGCATAGAGAAATTGTGATTTTATGGTTATATCTATTACATTTCAGCATGTGTGTTTTCCTACGTATAAAAAGGAAATATATAAAATATTATTTTCACCATTTTCTCTAGTTTCTAAATTCTACACTAGTATTATAATCAGAACCATATAATCATGCTGAATAGTTGGTAAATAATACCTTTAATGATTACCATAAAATATTGAAACAGCTGTATTGCTTAACAACCTGTAATTTGTTGAGATCTCTGAAGGCATCTGGATGAATTTTAGTTATCTTGTTATTTCGCAGGTCAATGTCCTTCAGCTGTGAGCAGTTCTGAAAATCCTTTGGGTCAATCTGTTCTATGGCATTGGATGACATATGGACAGTTTGTAAAGACTGCAGGAGGCCTAGCCCTAGAAGAAAAAAATCCCTATTTTACATTTCATATTCTTGTTTTCTAAACTGCATCAAGTGTCTTTATAAAATTCTTTGCCACAAAATTCCTTCCATTCCTCACTATTGCAATGAGTGGCTGCAGCCTTTGTGTTATGCCTTTCCTAGTCAAGGGTGTCACATTCTAAAAGCTGCATAGCATCCACAGCTGGCACATTGAAACATTCACAGTCAACGGATGTCTTAAAAATAAAAGCCATAGCTTTCATAAAAGCCACTAGCGTTTCTTTGTGCTATCACAATGATTCTGACTTTGTACTTTGAGCAAGCTTCTCTGGAGAACTGGAGGTAGGAGAGGAGTGTGAAAAGGCTAGAGTATATTGAGTTGACAAGATCCAAATATGCTAATTGCAAGTAAAAGATAGAGATGCAAAAGGTGATACAGTATCTCCTATCCACTTGCATGTGCATTTTCATGGGAGTTTTTCATATGGGGAATTACTTGAACTGTATTTCTAGAATGTAAAACCAAATGAAAACAAAACCATGTTGTTGTCTGTGCCTATCTGCCTGTGAATTATGAAGAATGACAGTAAATTCTTCAGTGTATCCCAGCTACAGTGACATCCACCTTGCATAAGGAACACTTTTGTTTGCTGGAGACACCTAATTGTTTTAAGGTGCTGTGAAGGCAGCCCCTGAAGCTCCAGCCTGCAGGGTCCAGTGGAAAGGCCGGCCCTTGAACACTCAGCATGCCCACTGATATTCAACACCACAGTGCCACTCTGAAGGGATTTTTGATCATACACTATTGTTGAGAAGCTACTGGTTCTTAACAATTTTGCCCTTGGTGTCACCTTGTTTTCCAGAAACCTGTTTTCTCAGACAGCAGTTCTGTTTGCTGAGTAACTGATCTTTGGGTTTATTGTGAAAAGCAGAGAGGATGATTCATTCCTGGTATAAAACTAGAGGTGGGTGATAGGAAAGGCATGCAGAAGTTCTGGCACTTCATAAATTCATCAGTGTACCTACATGAGGAATTGTACTGTGGCTACTTCCCTGAATTTAAGTTTGTGCCAAAAATATACACTGGTATGGCAGCAGTGGGCAGCAGCCTTACTCCTGGGGGGAGGGTTTTTCTGTGGGAAACCTCTGGTATAGACCTGCATATTGTGTTTTCTTTCCAGAGCTTAAACCTCAGAATTTTAGTGAAGTACTTTGGACAAGAATAAGGTTCTGAACATGTATTTAAATGAATATAGGATTTAAGTATAACTTGAAATATGGTGGTACCATGCATAGCAATTTGAACTTAAAAAACCGAGTCTCTTATAGAAGAGGATTGATCTGTCTGACCTTCTGAGGCATCCTATAATGGGCAGTCATATTTATCTAAATCCAACAAAATATTTTTTGAAATATTAAATGAAATGGGTTTCCTGTGTGCCAGAGAATTATTTAATAGCAGAAAAGGAGAAAAACTGAACTTTCATGATCCTGTGTAGGGGCAAATATATTATCTTTGTGTGACTTTGTGGGATAAGTGGCATTTTTGTTTGTCATCACTTGTCCTCCTGTATTTTCAAACTCACATTAATTTGATGGTGTTATCAGACATCAATAAATTCTACATATTGTATAGGACAGGGCTGCTCATCTGGTAGCTTCTGCTTCGTTTAAACTGTTTGGTCACTGTGACCCATCCCTGGATGAGGCTGAGCTGCCCAGCATAGTTCAGTGACCAGCAAAGCCTTTCTCAAAGTCTCTTGAAGCCTTGCAGCCCTCTCCTGTTACTCGCTGTGACTGAGTATTAACCAACACTAAGCAAAATTGTTAGTAATAAACAAAATATGTTTTCCTGTCTCTGAAATACCCAAACTGCAGGAAGTTTAATTTAAGAGTGTTGATTTCCTTCTGAAGGGTAGTATGAAATTAATGACCTGTAATTTTTTTGGTGTTAAAGTCCATGACTGGGATGTGGAGGCTGGTAGCTTTCCAAAGATCCATACTCCCCCTTTCTATACAACAAGTAAGAATACTGCTTGGGCTCTTAAAGGATAAAACTGGTTGTATTTGACTGCTGTTAATGCAGTACAGTTGCTAACACTGTAATAAAAAACCTAACAAAGTAAACAAACAACCGATTTACTTCCGCCTCTGTATTTGCCAGTGGAACTTCCCCTCACCTGAAGTATAATAAAATGAGAAAGTCACAGTCTGGATTCAGTAAGATGTATGAATTATATCCAAAGCCAACCTACCCCTTGGGAATCAAGTCTTTAAAGATTTTTTAAATGCTTACCTCTTGGAACCGTATTAAGATTATTTCTTTCAAGTGACAATACTTTCAAAGCAGGCAGGAGATGATCAACCATGCTGTAGTTTTTGGACCCGTGTGCAGGTGCAGGCATTTCCAGTGTGAGGGTGTGGATGGCATTACCACTGAGGTTTAGAGTTTCTAAATTGGGTAAATTTGTACAAGTAGTTAAGGTGAGTTCAGAAATCAGGTTGTTACTGAGATTCAGGTGTTTTAGCATCCACTCTTCATTTCTTCCATCAGAGCACTCAAAAGTTTTAATATTATTGTAACTCAAATCAGCTGTTAGTGCTGTTTGTGATGTATCTTCTGGAACAGTAGACATTCTGGTAAAAGAGCAATTGAGCAAGAGCTGCCCATCCCACCGGCACTCTGAACGGCGATGTGTAGCAGGAAGGATCCGCTGGGACTTGGCTCCCACTGATCCAGGAAGATGAAAGTAAAGGACCACAGCTATGACATGCAAGTGATAGTTATCCATAGTATCTATATGTAAAATGTAGAATTATGGTTAAATTCAGCACAACAAGGATAGAAAGCATAAAGAGTTTGACGTTAAAAAAAAATCAACACCGAATAACCACAGCATTACCAACATTCTGCCTTGAACATTCAGTTTTGGAGTCTTATTTTTAAAAAGAGCATTCATAAACTGGTAACCTCCCTCCTCCTCCCATCTATCCCAAAAACAATTAGAACCTTTTTTTTCCTTTTCCAGCCTTTTGGTCGAGAAACACAACTTCTTGGGAGCTTGAGATCTAACAACAGTGGAGACTTTTGAACTCTGCTTCAGGTATTGCACACAATTACACTGTGCAAAGTCCACCACGTACAATCTATGACAAACAGGTGTGGAACAATTTTTATCCTTCCAGCTGTCATATCAATAACAAAACCATGTCTTTTTAATGACAAACTATATTCTTACAAATAACACTTCTGGACTGCAGCTGCATCTTAGAATTTACTGTTTTATTTCAAAACAAGCATTTGAAATTCTACTGCCTTTCACCCACTGGAACAACCACCACACTTAGAGATGGTGAGAGCTCTTCACAGGCAAGTTGTTTCAGCATACCCAGTATGGCATTTTACAGAGGCATGTAGAATACACTTTATACATGCAGAATCTTAAGTGCATCTGTGGGACTGAAATAAACAGTGTTCCACTCAATGTTTTAAATACATATAGAAAAATGTACCTTAGGCAGTTAGAAGATAAACAAGTAAATGCTCAACAGAGGCATGTGTGGTACCAACATTTCTCAGACTGTATAATATAAATATAAAATATATTAACAATACATAGTGGCTAGCAAATTTGATAATTTATTTCATTTGGTATTTATGATTGGTTTTGCTACATTTTGACCAAAAAAATCCACACTTCAAAAACAATTCTGCAGATCATGATTTAAGAGTACCTTTGTGACAAATCTTTCAGCTGCACATTGCACACAGTATTTAAAAAAAAAACTTTTGATAATTACAAGAATCCAATACTAGCATATAGCCATGTCAGTGTTAATCAGAGAAGAGCTTTAATATGTTTAACCTACTTGACCAAGGTTAGTATCTGTTATTTTCAACCTGTACTTCAGCTTTGAGGATACTGCTCTTTATATTTTTTAATATGTGTTTGCATTTGTATACATAAAGTGACAAACTTCCATTTGTGAAGAGCATGAGAGTGAAAATTCTAAAAACGTTAGTTCATTTCCTCCTCTTAACTCTAACAGATACTAACTGAGGCACTGCCTAGCAGCAGAGGTGGGTGTAAAGCAGCAAAAAGTGTTTAGTAACTATTAACTCTGATAAAACTATAAGGTCCATGAAGGAAGTATGAAAAATGTTAGTACTTCCCCACAATCTTTAATGTGAGAACTCCATGGTTTTTGCTACATTATATTCTGCTTACTCTGTTTGTCAGAACAGCTCCACTGCTGTCCAGCCCCAAAAATGCAACAACTACTGAGCACCAAAATCTGGTTTGCCTTTGAGCAGTGAGGGAAATACGACTCCTCTGACCTCCCCCATGTGCCATAATGCCTGACTGATGAACACCCCTCCAAAAATCACTTCCACCTATACACATTCTGCATGAGTGCTTACTGCCTGCCACTAAATTCAGAAACTGGGACCTTGGATATTAATTTCTTGTTACAGCAGGAGCTGATTTGTGATTTATGGAATCCTAGGTACTTTGAGCACTGTAAAACGTGGCTAGATAGTTTATCTTCCGATAACAAATAATCAGTTCTGAAGTTAATGTGTAAAACTCACATAATTTTTAGGTAAAGAAGTGCATGCTTATCAAAAAACTTGTCAAAAAGCTGTTACAAAATCACTTTGAGACCTCCAATATTAAGGTTACTTGACGCTACTGCAAAACAAAGCTGTTTTAAACTGAAGAAATACATGGGGTGAGGAAAGAGGGAATCTTATAAATAGCTGGTCTATTTTTAGCACAAAACACCTCACTGTTGCCAAAGCAGTTGGAAGACTCTAATAGGCCCCAGTTCACCATAGTTTCACTGCTGACAAATTCTGGTACACATCTATTTACCCTGATGTCCTACCACCTCATTTATTATTACAGACCTGCAGTTTAACTTCAGAATTTAAAGTTTTGATTTTCTCAGTAATGCATCAGTACTGACATTTATGAGGAAGGAGAGATCTATCTCAGACACTGCTGCAACAGTTATACTCAGATTATTACCTATTGATTATTGGACTCAGACACTATTCACATTAGAACACCCAAGAAAACACTATTTTTGGGTAGTAAGCAAGTTGTAAGTACATTTTTTAAAATGCACTTTTACTATAAACACGTTTTATAAGTACTTCACATAAATTAAGCAACTGCAGAATGCATTAACTGCACAGATAGTATGGAAGTTCAAGCAACACTTCAATAACCACAAGACTACTTCAAAATTCAAGTTAAATTTCCATACTCAGTATTACTTTGCAAATAGTATTTATGATAGCATAATTTTTTAACAACGTGAGAACGAATACATGGCAAAAATAATGTGATATTTTAAAGTGAATCTGCCACTACTCCTCTTAGTACACATCCGGTAAGCCACCTAAGTTTGGGGTAAATCAATGTATCAAAAAGAAAGAAGAGAAAAGTCTGCCACTTCAGCCATCCTAGGAAAATCTATTTCCAACAAGAAGTTGACATTCCTGTGGAAGTACTTGAGACGTAGGACAAAAACCTCCTCTAGAGACAACTGTAGGCAGTAGAGCTGATGCCAAGATCATGTTCTTTACATATATTCTACTGATCCAAATTCAAGAAGGTACTTCAGTATGCATGTACACTGAAAGCTTACAGATTCAGTGCAGATACACTATTGCAGCTAACAGCACAATATCCTAACATTGCTGACCGTAACAGCCTTTCCTTAAAAATACCGTGTAAGAAATGTTAGTATAAACCGCTGTAAAAAAAGAAACCCTGGAAGGCATGCAATTACTTCCTACAGCTCTGTGTAAACACCAAGAGGCCCGTGCCAGGAGCAGCTGTCTCAGTGCGTGGCTCCACAGGGGTTGGCAGAGGTCTGGCAGCCCATGTTGTGCCCGGTGACCTGGACCTTGAAGAGCGTCCCGTCGGCGCACATGCACAGCTTGAAGCGCAGCCAGTTGCCGTTGTTGAACTGATCCCCGTAGGAAGAGCTCGGCAGCCGCGTCGGGCTGACCATCACGCTTCCGTTCAGGATGATGCTGTTTTCCTATTAGGAGAGGAAAAAAAATAAATTGGAGAATTACAACTTCTAATGTAAATAAGGCAGATTGTTTTTGAGAAGGACAAACTGCTTTAATGGATAAGTAACATCTCTAGCATGGCTGTAGAATCAACAATAATAAAAAAGGTATGTGTACAAATGTTTAATTTTTTAATGAAAATTATAGTGATGCCTATGGGTTTCTAGTCAGCAATGTACTTTACTATTCCAGTGGTGGATTGATATGGAGAAAGACAGCAGTAGGGTGAATTTTCATGTTACATTCTTATTAGCAATTGCAGTAAATGTAAAATATGGACATGAAACAGGCAATTGAATTCATACATGAAATTCATTCACACTTGAAAGTGCATATACCGCTATTTTTATCCTTTTTTTCCATCACTCCACATATACTGCCATCTTAATCTCCAAAAATCTTAAAGGAATGCTAGTGAGTCTTACAGCAGCAGCACAGAAGGCAATGCTCTAAACTATATGCACTGCTCGTCTGGCAAAGGTTGTCAACCCTGGTTAAGCTTCCAGAGGAAATTTACTCCCTTTGGTATTGATGTCAATAGCTTAGCTTTAACTGCATAGTAGGTTTTTGGTGTCTTAACAGTAGAAAATCAGTGTTACCTGAAGCTACTCAACCACTACTTAACAGCAAAGTAATAAATCATCTATTTAAATCCTACTAAATATACTGACTTGTATGCATAAGTAAATCATATAAAATTTGAAGCTATATAAAGCTACATCAGTTTACTATCAGCCTAAATTTGAAACTAAGCTGTTAAAAAAATTGCTTCAATTTGAAGTACTTACTGCTTTAAGTTCCATGTTTCCACCCATTCGAAACTCAATTGTCTTGCCTGTGATGAAAACACCTTCATTCCCCCGGACAATGGCACGACCATCAACCTTTATGTTTAGATCACTGGTTGCATTGCTGGTAATCTAAGAACACAACCAAAATAACTGTATTATGGATTAGTGAAAATGTGCCACTTGTGTTTGTCTGAGTAACTTTAATTACCCTGAAAGCAGTGCTGTGCAATTTAATAAAAAAACTTGAATTTCCCTTCTGCCCACTAGCTTCAGCATATTTGTTATTTTCCATGGTGAATTTCAAAACAGAATTTTGGAAGGTATGTGAAATTAATTTTTTGTATAAAGATAACAATTCATATGACAATTTTATGGGATACACAGCTAACACTTGTACCAAATATCGGCTTCCTGCTAAAACAGATTATGTAAATTTAACCCTCTGTTTTCACTGAATCTGTTCCTCCTATCTATTTATAGTTGTGTGTGTTTTTTCTGCAACAGGGTTGCTCAGTGCTTCCAAAGGCACACTCAACCCCCTATAAAACCACTAACTCTACTCTTACACAAACAAACAATGGGCTGTATTCTCATTACTTACAAAAAATAAGAAACATACCCTCTCTGTAGAGGCCTTTTGTACATTCAAGATTTTAACTCCATTTGGCAGATGAAACTCATGAGTTTCATAGTCGGTGCTGAACAAAGTATTTTGTGTTCGTGGGTCAACAAATTCCATGCCAATATCACTGGTGATAGAAGTTTTGTCTTTTTCCACGCTAAGCTTGGTTGTTCCTTGCTGAAAGACAATCTTCAGAAACAAAGGCATGAATTTAATGATGTTTCAAATGTAACATTTATCAGCAGTGTGAGTGTAATTCTCTAGTGTTGCTCACACACTTTCAATTCATGGTATAACTTACAGGCTGATTATTGCCAGTGATCACCAAGTCTTCGTTCCGTCGCCCTCCCACAGTGCTCTTATATAAGGGATGGATAACGCCCATGTCAGACACCTGCTTGAACCGCAGCAAGCCACTCTCGTGGAATTCCATGCTGTCACAACCATTGGGACCAATTCTTATCACTGCCCAGATAACCAGGGTAATCTGAAAGAGAAACACATTTTCAAGGATTATGTTGATTGTTCAATTATTTTATTAATTAGATGTTTTATTTGAACAATTATTAATGCCAGTGTTAAAGTGAGCTTTAAGTGTGAGTTGACTTTAGTTTGTTCCTACTGAAAACATCATAACACATTTAATTATGAAAAGCATTTAAAATTAGTTTTAGACTTACTTGAAATAGTAACTGAAATGATTTATATATATATATTATATATATGAAATAGATATGAAATATTAAATCACATCCATACTTACATATTTTTTCTGTTTAAGGGTAATAATTAATTAAACAAATTTCCTGAACAGTTCAGCTTGGTATATATATATATATATATAACATGTTGAACTGCAAGAATGCATCCTCCCAGATGGATGTGCAATTATGAAAAATAATTTGTTACTTCTCATTGAACATGCAATAAAAATGTGATGATTAGAACAACGAAGCTTTAAAGTACAGTGGCTTGTTAATTTTGAATGTTCACATACAGTTCTGTAACATAAAATATAACCATGTTTTATATGCCATATAATCCTGAATGCATATGTACTAATAACACTTCTCATGAGGTGACCATTAAATACTCATGCCTGAACTTACACCATTCTTCCATCTAACCTTGCTCAGACTAAAAAAGAACTAAAAAGAGAGAAGAAAAATGAGAATCTCCTTCAGTATGTTTTAAGTCCTCAGCCATACTGGAAACTTTTTTCTACTGAACTGTCAAAATGAAATATGACCTAATGTTGCTCACACTATAGCTATTATACTCACAATCAGATTGATGACAGCCAAAATAAAAAGAACAACAATCACACATATGGCCAAGTTGCCTTTCCTGCCACGTAACCCTGTCTTATGGAGACGGTCTTCATCAATTGGGATGTATCCTGCTTTGAAGTTACTGTTGTGCTCCTTATTAACATTCCTGCGTTCCACAGCCTTCTCTCGCATAGACTTCTTCACCGGGCCGTTAGAGCTTTGCTGTAACACAAGGCACTGGTCAGCTTTAAAAGGCATGCAAATTAGCTACAATGGCACACACATATGTATGCAAAAAATGTAAATTGACTAGTGGGATATATTGGATATTACGTTCAGCATTAGATTTAAGTCTGGCACCCAGCTGTCAGAATAAGCGCTTAGAACCACAGCAACCTCTGCTAGCACAATGACTTAAGTTTAAAATCCAGATACGTTCAGACAATGTATGGCTTTATATCTCATTTTTATTATGGCAGATAGGAATTATTAATTATATTGTTACAGTTAATAAACTAAAACCAGCTACCAAGAAATTAATTACCTCTCAGGGTATTGTTTACTTCTCAGGGATGATAGAGGACATAACTGGCAGGTCATCTGCCAATACACAGGATTTTAGTTGTGCTCATATGTGATAGACACCCAGTGACTATTCAAAAAGAGTAGTGGATACAGTTTTTAAATTAGTTTGACAGCACAGGGTTTGTGTTCAGCTCCGGTTGCTTGCATGCAGCATTGATAAAGATACTGTGAGGCCTCAAACCTGGCATGGGGCACTTGGCCAGAGTAGCTTTCTTGTAATAATCTGAAGTTATGAGATTGTAAGGGATATCCTGTCAACGTAACAAAGTAATAGAGGAAACTCTTGTAGGTATTCATAGTAAAAATAAACCTTTAATGTATTTTCGTAGCTGTTCAAAATTTTGTTCCACTTCCCTTGAATGGAAAGGTTTGTTATTTAGGGATTCACATCTTCAAAGAAGGAATTTGATCTTTCGGATGGAATTAAGTTTGTTCACTTGAAATGAACCCTAAAACTACTCCTTAAGTAACTACACTTGCACATATCCACACTGATGCAACGAGTAACAACACCGTATTTTCTTCTGCAGTTGAAGAACTATTAAGAGATTGTGTTGACAAAGGTGCTTGACCTGGACGAGTCTGTGGAGGCTTCGCTGCCTCGGAGATGTCCTGGACTCCCTGTGACCCTGCCGAGCCCACAGGAGCTGCGGAGCCCCGCAGGCACCCACGGCTGCCTCCCGCCCCCTGGGCAGCGCCAAGCGCCCCGACAGGCGCGGCGGCGGCGTCCGCGCACCGCTCCAACGCCAGGCGCCTCACACAGGGCACAAAGTATTTCTGTCTGTCACACACCCACGCCTGCGGGCAGGACGGCGCCGCTCCGGGCCCCGCCCGGACAGCAGGCTCGGGCCGTCTCTCCCCGAGCCCGTCCCGTCCGAACACTGTCCGGGCACAAGGCGGGAAGGGCCGCCCGAGCGCCGTTTCTCCCCTCCCCAGCCGGAGCACTCCGGCACCACACCAGCCTCGCCCACCGCGGAGAAAATGGCGCCCCCGCCCGCGCTTCCCCTCCGCGAGCAGCACCCCCGGCCGGACCGCCTGCTCCCCGCGGCCCCGCTCCCCCCTGGCCCCGGCGGAGACGGCGCCGCGCCTCGCCGTGCCCGCGTCCCGCTGCGGACGGACCTGCTCGGGGGCGGCCGCCGCCATCTTTCCCCGCCGCCGCCGCCGCTGCGCGGGGCCCGCGAGCGCCCCCACGTGCCGCTCCGCGCGCCGGGTCCCCGCGGCTCGCGCGCACCGTCGTTATCCGGCAGCGTCACCTGGCGGCCGCGAACCGTCCACGCGCCCCGCGAGGCGCCTCGCAGCCCCCCCCCAGTCCCGTGGCACCGCCATCGCCGCGCCAGCCGTTAAGACACCACCGCGGCTGTGGAAGCCCTCGGACGCGGCCAAGCCCAGGGAAGGGCCCGGGCTGGCATTACCATCTCCATTACACCTGCGCCGCCCGAAGAATACTCTGCCGAGGGGACAGCAGAGCGAGCTGACATCTAGCCATGGCCAAAGAAATTAACAGCCTCGTGGGCGGGGGAAACACCCGGGAAATGCAGGACTATGAGGTGAGTCCTGCCACTCCTCGGGGCCAGAGGCAGCCGCCCTCGCTCGGCGGTCCGCGGGCCGGTCTGGGACTCTGCCCGGAACGCGCGTCCAGTTAGCGCAGTTTTAAGACCTGTTGTTAAGCTCCCACAGCTTCAGTTGTTTCGCTTTTTGTCCGTGGCAAGGTTCCCTGAAAAGAAGGGTTGGAGGTTAAAAGTGAGATTTGATCGGTACCGGCTGTGCTTAGAAGGGAGAAGAGCGTTGAAAAACGGCCGGTGGAAGGACTACGGTTGGGGCCTAGGAACAGTCTGGAAAAAATTCACCTAGTTCTATTCCCTTAAAATAAGTTTCTTACACACCTGAGTGAGGTTGTCACTTCCTGAAGCAGTACAGCATATACTCGGCAGGAGACAGCCTTTTATTTTTGCTGCACAATCATCTAAGAAAACACAAACATTAAGAAATGCTAAGAACACGTACAGAAAAAGCCAGAGCTGGGTGAGGAGTGCGAGTGAGGAAAACGGCTGCTGGAAGTGAGACGGGGTTACCCAGCATCCCGGCTCTTGTGGGGGGGGAGAAGCTTGTGCGCGAGAGCGGCGGTTACCGGGCAGCGCGCGGCGCGGCCGGCTAGCGGCCGTTGGCGGCAAACGGTTTCAGAAACGGCAGGCGGTACGGGCGGAGCGCCGTTAGTTGAAGAAGAGCTGCCGAAGGGGTGAGATGGAGTCCATCCAGGAGTGACCGGAGGTGAGCTGAGGGGGTGAAACAGTGGAAGCAGTAGAGAAAGTGTAAAGTTAGGGAAAGGTGAGACTTCACAGCAGTGACTTTGCTCAGTGGGAAAAAAAATCTTGATAGAATTTTCCGTCCGGCATCCCCAGGTTTCTGTACCTTCAGGGTGCAGATAGTTGGTCACGAACTTGTGACTACCTACTGTGTCTGCTGTGGTTGGTGAGAAAAGAAATGCAGTGTTTTCAGGGGAAATTAGTTTTTTTCTTCATGGTTGAATAGGAGTTACAGTTTCATAACCGGTGTAACTGTCGGCAAGATTCAAGGCAAAGGGCGGTTTTAAGGGGGTTGGGAGTAGCCGGTAAAGCTACCACAGAGGAGGCCGGAGGAGGAACAGTGTCGTGTATTTCAAAGTCTTGCAAATGGTTGTTGGAGGTAGGCCTTAGGAGGGCCGAGCGGCAGTGGGAGCTGACCTCTCCATCAAAAGTTGGTTAGGAATAGACAAAGCAAGATAAGGGCCTTATATGTATTTTTTCAGCTAATATGGAAAACCAGATTTTAGGCTATTTTTTAAAATCCAACAAACTGCTAGATTATTATTTTAATAACTGTTGGAAAATTTTAACTCAACTTGTGGTTGCATCCTCTTTATGATGGAAAAGGAGTATGCTTTCTCAAGTAGTGAATGAAGTGGGTCATAGAAGTCCTGTTTTGCTCATTGGCCTATTAGAAATGAGTATTCAAAAATAAGTGTTCTAATGGATCCAGTAGGAAAAAGTTGGGAAGATGTAATTATGGGGGAGAATGTGCCATGATTGTAACAGGAGTAACTTTAGGTAAGAAAGCCCACACAGATGTCATAATGCGCATTATTAACAGGGGAATTCTGCTGAGGAAATCTGAGCCGATGCTGTCAAGTGTTAGAACTGAACAAGGCAATTCAAAAGCAGCTCTTCTCAATTCTCAATGAAACATCCCAAGGAGGTAAATTGATGCCTTGTCCAATTACTTACACATTTCACATGTGCCATTTTTTCCAACTCTGGCTTTTTCTGTACGTGTTCTTAGCATTTCTTAACGTTTGTGTTTTTAGAGGATTGTGCAGCAAAATTAAAAGGCTGTCTCCTGCCAAGTATATGTACTGCTTCAGGAAGTGACAACCTCACTCAGGTGTGTAAGAAACTCATTTTAATGGAATAGAACTAGGTGAATTTATACCTGTGGTAGCGCTTTAATGACTTTCTGTTAATATTAGCCTCCCTCAGATTTTACTTAATGAAATATATCCTTAGTTGCTTGTGGAGGCACCTATGGAGACAACTATGCTATTATGGAGGGATTTGCTTTGTATAAGAAGTCTGTGTTATTATACTGTTTTCCTTTTCTAGGTACAGATTTGCCATTTACATTTACATTTCAGAGACATAATAGCAGTATTTATGCCATATCTCTTTTTTAGAAAAAAAGAGCACTGTGAAAATACATGTGTAAGATGAAAGTGTGCATAAACTCCATGCATTAATCTGTGAGCTCCTTTTACTTTTTTTTTTTTTTTTTTTTTTTTTTAAGGAAAAAACCCTAAGGATATCTTAACATTGTATTATTTCCTGGAGTGTTAAAAAAAAAGTGTTCATGTGTGTCATGATACCACTATGCTCCTGCCATGATATTTGGAGTTCATATATATTTGGTATTTACTGAAGGGGTTGTAATACTAACAGTTTGATACTAATAGAAAAGACAGATCTGTTGTGGCTTTATGGTTTGAATGAAAATAAGAGACTTTGCTAATTCAGGCTAGGGGAAGATCTTCAAGATCCTGAGATTTGATAGTGATGTCTCCATGTTCTTTGGTTTCTCATTTTTACACCTGATCTGTCAAAATATTTCACAATTAAAATAGGACAAATAAAAAGTGATATCCTTTAAGAGTTAGAGTCTATTATGAATCAGGAGTGGTGGTGTGCTGAAACCCTCCCAAAATATTAAACAACAAAGTTATTAAACGACAGTACACCAGGAATACCAGTTGCAGGTTTGTAATTGCATGTGACATTCAAAATTTAAAGAAAAGCACGTTGCACAGTTACTAATCTAATTCCAGTACTAGCTGGCCATTTTATGGGTTGTTAAAGGCAGCTGCATGTATAGTAGTGTGCTTTCTGGAATGATAGTTCTGTGTTCTAATAACTTTTTGTTGTTTTGTATACACAAATTCCCAAAAAGTTTACTTGAGTTGGTAATTTAGTCAATCAGGAGTTGACTAACTGAAAAAAACCAACTATGCAACACATCTGCAAAAGGCTTTGTTCTGATGATTTGGGCAGTAAATCTGCATATGCTGACCTTCCATAATTTCTACCATGAAGTATAAAATAAGTGAATATTTTATTTCTATAACTGAGTCTTTCTTTGGTGTGCCTGAAAGGTATTGCTTATGTCTCAGAGAGAATGCAATAGCTTTTGTTCTCAGTTTCTTTAAGAATGGTCATTGCTGAAATATTTAGAAATACATCTGCCCTTTATGCTCTAGTACTTTACTGAGGGAATTTATAAAGTAGAACATTCAAGCAGTGTGACTTCATTTCCTGGTAGGAGTCAGCTGAAGGAGAGCTACAGCTGAGAGATTTGTCCTGCAAACCAAGGTGTGAGCTGCAAGAACTGGAGGACAAACTAAGTGAAACTCGTGTGCAGATCAACCAGATGGAACGAGAGTAGGGAAAAAAAATTAACTGCAATTTTTTCTGTTTGCTTTTTGTTTTTGCTTTTTTTTTCCCTTGATGTCTAAATATAGATGGAGATTTGTAAAATGTTTTATTTCTGGCCTAAAACCAGAGTTTCAAAATGCATTGAGCTCTGTATCGTGTGTATATATCCAAAGTGGGGTACAAATGATACAGTCACACCCACATTCATAAATTCACTTGGTAAGTTTTGCTTATGACAGAGATGTTGAAAGACATGCCAGTATTCTACATAAAAAGGTTTTGTATAGTCCATGACAATCCCTTGTGGAGTTATAGTCTATGAAATGTTGCATACTAAGCAAACCCTAAATAAAAAAAATCAATTGAGTAGCTACAGTGTAACATTTATTGAAGGACCTACAACATGTCGCAATTAATTATACAATGTAATTGATACATAAATGTCCAAGAAGATAAAAGCCACTGTCATAAGATGGAGGAAGTCACTCATCATTTCCAAGATGAGTGACTAGGCCTGAAGAGTTTTTGTCTAGTTGCATAAAACATATTTTATGGAGCATTATAATATAAAAGTTAATAAATTGCTTCAGATACAAGTTAGTGCAGTTATTACCAGCTGCACGGCCATTTAAGGGGCAGCTCGACGCGGCAGACACATTCTCACGCATCCTATTGCCATGAGAACAATGAACGTTCCGGAAGTCTTGGGTCAGTGCATTAAGTGATATAATTTCATGCCCTTACTAAGTGATTCCAAGAATATAATTTTGGATTTCCCCCATGCCTACCCCCATGCCTACTTCTAGAGCTCATCTTCCCAAATCTGCTTTTCTTTCCCAATTGCCCTTTGTAGTAGAATTCTTTAACCCTCTTTTACTACTGTTCTGCTAGAAGTCCTTCCTGAAGGAGCTGACTTGGATGGAACTGGGCAGTCTTTCCTCTTAGCAGATGTTGGTGGCCTTATTACCTGTGGTCATCTCAGTCAGCTTGTTCCTTAAAAAGGTGGAACAAGAATCCTATCAATTGATAAGTGTTAGAGCTTTTGTTGATTTAGAGTCTCAAAAAATCTCACCAGGGTCCTCCAGTAAGGAAAAGGAAGGACAGGGTGAATACCTTAAAAATAAATAGAAAACATATTTTCTTTTTGCCTTCCACTTCTGGTAAGAGAAAAGCAACAGTAATACCGGTATTTGGATGGAAAGCAGAGATTTTGGGATAGTTTTTATTATTAACTAAGAGTAAAGGACAGAAGATAAACTTGTTTCACTGGTTGTCTGCCAATCTTTAAGAATCACTCCCGCTTTTGGGGACAGCAGGAGAGGAATTGTTAGCTTTTGGTATTACTTGACTAGCATTTCTGATGTCTTTTGATTGACTAATATATTTCTGCAAAGAAAAAGAGCCCAAAACCTGGTAGGAGACAATACATGGGTTATTAATCTATAGGAAAGAAAACTGAGATGGTTTAGTTACTGTCTTAAATGTGAAAAAGAAATTAGTTTCTTTTAGACCTGATCATCTGAGCTAGTATAAGGACGCCAAATGTTAACCAGTAATTGTTCCTATAGCACACAGTGCTATATCCACTTTCCTGCCACAATACACTTACACAATTTAAAGTAAGATCAAGGGTCTGCTTTGTTTCATTTGTTTTTAAACTCTGGATTTTTCCTGTATTTCAGTATAAGGAAAGCATGCTGAAATTATTTAGCAAGGATAAGGAGCTTGGTCAATAGTTTTCCTATTTTTTTTGCTCCTTTTGTTTGATGATGAGGATTAATTGATAGATAGTTTACGTTGATAGAAGGACATCTTGTGACTGACTGTTCTGTGTCATTAAGTCTGAAGGCTTCCCGGTGCCACTTAAAGAGGCTAGAGGAACTAGATGAGTACGAGCAGAAGATTGAGAACTTGCGGGATGAGATTGCTATGCTGGATTGCAAAAAGTCTGTTATCCAGAGCAGGTAGAGACCTTACTCAGAGAAGTCACTGAATCATAGAAATCGGTCATGTTAGGTAGCATGAATTTCTTCCTCATTTAAATTGAAATATAAACAAAAGCCAAGGTTTTTTGCTTTGTTATGAAGGAACATAAACTCTTTAGGTTATTTGTTCTAGTGCCCAAATATTTTATTTTAAAGCAGTTATGTTACGTTTCAGACAAAACAGCAAATAATGCACCTTTACAAAATACATGGAGAGCAACTGTATGAAATAGTTCTTTTGTTGATGAGTACTTTTATAGAGTTCTGCTCTGTAGTTGTAGTATTCAATTTTTACTTGTTTGACTTCAGCAGTACTCTTCGGTGGTACTGAAAGAGGAACAAATCTCCAAAATATTACTGGTTAAAGGTGTGTTTCCTAGGAACAAAGTGCTTGGCCTTATATGCTTTACATGTTACTTTTCTTTTACTGTTTATGCTGTAGGCCATAAAACATTCTATGAAAATGCCTTCATATTAGACTAACCAGCTTCTTTAATTACTTGGCTCAAAACTCACCTTACCCTTGTAAAAATTAAATTGACGAAGAAGTCTGCCATAGGGAAGGCATCTGAGGATGGTAAAGTGACATGAAGCTTCTTTGCTTGTGTGTCGTAGGCTTTCCCGCTGCACTCCTCCGCCATGCCGTCGGAGATGTCTCTCTCCACCGTGCCGTCTGAGGGGCTGTATCTCTCCTCCACCGTGCGTTCCAAGGGGCTGTATTTCTCCTCCACCATGCCTTCCTAGGGCCTGCTCTCCATGCCGTCCAAGGGGCTGCTCTCCATGCCCTGTGCGGGCCTGCTCTCCATGCCCTGTGAGGGCCTGCTCTCCGTGCCGTCCAAGTGCCTGCTCTCCATGCCCTGTGAGGGCCTGCTCTCCATGCCCTGTGAGGGGCTGCTCTCCATGCGGACCCTGCCGTCCGAGGGCCTGCTCTCCATGCATTCCAAGGGCCTGTTCTCCATGCCCTGTGAGGGGCTGCTCTCCATGCGTACCCTGCCGTCCAAGGGCCTGCTCTCCGTGCCTTCCGAGGGCCTGCTCTCCATGCATACCCTGCCGTCCAAGGGCCTGCTCTCCATGCGGACCCTGTGGTCCATGCGGACCCTGTGGTCCATGTGGACCCTGTGGTCCATGCGGACCCTGCCGTCCAAGGGCCTGCTCTCCATGCGGACCCTGTGGTCCATGTGGACCCTGTGGTCCGTGCGGACCCTGTGGTCCATGCGGACCCTGCCGTCCAAGGGCCTGCTCTCCATGCATACCCTGCCGTCCAAGGGCCTGCTCTCCATGCATACCTTGCCGTCCAAGGGCCTGCTCTCCATGCATACCCTGCCGTCCAAGGGCCTGCTCTCCATGCATACCCTGCCGTCCAAGGGCCTGCTCTCCATGTGGTCCCTGTGGACCCTGTGGTCCCTGTGGACCCTGTGGTCCGTGCGGACCCTGTGGTCCCTGTGGTCCCTGTGGACCCTGTGGTCCATGCGGACCCTGTGGTCCCTGTGGACCCTGTGGTCCGTGTGGACCCTGTGGACCCTGTGGACCCTGTGGTCCCTGTGGACCCTGTGGTCCGTGCGGACCCTGTGGTCCGTGCGGACCCTGTGGTCCGTGCGGTCCCTGTGGTCCATGTGGACCCTGTGGTCCAAGGCCCTGCTCTCCATGCATACCCTGCCCTCCAAGGTCGGGCTCTCCATGCCGTCTGAAGTGCCTCTCTCCACCGTGCCTACCATGTCGTCCAAGGGCGTGTATGAGGCCCTGTGCCAGGCCCTGTGTGAGGCCCTGCGTGAAGCCCTGCGTGAGACCCTGCGTGAGACCCTGCGTGAGGCCCTGTCCTCCCAAGTGCCGTGCCCTTTGCCCAAGGCCCTGTACACCTCCCCGGATCAGGCGGGGCAGCGCTTCACACCGTGCCTGCCTCATAGCTCGCTATAACTTCATTTACGCTAAGGAACGCTTGGAGGCAGAGTGCATTTTGAGGCGATACGTCTGTAACTTGGAGACGGTGCAGAGGATAGTATACATTGCATGTGTGGTGAGAAAGAAATATTATTTCTTATTTTACAGGCTGGAGGTGTGTTGTAAAATACTATGTCTGCAGTGGTTTAAATTGTGGGTAAATTAGCATTTCTGTCAAGTGCAGAGAAGAAAAGCTTTCTTTTTTATTTTTATTTTTCTTTCTTTCCCTCACATTTCTACATTGAACTCTCAATGTAGTGTCCTACCTGACCTGTCCCAAGATGGGAACAGGGTCAATGATTTATTGTATGGATACTAAAAGAGTGAAATTTAGTCTGAAATTGGTCAAGTGATTTGGTCTGAAAAGTACATGGTATCTGCAGTGATCAACATTGCCTTCTGCAAATAAATTACACTCAATCAGAGAATTCCTTCCTCATGAGTTAATTTTCTCCTTTACAATGTATTATATTCCTCCTTGTTTTGATGATAGTGGGTTAAATTATTAATTTTCTGATAACAGATAAAATATTAAACTGGGTCTGCTGTATTTAACTTGATGTTCTTTACTTTTGCAGGAATCTTTCCGTGCGGCAAAGATGGCCTTCTGGAGGGTGAAAATAAACGTAAAAGACACTTTGGGTATATGTTTCAGAGGGGGACCTACGTCACTTGAAGTTGCTGTCCTGGATTATATAGCTTGCCACAAGGATCTGTATGACGTTTGTTGCAGTGTCCATGTAAGTGAAGGGCAGTGGTGATCTCTTTCAGGAGCTAGTAAATTCAGAATATGTAAATTAGAAATGCACTGTAACCTGAAGGAGAAAAGAGTTACTGTATGGACTTTGTCTTGTAGCAGTTTATTTTCTAGAACAACATTGCTAGGACTAGTATATGTATGGCTTAGTAATGGCTTGCTTGGTTTGTTCATAGCAGCACATTCTTTCTGAAGTTGTTGTTTTCTGGAATAGTCCAGGCCAACATTACTATGAGATTTTTATACTGATTTTTAAATGTAGAAAGCTGAGAAGCATATTTAGGGGGGATTTCTGCAGTTGCCTGTGAAAAAATTGTTAGTGAGTGCAAATTACTCATGTGTGTTTATTTTCAGGAAGTCGTTTGCTGCATGAACAGGAACCCAAAGCTTCCATGTCCAGGAGAACTGGATTTCGTTGTGATCAGCAATTTGATTCGAGAGGTGTGCTGTTTGGCTTATTCAATGCAGACACTCATTCCTCCTCTTGATATTGCCTATGGTGTTGATGGAGAATGCTTCAATAGGAACATGTAAGAAATTTCTATATTCAGTCAGACTTACCAATAAAAGTTTTGTAGTCTACTTGTTTCCTAATTAATATAGCAGTGCTAAACATTAATTTAGGGCAAAACCCCCTGGCCTGTAGTGAATTTGGTATGTTTTTAAGGTAAATACTAGCATGTACATAAGCGTCAGCAATTTTTTTTTAGTGAACAGCAGAGCAATTTTCTGGATAAACTTCACTCTCAAGAGCATATTTAATTTATTATTTAAGAAGAAAATGATCATCAGCTTTCCCTGCTTAGTCTCTATTTGCCTTTTAAAAATGCTTGCATCTTGTTTGTCCTTACTGGCCTGTTCTATAAAAGTCATATTTACTGAGATCTTGGCAGTTGGTGTCATTACCAGGGTCATCAACTTGTTTGCTGCAACCTCCAGGCTGTGGCTACTGTACAACACACGACTATTAATATGCTGCCATCTCTTCTGGTTTAGAGCTGGTCAAAACCAAAACTGCCTCTTAAAAATGAGAATTTTGTTAATAATTTTTTTTTTCTATAGGGTCGATCTGCTTTTTTAGCAGAGACCTGTAGAGTGCTTCCATGTTGTCTAGAAAATAATTGGAATTGATAGGTCATAAAAATTGCTCTAAAAAGCAAAACACCTTACATCACTAAGAGGGTTTCTAGTAATAATTTAGAATAGAATGGAACCCAGGTCATGAAGAGCTTGAGAAGTCAAGGAGAGAAATAGAGAATATGAAAGTAGACTCTTGACAGGGGAGTGCAAAATCATACAGGACTACTCAATGATCCTATCTGAATATAGGACAGTTAGCTTTTGACACTCAAAACTATTGGCTAAATTAGGAAGCATGAACACTGTAATATAGTCTTGAGATGCTTTCTCCACCTACTTGGTGTGTATGGCCTTAAAAAATATTTATTATGTTTTTGTGTGCTGCTGTGGGAGACATGTACATCTGTCTATCTAGCTAGATATATGTGGCATATGTATATGCTTACATGTATAGGATTTGGATGTGGTACACAGAGATGGAGCAAATAAAAGTTGTAGAAATTAAAATATATCTGTTTAATACATGTGATAGCATTCCACAAAGAGCCAGCCAAACATCGTTGTACCCTATGCCTTGCTTTGCCTCTGATTATGACATTGTTTTATATTACTTACTATTGTAATAGATTACTTAAGTATAGATGTATTGCTTTTAATGCAATTTATGTTATTTGGTATTTGTTGTGACTTTGAATCCATAAAGCCAGATGTGTTATTTGTCCTTATAGAGGGCTTGTTCTAGCAAGATATTCCAGGAAGCGGGGATGACTGTGTCTGCCAAATTGCTGCTCAGAAGGTTTAATCTGTCAGTGGACACAGGGGCCCTGGCTTGTGTGGGGCTTATGCAAAAATTAAGGTCTAGTGGCCTTCTGAAGTGTTAGATGGCTTTATTAGAATGTCTGTCAGGATAAGTAAACAGTATGTTCCGCTAAGTCTGTCTTCCAAGTCCATTTCTTTTACAGGATCACGTTACGAATACATATTTTTGTGATGTGGAAAGATACTAGTAGCTACTTTTTATCAACATTGATGATTTGGAACATATTTCTCTTTTGGCACTTAATGCAGACATTTCTTGTACTGTTTGTTTCAACAGGTACTATCGTAGCTTTGACTCCGATTTTGCAGCTCCCTTTGTGGCCTATCACGTCTGGCCTCCTCTGGTAGAAGATGGCACTGTTATTGTGAAAGGAGAAGTAGTCACTAAAAAAATGGTTATGGTACGTATTTTGTTAAAGAAAAATGTTAAGGGAAAGTCAGTGGATTTCAACACTGTTTTTAAAATTTAAAAAGATAAGTTTTTAACTGTCCCCTATATGGGTGGAGTAGTATATCAAACATCAATTAGGTTTTAGTGCCTCATCCTGTATATAGTATGAATAGTTCCATTTTCCTTCATGTATTATTTATGCAGATAATGGTTGTTGTCAGAACCTGTTCTAAGCAGAAAGCTTACTGTGTTTCCTCTCTGTCCTCAAACCTTGTCTCCAGTATGGCTTGCAAAGTGTGTCTTTATTAAACCTTCTCTCGCAGAAGAGGTTTACTTACAAGAGCCTACTTTCTCTTGTAGTGTCCTCGCAGATGCAGGATTAGAAGCAGAAGCTGCAGCTGTGGCCGTCCTCTGCTGTGTGGGGTAAGCCTCAGCTAAATGTTTGTAGTGTTAACAGCATCAAGTATTTTTAACTAGGAATGTAGGCAACCTGTTAAAAATGCTGATGTGCCACATGTACATTTTAACACTGGGAATAAGTGCCTTTGCTTGATGGTCTCGAATGAGGTGAAGCTGAACTGACAGATAGTTATTGCCTGGTATAATGATCAGTAGAGATACTGTATGAGAAGTAGATCATAGTTAAATTCTCAGAAGCATCAATTGTGTGTCTTGGAATGCTTTGCCCCTACTCTGCTTTAGTGCCCTTCCAAATAAATAATTGCATCATCTGGAAATGTTTCAGTAATTTTGGAGTACATATACAACACATAGTTCCTGCCTCCTGGACTTAGTGACCTAAATTTACTCCTAATTTATGAAATGCATCAAAGGGGCCAAAAAGAAATGTAGGGTGAGCAGGAAGAGAAGGTGGTACAAATGTGAAACTTCAGCAGAGTTCTGCATATTGTGTGGTTACATAACGTTTTTTTATTATTACTGTTAAAAATGTGTATATTTTTCTAGTTGTTAGCCCATCTTATTAAATGGACATAGGCACCCTCACCTTAAAATATGAATATTGAAAATGTGAGAGGCTTTGGGTAGGGCTCCCTTTTTTGTGTGTGTGTGCAGGATGTGAAAGAAAACTAGAAAGTTGTTGAACTTGACTTTGTAACAGTAGAGTTGCACTGATAGATGTGCAGATTTTCTGAATGTTGATGGGTGCCCAGGTGACTTTTTTGGTTACAGTTCTTTAGCACGCCTGATTTTCCTTTTCTCTTTGTCTTGCAGGTGCCTCGAAGCCGCAGTCTTTCAACCGTGAGGGTCAGAAGTAAGTGGCATATTGGTTCCTAGTGACTCATGGTTTTCACATCAAGCCATTGAACAATTGAACAAAAGAACAAAATTACATGTTGACTGTCTCTGATTCTAAAATACTTGCCGAAGTGTTAAATTGGATAGCCCCTTTTTTTTTATGGGTGGAAAAAGGCTGAGATTTTTTACTTGGAGGAAAGCTTGTTTTTTCACTCTACTTGGACCATTGTCATGATTTCTCTCTTCTGGTTGCCTTCACTGTGGCCAGTGCTGTAGTAAGTAAAACTTGCTTCCTTCCTTACCCAAGAGACAGTTTGCTACTGTATATCTGCTGTCTTCCAGCCTTTCAAATTCCAAAGAGATGGCTAAGTTGTGACAGTGAAGTGAGGGATTTCAGGCAGCATGAGTGTGTGCCTATCTTGAAGCCAACCCAACTTAGAGATTTAGAAAATACAGTTGCACTGAAATGTACCTTTTTCTTCCATAGGGCGCTGCTAACTGGACATCTTCCTGCAGTGCAACACAACTGGATTCAACAACTTTGCTGGTGTCGTTTCTCTTCGGAAGTACCTCAAATCTCTCAATAAATGGCGGTTGTCACTCCAAATGGAGTTTGTATTCAGTGTGTTTTTTAGAATTATAGAAGGCTTATTTATAATTTTAGAAACGAAACACTTTTGATTTAAAAAAAGTGCATGCAGTACAGGATCATTTGGCAAAATTTGCAAAGTGGTCAGGAAGCCGTGATGTAATCTTGCAGGTGGAGATAGAATTATTGCATCTAGAATGTTTGCTTCCCTCAGATTCCAAATGATGCAGTTTATCTTACTAATTAAACATCTTATATTAAACATCTTTATAGGATGTTTAATATAACCTAAATGGTGAATGTTGCAGAACGTTGAGGTTAGCTGTTACTTGAACACAATGTAATTAATTGGTTCTTGTTTACAATTTTAGAAAATAGCAATAATCATAGGATGTGGCAGTCTCACACAGCAGCCTTTTAATATATCCCTGTGATAAAGTGAATTTTCTAGCTGCAATGCAGAAATTGCACAGAGCAGTCATAAATGCCAATACTCCAGGAATCCCCAGGGCTTTATTGACATTTATGGATGAATGCTCACATATTCTTTAGCAAGGCCAATAATAGTCCTGGTTTAAATACATTCTAACTTAGAAATTATTATAATAAAAATTTGTAGTTTGATACTAGCAGTATTTTGAAAGTGTGCCACTGAGTATTTGTAGGCTTGAAATATGTGAGGCCTCTTCAGTATCACACTTAGTGAGCTTTCATACTGTATTGATAGATCAGTGATTGTGAATACAGTGAAAAAATCCTGTCTAGTTATTTCTTACTGTAGGCGTTTATTGCACTTTGAGTGTAAAAATTGGAGAGACCTGAAGAGATTTAACAGTCATAAGATGTGGGATGACATGCCATCCCATTCATACTAGTTGGCTCTCTGAGCCAGAAAGATCTGACCAGAGCCTGGAGAGGGTGTGCAGGTCAGTGAACACCTGAAGGAATAGCACCAAGGAATTCCAGCCACTGCAGTCAGAGAGTTTCACCAGGGGCCCAGCTTAAATCCTCTGTTCTAAAAAAAGCGGGTAGGATGGGAAGTAAACAGGAGAAACTAGAGATGTACACAATCCTGCAGGGCTATGGACCATATTGGCATCCTGAGAAGTGGTGGGATGGTTCCTTTGTCTGGAGGGCTGGAATGGAAGGGCAGGGGCACTTTATGAAGGAAAGGCATGGGAGATGAATGGTATTGCCCTCTCTGTCGACCAGCTGGAGTGCATGGAGCTTGGCCTGGGCATGGGTGAGGAGCTGACTGGGTATGGATTAAAGGGAGGGCTGGAACAGGTGTCATTATTAGTGGGGAACTGCTACAGGCCACTTGGCCAGAAAGACTGAGTCAATGAGGCCCACTACAGCCTACTGTGATACCCCTACTTGGCTTAGCTGGGAGGAGCTGGCTAATAAAGAGGAACGGGAATGATGGAATAGCCTGGAAAATTAAAGCTTTAATAATGAAAATAACAATGGTGGCACAGGGTACAGAGGCTAGATTCCAAAAATCTTTTGGATGGGGCAAATGCCAGGTATAGGGGCACAGGTCCAATCAGGAAGGTGAACTCAGAACATGACCTTATAAGAAAAAAGTTCTGACCCAACAGAGAAGGAAAACTGGAAATGACCAAATATAGGAAGGTTCTATTACTACTCACAAGAACCTATAATTCCCACTGTGACCTGATTAGGTCACCCCCTCATTACACTATCTGCCATGGTCTGAGGTCAAAACCCTCTGTAAAAGTATCTGAGCTAAAAATCTTAGCAGGATGAGATTCCACAAAGAACTGTCTGCTGTAGGAGGAGAATGAGTTTGAGAACATCTCAGGAGCCCAAAGGTGCACAAGTCCCTGACATGTGGTGAGTAATGTCCACAGGAACTAGCCAAGGAGGTGACTAAGCCACTATCCATCGTGTTTGAGAAGTCATGGCAGTCCCATGAAGTTCACATAGACTGGAAAAGGGCAAGCATAACCCCCGTTATTAAAAAGGAAAGAAAGAAGACCCACTGCTTGTGGGAAAACCAGATTCATCCTCATTGTTTACACTCTGCAGGACAGAGGCATTTTAAATGTAAAAAGGTGTCAGGTGCTCTCTGGCTAGTGAGATATTTTTGACTCTGCAGAAACTGAGGGGAAAAGCCATTAAAAGGAGAGGAGGCACAAAATCAGATTAAAGAGTCTGAAAATGTTGCCAGAAGAGGCAGGGTTGAGATGTGACTGGCCACTGTGTGTGTGTGTGTATGTGTGTGTGTGTAACACGTGCAGCAGAGCCGAGGACTCACAGCATGGACTTGGTTGGTGAGGCTATTCTTGCTGGACAATGCAGAGTAGCACTACTTGCAGTTGGGCTGAGTGCTCTGCCTCATGCCCATGGGACCCTCCTGGCAGGATGCAGGACTTGTGGTCCCTAGGCACATACCCAGACAGGGGCTGTGATTTGTAGAACACCTCGGAGCAGAGCAAAAATCTTATGAAACCTTACCAGAGTGACTAGAAAGGGATAGTGGGCATTTTAGATGAAAGTTTATGTATTAACCTGAGGGAGCCAACTTAGGGGAAAAAAAAATTACATCTCTTTTTCTTGAGGAATTGTTTGTCTAAGAAAGGCTCTGAGCTCCTTTGCCCAGAATAAGACAAAAAACTGAACATTTCCCACTAGATGGCACTATTGCCTTAAGAACAGAAAAATCGGGTTTTAATTTCAACCGCTGTTTTAAAAGCTATTGCCATAATGAGGTTTGCCAGTAAATGCATAATAGTCACAGATTGAAGGAATATGAACAGACGTCAGAAGGAGAATTATGATGTCAAATTAGCTTGCTGATAGCACAATTGAAGTTTGCTGTCTGACAAGAATATGAAAATCCTTATGTATTGTAAGATGAACATGACTACCAATATATTATTGGACAAACTGTTTGAGTTTAGGTATTTTCCTGTTGAGGGGTCGATTTTTCAAAATTACTTTAATGAGTCTTTCCAAAGTGAATGGTTTTTATCTGCTTATATTCTGACCGATCTTCTCAAAGAACATATATAAAAACAAATCCCAAACTGAAATTCAGATTGAAAATTAACTTCTCTTAACATTTGTTCTTTTAAAATGACTTCCAGTTCAAGAAAATTACTCTAGTTCTTTTAAATTTTCTTTCTAGTTAAAGAAAATGGCGGCTTGCAAAATTGTTATCCTGTGTGTGATTTTTCTGTTGCAATGGCTGACTGGCAAGTTGCTTCGCTGTTTCCTTTGTCTATGATTGAAATAGATGTTTTTGAACATTGCAGTCTTTTAAATTAAGTCTGCTAAGTCTTTGAATCAGGAAGGTACTCCCTGCTTTTAGCTGCACCTCTGTTCATTTTCTAATCAAAGACAGAGTCAATTGCACCTGCTGAACCCTCAGGATACAGCTGGAGGGAAGGCTGCTGTCACAGCGACTGGTTTGGGTAATTATGTTCTTCAACTTATTAATCATCTGTATAAAAGAAAGTTTGTTTAGCATCATGCTCTATCTTTAACTGCAGTGTTGGTCCAGAGTGTCATTTCTCTAATGCTTGGAAGTTTTCTTCTGTATCCAGCCCAAATGTATTAGTTTCCTATAGCCAAAGAGGCTATACCTCTTTGTTCTTCTGCCAGTGTGATTATCTTCAGAAGTCCTCATTCCCTGCCTTTGGTATTTGCCCTACTGTTGAGAGCAATAATCTTTTCTCCTCTGAACTAAAACCACCAAATCTTTCCATCTCCTCTGAAGAGAGGTTTTTCATTGCCTTGATTATCCTTTTTTGGGTGGCTCTGGGTTTTTTTCTGTTCGGTTCCTCTTTCTTGAGTACAGATGACTAGAAATGGTGCCCAGTATTCAGGATAAGGCCTGACAACAGCTTTGTATCATACACTTATCATTTCCATTGTACCATTGTAGTGTGTCCGTGGCAAGTGGCTCGTTATCTGTGATCAGTTAAGAAGCTTTATTGTCCTCAGTTGTTTCAAATTGATGAGTCCTTTCCCCGCTAGAACTTAATTCGTCCACACATTTTTGGTGGACTCTTGATGTCTAAATGCTTTTCATATGAATGGCACAGTTGTTTTAGAAATGCTGAGCTTTGGGCCTCCATTTGCACACATACCATGACAATGTGAATGCCATAGTGCATCGTGGTGTGGTCCTCTATTGCTAAAGCTTACTGCAGGGTGATTCTATGCATTAAGCAGCCTGAACAGATTTTAGTAACCAGTCTTACAAAGTTTCAAAGTAGCTACCTGGAGCTTGATGATGCAAAGGAAAGTATCTTACTTAACTCTATTTATGTCCACTTTGACAAGAGAAGAAATAAATGTGAAGAGTATCACTAGAAACTAGTTGAAATACTGGAGACCGTTCAATGGACACGTCTCTGTCAATATTAACAGAATGAAATACCAGAAATTCCTCATGAAAAGAATAGAAGCTATATACCTGATGGTTTGCAGGAAGTAACATTGAAATATTTCATAAGTCATCTAAACTTGCCTTTTGATTTATTGATGACATGGCTCTCATTTCATGAGACATGATTTTTTCCTTAGTTGTATTTGCCTACCCCTTAGATTTGATGAGGGCCTTCCTAGGCATCTCCAAAATATATGTATAACACTTGTCAGAGAAAAAATGACCCTGCTAAAAATATTTTCTGCCATGATTCTGGATTTGTGCTGTTTATCTGTAAGTCCTGGGTCATCCAGAGTTTTGAAGTCTGCTCTCTTGGTTAAATGGCACTTTCCCCAGGCTATTTTGTGCCATTGCTTCTTGTCTGAATCATGCAACCAGTAACAGGCAAGCAGTCAACATGTACAGGTGCCTCTGTCACTGAAATACCCTGTTCATGTATCTAAATCTCTGTGCACCCACAGGATGTGGTTATTGTTCCCATGGTTCTTCCTTCACAGTTCATCTACTGTGCAGCTTTCAGACTAAAATCTTTGGGTCAGGATCAGTTTCTTACCTTTTGTGCAGCAGGGCTGGGTTTCACAGGTGATGTGTCTGCAAGGCAGATACAGCCTTACCATATCAGTGCTTGGTGCAACGTGCTCCCCTGGTCCCATGAGTCAGCTGTGGACCCATCCACACTCCTGTTGCACAGTATGAATCACTCTCTGTGCCCAAGTATTGTGCAGTTAGAGCAGCTTCATCATCTCATATAAATACAAACAACCCAGGCATCTGGATGAATGTTTACATGCACAAATTCCTATGTGTAATCAAGACAGGGAGGAAGGATTAGAGGGAATATGATCAAAAAGGCTTCCTAAGTCACCCCTAAAATATGTGGGCCTTTAAGGGTTCTTGAAGGTAATTGTACACTTTTCCCTTATTTTTGAATAGGCTTAAAAGTAGCTTCCTCCTTATCTCCCTAAAGCACGGAGTGCACACAACAAGCAAAGCTGCTTGGGAGATTCGGCTGGGCCAAGGACAGGGGATTTTTCATAAGGTCAGCTCTTCCCCCCTAGCTGCTGTCTAGGAGACTTCTCAGAATTTGAATAGATGGGCTGTTCTTATAGGGTGGTTTTTGTTGCTGTTGTTGTTTTGGATTTGGCTTTTTTTTTTTTTTAACCCGGCCTTGGAATAATATCAGATAAATGAATACTTCAACAAATGGTGAAAGTTGCCTCAGAGAAATTGCTTTTGGCAACTGTTCCTCCTAATTAAAATGAAAGTCTGAGAAGCCTCAGTCTTTGGGAACAATTAATCAAATGCTGACACTAGATAAGATACAGATAATGCTTTGTGCCTATTAATTTCTTTCTACAATTAGCATGTGTGTGTTCAGCCAAATGCAGCCTGACCCTGATATGGTGGGAAGGAGAGGTTTGGAGTGAATGGAGGGCAGCACCTCTCTCTTGCCCTGCTGAGCCAACCAGTGCCTTCTCACCTTCCTACTAACAACAATAAGAACAATTAGTAGAAAGTTTCAGTACAGAGAGACCCCCAAACTGTCCCCAGCACCCTGCAGTGGGCAGAAAGGGACCTTGTTCTGGTAGCTTAGATGCAGCAGCTAGAACACCTCTGTAAGCATTTGAGTGGATGGCCAGACAGAAAAAAGAAAGGAAAGATGAATTCTCTCCTGCTGGGGTCCAAGATACTAATTTCCCTGCTGGGGACTTCAGTGCTGATCTGGAGTGGTCAAAGACAGGTGTGTAAGACCTCCAAGTTCTGTTTAGATTCACTTATTTCTCAAACAGTAATATAATTAGAAGTCATCAAAATCCTGAGGAAATCTGTGCTCTCTGCCCTGTAGAGTAGCAGAGGTCAGGACTAGCAGCTGGTGGAGGTCCTGGGGGAGGCTCTGCACCCTCAGAGACCTCAGAGGTTGTTCCTGTCCTCTGTCCCGGCTTGGGAAGTCAAAAATATGTTGAGAAAGTGCCAAGCAGGAGCTGCAGACAAAACCAGTGTGTGCACATGAGTGCAGTGGTCAGGTGAATCCCCCAGAAAAAAACATGCAACCAGAGGCTGTGGGAGGCAATGCTGGATTTATGGCAGCCCAGCAGTAGGAGATGTGACCCCAAAACCTGAGGGATGGTGCTGGGCGGGAAAATGTGCAGGCAGGCGCCTGGAGAAAGGCTCTGGAGGACAGCCATGGATCTGCACATGGGGAAGGGACGTGCTGGAGGCTGTGGGACCCAGATGAGACAGAGCAAAGAAATGAAGTTTTGAGCCTATTATCTTCATATGGAGAATGTATGAGTCAGGGGTGTGGGAGAGCTGATGATCCACATGTGCATGCATGAAGGGGAGAAGGGCAGGGAGCAGCCAGCCTGCTTGGCTCAGAAACAGCAGAGACAGGCTCTCAAGCGATGCCTCCAAAGTAATCCCAACTGTAAGGAGAGTTTCAGACAGCTCAGAGTGAGAGTTGAAGATGACAGAGCAATGTCATCATCTCAGCTGGTGCTGCATCCCTCACCCCTGGCAGCTAAAGCATGGAAATAGAAACCAGTGAGCACTTAAGAAAATAAAAGTACACTACAAGGTAAAGGGGCCGTCGACATCCCCATTCTAAGCAATCTTACTGTGTGTATGGGCATTTAAGTGTAGGACAGGCACCACATTCTGGGAGCAGCAGTCCCATGGCAGCCTGAGCTAGATGTGGAGGGAAATCTTGCCTTGCCATCTGGGCTGTGGCCCAGGCAGATTTGCTTACCTAAGGCTCAGAGATGTGTAGAAAAACTGTGATTAAGCAAGCCATGTACAGGAAAGTATTTTCAGAAGTCGCTTTAACCACTGCCACAACCTAGTGGTTTCAGAAATGTCTGCAAAGTAGTTGTGCTGCTCCTCCACTGCTGGGCTTAAATTCACGGGAGGGATTTATGCTACAGCTCAGGGTGCCTGCATAAGTCTGTTTTTCCCTTTGCTTTGTGTGGAGGAATGAGGGTCTGGGCCCACGGCTGCTCTCTGACTGGGCTTATTCCCAGAATAACTCCTCTCCCAGCCTCCTCTGCCCCACAAGAAAAAAAAAATTCTTAAACAAATGTATAAACACTGGCAGCCTTCAGGTTTGTGTTTCTTTCTGAGCCTAATTTAAATGAACAGCAGACATTTTATGGGCCTTTCCAAGAGAACCTACAGGGGCTTATTTGCTTGAGTCTGACTTTCTGACAGCTCTCTACAAGCCTAATCAAAACCAGACTTAGTCTCTTGTGAAGCAAAATAATATATATTATGCAGCTACAAAGAACCAGGCTAAATGTAGTAAGTCATAAACCATTACTATGGCAGCAAGCATTCAATCATGTGCATGTACCACACTTAGATTTTGGAACAAGGGGTGTATTTGTTTGTTCCCATTGTACAGAGAGTTGTAGTGGTGAGGAGCTGAGAAAACATTCCTTGCATCTAGAAAATGCCCCACTTGTGTAACTTGGAGTTTGTAGCTCCAAGTCAAAGGGTGTCTCTTCACTTTTGTCCCCACAGTGGGGAATGCCGAGTTGATCTCATGGTGGGATGCACCCAGTTCTGTTAGGGAAGCTGTGGGTGTGGAAGGCACTCCCTTGGAGCTGGATAGGACAAATCCTAGGACCAAGCTGGATTTAAGGGAGATTTGTCTTTATCATCTATTTAGGTTTTTTTCTTCAATACATAGACCATATTTCTGAAATGTTCCCAAGTCTTTGTTTAGATGAATTCTGGACGGCATAGTTAGAGTGGGGAATTCTGCGGAGACAATAAATACTTAAAATGTTTTGACAGACAGCTCACCACTGACCTCTAAAAGAAGACTTTTTTCTATTTCTAATCATCCCACAGTGTTCTCATCACATAATATCACCTCTCTCTGTATAAGTTCATGTTCAGTTCCTGACATCTGGAAGTAATTTCTCCTTATCTGGCATGTGTATTTTCAAGTGAAATTGTGAAAAGAGGTGCTGAACTGATAAAGCAGGGATGTACCTTTGGGCTGGACCAGATGGTGAGGTGCTGCAAGCAGAAAGCATTTCTGCCCAAAACAAGGAAGAAGGGGAAGGAAATCTCCGGGACTGAGCCAAAATGGAGGAATGGTAAAACCCTCATTCAGGAGGTGTCAGTCTGTTTAACCTTCCCCTTCTAACAGAGACCTTAAGTTTGTCTGAAGCTGGAGAGACATCAGGCAGCTTTAGATTGTGAGCTTTCTTGCCTAATTTAGATTTCAGTGTTTCCAGTTTCTCTGTTGAACTGTTGCGTGACTGAACATCTTATCTGGTAGCAGACAGCCTGCACTGGCCACAGTGTGTATAATATGGTCCACCTGGTTTCCTTAAACCTTTTGATTTTTGAGATAGATCATCTATTCTATGCTGAAGCCACAGTTTAGCTCCTGTTGTATTGCCTTAATGATTTTAGGGTGATGACAATTGCTTTTGCCTAAAAGTCCCAAATTACCTTTTGCAATACGCCTAGAGGAGACATTTCAGCCCATGGGCTGAGATTCCTTCAAGCACAGTTCCTGTCCAAAGGGGCTATTGACTTGGGATTTTGCAATCCCCTCTTTGTTGTCACCCAGTGATATGGAAGGAAATTATTCTTTCAAAACAAGCCTGAGCTCCAGCAGACTAATAGATTTTTATTTCTAGTCAAATAAACCTACTTGTGCCATTTACCATAGTGCAGAACACATCGAGTTGAGCTCTTGGGATTCAGTGTTATTTGAGGTCCACCTGCCACACAGTGTAGGAAGGCATTGCCCACAGAAAGTTGTAACAAGACCAAGACATTGCACCAAGTTACACCAAGTGCTACATGGTCATGTTTGATAGCCATAGAGTGATTTGGGTGGATGTAAAACTGATACCAAATTCATTTTGGTTTGTTGTTTTTTCTAGTGACTTTCACTGAGTAAACAGTGAAATTTTACTTCATCTGCATCGATTAGACTGTTTGGATTTTTCATGGACACTCAGTGTGTTCAGATCTGCAATTTTGATTCAGGGTCTGTTTAACTGAGATTTTATGGTGGGTTTTTGTTTTTGTTGTTTGCTTTTTTTTTTTTTTTTTTTTTTGTGCTCTTTACTTTGTACAAAGCCAGCACAGAGATAAATGTATTAACTGCATGACCCATGTATTTGGTTTGGTGTAATTATTTTTCACTACTCTCTGCAGACTCTATTGTTGTTTATGTTTTTAAATATGTTGCAGCCATTTGATAGGTTTTCCAAGTTTAATATCTCTCAGCACAATGCATTGCAGCATAACTTGCTTTTGGAAGGGTGGATGATTATAGACAAAACATTATCTTGCTTTAAAATTGTGTAGTATCTTTTTATTATTTTTTTGTGAGTACTATCCAGTTTTGGCTTGAGAACAGCCATGCAGTCAGTATAAATCAAATTCCTTTGGATACTTACCTTTTCATTTTCTAAAAATATGGACGTGTTGACATTTTATAAAACCACCTTTAAAGTATTTTTGGTATCAGAATTTGGTAGAGTGTTTTTAACCTCTTTATGTAGAAGGTGAAACCATTAGAACCCTCTGGATGGCTTTTTAGCAAGACTGCTTTTCACTGTGGACAGAAAAGATGACTCAGACAGAAGCAATTGTGTTACTCTATTAATACAAAGGCTTTTAAGGGGTTTAATAATGCCTGTTGCACTGGATTGGAATAAAATGTGAACGCTTTTCTAGGAAATGATTATTAAAACTATAATCCTGGATTATACACAAATTTGGTCAATATTTGAAGGGTGTCACCAGGGACTGATTTGCAACCTGACTTATGGTGTCTTCCTGTTGCTCTAGAGGCCAGGGCAGGTCGGACAGCAGAAGACAATTTTACATGTGAACACCAAATTTGGTATTGTGTGGATTAACGTAGTGGAAAAAGCCTGTAGATGAAAAAACTATTTGAAGAGAAAAGCCATTCTCCATGGATGCTGAAGAAGTGACACTTGGTAGGCTATCCATAAAAATGGGTGCAGGGGAGAATATTTCACATGTGAATGCACCTGGCTTCAGAGAGGACCTCGTTGACTTGTGCCCTTTCATTCTGTAAAGGGGAAACAAAAAGGAGCATTCCAGGTACTTTCATACAGAAAATAATTGAGTCAATATTTAGATTGCCTTGCAAGGATAAAAAAAATTTGCCTGTGCACTTGTATTAATGGTGAGTATTCAAGTTCTGTGTACAGTGGAGGAAGTGGCTTTTTTCTAAAATTGAATGCCTTGTCTTGTGGCAGCATAGAGGAAACCACAGTAATAATATTAAATCAGGTTACATTGAAAACAGCAGACCTATGTCATTTGGAGAGAGCAAGTTCATTCATGAAGGACGGAGGCATAGTAATTCACAAGATCAAATTAGCTGGTTTATGGTTTCTTTTTCTGCTTCTGTTAAGGTTGGGATTGAAAGCAATAGGGATGGTATTTTGTGTTCAGACACAGGTGTTTGTTATTTCTTATCTATATCACAGTCTTACAAGTCGTGAGTTCCACAGTATTAATAAGTTACAAAATGGTTAACTATTTTTCTCTACAAGGTCTTTTAAGAAACTATCTAATTAAGAAATGACACCTAAATTATTTTTACTTTTAACTCAGTAATCTCTTGTATCTTGCAATGTGGACTTTTCTGTTTAATTACAAAACCCCACAAACTCATGAAGAAGGTGAGAAAGAACTAGCTACTGCCTTAAAACTTCTATCTTGTTTCACATATAATATTATGTTCTAAAACTTTAACCTCTAAGTTTTCCACCATGTGATACTACACACTTTAATCAAACTACACACTCATAATCTTAGTTGTATCATTCAATTTTAGAAGCCTTCTCTATGGCCTTAGGTCCAATATAGTATTCTCTTGCGGGTCTGTGCCTTTCAGAACAGAAAGTTTAAATTTCTCAGCATCCAGTGTTCCAACACAAATTGGTAAAACCAGAACCTCCTGAGCTGTATTTAGCTGTTCCTTTACTCAGTTATTTCTCATGGGAAACCCAGATCCTGCAGAAGAGAGTGCAGCCACATGAATGAAGTGTGAGTCAGTTTGCCCCTTGCCAGCAAGAGCAATCATTTCTTTGTCTCATTTGTAGGTGATTTTGAGATCCTGTCAGGGTAGGTTTTTTCCTGCTTGTGTAAATCGTCTTCTACATTCCCGTTGTACCAACTCTGAGTCACAATATCAAACTCCAAACCCAGTTTTCTTGCACGTGGTGCTGGCAGTCTTTTCCATGGCCCCTGATTACTTGTGGTGATGTAAATACCACTGGGGTGCTGGCTACATGTCATCCACAAATCACAGCCTGGTGAGGACCTCGTATATGAACCCCCTGACTGTGCCCTTCATAAAAGGTTGGTTAATGAACAGTAACAGAGAAGGTTTTCTTCTGAACACAGAGCATCAAGGTATGTGTTTTTTGGACCCTTTGTGTAGACATACTCCAGATGTGTTCCTTGCTGCTTGGTAATCACTGCATTCCCCAGATAACTCTGTGATAATGATAACATTAGCAAAATTCTAGTAATAGATGTGCACAGGGGCTTTCAACTATATAAAAATTTCCTGCTTGCAAAGAAGGAGGTTCAGGAATATTTTTTCTTTATTATCTTGCTAGGAGGATTGTCATACATGTCTTTAGAAAGAAGAAAACAGTGATACATACACAGACTGTATTTTTGCTACCTCTCTGATTGCCAGCAGATAACAGCAAAATGGTTTCACTACCGCTATGCCATTATTTTTACACCTGGATATTATACCAAAAGTTTCCTTTTCCATCTTTCTTTTCTTTTTAGAATTTTTTTAAGGTAGGGGAAAATTTAAGTTTACTGCTAAGTTATTTCTTGCCAAGCTTTTTCAGCTGCAGGATATAATGGAAGCCAAATTCTTTGGAACTTATTAAAGCTGTCAGTATAATCAAGGGGAATTGCATGGTGATAAAATTACAGATCTGTGCCATAGTAGTAATGTGTAATGGATGGCTGTAGACATATATATGTTCATTATGCCAGGGTGCTGTGGTGTAGCTCCATATCTTTCTTCAAGTGCAATTTCTCTGGATTGTTTTATATGGGCGTACATACACATACACAGGAGAGAGAAAAAAAGAAATATCTCCTCCCCTTGTGTTGTCTGAGTTTTTGAAGACAGCATCTGCTCATAATGATGCAGTCATTGACAAGCAGATGTTCCAAAGCTGGGTTTAAGAGTTGCATAAATTGAGATTTCAACAATTCCTTTAAATTTTGATATGTTGCTTTCAAAACATTATGTATTTTGAAGTTATGAAAGACAGAAATGTAAATGCTTTCGTTTTGTCTCATACCTAAGCCCCAGTGGTGTTTGGGGTCCCCAGTGGTGTTTGGGGTTTTTTTTTGAATTATGAATTCGTTTGTCAGGAGCCATGTTTTACACCACACCCACAGTTCCTAGTGGAAAATTTGAAAGAAGTCATTTGTTCAGAGCTGGGCTTGTTCAGGCTCTCTCTGCCTTGGCTGATATGTACAATGCACCAGCTTCCTGAGAGCAGTTCCCATCAGGATATTTAAGGAGGTTTTTGTTTACCAAAGGAAGACATGGCTTTCACTCAAATATATAATGACTCTCACAGCCAAATCAGCTTTTATGAAAATAGTTTTAAATGCCCTTCTTAGTTTTAAATGGCCACAACATTACATGGCAAGAAATGTGTGTTTGAGTCAGAAAACCCAACCTATGTTCTCATGCCTGCTGGCACAGGAGAGGAAAGAGGGGACCAAGGTGAACGCAAAGGGGTTGCAGGAGGATATTGCCTGTGTTATACTATCTTCCCTTTCCCAGTGGCAATCTTCCTCCGAGGATGATACAAGCAGCAGGTTTGAGGCTGTGAAAAGTGAGAGATCCCTGACCATTGCTGTTTGCCACTGAGCCCTGCCCTGCACCAGCCAGATGAGTCCTGGCTCCCTGTCTTCTTTGGCCTGCCTGTTGGGTGCTTTGAAGGGAAATTCCTGTCCACAGCTCACCTGGTGGCGGGGTCACACGTGGGATGGGCACACAGACAGACAGAAAACATCTAAGGGACAAATACTGTCCAAAGCTCCCAGAAGCCTGTGCTTTAGCCCAGCAGCTCTCTGGACAGCTCCACAAAGTTGAGGTTAACTCAGAAGGACATTATCTTGTGCAATTTCCAATGGGTTTTGATAGGATGCAGATGGTCAGCAGCTCCTTCTACGGGACAGTCTGCTGGCCAAAACCATGCTCAGGCCCAAGGAGACCCTGCATTGCCTGGGATATTAGACTCCACTCCAAAGTGAAGTAAGTCCAAAAGACTCCCCTCATTGCATTGATGTTTGGGGCGCTTTTCAGTTTTGATGTTTGACTCAGAAAGTAACCCCTAACAAGGCAGGAAGTTTAGTTGTAAGGCTGCAGGAGTTTTCCAGAGTTACAAAGATAAATAGGACACGGTGGTTCTGTATTCTGTAGCTACACAGAACACATGGCAGGATTGAACTGAGCTCCCTTGAACTCCAAAGCAATGGTTTGTCTCTTATTGATAAGTATTTGTCATAGACAGATGAAGAAAACCCTCAACAAATCTTGGTTAGCTTTTCAAGCTGGGAGTTAATTTGTCCATAGTTAAACAGAAGATATTTATAGAGGCATTAGCCAGTTGAACAAAACACTTCAGAAGTTTGTTTAGAAGTGATTGAAATCAGCTGTTGCTGAACTGAAAAACCAGCCACATAAGCTAATTCTACAGCCCTTTGTCTGTCTGTTGTCTGTTAGTGTAGTGTTTTCTTCCAGCAAAATCACTAACTCAGGGAAATAACATCAATCTCCGGTCTTTCATTGGTGGGTAATAATAATTCAAAGATTAAACTCATCATTGAAGAGGGCAATTTAAGTGGGTTTTAATGAGAAACTGCTCCAGTTCTTATATTAAAATATATTTAAAATATTTCCATGTTTGAGAAGTCAAGCACTGAACCAGCAGGAAAACCAGTGCAGCCCCCAGCCAAAGCCCCCTTTGCCAGCAGTTGTCAACCTAGTCAAAAGTGAGTGATATGGGAGATAAGAGAGGGCGCTTCCCTTTCAGAATCCTGCAGGTCAAAATCCACCACTGCAGTAAGCTACAATTAAGAAAATGCTGGCGTCAGTGTGAACCAGGCTGCTCTGTCCTCATCCAGCCCTTCTTCTATCCCCCAGCAAATTGTGGACCCAGCTACAGTGGTGTGTTTTGTACAAGCTGAGTAGAACAAAAAAATGTCATTAGGGTAATGAACAGAGCCTGTCTCATTTGAAAAGGAGCTTTCCAGATGATGCACTTCTCACAGCAGCTATGCTCCACTGGTGCCCTTCCTCTAGGCCATTTCTGTAGTATTTTGGTAAATATGAGCATTGCTTTGATTCCTGTAGGATTCTCAACAGATGACTGATTCCAGGGAATTAATCACTATGTTGATAAGCAGCAAGTTGCTGATATTTTTGTTCTATTTGTTTTTCTTCTTATACATAAATAAGGAAGAAAAACAAATAGAAATAATAATAATAATAGTATCATTAGTTAAATAGCATGCTTAACTTCATCATATTTAAATACCCTAGGACAAGCTCTCTTATAGCATCCTCATTTATGTGACAGCAGTGACACCTCCACAGCTCAACCAAAATTTGGCATTCCTGTCTAACACCTGCACAGCTCAGAGCTCTGCTCTTCCTTTGCATGTTCCCTGGTGGGAACATCACAGCCTTGACACCATGACTGGTTGTCCTATGACTTTATGTCTCCCAGTTGTGGATGGTTTTCAGGAGACATACTTCCTTGACGAATAGCGTGAAAAATGCTTTCATGACAAAAAATGCCAGAGATGCCTTTAAAATATTTCAATGCAAGGGGCCTGAATGTGAGGTAAAAGGAAAACTTTCCATATTTAATCTCTAAATTATAAGTTTATTGCTGATGTTTACACAGATGCCATAGAGCTGGAGCCACTGCACATCTGGGGAGTAGTTGGCTAAATCTCCCTTTCAGTTTTTTTTACTGAAAACACAGTCAGAGGAGGCTGGCTGACAGCATGAATAAATCTACATGCTGTCCACAGGAAATAAGGAGATAGCTGGAATGAGGCATAAATAATATAATACTAACATGAAGAGATTATTTAATACATCTTTTTCAGAGCACTGTAGTAGATGGGTTGCTGGAAACTTTCTGAGTGCTGCTCTAAGCGCACAGTTATGAATGATCTCTTCACCTCCATGCAAAAGGCTGGATTAGCAGGATTCCACAAGGCCACAGATGCATAGGCAGGGAAAGAGGTGGGAGGCAGAAGACAAGATGGAAAGATCTTTTGATATATTCTGTCTTATCTTTGATAGGGAAATAAAAGAACAAAGACCTTTTGGTTTTAACAACATGAAAAAAGTGATTTTGCCTTTTCCATAAAACTTTCCAGATTAAAAGAATGAAGAGGCAGGCAGTTTTTTAATCATCTGCTCTTCTCCATAAAAAAGTTCCCATGTCTTATTTTGAGAATAATAGAGTTGCTTGCTTAGTCAGAAAATTTAACCACCTAGTCCTTCCCAGTATTATTTTTCTCTGAGCAAAAGTTCTGTCCCCTCTTTACCTGTTTGCACTTGGACATGGAAGGAGAGGTACCAGCCCAAGGGCAGTGTTTGAAAGAAATCTGGGTTGAGATGGAAAAACTTGGCTAATGTCAGCAGAACATGTGGTCTGGTGTAGCCAGAAGTGCTACTCAGGGGGTGTCTCAGCACTCCTGTCAGTCATGGCTGAGTGCAATTTTGCCTTGTGCTCCCTTACCCGCTCCATGCTGGGGTTATGCTGCCTTGAGGTCTGCAGAACATCTGGAAGCACTCACCAGGTAATGCAGGAAGACTCATAGAAGCCCAGGAAGATGGTGACTGGAGAGCGTGAGCTCCCACAATGACTGTTATTTCCTATCATACTCTATCAGGTTCCAGGAAATAAAATCATTTGGGTGATCAGATCTTGGTCCTTGCAGAGCCAGAAGAGGTCCTGGTGTTGTTACCACTTTGCAAATCCATGGCAAGCCAGCTGTACAGGGATGTTGATTGCAGCTAAATCCCTGAGAAACACTATTACGGGAAGTTAAAACTCTGATTTGAATTCCAGTGACTTCCCATTGGATTATGGGCACATTAGTAGGTTTCTGAGGCAAAATTATTAGAGGAAAAAGAAATAGTGAGATTTTCTAAATCGCTATGGTCATATTTAATGCAAAGCACATGCACAGTCCAAGGGAGAATTCACAGAAGACCCTGGGATAGGCACAGCATCTCTTAATGAGGATTTTGGCTGCTGACAGGGTCTCTATTTCCCAATTTGTGTGTTTGAAACTTTGTTTCTGAAGTAGCGGTGATTGCTAGAAAACACCAGAGAGCTGTGCCAAGGACAATTTATATTAATGGATAAAGTAGTTGTTTATCTGTGAGGTCTTAAGTTATCATGTACCAGACCAGCATTATTTCATGGGATATTTTTTGTCTGCTTGTGTCATAATGCTGTCCCCAAACTGTGTGCAGTAACATCTCTGTCCAGTATGAGGAATTTTGAGATACAAGAAAACCAAAACAAAAGGGGTCATGAGGGGTTCTTAAAATTCCAGAAAATTTTCATTGCATTCAGGTGACCAGAGAAATATTCTTCTGTTTCCACTAGGTATGAGGATCTTTTCCAGGATCCTGTAGAAGCTCCAAATGTACTTTCTGCCATGGCAAAGTCCTACAGAACTCTGCACATCTGTAAAGCTGGAAATTTGACTGGTTTTGCATGTCTTATTTTGCTTTTGTTGATGGAAATTCCATCCTTGCTGATTTTGCTTCTCTGTTGGTTTGGGGTTTTTTTAGCATGCAACATGTTGGAATTTAGATTTAGCCAAGATAGTTAGAGAGGTCTGCCAGCTATTCCAGGATCATCTGTGTTCTACAAGCTGTTGCAACCACAGTCTTTTGTGTTGACTCAGACTCTGTGCTGTAGACTTTCCCCCATCTTCTGAGCCCATTTGTCATTGCTTGCTTAAAATCCAGCACAGAAAAATTACTGGCTCCACTCTTGCACCCAAGGATAACATCGGTGTGTGTGTGGAATACGATATTCCTTCATGGTGACTTTGGTAACTCCACTGTGGCCAGATCTAGACGGTCTCTGATGCCTTTTTCTTTTGCTAAGTGATGGCCAAAGTCTCTGAACAATCTTTATTGGCTTGTAAGATGACTTCGTCCTTTGCAATTATCAAATGATGAGGTGGCTGCTTCTAGAGCCTCTTCCATCTGCATCAGTCTTTTTTGGACTGATGCTCTATGACTGATAATTTCTGAGACAGAAATTAATCTTGCTAAACAAAAGGTATCTTCAAGCTGTGTTGAAGGCATTAATTTAAGATCCACCCCATGCTATACTGAACCACACTGAATCCAAATAAATGCAGGGAGCTTCTGGCCTAGAATATTCTTCATTGTTTTATGTCATTCAGAGTTGTCATCTTCAAGATAGAGACACCTTTTTGTTCATCTTCCCAACAATCCATGTGGCTGGATAATTGTGAGAAATAGGCTGCTTAGCAAATGGTCTTCAATTCAAATAAGAAAACAGTTGTTTTCTTATTTGAATTGAAGCAATCTGAACTGTGCTTCCTGAACCTGTATAGGCCACAAAAAGGTTGTGAAATTCCTGTTGTATCAAAGTTGTCTGGTGGGTCCAACTCACTACCCAGGTGGTGAATTTTGACTGAAGTCCTAACATTAGGTTTTTTTGTGGATCTAACACATATTACAACAATAATTTTATTGGCAGGTCTTGGCTGGCACACGTGCAGGGAAGCCCAGCAGACTGGCAATCTGAGGTGAAATTTGTGAATGAGTGAAGAGAGAAGCAGGGAGATCAGCAGAGTCTCAGGGGCAGTGAGTTGCTTTGGCTCAGTGTTGCCCAGTGAGCCTGAAGACCAGGGTCTTAGACCTTGCAGTAAAGGCTAAACAAAGCCTAAGTCAGGGGAGCCCGGAAACTGATGCACAAAAGCATTTGGACTGAAGAAAAAAAGATGGAAGATTGGAGCAAAGACAACTTCTGGGTGGACAGCGAGATTATTACAAGAAGATTCATTTGGCCATTGCTGGCTGTGGGCTGTTATTTTGTGGAAGACTACTCCTTGTATTGAAGGTAGAGAAATGGCTGCCTATCAGTCACTCCAGCCAGACTCATGTTAGCAACTTCCAGATCAGTTTAAGAGCTCCTGGCCTCTTTTGTTTCTTGAAAAGTCTGTTCCTCAGAAGTTAGGTCATGCCAGTGGTTTGAATTTCTCCTCAAATCTGAGAGAAATGCCCTTATTTTTAAAGGGCCAAAGAGGCTTATTTGCTTTAACATGAAAGTAGTCAAAAAACAGATGACTGTTTATTTTCATACAGTCACAAGACACATTTTGTAACACCTATCCCAGAAAACACTCTAGTGCCTTTCTCCCAGTGTCACTCTGAGGCTCTGGCTGAGTTATCTTGGACAGGCTCAAGAAGTGGGTTTGTAGAAATCTCATGAGAATTAGGAAGCCCAAGGGCAAGGTGCTGCACCTGGGTTCAGGATGGAGCCTCCTCAGCTGCCTGCCTGGGGAAGAGTGGAAGACTGCAATGGCTTGATGAAACCAAGACCAGTCTGGTCTCCCTGTAACTGTGCTTCCAGCAGCTTCTTAAAGAAAAGGAGCATGGCAGAGGAGTGATTCTTCTGAAAACCCTCGCAGCCTTTGGAATCTGTTGTTCCAGAAGAGACAAAGCTTTGGGAAATCAGATCCTTCAGGCCCAAGAAAGCTAAAATTTACACAATTTCCTACCAGCCCTGGTATTTCCATATTACTGATTTCTCAACCATGGTATGAGCCAGCATCCTACAGGCTGCTTGGTGACCCTCAATTCACGTTGTTACTGAGCTAAAGTCAGACTCTGACTTTTGTTCTGGGTTGTGGTTTGGTATGGTTTCTATGAGTTAGTGACCATAATCCTGATGATGAATTGTTTTCTGGTGGTTTCTATGCTTGTGTTGACAGTACTGCTCTTGCCCTAGAAACGAACAATAACTATACTTTATGTTAATTTGCTTTGAGGTATTAGCCACAGCTAATAATTCTGCCCTCTCTAGGTTTTTGTTTTCTTTAGAAAACAGTTTAAAGATTATGTGGTGCTCTTGTTCTGTTTTTGGCCAGACTCCAGCAAAACAAAGTCTAGAAATTACACTCTAATTAAAACAGTCCTTACTGAGAGCTATCAAGCCACGAAGCATATCTATGTTTTCAACTCTGAACTTCCTTCCTGAGGACATTATAGGTTTTAATGAAAATGAACATGATTTCTTCAGGATTTTTTCCTCTTCATGAACCACAGAGATATGGTCTGTCACATATGTTGTGTATCAGAGGAGCACTCAAATGGTTAAGAGAGAACCAAAGTATTTCAGTCAGCCTGTTTCATTGTGACTAATTTTTTATTTATTTAGCAAAGGGAGAAAAAAACTGACATTAGCTGCAGGCCCTGCCAAAATAGACATTTGTTTCCCATTAGTTGCACATATGCTTTCCTAAGGGCTTACTACGAACTGAGATGCAACTCTGGGCATAGACCTGGCTTGTGTAAAGCATTTTTTATAAAGATAAGTAAACTTCACACTCAGAAATTTCCTGTCTCTTCTTCTAATTCTACATTGATTATGACTCTGCTTAACACCTAAGGGCTGTGAGCCTGTCTCACCTGGGGAGAGGCGTCCCAGAATAAGAGGGAGTGATGTAGTTAGGTGGCCTTCAAAGGTCCTACAACAAATTAAAGAATAATAAGCTATTTTATGCTTTGGTGTCATTCTCAAGGCTTAACATATACTTCACTTGGTCTCAGGTGAGTCTTGGAGAGAAAGTCATAATACTTCAGCACATCTACTTAGCAATCTACAGCAAGTGGAGGAAAATTTTGTTCTGAACATTTTTTTATTTTTAGCTGAAAGGTGGACTGGAAGCAATCCACTGACTAGTTTGTTACCAGCAACCTAGTCCATACATGAGCAGTAACTTTTGAAATCAGATTTTCACATGTTCCAGGTGCAAGAAACAGTTCATGGATGGCACATGGATGCCAGAGGATGCTGGAAGCAGTTATTATTTATAATTTTAGACTGAAAAATGTTTGAAAGTAAAACTCACCACAGACTTCAGTGGCTACATTTTCTATGGTGACAGGCAAGACAAGTGCCGTGAGAGGTCACTGCCTCTCAAGAATCAGATCACAGATTTTTTGGATAATACAAAACTCTCTTAAATAAATATCAAGAAGAGAAAACAAAATATGGTATTCTTCACTACCACAACCCCTGACTGAAAGAGAATTGCTGGAAAGCTGAAACCCAGAAATACCTTATTGGCTCCCAGGCTGTACTCTGTTCTCCATCATGAAGACCTGGAGGAAACAATAGGGTTTTCAGCCTTGTGTAGCTGAGAGATCTGTGTGAGCTGTGCCTTACCAGCAAATACCTCCTGAGGCTGTTGCTGTCTGGAAAGGGGGCAGAGGAAAGTGGACAGGAAGCAGGTTAGTGCAGTTCAATGTAGACAGAGTGCTTGGTAGGGCATCTGGCTTTAATCACATCCCCAGCTGGAGGTTAGAAGCCAAGTTTGGGTCTACCAGCTGTGCCTGGCATGGTCAGTGGAGGAAATTCTGCTGTTTCTGTCTGTGTGGTCTCTCCACAGAGGGTTTGGTCTTGGGTTGGAAGGGTGAACATCTGAAAATGAAGTGTGAGACTCTGGCTGAAGGGAGACAGGACATCATTATGGAAGTATTCTGTGCATGATTATGAGCATGGCCAGAAATTCCCTGCTCACTTCAGGAGAGCCTCCACTGTGAGCAGACACATCAGCTTATGGGCAGCCCTCAGGAAGCTCCATTCACAGAGTGTGACGAAAATGCAGTGATCAGAATAGGAGTTAATTATTTTCCAGTCTTGCAAAGGAGACACCACGAAGACATAAATGACCTCTGTGAATGAAAGAAGAGATTAAATAGGAAAATCTTTACCCAGAAAAGTTCAGCAATCTGTAGCTTAGGTTTCATTATGGACAGTACAGTATGATGTAGGCAATGCTGGGGTTCTTTGCTGTTTAAAATTTTGATGAGGTTGATATTTGTCATGCTCATGTTGCATGCAGTATAAAGAACGAGGTAAGTTAATGATACCACTGAGATGTCACAGTGGCTTGCCAAGCAAGAGAGATTCCCCCTCAATGGTATTTTGATTCCTCGTTGTTTGTTGGATTGATTATTTTAAATGATCATCACAGTATAAAAACAAAAATTCCTTCATCAATCTTAAAACCTGAAATTAAATGAGAATATAGTATTTTCCTAACTGGAATTCAAAATTTTATCTTTTTCCTGGTTTTTTTTTTGTCTTTATCATAAGGCCTGTTATAGTCATCAGAAATTATTCAGGCTGTGAGATAAATTGAGATTCATATGTGACTGAAATAAAACAAATGAAGTCTGACAAGTTTTATCGTCTGTAGAATGTCTGAGACTGAGAAGAGCAGATACTCCTTATATTTATATTTGGTTATGGTTAAATCACTTTGGAAAAAATAGGATATTTGTTCCATCTCATGAGTGGTCTCATCCATCTGAACAGGCCCCACTTAGACTCTGATGTCCATCAAGGACCTGTGCTGCTCCCTGATTTGACTCTCTGGCAATGGATTTAACCTCCTGTTCCCAAGAGCTACAGCTTACAATGCCTTTCTCTGTGTGTGCTGGGGCAACCTCCAGTGTCTCACGGCAGGGAATAGATTATGGGAGCTTACAACAAAGCTAAACTCTGCTAGTTCCAGGAGGCCTTGTAGAGCAAATTGCAGTTCTCATGATGAGACTTTTGGAGGGGGGAGATGTCTGAGGCAAACTTGGACAAGCATAATTTGACAGGGTCCCTAGGGAAGTGGTCACAGGACCAAGCCTGACAGAGTTCAAGGAGATTTTGCTCTCAGACACGTGGTGTGACTCTTGAGGGTGTCCTGTGCAGGACTAGGAGTTGAACTTAATGAACCTTGAGGGTGCCTTCCAACTCGGTTTACCTTGTGGTTGTGTGATTCTGGGATAAATGCCTTGGATATGTCTAGTTGTTCAAAAGCAGCTGAAAAAGTGCTTGCTAAACAATGGCAAATGCTTTATTTGGGATCCAAATGGGAGCAAATCCCCTTTTGTTCATGAAAGGGAGTATTATAAAGACGTACACTGTTTCTTCAGTATTTGTTTAAAAGCTTTAGTCAGCTATATAATTTTTGCCAAAATAAGTAATACATACAAATTCTCTAACATCTGAGTTCTTCTGGCTTGAGGAATTTTATTTCATCTTTCAATAGGATTTTTTGGCAAATTATGTTTTCCACCTACATTCAGTAGCAAAGACTTTCTGCTTTCCAGGGCAGTAACTCACATAAGATGGTCCAAATGAGATCATGAAGCTTTTATCTGTGCCTTTTTATTTTTATATGTTCCCTTTTCTAAAACATGTTCCTTCTGAGTAACTTATGCCAGCTCATCTTCTGGTCAAAATGAATATCGCAAAAACTATTTCAAGGCTTTTTTTTAAAGGAAAAATTAAAACTTGCAGAAAAGGCTGCAGAAAAAGGTATATTTTATAATTTAAAAAACGCATGTGGAGACTTTATTCAAACTTGGGCTTAAATCAAGTATTATTTCAGTTCAGCCCTCAGTTGTGCCTGTTTTCCCATGAGGTGCAGTTTTGCTAGTGTCCCAGTGCTGGTGAGAGCACCAGGGCAGGAATCCTAGAGGCCATTTCTGGTGTTTGGTGTTTAGCTCACCTTCCTGAGCATGTCCCAGGCTGCCACTCCTATGTGTGGGGATGACACTGTGGCCAGCTTGTCAGCCCTGTCATTGTCATGTCCCCTTGCTGGGGTGGCAGCGTGATGCATGGCAAGAGTTTTGTGGGTGATGTGCTCCTCGAGACTGACGTTGTCAGAGGGAGACCTGGCACAATGAGTGGTTTATCTGAGTCAATACTGGGATCTCCTAAACCTGAAGGAAAGAGGTGCAACATTTTTAGAGGGACCACTGGAGTCCTGTCCTTCAGTTATCCAAGCAGGATAGAGGCAAATCCAGGTCACAGTGCTAGGCCCAGCTTTTGTTTTCAAGCTTGTGCTAACATCCTTTCCCAGAATGAACCCTTCTGCTTGACCACACAGCACTTGTAGTTTGTGCATGGGTCTCAGGCTGCACACAGAAGCTGCCTGTGTCTGCCTGTAAGCCCACCTGGATGCTGTCAGGTCAGAATGGATGGAGGAGAGCAACAAGCTGGCCATTTCCTCCTGCACGTGCCTGGGGAGCAGGGCAGAGGAGCAGATGGAATATCTGCAATTCCCAGCCCTCCTGCTGCAGAAGGAAGCTAGGATGGCTGCTGCCTGGAAGGAAAATGGGAATGGGAGCCTCAGGTGTGTCTGCAGAGAAGCCTGGCATAGGGTCAACACACTCAGCAGCTTGTGGGTGCAGTGGGATTGCCAGCTACCGAGCTGACAATTCCCATGTCTTTGCCAAGCAGCCATCTGGGCAAGCTGGTCAGCTTGCTGACTGAGTTCACTGGCTCCTAAGCTGTTCCAACAGATGGATTTACCTTTAGCAGATGGATGAGGAAACATCTGCAATGTTGTCTGCCTTTCTGGAGGGTAATCTCCCAAGGATATCCCTTGGCAATGATGGATCTGGGTAATGAAGAAGCTGCTGGATGTGGAAGCTGAGAGGGGATCCTGGCAGTGATTTTTTTTCTTTGCTTTTGTCTTTCTGAGGTGGGCTGTCACAGCCACAAATGTACATGTTGTGATGACAGAGACTTGATGAATCCTGTGGTGAGCTCCAGGGGACTGATGCTAATTGTGTCATGCTGTGAATTCTGCAGAACACCTCAGGGCTGGCCCACTGTGCCATCACCTTTTGGTCCCCACTGCCTTTAAAGGCCAGATCACCACATAGGCTGTCGTTCTCGGGCTTATCTGCCTCATATGGAGGGCTTATCTCATCTCATATGGATGTTCTTGAAGGCTGACAGACTCAGAGGGGTTCCAGGAGGCCCCACCAGTGTGGGAGAGGTCTTTCTAAAAGGATCTGTCCCTGGGACAGGCTGTACCTTATTTCTTTTGGCCAGCAGAGATAAGTGAGCTTGCTGTGAGCATATGTGCCCAGCTGTGTAGACATCACCTCAGTGTTTAGATTTGCATCTAATCTAGCTTTGGTGAAGTAGTGTGACTCCAGCCAAGGACTCCATGCCTTGAGCCCTGGCTCCAGTGTACAGGACAAATGCTTTACCAGTAGCTCTGGTGCAAGGGCTGACACTCATTTTCTTCCCAGTCTCTGAGGCAGGTGCTCCCCATAGTGTTGGGAAGTGTGGAATGACTGCCTGGACTCATGCCTCGCCCAGCAGCCTCTATGCAGGGCCCCTGTGGCTGCTTTCATTTAGCAAAATAAAGGTCTTTACAGCAGCCAGCACTAGGTGTTTTCTGGTTTAAAACATGTATCTGTTCTCTGGGTGAGTTCCCTAGGTGTGTTTAGGTGTGTTATGCCCTTATTGCCTATGGACTGCAGGTGTTCATCTCAGCTGTGTTCAGCCTCTGCATGGGCAGCATATTCACATCTCCAAGGGCAAATGAGTAGTTTGTGTGGGAAGCAGGCAGCCTCTGAGAGACTGGGGAATGAACTGGGATGTTTGGGATTCAGAATAGCTGAGAGCTGGCCCCTAACCCTTTGGCTGCAGAGCTCCTTTGTTCTTCCCTCACTTGGTTACACCTGCAAATACATTAGGCAGAATGTTCAGATGTGTGCATGTCCTGCCTGGCACAGCCCTGTTGATGGGAAATCTCATTCCAAGAGGTGCCTTTGTCTCCCTGAAAGGGTGCATGAACACAGGTGTCCTGGGGATGGTAGCAAAAGAATGGACAGGCCCCTGTGTGATGTAGCATCTCCCATCTTTTTGGCCAAGAGATGGGAAGCACTGGAGGCTTGCTGTGATTGCCAGGAGATTGCTGTGTCTGAAGATGGTTTTCACAAAATCACAGAATATCCTGAGTTGGAAGGGGACCCACAGGGATCCTCGAGTCCATTTCTTAAGTGAATGGCCCATTTGGGGATCAATCCCATAACCTGGGTGATACTAGCACCATGCTCTGAATAACTGAGCTAAAGCAGCAGCCAAGAACACCTGCCCGATGGGACAATGAGCAAGGGAACCAGGAGAAAGGGGCAGCTAAATAAACTGGTGGAGGAAGAGGAGACATTTGAGAAGGAAATTGAACTAGGATATGTCTGGGATATTCCTGTTCAGATGAGGTGGGACAAAAATTGGGAGTGCTTGCAGCAACCAATGAAGATCTAAGGGATGGAAATAGCATGTGAATTATTTGAAACTTTGCAAAAGTAGTTAAGGCTAGTACTGAAGAGTAAACCTTCATAGGACTGAAGGAGCTTTAGGTTTTGGAGGTTCCCCAGAAAGACCAGATAAAATACTTCCAGGCACAATAAAACCATTTATTTGTGAAGGAACAGTTGGCTAGATGAGAAGTGCAGTTGTGACACCTCTGGCTCACCAAGATGGACTGATGAAGTGATCAGCATCCTGGCTGCCATGGACAGGAAGCTTTTTAAGCAAAATATGATCAAGTTTGCTCTGGCCAATTTGGAGCTTGTCAGCCAATGTGAACAAAGAGCACAAGAGCCAAAATGTCAGCTACACACTGAAAGAGTCAAAGACTAAAGAAGAAACATGTTCTGTCGACATGGAATTTTGCCAGCTAAAGGACCTGGGTAAGACATGAAACTCTTATATATTTCCTATTCTATTTATAACCTCGCATGCTGCAGAGAGAAGAATTCATACACTTACAGCTCATAACTCCTTAACAGGTTTTCCTAACTACAGTGCTAGGGCTCAAATAGATGTGTAGGAGGATGTTGATTCTTTGAGCAATTAATGTGACTCATAGGAGACCGTGGCTCTGCAGAGGTGACCTCCGCTCTCCAAAGAGAGGCAGAAATTTCCAGAGCAAAAATGGGTTTTTGAGCTCACCACACCAGGAAAGGTGGCCTGGGGGATGGATCTCCCAGGGGGTTGAGAAAAGTCCCAGGGACTCAAGGTGAAACCTGGATTACTGTGATTTCAAAAAGGTCCACAAGAACATTTTTATACTTTCTGAAAAAAATTCTTCTTTTATTAACAGAATAAGAAAGAAATTAACAAATTCAGGGTCTTCATTCCAGTTATGGAGGAAAACTTTAAAGATGTTTTTACTTCCCAACAAACAAGAAATCTCATCCCTTATGCTACAAGACTGCTCATAAAGTACAAAACCTCTTGTTTTGTCTTTTAAAGGTAATGGCCACCACAGAACTGGGAGTTTTCCTATTTGGAGTTCCAGACATGGATGGTTTTACTTGGTGTGCCATAGTCACTATGGCAGTCCTTTACCTTCAGCATGAGCATCACAGTTGTCCATCATTCACCTGTCACTGCTGAGGTAAACTAGTGAACTACTGCTCCTACACAGGCATAGTCATCCTTGCACTGATAATTTTTGAAAACATTTGTTTTCTGAAATTATGGAAAAGAAATTTAATTATGAGAGACAGCTGTGGTAGTTCTGGGACAAAATCCTTACATTTGGTTTTCAGCTTGAGAGAATCGATGAATGAAGGAGACATCCCACATCCAAATGTCTGTTATCAACTAGCCACCTTCACTTGAATTTTTCTAGCAGTTAGCAGCATTGCAAGGATGGGGATTTTGATTCAGCAAGCAGCTGAGCCTCTTGGGGACTCCCTTACTCCACCACAGTCATGCACCAGAATGATCTAATTTATGTAAAAAGGGGGCTACAGAAGGCAGCTGCTAGGAAGGGTACAAGGGAAAGGATACTTGGCAGGATAAGGTTGTTATGTGTGTTTGCCTGGGGCTTCCACTTGCTGGAGGAAAAGAGTGTTCTGGACTGAGAAACTGTGGGATAGGTATGCAGCTGAGCATGGATATGTGAGAAGAGCGTTGCCTTATTATGAGTAAGTGTGGTACTTAAACTAATTTTTAAGAGAGACAACGAGTGATTAACCTGAGGTGGAGAGCAGCTGAGTGGCTAAAAGGTGAGGACTAAGGCAAAGAGGTGTGGTCATCCTGTCCTGCTCAGACCAGTGATATGGAAGAATTGATTCTGGCTTCCTCTCTTGCGCTGCAAGTGGAATAGCACTTTGGAGGGAAAAAAAGTGAATGGTCACCACAATTGTTAATCAGGAAAGTTGGAAGGGATCTTAAAGATCACCTAGTTCCAGCCCCCCTTCCAAGGGCAGGGACATCTTCCACTAGACCAGGTTACTCAGAGCCCCATTCCATTCCATTTCCTGGAATGGGGCATCCACAGCTGCTCTGGGAAACCTGTGCCCATGCCTCACCACTCCCACAGTAAAGAAATTCCTCTTAAATCCCACCTAGACATATTTGCTTTTGGTTTAAAGCCATCCCCTGTTGTTTTATCAGCATAACTTGTAAAGTGTCCCTCTCTGGCTTCCTTATAGGTCCCTTTTAGGCACTGGAAGGTGTATAGGGTCTCCTTATAGCCTCTTCAGGCTTAACAGCCCCAGCTCTCTCATCCTGTCTTCACAGGAGCAGTGCTCCAGTCCTCTGATAGCTCCCCTGGACACACTCCAGCAGGTTTATATCCTTCTTATGCTGAGGGCCCCAAAGGTGGGTGCACCCTTCAAGATGAGGTCTCACCATAGCGAAGGGAGGACCTCTCCTGACCTGCTGGCCATGCTGCTTTGGATGCAGCCCAGGCTTTGTGGGCTTCAAGTGCCCATTGCTGGGTCATGTCAAGCTTCTTGTCCATGAACACCCACAAATCTTTCTCCTGTGGAGTGATCTCAATCCATTCCACACACAATCTGTATTTGTGTTTGCCCTGACTTGGTTGTAGGACTTTGTATGTGGTGTTGTTCATGAGGTTTGCACCAGCTCACCTCTTAAGCCTGTCAAGGTTCCTCTGCAAGGCCCCTTTCCCCCAGCATGGTGACCACACCACACAGCTTGGAGTCATCAGCAAACTTGCTGGGGTGCACTCAGTCCCACTGCCCATGGCTCCAACAGGGGACGGGGAGACTTCTCTGCCTCTCAGTGTTCTCACACAAGGCAAGGTGGCCTGATAGTTTGCCTGATTGTCTGCTTAGGATCTGTGAGCCCTTAGACCATGAACTGGATGGTGTGACTTGCTCAGGGGACCTGGGGGTACTTCTGCACTATATACAGTGTCAGTTACAAGTCAAAATGGAAATATGGAGCCAGCTGACAAAATCTGACACAGGTTCTTTGATCCTTGTAATGGTGTCCTGGAAGCTTATGTGTCATGTGTAGCTGTCTGGCTTGGGCCCTTGCCAAACTTTAGCCCTTGAAGAAAAATTTTAATCAGTGAAAAGTAACTAATTATTATTATGAAACTGAGTGTACATACCTAATTTTTTTAAATCACCAAAGAGAAGAAATTTCCAGGATACTATTGAAACTCCTGTTATAATAATAATAATTATTATTACTGTTCCATTCTCCTTTCCTATTTTTTGGCACAGATCATTTGGATTTCCATAGCATCTGGCAGTTTTCAGTTAAATAAGACTATAAAGGGCCTTATTTCCCATAGGAACTCACATACAAATTAAACCTGTACTAAGACACCTGATCTGAGCCAGATGAAATCAAAGCTTTGAGTCCATACACCTTACCTTTGAATGGCTTTAATTCTCAGGGACTGGATCAATTTGAAGGCTTCAGAAGCCAGCTGTGGCTCTTTAGAAGTTGTAAAAGGTGAAGAAAAAAAAAGATTTACGATTGCTGAACCACAAACCAACTTGGAGTTTGCCAGCTGTCATCCATTTTTAAAGCTGTTTTCAAGGCACTGGTACATCTACTGCTCTCCTAACTCCTTTTTAAGAGCTGTGTGTTTTTCCTTACTATTGTCAATAACAATAGTATGTTGTGATCATCATGTTCTTTAGGATGTACTGCTCCTTTAAGTTTTCAGCCTTAACGTTGCAGACAAGTGGCAGCAGGAATATTTCTAGATGCTGCTAGGCAAGAAGTTATGGTTTATCTAGTAACACTCAGCGTTATTCTTTAAGCAGGGTTTGTAATTTCTCACAAACCTGAGGTTTTGAACTTTGAACTGCAGGTCTAGTGGATGGAGTCTCCATAACTCTTTGGAGAAATAAACCTCACAGATTTATTTTGGCTAGCAGCTGTTCCACAGTCACCTCCAACCACACCTGGACACCATTGGACCCTGAATAGCAGATGTGCCCATTACATTGTGCCACAGTTATAAGCCAGTGCTGGTACAGAGTGATCTGCTGAACTGAGATCCAGATTCATCCCATCAGAGAGACAAGAATCAAATACTTTGGATGAGTTGTTTAGGGCAGGGATGACCAAGTAAACTGTGTTTTGTTGAGCTGAAAAAACCTGAACACTGCTCTGTCGGGCTGCCACAAAGTTTTGCTGCTGCTCTTCCAATGTGAAGGTAGGAAAGATGCACATGATGTCTTGCAGATAACTTTGGAAAGCCTTAAGAGGAGTGATGCTTGAAACACATTCACAGGGCATTTTCTGAATGTTGTCCCCTTTGAAAGGACAAGGTAGGCAGAAATGCTGTCATAACATGGAACAGTTAATAATGAACCTGTATTTTAATTTGATATTAGAAGGTAACAAGAAGAAAAAGTAAAGAGAGGGCTTAAGAAATAAGATGGATAGTTTATTCTGTGGGTATCAAAGCACATTGAAATGTAGTCCTGTTTAGGGACAGCTGCAGCAGTCTGACTTCAACACACACCGAGCATAAACCACGCTGAAAATAGACTCTTCATTGTGTCAGCCAATTTCTGTATGAAAGTGCATCACAGCACTGTGGTTTTGAATTGCTTTTAGGAGATGGTTAGAGTAGAGGTTTGATAACAAAATCTTTCATGCTATGTCCTGCATGAAGCTGTAAGTTCTTTCTCTTTGGTAGATTATTTTCATATATGTAAAATTGTAATAATGAATACCTCTACCTTCCACATTGTTAATATGTTTTGATGTACAGAAAGTCAGGGTAATTCCTGAAGTTTGAACTAATGGTACCAAAAGTCCATAATATTCAATATTTCATCCCTGGATCAAGCCAATACAAATGATTTACTGAAAGCTGTTTGAAGTGCTGATGTGCATTATTTATTCCATTTTGGTTTTATGTTTAGCTTAAATCTTGAAATGAAGAATGTAATAGAGAAAAATATTTAATGTCTCTAACTAAATAAGTAGCTAAAGGAAATTCTGGCTTTTTGTATAAATATTCAGCTTCTTGAATCTTGCTGATTGCTTGGCCACAAATTCTGGAGTTGAATTATGCAATATATGAACCAGACTTGTTTGTTTATTTTTAAATTTCCATCTGACTGAAATGCCATTGGGTTCTTTTATTCATAAGTGTTCTTTAGCAGTCCTCAGATAAGTAACCTAAAACTGTACAAGAACACTTTTGATGCTGTATCCCAAGCTGTGTGCTGCACTTCACATTGCAGACCTGCAGAGGTATTATTAGAGTTGTTAATTTTGGGGCTGTAGGGGAGAGAGGATGTGATAAAGATGGAAGAGAGAGGAGAGGAGGGTTTGAAGCATACCTAGCGTGAAAGATTGGAGTGGAGATATCCAGCTGGACTATGTACTGGACCTGCTTTAATGCTTCTCTGTAACTACTGTGCTGCTTCTGCTTCCTGAGGGCCGTACTTTGAGATGACAGGAAATGTCTCATGGGGCTTTGCTGGCAAGCCAAAATTTATCTTGTGTTTTGTCTCTTTAATGTTAGCAGACACTGGTAGAAAGAAGGGGTGGTCATAATCTGTCAGGGGCTTGAAAGGCTGGCTCTGACTGTTCAGCCAATGACATTCAGATGGGCTGTCAAACTGCATGCAGATCCAAGGGAGATTTTGTGACTAATGAAGTTAATAAGCATGACATGCAAATTTAATCTGAAACAGCCTTCCCAACTACTTGTTACTGCTTGATAATACTGAAGTGATTATATTCTATGAAATAGTCGATCTTCTGACAGCGTGGCTTTTGTTACATCTTCCTTTGTTAGATTCTGGGATTATTCTTGGCTTTACAAAAGACAAGGTAATATTTCTTAAGCTGCAAGCATCTGTAAGAGAGCTCTGCTTCCGTGGGGACTGGTTCTCTTCAGGCTGTCTGCCTGGCTTTCCCTCCTTTGGAAAAGGGAAGTTTCTGCTCAGTCCCATTCCATTCCCGCCTGCCCTGTGGCTTCTGGCTAGAGCATGGCTCTGGTGTCTGTGAAGAGCTGCTGGTTCTCATCAAAGGATGCAGCCTTTGTAAACAAATGAGAGGCACTTTCATTTTGAGCATTTGGAATGATAAACTGAAACATGACGAACTTAATAGAAAAGTTAAGTCTGATACAGTTCTCTAGGAGACTTCTGCAAACATCTTGTACAAATCTCATCAAAAGCTGGAATTACAGGTCTCGGTTACTTTCCTGGGGCAAAGCAGAATCATAATATTAATTTGCTTAGTCACAGGAGTCAAAACAAAGCACTAAAATGAGGTATGGTAAGAAGAAAATGAAGTTATTAACCTGACAGTGTATTGGTTGATCAATTGCTACAAACAGGAGAAATAAAACTGTGGAGCCACACAGAAAAATTATGCAATGTTATGAAACAGATGTGGAAGAACTGATTAAATGCACATATCCTTTGTACTTGAAAATTATTTCTGGAAGCTTCCAACCCTAGATGTGGCCCTATGTAACCAATCCATCCCTATCTAAATAGAGTGAGCCAGAATCTCATGCTGCTGGATCAGTATCTTGTGATCAAAAATGACAAAGGACCTGCTGAGCATTAGGATACTGCTTTCTGCCTGCTCCTTCTATCCAGTGCCTTGTGAATTACTTATTTAATTATATTTAATAATTGATTAAGGTTATTTGAAAGCCTGCTTATATTGATGATATCTAGCCAACATGCAAACGTATCTGGGTTTCAGATGTAGCTTGTTAAGTCTTACCATGTGCTTGCCCTGCATGAGGAATCACTGACACTCTTGTCTGTGAAATGGTACCATTGATCAAAGATCATGCACTTCTGTTCTGTAGGAGGAAGAGTTCCTGAAATGGGCTGTTTTCCAACACAGTTCCCATTGCCATTAAGATGCAGAGGCCCAGATCCTGCTGGAAACTCCACTGGTTCAGGTGTACTTTCATGACAGACCTCAGCATCCTTTGAGACACTCCAGGAGCAAGAGATTTTCATGTTACAAAATTATTTCAGTTATCTAGGGTCTTCTATGACATACCTGTCACCCCTAAGTAAGGATAGGATGGGGAGAAGCCATTCAGCTGTGAGTTGTACATAACAGCACCGAGGGGTCATGCCTCAACCAGGTCACACGCTTCTTCCCACTAGAAGGGTGACAAATAGGGGACCTTAGTACCCCTTTTTAATACAAACTGTAGAGAAGGAATTGTATGTAAGATTTTTCTCTGGAGTGACATACTTGTGGCTATACAAAAAGCAAGGTATCTCGGTGTGTAAGGGGTGGGAGCCAAGGCTCCCCCTTGGCTTAGGGTTATGTATGAACTGTCCCCACAGCTGAAATGCTGCAGACCAGCTGGCAGCTCTCCAAGACAAGATGTTGAGAGGCACTTGTGGCTGTATACAACATGGTACATTTAATGTGGAACAAAAGGCAAAATAAAAAGTACTGTGCCACTCTGGATGTGTGGCCTCTTGGGATATGAAAGAACCCAGGAGATACTGGGCTCTTGCTTATCAGTTCTCAAGGCAATTATATCTATTCCCTAAGGATCAGCTTTGGCTTCCCTTAGGCTGAAGGTGTGGAAGCACTTTGCACTAAAACACTTCATACTAGGGGCAGCTGAATATCTGCCTGAAGCAGGAGAATTTCCACTGAAGTCCATCCTCTGTTTGCATCTACATTCATTGGAATTTTTACATAAATGGTTATTTTTTCAGAAAAAAGGCTACATATAAAACTTATTCTTATGCAAACAGCACTACTGAGTTGTAGGGGGATACAATCGAAGTAAATAAAGGTAGTCTAGAAAGTAACCTTACCTCCTAAAGAGTTGCAGCTGAGTTAATTATTAAAGATTAGGAGCAGGCCTGACTTTAACAGGCTGCAGCTGTAGCCAATCAGAAGAGTGCTATAAAAGAGTGGATTGGTTGGTTGAGGGGAACTGGAGTCAGTTGGCTGCTTTGAGAAGAACGAAGAGTCAGTGCCTGGAGGAGCTGCCTACAAGAAACATCAAGGAGGTACAAAACTCTAGTAACGTGGAACCTTTGCAATATAATGACAATAGAACTCTTGCAATACAATGACAACACTGAGTGACCTAATGATTTAATTAATAGAAGGTTTTGCTGTTTGAGGTTTTTTGTTTGCTTGGATTTTGTTGTTGAATTGTTTTTGTTTTTTAACATGTTTAGATATTCAAGTCAAGCAAAGGCTGAGGCGTAATAAATTTAATGTAATAAAACAACCCCCAAAACCCTGGGAAGGACTAAACTTTTAAATTTTAAAAGCTGAGTATTGGCTGGCTGAGGAGCAAGCTGGGTGTGAGGAGTTGTGTGCTCTCACAGCAGAGAGGGGCATCAGCATCCTGGGCTGCATTAACAGGAGAATAGCCTAATCCAGGAAGGTGATCATTCCACCTGTTCAGCACTTTATTGACTAAATCTGGGTACAACATCTAGGTTTCTTTGTCCTTTCAGCTCCCCAGCCAATACAGAAAAAAGTGTTGGTAGGTTGGAACAAGGTCAGGGGAAAGCCGCCAAACTGGTCATGTGGGGCACTTGCCCTGTGAGAGGAGTCTGGCAGACAAGAGCCTGCTCAGCCTGGAGGAGGGAGCCATCTGCAGACCACAGTGCCTGTGGGGAGGTTAGCTGAAGGGATACAAGACATCCCATGGGAGCAGTAAGGAATTGGAGTGAAGAGGATCTATCACTGGAGTTTAGAAAGCCTAACAGGACCAGACCCTGAGCTGTCTGCTCTAAACTCACAGCTGGCTCTGCCTGAGCAGGGGGCTGGGCTAGAGACCTCCTGTGGGTCCTTCCAACTTGAGTTATGCCGTGGTCATGTGGTCAGCTGGTGTTTTATGCTAACATCAGTAATGCCTTCAAGTCAATGGCATCTGAATATTTTGCCAGATCTGTGCATGATGGATTGAAGTCCTTCAGGTGAGGTATATTTCTTGGGATGATGGCAGTGTTGTCTCAGGTGACAAGTAGGGAGCCCAGCTAGGCAGTCCCTAAGAGGAAATTAATGCTCCTACAGTTGAAGAGATATGAGAATATTCTTACACACTATGTCTCTCTGTAAAATCCCCTTCAATTGGAGACAAGTAACTACAGTGAGTGGGAGCAACTAGAGTGTAGTCTTGGCAGAAAGGATTGTGTTTTTTCCCTTTGATGTGAAAAGCTCTATTTGACCAAAGAAATTCATACTACTTAAATGGTTTAAACATGCAAGAAAAATCAAATAGGACCTTGATTTAGAGAAGAAGCCTCAGTTTTCTGAAAGGCAGAAGCTTCTGTTAAATTAGTGCAATGACAGTAATCATGTTGCTTTTCATGAGCTAAAATATAGTTGAGAAGTAAGATAACCACCAGCTTTATTAATACAGCTTACTTTAGGTTTCATATCTGACATACCACTTTCACTCAGCTACCTCATTGCAAGGCTTTTTGAAAAAGGATAAGGGACAATGGCTTGTTTAGGTTGCAGTGTTTACAGTCCCAACAAATACTGATGCCTTCATGGATGAATCCAACTAGTACTGTATAAGTAACTAGTATTTAATATAGAATATAGTATTAATATTTAATTAATAGTATTTAATAATATTTAATTTAGTATTGTGGACTCCATAAGTGCATTGTACACATAGTAACCTGTATTTTAAAAAGACAAAACCAAAACCGTCACAAAGTGTTGATGATTCTGACTCTAGGCATATAACCAGTCTGACTTAGGTACTTGGAGACTGCATGAAATCTCTCTGCCCAAATGGTCATGTAGCAAAGTGTTGGAAAATAAGACATATAAAAGCACCTGATGTCCTGGTGGCAACTCACTTAGCTTCTGAATTAACCTGGCTTCATTAATTTAGGAAATAACATAGGGTAGAACACCTTCAGCAGCTTTTGAGAGTGACTATTTTTTCACATGTCTTGTGAGGCTTGTTTTGACCACACTTCAATATCATTAGCCTCAAGTATGAGGCTATCTGTGCTGACTTGACTTTTAGTCTCTATGCTTTTCTTCTTCTTGCTTGTAATTTAAACAAAAGCAGTCTTGGTAGTCTAGTACATCTGCCAGGGCTCTGTCACTTCCTTGCCATTCACACTGTCTTATGGGCTGTCATCAGGTGTACAATGGATGCTGTCTCAAGTTTCAGAAATTTTTTTTCTTGATTGTACTAATATCAATACTGTGGATATACAAAATCTCATTCACTACATTTCCTTGCCATAGGCAAGAAAAAAATGCTTGCAGAGCAATCACCTGTGTCTCACATATGAGGTCTCCTTCATGTGGTTTTCTTTGTGTATCCCAAGTTTGTTTTTGTAACTTCTTTTTCCTTCATTTGAAGAGTTTGTTTAAAAAGAAAACAAAGCGCATACACGCATGCTCCCAAGCTCCAGCCATGTGCCATCACACAGACGCATCACGTCTCCTGTGTGGATCTGCAGAGATTCCTGCCTTCTGCTCCCCTGGCGACACTTGGGTTTGAAACTCCTCCTGAGGATGCCCTGGCTCTTCTGAAGAAGAGATCTAGCTCTCAATTTACAGTGTAGGGAACTGTAACATGTGGCACATGTCTGTCCTGATGGGAGCCATGTGGTGGTGAGGCTGTTGTTGTCTCTAGAGTATTGTTCCACTGGTCCCAGCACAGGTTTCTCCTTTTAGCTAACCCTAAAATGAATTAAGGCTGTCTCCTATTCCAGCTGCCCTGATCACCAGGCCACAGTGAAGTGTTGCTCAGTGGTCTGTCTGCCTTGGACTGATAGGCAAGTAGGCAAGAGGTAAATGTCTTCAAGTAAGACAGGTAATGGATTTAGTCACCTCCACAATGGTGCAGGGATTTTTAGAGAGACCAGCCTGTCATTTAGGATGCTGACAAAAGTAACTAAAATGTATCCTGTCATAATTGTTATTTAGATGTCCTGAATCCTTCCCCATAAGCTTAAATTGATGGGTACTACTGTTATGTTCAACAGCAATTCACCTAGCATTTAATTTTGTCAGCTATATTTGAATTTGATGTAGTTGTTCAGTTGCTGCTGCTTCTTTTAGATTGATGAATTTAATTTACAGACAGTCTCAACAGCTTCACTGCACAGACAAGAAATTAATCCTGTGTATAAATGAAGAGGAAATAGTAGATATTAACCAACTGCTTTCAGTCTTGAAGTCCTGATCAAATGTCATGTACAAGAACTGAGTTGTAGCCTGTCTAATTAACCTTAATTTGAAACTTAACCAGCTTCATCATTAGCAGAGAACATTAGATACAAATTCTTAAAGCTATTCTTGACAGTGAAAAATGAGGTCATCCTGCCAGACAGCTACATCAGGTGATAAGCTATGTAACTCTCCTTCCTCCCATCTCCCTGCTGTGACTAAACCATTAATGATAACCACCTAATTCTACCAAAGGGGATTTGGTTGTCAGCAAACAATCCTGGCCAAGGCCAAAAACCTAAAAAACAAATGTAAATCTAATTTATCTCATCTTCTTTCTGTCTGTCCAACAAACCTCTAACTTCAGGCCAAAAAAGTTTGTCTGAATAGAAAGTAAGTAAGAGCAGGGGCTTTCCTCCTACCACAATAAATATCTAACACTTTGATGCTTCTTCTAGTTTGTCACAGTTGTTTTTCCCATCTGTTCTTTTGTGGCAAGGGAGGACTACAAATGCTTAGAACTGAAGACCATAAATCTGCAGGTAATAGTGTATCAGTAATAATGTATGAATCCTTTAAGTGGTTTTACATTACAGAATTAGCTGGCTTGAAGTTTTCCATCTTCATGGTCTTCCATCTCCTTGCTCAGTACGACTGAGAGTCTGGCCCTGTTTTTTCTGCTTCTCCTCTTTCCATGCTGTTATGAGTATGCAAAGGAGCTTTTCAGGGCTTTTATTTTCTGGGGTTTTTTTTGTTTTTTTGGTTTTTTTTTTTTTCTATTTACAGTTGAATTTACCTCCATTTGTGTTGTGTCAGAGCTGCCAGCATGCTTTGCTCTTGTGATGCGTTCAAAACACTCACATCACCCTGGATATGTCAGTGGCAGCTGCTGACTCTTGCCCTGTCTTGTTGGTTGTTATCAGGTGCTGAGTTCCTCCAGCAAACACAGTAAAAGGTATCAGTCAGTCCCTCAGCTTGCTAGGGTTGCTTCAGCACTGGCCCAGGGGAAGGAAAGCTTGTTTCCAAAGTGGCCTGCTGGCTGATCCTTAGCTGGTGTGCATCAGAGAAGGATTTAAGCGAAGCTGAGCTTTGCTGGGTCTGAATCCAGTAAGGATCAGGCGCTCCTGGTGGCAAGGTGTTCCCATGAGACCATCCATGTGAGAATCCATGTACACTTCTGTCCCCATTATGTCCCTAAAGCTGATTTTTCAAGCTCACACATACTTATTTCAGACTGTGGTGTGGGTCACTGTACAGCCCTAAGGTTTCTCTCAGTAGCAGATATACTCAGATATATTTGGTCACAAACTTCTCTGTTGAGGCCTTAACTGAGACTTACTGATTTTCTTCTGACCAAGAATTCTCTAAAATTTAAAGAATTATCTGATATTAGAAACCAGAAATACTTCCAACAATAATGTCTACCTATTGTTAGAAAATCTGAATGTCTGAGCTGTTTTTTCATGATTAAAAGCATTTATATGAATTCTACTAGTCACAAATACTGGTTGAATTGAAGAGAAATGTTTGCTCAGAAGTTTGCTAAGTAAGATACAACTTTCACATAGCATGAGATTTTTTCACTTTGTTAAATTTCTTATGACTTCTTATCTGTGCCCAGATAAGAAGCACAAGCAGCTCACACAAAAGCACACAAGGAGCTTTTGTGTGAGCTGCTGCAGGAGCCTGTGACAATCTGCAGAACCAATATATGTTGTAAATTGTGGTAACATTTCTGGATTAACTAGTAGGATATGTGGTGGTAATCTTTCTTTTTATTGACTGAACAATCCGGACCTTGGGTTTAGTTCTGGATACTTTGAACAAAATTAATTGATTATTAAAATGGACCTCATCAAATGAAAGAAGTTGTGCAAAAAAAAAAAAAGTTTAGAATCTGTACTCTTTTCAGACTTCCACCAGATAAGTGTTCCATCAGATTTTCAATCTGTGACTTCACTCTTAGTTGCCACTAAGAAGCTCTTCTGCTGTATTATATTCCTCACTATGCTGTCAATAATTTTGTAACAGACATCTTAGTTAAGAGTCCATTAAAATTTCCACTGCAGTCCCCTTTGATCACACCTTGGTTTATTTTAAAAGAATTATCAACCTAAGAATATTTTAAGAGTAAGCTTGAACAAAACTGTTTGCCTTTAAACACTGCAGGTCTGGGAAAAACCCCTTTCTCTGCTATATAAAAAGATTCTGAAGGCTAGGACTCCATGGTGATCAGAATGTGTCCCATGAAAAGTGTTTCTCAAGTTTAGAATCTTAATGCTGCATTTCTAAAGCCTGAGATGTATAACCTAGATTTCATTAAATGTGGTTTTCTTGTGTTGCTGTTTTATCTGGGGATTCAGTATGATCAACAAAAGTAATACATGTTCAGATACCGCTCTACCAATGCTATTGGTATCAGTCTTGAGAGCAGGCTGTCTTGAAGGTGATTGTCACAGGGAGAAAGAATGGTGCTTCTGGGTGCTGTTTGAAGTTATTGGGAAACCTAGCAGGAGGTACCCTGATTAGTGTTAGATGTAAGTGCAGATCTTGCCCTATAGAAAGAGAGATTTCAGCCTCCTGAATGGTTTAGCAAGAATATTTGTACACAAACACTGGTGTTACTTGTAATCATCAATTTACAAACAGGATGTTTGCACCAAGTTGGGAAAGGGTGTACATGCTGTTTGGTTTGTCTTGCAGGAGCATGGATTAGACTAGAATTATGGTGTGTCATTCATGGGCTTGTGGTCCATGAAGTATCAAAGGTGGTACATGAAAGCATTGCTGAGAATTGAATGCTTCAGTCACAATCAACTGATTTGAGAGCCCTCTTAAAATATTTCCATTAATTGCATTTGTAATATTATTTATGGGAATGAAAACATGACTGTAAAATAGCTTATTAGTGTAAACTTTGCAATGATCTTTCCTGGCAAATGTTAAACAATAAGGTATGTCAATCAATTTGATTAAACCAGTCTACTATTTGATTGATCATGCTCTCCTCAATCCAAAATGTCAGTCAATTCTCTTAAAAAATATATCAATGTCTTAGATGACCTGTAGAATCTTTCCTCTTTACTTTATTTGCCACTATGACACTATTCATTAGCAAAAAAAGTATGAAATAAAACATTAATAACAAGAGTTAGTTGAAAGCCAAGAGACTAGAAATTAAAGTTATAAATTCATGAGTATTTGTACTAACCTGATGATAACCATCATTGCTATTATTTTTGCTCTCAGTAGAGCATGCGTGCCCTTAATTTTCTGAGCACCAGTCTAATATAACACACTGAAAACCTTCAGTAAGTCCATCTTGAAATGGGTAAAAATCCTGAATCATAAATTGTAACACAATCTTTAGCACTGTTAACTGCTGCTTACCTTTCCTTTCTAAATGGGTGGATTACTAGCTTTAATATTTTAATGCCCCCTTCATACTACACTTATCAGCTGATGTCTACTGTTATTTACTGAGACAGGCTTGATATGCCTGGGTAACTGTAGAGTGACATACTCAATTCTCCTGGTCTTTTCCTTCCTTAGAGACCTAATTTACAGAAGATTCCTGTTTCAGCTGAAAAGGCAATGGATATTTTTGAATATTTTCCAGAGATTTTCCTAGCTTAAGGTCAGTCATAACTGAGTCTAAAAAGACTAACAAAAAGGCTGTGTATAAAGCATACTTTTATTAACAGAGCCCTCCCACCCATCAGAGTACAAACCATGTAATGATGCCTGCAATATCAATTCACAGTGTCAAGGAAAAGTGGTTGGAGTAGCACTCAGGCATACGTTTATTTATAATCCTATCTTTAACAACCTCCCAGACTAAAAATAATCTAGTCTAGTAAATGACTCATGAGCATTAGAGGAAATGGATGACTTTTCCAGTGAAAGTAAGCTGTCCAGTGAGGGCATTCCTACTTTTCTCCAAGCATTTTCCTCCTTTATTTTACCTACAGCAAATTCTCCAATGACAAACTTAGTTACAGATGGCTGAAACTCTCCAGGGGCAAACCAGCCTGAAGCACTAAAGACAAGCTCTCTGAGAATAGATGGCTGAAAAATATCAGAAGGTCTACGAGGAACACTTTGTCTCAGCTGACCAGAGCTGTCTAGCTACAGCTTAGCTTTCTGTGCACACAGTAACAATGGACATGGTTTCTTGTTACCCTTTTCATTGGCTTTAGACCACTGCCAGAAAAAGACTTAGCAGGCATATCAGCAGCCATCTGCAGCCTTCCCTTCCAGACTTTCTCCCTCTAGGCTTTCATAAGCTGTAAGAAGTTGTCACTATGCAATTGCTGCAATAGTTTGACTGTTTTAGTTCCCTACACCTGTCTTAGCGGCTTCTTGTAGGTATTACATTTTTCTCTAAACTTATCCTGAGGTCTTTCTTACCCTCTTTAACCCCTTTTAGCCCTCAAAAACCTGACATCAAGTTGGTTCTCATCATTACCAACAACTTTATTTTGGTATAGGGAAAGACTGATCCACAGCATCTGTCTCCAGAAACTTCACTAACAAAAGCTGAGGGACACTTTTGGACCTAAGCCATTAAATTTTGAATGATAAAAGTTAAAAAAAAAAAAGGAAAAAAAAAGCTTATTCTTGTGTGAGAAAGGTAAAGGAAATACTAATTTCTGTTGTCATAAGAAATCACCTGCCCTCCTGCCTTTCTCTTCTTTGAGCCACCCCCACCATTTGCTGGGATAGAAAGGGTGGGCAGCTTTCTCTGACTCTCCCAGAGACTTACCAGCTTGATGAGAGTTGACCTCTGGCAGCAGGAGAGCTTATAGTTAAAGGGCTGCAATATTTTATATTGAAATTGCCAAAATGAACTCTCCAGGCAGAAAAAGACAGTCAACAGCACTAATGCATGTCTGAGTGTGAATAAATACAACAGCATCCTTGCTTTCCTGTCTCCTTTTCTTCATGGTCAGCATTCCTGCCCTTATCTAAATATCTTGGATGGGTCTTAAATGTCCTTTGCCATGCTTGAAATAATTTGGGTAGGTGTGTGTTCCTCTGGGCATAAAAAATTCTTGTTTCCTGTTTAGCTAAGGTTCTCACCATTTAGAAATCAGGATTGAAATTAAACCTTTATAGGACAACCAGTGACTGCTATCCTGCTGCTGCATGAAGTCAGTCCCCTGGAACAGAGCCAGACAATATCTTTGGCAGTGTTCCTGAAACAGCAAAAGGACTTGCTGACCCTGACATCTGGTGCACCTTATGAAATCCAAGCAATTAATCGTGATCCGAGGTAGAATCTCTCCAGACTGGCTAAGAGTGTCTGTTTAGCAGAAAACTTGTGGTATTCATTAAGACCCTTCCAGATAATTTCCAACAGGTAATTCTCCTAGTCTTGAACAACATTAGGTAATGTGTTATCCAGAGCCCATTCTAACATTCATCTCTGTTTTTTTGGAAGGTAAAACTAGTGATTATTTACCGGGGGATATGACTGACTGAAAGCAAGACTGAGAATAGAAAACAATCTTTGTGCTATTCTCTAGGATGCCTTCAAGGTTCAAAGTGCTGTGCAACAGTGTGCATCTTATTAGCACTTTTCTGCTGGAAAATGGGTCTTGCCCTCTCTTGTGAGTCACACTGGCTATGTGGTCTTTGTAACACTCACCAGTTTCCTGGGAATGGGCCATAGGCACCTTTTCAATAGAACCGTTTCTTAAACTTTGGTGGTAGCATGTTTTGTTCTTGCTGCAGATGAGCAAAAAGGAGCAAATGCAGGTTATATGTCCTTGACTGTGAATCTGCTTCCCTACTGTAATGGAGGAAGTGGAACAAGCTGCTCAGGTAGATGTACAATGCTCCAGCAAACCTCTTATTTTGAATGAACATGGCATGTGCATACATTTCCTAGAAATAAACAGGAACCCACAGGGGAAATTCAGCCCCAGTGTGAGTAGATAACAACCGAGGTGAGGTTAAAGGAGTTAATCTTATTTACACAAAAATTTGGTATACTGTCCCAGACACACTGAAAATGGTGTCATGTTAGAAGATATTGTTAAAAATTATAAGTTTATAAATAAATTTATAATGTTATTTAAATTACCTTACATTGGCACTGAGGTCGATTTGTTGTTGGTTTTTTTGCCAGTGTTTTCAGTATGTTCTTAAAAGGCATATTTGTTGAGTTTATACCTGTCCACATAAGACTTTTGACTCCTAACTTCCAGATGGCACTTACACCATTCAGAGATACTGTAAATATGAACTTTGAAATAATATCTGTTTCCTTAAAAGTAGGATCAGAACTAAGTGGAATTGATTATTGCACAGTTTGCACTTCAAATAATTGTCAATACCCAAAAATGAAGCAAAATTTGGTCAGGTTTGGAGATTTTGCAGTGCAGGTGCTTTCTTAATCCTATTGCTACACTGGGAATTGTGAAATTTCAGCTAATGTGTGCAAAACCAGCTCATCATGCAAAGAAAATTCCCAGTTTGTAATAATGCATGGATTTTCCAGCATCTGAGGTTAAATTGTTCTCAGAAGGATACTAAGGAAAAAAGTTCTTGGAAGAAGTGTTTAAATTTCCTGTCCATTTGAAATAGGTGTCATTTCACAGACCCTAAATTAATGGAAGGCATATTTCTTGGCACTGTGGTTTTAGCAGTAAGGTGGCTTTAAACTTCCTTTCTCTTGCAGAGAGTGAGTGGATACTTTAGGGGAAGGGCCATGCATAAAACCTGAAACATTCAGATCCCCTTCAGCCAAATGAGCTCAGGGTACCCAATGCCTGTAGCCTGGAATACATAGTTCAGTACAAAACAGTGTCCTTTTTCATCCATCTTCTCTTTGTATGGATAAAAATGCCAAAAGTTTCTCTACTATTACCTCTTCCAGGCTGTGCTGCTCATTTGTTAATCCATTTACAAGTGACTTGGTTGGATATAATACTAGCACAGACACAGAAGACCACAGCAATAGCCAATAGGGTTTTGAAAATGGGGAGAAGGTAGCTCCTGTTTTCCTGTTTGTATGTGAGGTACTTCAGTCACAGCTTGGGCCATAAATTAATTTCTTGCAGCTAAGAACAGGAACAGCCACTCTGACTGGAGAAGGGTCCATGAAGAAGTTCACTCCCAAGTGATAACTCTGATTTTCATTGAAAGGAAGTTGAACTGCAGGAGATGCAGGTTTGGCAACGTTTTTTTATTTTGAGGAAAAGTGTTGCAGCTCTCATTTTGAAAATGTCACTTTAATACCAAGGGCTTCAGTTGAGTCACTTCTGCCTTGTGCTGTTACAAGCAGAATCAGGCCTGGTATGAAAAATAAACCAGGATGTTCCCTTCAGTTTGACTGCAGGACTCATTACATGCTCTGTATTTAAGTGGTGTTGCAGATGCTCGTGCAGCACAGGCAATACATCTTTGTCATGGGGACAGGTCTCTTTTGGAAGGGAGATTTCTCCTTCCCACTATGAAGTACTGCATGTTCTGTATTTAATGTGCACAACAATGTCTGAATTCTTAAACTTTTAATTCCCTATACACCATCTGCATGTTTTGTTGGAGGATGGGATGCTGATGAAAAGTCTCCCATGCTTTGTATCTGCCAAAATGGCAATTTTAAATCGTCTCTTTAGAAAGAAGATGATTCTTGGTGCTCTGTCCTGTTGCAACCCTCACATCAGCATTGCTCCTCTGAAAAATATTTCTGATACTGTAGTTGGTCTATCATACATTCCACAGTTGCATATGGGTGGAAGGTTCTTCTAGATGATAAAACAATTATGATGCAAATGGAATATCTTTTTAGGGGAAAAAGAACCCTAATATTTGTTTGTAATGTATTTGTGTGTTGAGACAAAGAAAAAAATTAAACAATGTTGATTATGTGCAAAACTAGCAGCCAGCATTAGAAATGGGAGAAATTAGGGAGATTATTTGAAAGATAATACTTTGTTTCTACATCTACATCTTGTAAATATTTGGCATTAACAATTCTGTTGACTACAGGGGGACTACTTAAGAGACCCAGAATCTATTTTTAATTCTGCCAAAAACCACTTGGTTTTGACCAATAACTGCTGAGTAATAGAAGAGCAGATTGCTTCTCTGTTTTGTTTTGTAAAGGAATCTCAAAGTGAAGCTGGTAGAAAAGGGCAGGGAGCGAGCAATGGCAGCTGGAAAGGCAGAGGTTTGTCCTGCCAAGGTCCTTGAGGAGTATAGGACAGAGACACAATGAGACACAAGTACATGTAAACCCGGGCTGCAGTTTTGCTCAGGGAATTCAAAGTCACCATTTATCTTACTGCTTGGCAGTCATGTGCATAATGAGGGCCATCTTTCTGGTAATGTTCAGTCTCACAGACAACTTTTGCCTTTCAATGTTTCTTTATCCACAGTGGGTATTTTTTCTGATGGAAGAAATATTTCTGTTGTTTCTGTTGAAGAGCTATGGCTTCAGTCTAATTTTTTTTAATCCATAGAATTTAAGGCATTTCACAGAACAGGTCAATACAGAGGCAGAAGACCCAGCAGCTGTTAGTGCTGTGTGTGACCAGAGGCAGGAAATGCACAGGAGGATCACAGGTGGCTCACCCTCCTGGCGTGCTACAAGCAGATGAGTGATGCTCAGGAAAGAAAAGTACTCATGCATGAAGAAGGTAGAGTAGAATACATCCACATTACCATTTTAGCCTCAGACTATGCAAACTGCATCCCTTTGGAGAGGAGGAGTGGGAAAGTGTGCATGAGGGGAGCACTTCTTGTGCTGCAGCCACTGGTGGCAGTCCTGTCTGTGCAGCTGGACTGCTGGACCTTCTCTGAGGTGGTCCCTGATGAACTGGGGATTGTATGGATGTCATATCCTTGGGACTGGCTATTTTGCTTTACACAGGCCTGTTTCTGAAGTGCAGCTTTACCTACTCATGTATGCAAAGTCCCAGTGAAGTCGCTGGGCTCAAACCATGGGAAATGTGTGGAATACAGAAAGTTAAATCTTAAAGATGAAGAACTTTGTGGTCGTTTTCGCATTCCCCATAAAACTCCTCTTGATACAGTGAATTAATCCAAGAATTTCTAGAGGGCTACATTTCAATAGTTCCTTCTTAAAAATGTCTGGGCAATTACTGAGCTCCAGGAACCTGAGGAATAATTACTGTAAGATGTGCTTCCAGGAGAAAGGAAAATCCCCTCAGCTTCTTTGCAACAACTGCACATTATTTGAACAACTTACAACTCACGTGAAGCCAGTTCTGTGAAAGATTTATGTCTTTCTCTAATCATCCAACAACAGTTGAGAAATTCTCCAGACCAAGAGCACGGCTTTTTAAGTGAGGTGCTTGCGGAGACTAGCTGCAGAATGTCTTAAAGATGGGGGGAGAAGCCAACAAGCCATGTTAGAGCTTGCATCTGGAAAGAAAGCATTCATAAGGCCTGCAGAACAAACTCTAATACCTTCTGGATTTGATGCTTTGTCTCATGGGTCTTCACTACCCATTGTAGCAAATGTGTTCTTCAGGGGAGGACATGGGAGCTGCCTAGGGCTCCCCTATATAATTTGCTCTTTTGAAGGCTTAGTCCTGCCAAAAATTCCTGGGATAAAGTAAATGAATTCTAAACTTTCTGTTAAGAAGAAAAGAACTCTGTTACTTGCCACTAGATGTCAGAAAAACTACATGGTTCAGCTGGAGTAGAAGATCCGGTTGAGAGGTTTTGTTGACTGTTTAAGCACTTGCATAACACTTTGGACAGGTCCCAAGGAAAACAATTATGCATTTGAGTTTATTTTTGTTTGCATGAAATAGTAAATATGCTTTTGAGTCAGACTCTCCTCTCATTGCCCCCAGAGAAAACTGGAAATAAATTTTTTGTCAAGAGTTATACCACCCTGGAAAATAGAGCTGCTTTTAGTCTTGTCAGCAAAACCTTCTCATCTAGAGTGCTGTGGTTTTCTATTCTTTGTATAAAGCTGGTCTCTGAGATTTAGGCAACTCTAGCAGAAATGTGGTGGAGGGTGAGTGGGTTGGTCCTGATTCAGCAAAAATAAAAGCTTGTGGTTGGGGTGCTTGTGCATGTGGAGTAAACATCAAATGCAATGTTTCTCTACATAGGAATATACTTCATTCTTAGTTCCCTTGGATAAAACTGATGAAAATTGAAAGTATTTATTATGAAGAATAATGTCTGAAGCCTCCTACAGAATTGTGATGAAGTACATGCAGATTCACCTTTAACTGTGTCCCTAACTCCACAGCACAGAGCAGCTTTAAGAGGACAGTTTCCCCTTTATGGCTACTGTTCTGCTGCTTTACTGATGCAGCTGCAAAGTTTGGTTTGTAGATCTGGCTGCAATTCAATACATAAGTGAGTGGTCAAAATTATATTTGTGAGTTGTTTATAATGTGAATAGACAGGTCATTTTTTTGCACATAAATGCATATGTATATTAAAATGCTTTACAAGCTAAAATCCCCTTTGGAAACAGCAGAGAAGTTCACACTCAGTGTACTGATTTTTGTATTCTAATGTGTGCATTTCTCTCTGGGAGAAAAAGCATGTTCCAAGTGAAAAAACAATATGGCTTGTCAAACATGAAGATTTGTGAGGCAGTTCCATATTTCTAAGCTCTTGATGTTTTCTAGACACACACAGCGTTCAGTACTTAAGGGTCAGACTGTAACCTTTGAAGGAACATTTCCAGGAAAACTAGAAGGATATTAGGCCAAAAAGAGAGTCGGAGACATCCAATTTGCTCAGTGCTGATCTTCTATTTAAATGAAAAAATAGAGTAGCCAGTGCTGAGAAGTATGAAGGCAGAGGATGCTGTCTTGCACCTTCCCTGCTGCAGCTGCCAACCAGCAGGAGGGGTGTGCATCTCAGAAATGCCTTCAGGGACCCTTCTTTTTCCCAGGAGCATGAAAACAGCAAGTGAGTAGATTTGGTTTAGCATAGGAGAATAAATATCACCTCAAAAGCATAACCTGGGACCAAGGAGTCTCACTGGGTCTGAAGTTCCGGTAGCCACACAAAAAATATAAACTGCATTGAAACCTACTTGGAGTTATTTCCCAGGAGACTTCTCCTTGGGCTTTCTTTTCATCGTGCCAGAGCTGAGGTCAAGGCTCAGCCAACCTTAGGACTGTCTGACATTTATTCCTCCCTGAAAACTCTGTGTGAGGCACTGTGTGGTATTTACGCTCAGCTATTGTCTCACACACTGACATTTGGAGTTGCATTTTAGGGCAGAAGAATTGTATTTAAGCTTCTGCCCCTCACTTTGAGGTGGATTTTTTGTTTGTTTGTTTGTTTTTCCTCATGTGCTCTGCTATGCTCTGTGTGTTGCACAGAAAGCAGAGAAACACATTTTCCTGTTCCACATGCATTTGCAGTGTGCAGCTTTTGCATTGCTAGAAGCTGCAGCCAGATAATTGCCTTGTCTGCTGCATAGCAGGGAAAGATGTTGTCAACTTGGGCATCACACCCAAGAGGAACTGGAGTTGTCCATGCCACTGCTGGTTGAAGGAAAGGAATTTGTTGAGGTGTAGATGGGTACATTGCTAAGCCTGGGGCTGTTACACAAAGGTCTCAGCTTTGTGTAAGCAAATTTTGCATGAAGTGAGTTATTCAGTCCAGAATGTATATCTTGATTTGAAATTATATGTGATAATATTTTAGTACAGAAATTTCAGTCTTCTGGCTCTTGTGATCTCCAGACAGGAGCAGTCTTTTCTGCCTGATATTGCTGTATGGAAAAAATATCCTCTCACTGGTGATTTACAGTGACTGCTTGATTCATTAATTTTTTTTGTTATGTCTTGCCTACATTATTACTTTCTTAATACAGTTTTAATAAAACTGTCATTGTGGCTCTTTTGTAACATTTGCTAGAAGGCTTTTTCCCACTGTTGTGTAGAATTTTTCAGTGAGAAACCTGCAGTAGCTTTGCAACAATATATTTAGAAATGCAATTTTACACAGAGGCATTTGGGGATGGGACATACAATCAAATTTTAGCATCTAAGTGGAGTGCTCAGAAATACATCTCACTTACTATTTGCACATTCAGACTTTCTACATTTTGTGTTTTGCCCAAAACCTGCAATATGAAAGCCTTCTTTTAAGAAACACAGATGTATTATATGATAAATACACAGGGAGATGTTCTACATGGTTTAAATGAGAAAGCTTCAAAACTTGTCACTGTAGCTTCCATGACAGAGTGGAATTGCTTCTATTCCAAAGAGCTCTGATTTTCATTTGAAGATTTGTAACATTCCATGATGCTGTGGGAAACAAAGATTTTCTTCTTTTGTGCCAGGATACCCATTAAATCCTAACCAGAGCAGTGTTCTGGGTAGGAAGTAAACTTGCATTTGGAGTTCCTTTGCACTAAAACAGATGTTTCTTCTTGGGAGTTTTTTATTTGTAAGAACAGTGTTCTGAACCTATTATTAGGATCTAGATCCAGTTGGCAGATGGTTATATGAGGTCTCATTTTGAAAACAATCTTGTAGAAGTTAAGTGTCACATTTCTGGGGTATGAATGTACATGTAATTGTATATAGATGCACACATGCATGTGCATACTTTTTGTTTGTACATAAAACATGTTGTTTCTCCTGGTTAGCTCTTAATTGTGCAAAAGTGACCTGGCTAAAGTAGAAATTAACTGTTCCCTTGTGTTGATATAGGAAAATATTAATATAGGAAAAAGGAGGAAAATTAGTGGAAATGTTTGTGTGATACTTTTATTCATTAAGAAGGTCTGTTTTGAATATCTAGGAGGAACATGCTCCAGCTCAAGTTACAAATTGAATTCTTGTCGTGATTTTTTGTCTAAGGATTGAATGGATGAAGAAAAATGTAACTTGAATCCTTAAGTCACCCAAATAAAATTTGAATGTATTGATAAGCACTTTTTGTTAAAAGATGTCAGTAAAAGGGTGATCTCTTTCAAGACAAGAGGCACACAACATATTGTGCATCTTTTTCCAAACCAAGACAAAGAAGCCGAACTTGCATAGATGGAAGATAAACACAACAATCTATAACAATTTTCAGGAAGAGATTTTGGGAATAACAAGCATGCCTAAATCTAAAGCCAGCAATGGTTGTTGATCTCCACCATCAGGTATAGTAAGAGTCTACGGTTTGGTAGTTGCAAGATTACCCCTCAATTCTTTTATGGGAGCTGGCTTCTTGAGGATTCTCCCCTAAAATTTTCCTCTCTGGGAATAAATAAAGGCTTAGGTGTACTCATAGGAAAGGCCCAGAGACCATGCACACGTCTTGTTTGGCACTGAACTTACTCTCTTCTGATGTTGTAGATGCACAATAGCCAGTGATTGAATACAGATTCCTTACTACTGTTAGTCTTGTAAATGAAATTATGAAAAATAGAAAAATAGTGCAAAATGGTGAGATCCATGCCCCAGCTTCCTCTGAAGATGCTAATTAAAGGGATGGAAGAATTATAAAAGCATATAAAATCAGTCCAGGAAAATAACACTGCCAGTAGCTGTTCCTGTGTTAAAACTCTAGACAGTCCCTGGAGATCGTAGAGAAAAATAATTCTGCTATGATTGCAAAAAGAACAATACCTGAATAAAACCAAGTGAATGCTACTTTCTTTCTTCAGCTTGTTTTGTACTCAAGTCAAAATTCTAAATTTCACCTTTATGTCTCTGTGTATAGAAGAGCACCTCACATAAATTTATTTTGGCAGATACATAAAATTTATTCACAAGCTTTGTTCAACATATAAAATTTAATTAGATCTTGTAATATATGTACTTGCTATAAATTCCATTAGGCAGAACACTCACTGAACTGTGTACCTATAGGATTTAATTATGTCAGCTATTATTAAATTGTGGAATGGGAAAGGAACACATAAAAATTTCCTGCATGTTATCAAGGAGACCAGTGGTGGGGAAGTTGCAAATTTTACCCCTGCAATGTCTTTGGATTATGTTGGCATGTAATGGAATCAATAACTCCTGACAACGTTCTAAATACTATTTCCTCAGACCTTACAATTCTATAGCTGCAGGAATTTTGTGAATGAAGGAAACCTAAGAGAAGTGAAGACATCAAATGCACTCATGCATCCTGCACATGCTAAGAGGACTTGGTGTAACCATCCCTCTTGTAACCTGAATCTCTATTTAGACAGCAAATCATTCACTCCTTTGATGAGGAAAAAAGAAAAAAAACCCACTGTGGCTGAAGATGAAAGAGGGAAGACAAACACGTAGGCTGGGGCATAGGAACTATAGTGACCATATCTATCAGGTTCCCTGAAGTGGCTGCCCTGCTCATTTTCTTGGATACCTCTGTGTGAGTGTGAGTGTGACTTTGTGGGTGCTCTCAGACACCATGGCTGGAAGCAGCTCTCTTAGTCAGCTCTCCCAGCCTGCCAGGAAAATCAATGAGCAGTTTCCTTCCAGCAGAGGTGGATAAGGTTTGCTGACTTCCTGCCATACGTTTATAGATGCCATGCATGGCTGTTTGTCAGCTTTGACCTATGTTTCTTCTTGCAGCTGCCTCCATTGGTTGCATTCAGGCTTAGTTCATGTGGCTGTTCCATGCATTGAGATTGGGAGTGGAACCACCTGTGTGAACAGAAATGTAAATGCAACTCCTCCAGCAGGTTCAGAAAACACCCCTTGCTAACAGGCTAGAACACTTGCTGGTGGGTTCAATAACACTCATCTGCTACTACCAGCTTAAAAAAACAGGTAAAGAAGACCTACTTGAAAAATGAAGGAAAAAAAAAAAAAAAGAGAAAACCAGAAGGTATGTGTAAAGAATGTACCTGAATCCAACAATGGAAAGGATGGTACAAAGGAAGAGGGTTATGTGTTGGAATTCAGCAAATTGCTAACAAGTAAAGTAGATTATAATTATCTGGGATGCAAAGCAAAACACTATAATGAAGAACAAATTACCATAAATAATTTGCTTCTTCCCCTCTTTGCTAGGATAAGTAAGCATGAACCAATATGCCAACTTGTTCCTGCCATATGTTTTCACAAGTGCATTTCTGTTTGGTATGGAAGAGAACCTTTTCCATAGTGTGATCTCTTTTTTATACTAATTCATGCGACTTTAACCTAAGATCTGATTGCTTCTTGGAAAAGGAAAATTAAGTTACTGAACTGTGTCCTTTGTGGAAACAAAGGAGAGGACACTGTTCTTGGAATTTTTAATTGTTCCTGCAGAGGGTTTTGCAAACCCTTTGAGGTCTGCCCCTTTCCCCTGCTACCCCTAGGAACTGTCCTGATCTTTGTTCATCCTTTTAAGTGGTGGAAATGGCCTTTTGGCTCACATGAAAGATTGATCTATGTAGATCAAATGTTTCTGCTAGGCCTGTTTAGCTTATTGTAATAATAAACCAGAAACCAGGTCCAAAAAAAGTGCCTTGCATTTCAATTTGTTTTCTTTTATCATAACTTAAGAGATCAGAATGTAAGATGAAACACAAATCTGCTTTTGTTGGCCTGTATCCTGGGTGTATTATGACAAGTGAATTATTGCAGGCTTTGTGAGAATACATGATGAGGTGTGTTATGGCCCTGAGAGTCTGGAGAGGTCTGGGGGAAGGAGGAGGTGCAGCTATTTATTCTGTGAGTCGTGTCGGGACGCGCCGCTCGTGGTGCGCGCTGTCTCCTGAGGGGATGTGCAAGGACCTCAGTGACACACGAGCTCCTTCCTGGCCTCATGCTGCCGGCTTGAAATATTAGATTGCTGGAAAGGAAAGCTGTCAGACAAGGCCTGGTGTCACCAGCATGTGCTGCTCTGCAGTGGGTGACAGTCACCTCCCAGGCCAATGCCTGCTGAGTGCACCGTCCCAGTCTCTGTGCTGGTGGGGGCTGGAAGGGCAAACCTGTGTGCATGAGTCCCAGCTCCCAGGGCAAGGAAACCTCTGGGCTTGGGTGCAGGAGCAGCAGGCAGAGAGGGGTACAGCTACCCTGCCACTGTAACACTGTGTATTTCACTGGGATTTTAGGTGGGATGGCAGCCCTGTTACCCAAGCTGCTTATTATTTCTCACAGTCAAACTCTGGCTTTTGTGTACCACAGCATGTAGGAGATTTTTCCATGCCTTGGGCAGGTTTTTGTTTCTGAAAACATCAGTCAAAGCAGTTCTGCTGTTTATGAGAACAAAGGCAAAGGGTAAACAATGCACTGGTTTCCAAAGCTAAAAAAGGTTAAGTAACCTTTTCCTTAGGAAGTTCAAGTGCCTTAGAGCTTTGCAGTAGAGGCTCTTGGTTTGGCACTAGAGCTGCCTTTCTGTCAGGGATGTGTTTTTCAATCCTTTGGGGAAAACCCAGTCATGCTTTGCCAAGTCATAAACAGTTGACAAATTGCAATTTATTCATACTCAGAAGAATTTAGCAACGAAGATCTTTGTGGTGTGTTGGAATGTCTACAGCTTCCTGTGCTGGACAGACCTGGCATTGCCTGCTTCAGGGATGCTGCCAGAAGAGTTGTGTGATGCCCATTTCTCATTGCTTGGCCTGCACATGGTCAAGAGGGGTGGACACACCTGTCTTCCTTGTGAGTCCTTTGTCTTGTGCACCCAGGCAGGCTGGAAGAAGAAAAATGATACAGACAGACTGAAATCAGGTGGGGAGGTTGACTTGCTGGGATGTAGGGTGAGAAAGGGACTAGCTGGGCATGGTGATTAGGATGAAATGCTGGAGAAGGGAGGGTGCTGAGGAGGTACTGGATCTTGAAATCAGGTGCAAGGGGATATGTCTGTGGGCATTGTCTACTTGTACTACTATGCAGATACATTTTTTTCAGGAGAGCAAATTTATATTCCTTCCAGAAGTTCATGTCCCTGTTTGATGTCAGCTTGAAAAGCAATATCTAGATGATACTGTATTGTTGCTTTTGTTATTTATTATTTTTATTCTCCTACTACTGGTAGTCCATAAGTATTCCTGAAGGTACAGCAGCTACGTTTTTTTATTGCTGTTTCCATCACTGACACATATGTGACTTGTATGACAGCCATAACAACTTCTTTCTTGTTTTGGCCCCTTTTGGAAGTGTGGGATTACGTTCATACATTACTTACTTGGCTTATAATTAACCTCTGCTAACAACCATATCCACTGTTCCAAGAGCATCACCAAAGAGCAAGGTTAGCAAGCAGAGTGTGTGGGATCTGTGTGTGTATTGTTTACACAGGCATATTGCAAGAGGCAGAATGGACAGGACCCTGCACATGCATTGCAAATGCTTTTGTGAATTTATAGCAACATGGATTCTCCTCCCACCCCAACATTTACTCAGGGCACCTGCATGCTGCTGTGTTTATTTTGTGTCAGTGCTAAAAGCTCAAACTCCTTGCTCAGTGTTGTGCTTCCCAGGGCTGTTCCAGCAATCCATAAGACCTTGGTCTTTGGGAAGACACCTCCAGGCTTTTCTGTTCTGCTTTGCCACCCTGCACGTCTTACAGCTCCTAATGTCTGTTTGCCAGGCTTCTCCTGGCTACCAGAACCCCTCGCTGCCAGCCCAGGGCAATGCTCTGCTGGCTTGGCAGGGCTCCCTGGGGCTGCTGGGGCCCTGTGGAGCAGCAGGGGCTGGCAGCAGCAGGGGCTGGCTGCTGGCAGCAGGAGCACGCCCGGCGGGAAGCGCTGACACCAGTGGCACCGAGGGAAGCAGCCTGTGGGCAGACTGAGCTGGCACGCTGCTTACAAGTCTGTGGGGCCATGTTCAGTCAAAACAGAGCCTCTGCCAAACTGCTAATTGTAGCTCTATTTGCTTGCCTCCTGCCTTCACAGGTTAGCAATGGAAATGAATCCCTTTTCAGAGTGCCCTGCCTTCCTGCAGCTCTGGGGGGACTCTAATCTGCCACCACATCCCATGGTGCATGGCTAGCTGTCTGACAGTTTTTTCAGCATCGCTTTTAAGACCTTTTTCTTCTTTTCAAATGCTTCCCTTACCTTGGCCTGACATATGTTTTTGCTTTAAGAGCAAACTGGTTTCCATAGGCAGCTGGTGAGGTCCCTGAACACATGTTCCTCCAAAACACAGAACCCTAGGAGACATCAATTCCCAGCAGAAAGGTTACTTACATACAGCTGCAGAGCACTGCTTAAAAGTTTTTGGAAAATAATGTTGTAGTCAGCTGACATAATTTAGTCACTTTGATTAGTTTCTTGTGCCTGATTACCAAATGACCTGAATAAAGACAAATGAGGCTCCTTCGAAGATCGCATCTATATGCACTTAAGTAACAACCAGAAAATAAATCATCATTTGTTTCAGAGTTATAATCAGGGAAAATGTCCCCGGGATATAACCAGATTAGCTGGGCAGTATTTAAAACAAATGTAATTACAAAATACATGTATTGTAGCCAAAAGTATTGTTTGAAATGAAGATTCTTCTATGCTTTCCAGTCTTAAGTAACACAGGGAAAATGTTCTTTCTGAAAAGGAAATAAGGGAATTAAAGAGACAAAGGCCAGCTTAGGAAACAAAACCACATCCATTCACCCACAAGTTTTCTCTTTTTTTGAGTGCATGTGGAAGAATGGGCAGGTTGTAAAATCAGAAGAAAAGAAAGAGTTCCTTCCTGAGAACAGGCACTGGATTTGGGTAGACTGCCCCAATTTCTGGGTCTCTAGACAGAAATGTACTCTTTTCTTTAGGAGCACTGTGGCTCCCTCTTGCACCCTGCCAGGCTGTAGGGTCCATTAGCCCCATGGCACACTCTGTGCTTTGCCAGACACAGTGCTGAGCTCTGGCAGCAGAGGGTGGAGGGGCAGCACCAGCCCTGCTCTGGCTCTTGGCATGGGACACCTTGGGAGCATGCTGTGGGATCCTTTCTGTAAGGGAATATCTGACCTGGCTATTTTAAAAACCTCTATTTTTCATTCTTTCCCTGCATTAAGAAGAGCCATTTGTAAGAGTCTACTCACATGCTGTGTCTTTCCTGTGCCAATTGTATTTTTAAGTGACTGCTTGGACCAGCCAGCATTGTTCCTTTTTAAATGTAGGACTTTTGGTTTTCCAGTTCAGTTTCTTGTGGTCTTTAATGTTTGTACTCACAGTATAGACCTGAGTCCCTAACTAGAGTCATAAAAAACAGGAAAGAAAAAAAGAGAAGCATTTACTGGATTGCAGTCCTATCTTAGAGAGCACCCCAAAGGACAGGAGGTCACCCTACAGGTCAGGTGTGCACTATTCCTGCCTTCAGGTTGCACATAACTTGTAAAAACCTAAATTTCCACATTGGCAAAACAGTTCAGATCAACAAATTGCAGCCAGAGTGCTTGTGAGAAGGCTTCATGGCAGCATGATTTGCTCCTTCCTTTTCTCCTGCACTCTCTGGTGCTGGAGAGTGACAGTGGTGTGTGGCTGTGCTTTCATGGTGGGTCATTGCTTTGAGCCATCAGAAAATGTAGGACAGCCATGCTTGGCTTCCTCACTTCTTTCCCCATTTTCTGTGCTACCCTGAAGGGAATCAGAAGTCATTAGGAAGTTAGTGTGTTTGAATTTCTGTCCCACTCTCTCCAGGGTCTGCTCAGTCTGACAAGCAGCAGCAAAGCCATGCCTATTTTTTTTAACCACGGGGTTCTCTATCTACATTTTTTTTCTTTCAGGATGCTGCTGGTGGGAAGACTGAGAGCAGCTCTAGCTCAGATCAGAATTACACAGGGACAATATTTTCAATCTGTGAAAAAAGCTATGACCTGGAAATCAACACACTCAAACGTGAGAGCTCATAAATGCTGGTTCAAACCGTTGGGATAATACCTTGTGCTTGAAGTTAGAGGCTTTGCTCAAGAAGTTGTGCCCATTGATAGAAACAAGTGGTTAGAAGTGTCTTTAAAGGTGTCATTACAATTCTTTTTTTATTATGACATGGATGATTTTGATCTAAAAAGAAGCTGTGAGAAGGCAGGGTAGTATTTTTCTTAGCCTTCTACTACAGAGCCTCATTTTTTTTAAAGCATTCATTTGAAATCAACAGAATGTGGATTTGTTTTATCTGAAGATAATTTGGGAGTATTAGTAAAGATTTGCTTGTAATTTTGATATTAGCAATTTGGCATTAAATTGCATGAGGTCATTTTACTTTTAATGCCAAAGTTTCATGTATTTATCTACCAGCTGGATAATAATTTGGGCACAGGCAACATGTCAACAGCCCAATGATCCATTTAAAAAACCCAGATTTTCTGACCTTATTTTAGAATATGTATCTGCTCAACTCTTTTTATTAAACAGGAGCCAAAGCTGTGGAGGAAATATCTGGCAGTTTATTATTTTAAAATATTAGATTATGCTAATCCAATGTCAGTTTATCTTAAAATAGGAATACATCACAATATATCTTTTTGACTAAATGGCAGATTCTGATTAATTTTGGAGTAATGTTTCTCCTCAGCAGTATCAAACATGGGTTCCTTCAGTCTCTTGTTGAAAGCAGTGAGATATATAAAGAAAAATAACAGGTAAAATACACCACAGTTTCTAAAATTAAAATCTCCAAAGAATGGCTCAATGGCTCTTTAAACCTCTGTAAGGAAAAACTGCCAGCCACTCTGGGCTGTATATTTGTATTTTAAACTTACAAACGGGGTTGCAAGGTGATAAAATCCGCAGGATGATTTTCAGACAGGAAGCTGAAATTCTTGCATCTGAAGTGCTAAAATTTGACAACAATTGCACCTATTTTTAAAACGGGTGTGAAAAATCACAGCTATCTGCTTTCAATAAAGAAAGAGCAGGAAATCCACAATAAAGCAATAAAACCATAAACCTTAAAATATGCACGTGCAGCAGGTGCTGATATGTACAACAATATTTTAATGCAATAAAATGTCTCACTGTTGTTCAAAAAGAACTGCTGCCAAGATATAGTACTTGGCTATATTCTGCCCTTGACTAGAATTTGTTCAGATATCCGAAGCTGGCATATGTTAGATAAAGAGAGGAAATTTCTTTCGGAGAGACAATGGAAAGTGTGTTCTGGTTCAAGTTACTTGCTTTACTCTGCTGAGAGGTCTCTTTTGTTTTGGGGGTTTTTAGGTTTTAGGTTTTTTTCCCTGATGGATGATTCATCTGAAATGTCAATTTTTCACTCTTTCATTCCCAAAATTTTCATGAGCTCCCACAGCTGCTATTGAGATGAGGATTGTATGCATCTCACCCAACACACCAAGCAGTGGAAGCAAACAGGCTTTGGTTTCCTTGTCTGTGTGAACTCTTTCTGCCTTGCTCCTATTTAGAGCTTGTCTGCTTTCCTGGCATCAGCAGCAATTGAGAACAGAGCTTGGCACATCTTCTGGCCTCCTTCTTGGGGACACAGAATGAGTGGTGTGAGAGCACAGAGGAGATCCACCCAGCGAGCATCCAGGTCAGTGAGCATCCAGCTGCTGAGAGCTGGGCTCAGAGGGATGAAGATCTGAACCCTCCTTGTATCCCTCTCTGAATTTGTATTAGTATGTAGCTGAGGGGAAAATTATGGACACTGAATAACACCCAAAGGAAATGTATTAGATATGGACACAGAGTAAAGCCAAAGGAAGACTGAGAAAGGAGTCTCAATAGTAATAAATAATCTGCAGTCTTGCTATGCTGGCTGATTAACCACCACATAAACACTGCTGAAAGTGTGACTGCAATCTTCAAATTATCCTTGGTACTTCTTCTTCATGGCACTACTCAGTTAAAAACAAGTTCATTGCCCACACCCAAATTTTCTGGTATGACTGTGAAAATCTGTGAAAACATTTTTGGTTTTAGAAATAATGCTGGTGTCAACCAGATGTTCTCCAGCAGATCTCTAATCTAGACTGCTCAATTTCTCAGATTTATCAACTGATGCAATGTTCAGGTGAAGAGCAATCCAGGACCAGATCAAATTTTGGTGCAGTGTGCAGTTCTGCACGTGGGGTAGGAGCAGTTGCAAAGCTTTTGTTTGTAGATTTACATGGATTTATGGTATATTTACCTTTAAAAACCCTCTGTTTTGTTTTAGGCTGTGGAATTATCCAGATCCCCTAGACATAGCTATGTGTCCAATCCCTTTCTCTATGACTCATTCTGCATTCCTAGCCTTGCCTTCTGGGCTGTAGCTTGGGGGGATACCATCACCTCAAGTGTAACCAGACACCATAAACCAATCAGATTTTACAGCCCCTTGGTCTTGGGTGAAGCAGCAACCTGCTCATGACCAGCTGTGTAGTTCCAGATGGGAGCAGTGCCAAAATGCTCACACAAGTGCTTCAGTGTGTGTCCCACCTGCACATGGGACTCCACCCATTTCTCTTCCTGTACCTGCATCCTTCATTTCCCTTGGCCCTGAGTAAAGCAAGGCCTCCAGGACCCTTTACAAGGAATTGTTTCAGTGGCACGTGGACAAGGCAGTTTATACAGGTGCAGCTACTACAGCTCTTATGCCTTCTCACAGTCTTTGGTGGGATGCCATGCTTGTCTGAGCACTGGTACTGAGATAAAACAGCAGCTACACTGGAAATTTTTGCCAGTGTAATTATGCAAGGCAGCAGGACCTCTCTAGTGCATGCTATAAATAAGACCCTTATTATAAACAGATTGAGAACCACCACAGACTTCTCCCCTCCCATGGATTTATTCATTGTTTCTCCACTACAATTGCCAAACCACTGACTGTAAAACTTCCCTCAGGCCCTGCTTTATTTTCATGGTGGGCCCCACAGCCTTATCAACATGTGTGATATGCATAATGGCAGTCACTACTGCTTTTTTTGCCATTCCCTACTCTTCTGCTACTGAAATCCAGCAGTGTTCCCCTCTGTACAGGAGCAAATCTGTGGGTTTTTTCCCACTCAGCAAAAAGCAAAGATTTTTAACAAAAAAAATCTCTGTGAGAAGGGAAGGGAAGTGACACCTTCTTAAAAAAGAGCTTGAGCTGCGGACAAAAGTCTCAAATTTCTATTTTTCCTTAAATACATCCCAAACGGTTGGCACTAGCTTTGTCAGCAGTGAAACACCACTCATGACATTAGACTCCTCTCCAAAGGCTGCAACAAATTTGTTTTCTTTTTCCTGTAAAATGTTAACATAACTGATGCTTTATTTTACAAGAGTTAGAGTGGCACTGCTGTTTTGGGGCAACAAGCTGTGAAGTGCAGTGGTGTGAAGCAATGCCACAGTCAATGCCTCCACTGTGGGGTGGGTTTTGGATAAGGGGGCATGATGCACATGTGGTCTGCAGCTCCTTTCTGGGAACAATTCTAGTCACACTTTTTACTCTTGGCCTGTGTTGACTTTGAAGCTCATTTGACATGCACATTTGAAAGACAACACTGCTGAAGAGGGCAGGACACACTTTAAATAAAAAGAAAAATAAAAAAAAACACAACAAAAAACAACAACCAAAAAACAGAAGGGAGGTTTTTTGCTTGGTTTTTTCAATATGTTGTGAAAGAGCATGTATGTTGGCTGACCAATGGGAAATACAAGGAAAGCTGGTGCATTAGGAAAGCTGATGCAGTACAATTCAATGAAGGTAATAGCAGAAGACCATAGTAATTGCTTTCCAAAATCAGCCAGGACAGGTGATACATTTTCAGAAAACAGGTCTATGATGTTCACATCTCATTTTCCATATATTTTCTTTCTCTATCTTCTATCATTCCTGGCATTCTAGTTTTGACACCTCTTTAATTTCTTCCCACAAACATCTGCTGCTTTCTAGTCTGTTTTTGTAGCACATTTCCTTCATGTATAGTTCTCATAAAATGAAGATTTACTCTTTGGCATAGAGAAGCAGGCTTCCCTTGGTTACAAACTGGAATGTCCTGACTTCAATGGATACTGGGAAAATGTTAGAAGTTCCAGGTCTGTAATGTTAGAGACTGGCAGACCTATGTGAATCTAAATTACACCAGTAAGGGTGCAAGACTCTAATTTTGCATATAAGCTTTATTTTATTCTCTCTTTTTTTTTTTTTGTTTGTTTGTTTGGCTGAGGAAGAGATTTTTTTTAAAAAAAGAAGTTGTAGATTGGATGAGTAAGTTTGGAGAAAATGAATTGCACAAAGTGCTGCTCTATTGCTCTCTCAAAAAGAAGCGAAACCTATTCCTTTCTCTCATAGAAAAGGGATGCAGACAAAATTCCTAGGTGTTACAGTAGGCATGGTTATTGAGAAGCTGGATTTCGAAGAAAATACTGGGTTTTCACTATCAGCTTCACTGTCAGCCTGTCCTAAGTCCTATCACTGCAGCGAGTCCTAAGTCCTATCCACTAAACAACCTTTCTGGCCTTGCTGACTGCTCACTCTGGGGAGAGGCTATTTGCTGTAGAGCCACTGAATTACTAGCTTTTGTTTTGCAAAACATATCAGAAGTGCTGAGTTCACACATGGTATTATTTCAGAGGACATCACCTTTTGATGCAGCTAATTTTGCCCATACTTGTGGTGGTGCATTGGAACAACTGCAGAATGGGGCTCTGAGGATGATTTCTGGCTTCTGATACTTTGAAGCTTTTTGGTCTGTCCTGAGAAATAATTCACCATGGTGGTGTGTTTTAGGAGAAAAGGAGGAAATAATCTGCTGTACAAGTGCAGCTTTCTTTACTCCCTATACTGTTCTTAGTATTTCCAGTGGTCTCTTTGGCATATTTCCCCATGAGCACTTGTGATGAATACTGAGCGGACGAAAACAAACTGTGACTTTTGTCTGCTGGTTTAATTTTTGTCAAAATTCATCTCTCCATCCCATTTGGCTTGTTCAGCTTCCCATGTTATGTCCAGTTCTTTCTCTTCTCCTACACAGAGGAGCTATTGTTGCAGCATTTCATTCTTTGTCTGGGGTGTGTGTATGTCGGTGAGTGTGTGTATCTATGTGGTGTGTTTCCTATCAAGCCCACCTTCACTCTTTAAAAATAGATATTTGGTCTCCTCCCTCTTGCCAGCAGCCATCCTTCCAAAACTTAATTCTTCCCATTTTAGCACAGGAATGGTGAATCAGGCTTTGCAGATAGAAAGCTATTTGAACCCCACTTCACATGCCTCTGCTTGACCTTTGTCTTTGAATGTTGTGTGCTGGCAGCCAATGCCCTTTGCTTGGTGTGTTACTGGCCAACCCTTGCTCCTTTGTGATTCTGCTTCTGTAAATTTCACTTCTGTCTCCTTTTCATGTTGTCCATTTGCATTGGATTTGATTGGATTTGCATGGCAAGGTCTTGATAGCGAAGGGGGTTACAGGCTTCTCTAAAAACTTGCCAGAAACTCCCCCCTGTGCCCAAGAGAGGCAACGCCTGGGGGCTCCAAGACAAACTTCCCAAGGCCAAGGCTGACCCCATCACTTATGGTGGTAGCACCTCTGGGGTAATGTAGTTAAAAAGGGGAAAAATATTGTTATGCTGAAGGAATTGCACAGTGTCAACTCTGCAGACACCAAGGTCAGTATAGAAGGAGGGGCAGGAGGTGCTCATTGATCACGATTTCAGTGGGATTATGCTAAACCTGTAGCAGGAATATGCACAGTCCTATGGATCAAGACTTGAGGAACACTGCAACATGAAAAAATTCCAGTCTGACTGAGCAGAGACATTGAAAAACCCATAAGGGTGAGAAATCGAAAGAGTTGGTTTGTCTGCTGATTTGTAAAAATGATTCTCTAGTTATAATGTTATAAAGTTCTCATGTTATAAAATATAAACCCTGACTGAAGGTGTTAGAGGTTAGACTGGTTGTAACAATCTTCTTGTGTTGGAATGCTCCAGGTTATGTTGGAGGTCATCCTTACAGCATTCATTTTTCTCTCAGTCAGAGAGGGATTTCATCCTATGGCTGGCTTCCACCTCCCAACAGCTACCAGCACCAACATTCTTGTACTGGCTAACAAGGTCAAGTCTATTGGTATAAGATAAGGTGGAAGGGTTATCTCACAGAGACAGACAAGCTAACAGAACAGGATTTCTTAGGAAACTAAGCTGAAAAAATAAAAATTACCTGGAATGACAATACAGTTATTTTGTGTGATGCCTTCTTAATATAAACTTCTTGGAACAGAAATGTCCATGTAAAATACCACAGAGCATAGCAGAATCTTTGCAGTCATTAAACAAAAGGAAATATAGCGAAGTTAAATACCAGTAATATTCAAGTATGAGGATTTCCACTTAAATGAGGGACATCAAAGATTTTAAGGTCAATGCCAATATAAAATCACTTTTTTTCTTTAAGATTTGAAACTTCTTAAAAGAATTGTTGTTAGTTTAGAATTACATTTGTGTTGCATGTCAGTTTTAATTCTGTGCTCCAGATCTTGGGCTTGGAACAATTCACTTTGATTAGTGACCAATGTTTTTTTTGAAACACATTTTTTTTTCCACTTTCTCCTCTGTCAATGTTATAAAGTCTACATCTCTTAAATGATGGGCTTGATATCTTCAAATCAAGAAGGTTTAAATGCCAGGTATAGTAGCAACAAATGCACAGCCATTTACCAGGTATGGTGAATATTAAATATTCAGAAAGTCTAACTTTCAATCTTTAATAACCTTAAAATATCTGCTTAGTTGGAATGATTGATGGTCCTTGTCTGAAAGAGTGTATCATGTCTCACACCCACTGAGCTCAAAATATTACAGCCAGCTACCTCCCAGCTGGACAAGGCCTTGAACAATAGTGGAATAAATCATGGGAAAAGCCTAGCTTTTCTGGAGGATGTTTTTAGGTATTTTTTTCCTTGTGCAGAGTAAAGAAACAGGTCATGGGGCCAAGATGTACTTGGCTGGGTGGCAGGATTGCCTCCTGCAGGCCAATTGGATTTCTCATTGCAAAGGATCATTTTCTTTATTCATTGTATTTATTAAACTTGGTCCTGCATAGGTTTCAAATTCAAATATATATTATATTCAAATATAATGTAGCTGGTGACAGAGGTTTGTTTTGTAAGATATTTCTTTCTAAGGAACTTTGGGAAAGAGGAGAAACAATTTGCTGACTATGTTAAGTGAAAGAAAACCTGTGAAGAGCATCACAACTTAGTCTTCAAATCTAATGGTCATTTTAGGGATCTACTGAAAAGAAAAGCCTTACAAAAATGATGTCATAATGGTCATAATGTATACTGACATTTCAGATGCTATTTTATGTGATGGATAGAAACCTAGTCAAATTTTACTTGCTTTGTAAACAGTTTATACCACTGGGATATAAAATAAGAGAAACATAGGGGGAAAACTGCCTTGCACCATAATTCATGTCTTAAAATGTATTTGGGGGACTTTGCTTTTGACAGAAAGGAACAAAATTATTTACTTTCACTTAAGAGGAGTTCTTTACATAAATTACAAAGAAACAGAGTTGCAGTATGTTTCTGCTTCCAAATTCTGATATAATCAGCGAACTTGTAGAGTAGCTGAACTTTTTTCAGGCGTGCACCAAGGTAAATGAGAACAGCATAATATCACTCTTCTGCTTGGTCATTGTTAGACATACAGCCATCTTTCTGCATTGCTTTGTAATATATCCTTGTATGCAATACTACTACTGGCCTGAATCTAAGGATCTGGATTCTTTTTTCGGGCTTAAAGTGTTCTTATGTTAATGTAAGTTTACTACATTTATTTTCCTGGGCTTTAAGCCTAAGGTAATTACAACTCTTTAATGATAATTTAATTTTGAGAATATCAATTGATGAAGAAATAGCTACTGATTAGAAAAATGAAAATGATGAAATGAAAAGTCATAATTTCAGCTTGAATCCTGTATGATTTTCACAGGCAAATTGTCCTCATTTTTTTCATGCATTATCCTACCAGAACTATAGATGAAAATATATACAACTTAAGCAATAAAACTTGAGCTTTATACAATCAAGTCAATTTAGCATTATTACAATACATCAAGTTGCCTAAGAAAAACTACCAATAAAAATCTGTGCCACTATAAACTACTGCTGTGTACTCATGCAAGCATCTTGTTCATAACAATCCAGGGGAAAAGGTATATGAGGGGTCAGACAGTTACACAAATGAAATTGAGTCTGAATTAGGTGGTTAGTACTTTTATCCCTAACTTTGCCTGCCTCAAAAAGTCCGTCTGTCAGGTCTTGTCTTTGAATTCTGATCTGCAGCCACAAAATGGATACTTCCTCTCCAGATAAATCCTTTTACATTCAAACAAAGTGGAGCCTGAATGAGGAGGTACAGTCAGGGCTCTTTCAACAATAAAACCATTAGCCCTGCTCTATTTCTGCTGGCTCAACAAACAGCTGAGTCAGATTTATTTGCTGGCAGATGGAGGTGACTAATGATGTAGCAGAACTTTTCTGCATGGGCAAGCTAAATGATGCCTAGCAGTAGAGGCAAGAAACATCAGATCCACACGTTAAAAAAGTACCATTGTTTCTAATTTAGTGCTTTGCTCAGTGGTTTAATTTTTTAAAATTTGTTTTAGTCTTTTTTTCTTTTTTGTTTTTTCAGTGGATTTTTGTTTGTTTGTTTGTTTTGTTTTGTCTATTTTGGGGTTTTTGTTTTTTAGGTTTGGTTTTTGGGGGTGGAGTTGACTGGTACCTAGACACATCCCTTTAGGAAAAGTGTCTACTTAATACAAATTCAGTGGCATGTATCCATCCCCAGTAAAGCTGTATGCAGTTACTCTGTTTGAGAACAACAGGGAGAGTGTTCTGATGAAATAGCTCTTACTTGGTTGGGCTGAAATGTCCAGAATACATTACAGAGACCACCAAGTTTTAGTGACTGTACTAATCCTGCTCAATTCAACCCCTTGCTTGAGACTGGCATCACAAAATTTGTGAATGTGTCAATCAAAACAGAACAAAATGAGGTTTTGTGCAGTGATCAGACATGTCTGCACAGAACTTGAAACCCCTAAAATGAGTCAATCTCCATGAATTGTGCTGTTTGAACCCATTTTGAAGCCCCCACAGCCTTCTTATGTGGTATTTGATCCTGAGGCTTGAGCTGGCTCTGCTTTATAATTTTATTTTGGAAACTCTGGAAGCTTTTAGTCTTTTATCCAGAACCTTTATTCTTTCTGCCAGCAGATGCCAAGCACTTTCCTCAGGGATGTCCTATTTTCTCACATAATCAAACCACCCTTTGAATGTTCCTCTGGAGAAACCCATCCTCCTGAGATACTGCCCAGATCTCTGGAAGGGCACGTTGCTGTTCTTCAGAGATGCAGTGGATTTGTCACTCTGCAAAGACCATGTCACTGAGAATTCCTGGGACATGCAGGGCTCCTCTGTGCTGGGGAGGCCACCCCAGCCCTGTCTGTGGAGCCTGCAGCACTGGGACAGTGGGAATGAGAGCACCAGGAGCATCCTGTGCCAGGGCTGTGGCTCATCATTTCCTGGTAGTGAGCAGCCACCCTGCTCTGTACACTGACCAGTGTAGTAACCCATAACTGTATACGGATTTTGGAAACAGAAAAATTGTTCCAAATCTGAGGTGTAACTATGTATTGTGTACTTGCTTGTGATTATAAGGGCTGCAAATAATTTCATTAGGACTGAGATTAGTGGTGCACTTGTACTTTACTTCTGCCCTTACTTCCTGAATGTCAGCACAATGCCTGTTGCTGGTGCTTCACAGACAGTTCAAACCATATTTTTTTCTTGGTGCTGAGCTTCTTCAGTTTCCTCATTTTTGAGCTTTCCTTTTATGTGGTTTAAGATAACTGTAATCAGTTTGATTAACATGTTGAAAGCACTTACACTGCAGTGAGTTTTGCTTCATGGCTCAATTCCTGTGTGTCCTGAACTCACTTTTGTGAACATTGCTGATGTAACAGCTGCTCTGTGGGATGATCCCTGTATTTTCAGCACCTATGTGTGCAGCTGAAACTGTGCTTTGAAATTCTTGAATATTGTGCTCTCAGTGTTTTCTTGATTAGGAGATTAGGAAACATAAATCTGCAGGCATATCTGTATTTTTGTCACGTTTTTATGAGGGAAATAAATCCTCCCTGCACAGATTGATGATAGATTTTAAAAATATCTCTCTGTTCTTCCTCCTCATACAATTCATCAGGATGCCTGTCATCATAAAGTCTCTGTCATCATTAGGCATTTTTTTCTCTCAATGTTAATTTATGTTTTGGATTTTCTTTGAAGGATAATTTGGTGAAGTATTTTAACCATTTCTTGTTCATTTTGAACTGGTGTTAATATCAGTCTAATTTTTTGTGCTCAAATGGCACCTAAATTTACCCAAGTACCTTCCCTTCCTCAATTCTCCTTGGGAAATTATTTGTAGTGTTCCCTAATCACTAACTAAAGAGTCTTAGTTGAGGAGAAGCAGTTGAGGTTTTTTTGCTATTTACTTTTCTGTCCTCAAGCTGTCTCAAGTTCTGCAGAAATTCTGTCCTGAAATAATGGAAGAACTTTGATTATACAAATTTGCATTCCTATCTAGAAAAAATATACAGGTATTTGAAGCATATTGAATTTGATAAGTATCTTTCAATTTCCATTGCGTTTTTGATCCAGCTGTGAGACACAGATGGGAATCTTTGAAGTAAATTTCAATCATTTCCCCATGTTATCTGCATTTTCTCTTTAGGCTTATAAATCTGTAGCCTTCCTGAGGAAAATAAGGTCATATCTGGTGTATTTTTTTATTTGAGGAAATAGTTGAAAGCCTTTGACTTTTCTATAGCTCTTCCTCATAAATTGTCCCTATCATGTGTCATATGAAAGCGAACCCTTCCTAAAACAAATGTCCCAAGTGAAGACTTTGGAGAAATAAGCATGTGGCAGCACAATGAGAATTCTGCAAATTTTATTCACCCTGGAAAGCAAGTTCTTAATTGAGAAGTCAGGATCTTCCTTTCCAATTTATTTCTTTAGACATTTATGGTATTCCTAGAATGACACTACTTGATAAACCCTTTAACTTTCTTCCTCAAAGTCAGACCAGTGGACTTAAATTAGAACAAAATGCAGGCTGTTTTAAGTGAGCCCAGCCCAGTCAGCAGATATGACACACAGCAGCCTTTTAGCATAGCCCTGGGCTGTTGCCTCTCTAGTTCGGGCTGTGATGAGAGCAGAGCCCCTCAGTCTCCCACAGTGATGCTCTCTCAGGAAAGATTTCTTATTGACAAGGCAGAGGATGGCACCATGGCCTCTTCCAGGGAGCACTGCAGGCGGTGCTGTGCTCAGTGTCACTGGTTAGGCAGTCAGGGCACTGCACAAGGACATCAAATACCCCATGCAATTTGTTGGAAGCAACATTTTGCTGCTCTGCTAGACTTGTTTAGCTTTCTATCTGATGTGAGGGCGGTGTTTTCTTCTTTTGTTTCAAGGAAAATGGAAAATCACCACTGGGCAAGTGCATGGTACTCTAGTAATAGTCTAATTTAATTTTTTTCATGAAATCTTCAGCTGATTCCAATAATATTATTGGCCTCAACCCTAAATTTCTTGTAAAAATTAAATGCAGAGAGAACAACTCGAGCAGCCTCTCTTCCAGTGCAGAGCTTCAAGTATCCTGAAGGTCTTGAGAGCAGCAAGAATAACTCAATGAGTAAGGCTGGAAGAACACTGGCAGACCTGATGTCTGGGGAAGAACTCCATAGCTCTAGAACTTCCAGAAAACATTAAAATGCACATTTTGCTCTGTGTAGTGTTTTGGGTTAGGGAGATGGACCTAAATCCCTGCTGTGCTCCATGATCTGGTTGATCTGCTTTGTCTCAGGCCTGTGACAAACCAGTACCCCTGAAGGTCCAGAAATACTTTAGGGCAATTGTAATCTGCGTCTGCTGCTTGTTTGCAAATGCACAGAGGAAGGACAGGGGTGCAACGAGGCAGCCAGAGCAGGAAGGGCAGGGGTTCTTTACAGCCCTGAAACTATTTTGTTAAGAGAGAGGAGTGACTCAGAGCCAGGCCCCCATCTGGACAAAGACCGTGAGATCCACGTTGTTGCAGGGCAGTGGAATGACCATTGATGCCAACAAGGCCCACATGGCATGTGTCCAGCTCTGCTGGTGTCTCCAGCCACAAGCACAGCTTTGATGAATGCCACGGGCCCCAAAATAATTTGCTTTGGTTCCTTATCACATGGAATCAGTGATACCACATACTCATTTGATTCTACAGAAAGGAGGTAAGAGCGGTAAGTCGGATACATGGCTGAGAAAAATAAGGATAAAATTTGCCTGATTTTGGGCCTTAGGTAAACATTTTAAGACCCAAGGGCCCCAATAACAAACAGAGTTGCAGATACAGGTTTGCATGAGGATTTAGAATCTTTGGAGTTAAAGTAGAGGACATCCATGACAACAGAAAAGAAAATCAACACTTATTTAGTGGATACTGTCAAAATACAAGGAATATTTCCTCAGCTTGTATTGATTTTACCTCTTTCCCATTGCAGACTGCAGACACAGGTCTACATGCCTTTGCTGTATCAGATATGCCCAATGTTCAGAGGTGCTGGGTTTTTGTGGTTGCTGCCCCGGCCACTGTATTTTCAAGGAATTTCTAGATTTATTTAGCATGTTTTGCAGTTTGAGTATAGATACATGTGGGATTTAAGGGCTTTGCTTAAAACCTTCAATGCAGTTTAAACAAAGGTCATGTACACAAAAAAGTACATATACTTTTTGAGCTCCAGGTGTTTCCAGAGGGAGGTAGTGAGAACCTAACAAAGTGAGATTGCACACACCCACCATACCAAGTATTGCACCTGGACATGGTCTCTACATGATGGTAAGTATATTTTAATTCTGTTTTAAAATCCATCCTTCATAGAATCTTCTTATTCTGAACATATGCCTGGCCTTGCAATTGAAAATAGTGCTAGGGTGATGCATAATAGACACACTAATGCTGAAGTGAGTGTTCAACAACAGGATTACAGAAATAGAGGTAGAGCTGATAAAGATATTATAAGAAAAAAACCCCAATAGTTATATATCTCACCACAGAGTATGTTAGAAGACCTGAACCCTCTTCATTTGGAACATTCATGCTGTCTGTGGAAATTAATAAAATTAACCCATTAAAAATAAAATTACTAAATTCACTGATTAAACCACATGAACTGTAATATTGTAGTGGGTCTGCCTCATAAAATTGTTACAGATTCTTGCATAGGAGCTAGCTATTTGAAATCTTTCAACTTACAGAAGTGGTTGTCATTGTTTTTCTGCTGACTGTAGGCCCTTGCTCTATGCTCATAACTTAACTAAAACTTAAGGACAGAAATCTCAAAGTGTCACACCACAAATCAGTATTTTCCCTTCTCAGCTGAGGGAAGTAGGTCTGTGGAGGAATTAGGTCACTTGGCCAAAATCTCAGAGGTTTCAATAGCATTGTTAGGAATAGAAATGAGATCTTCTGGTTCTACTCGTTTTTATAGGTTCCTGTGTGGCTGTTTTAGAAGAGGGTGAGCGATGTCTTCACTGTTTTTATAGCAGTGGAATGTGCTGAGAGAACAGCCCAGGCAACTTTATCCCACAGCAGCTCTTAGCTTTGCTGCACCTGTGTTAAGCCCATATAAAACTGAAAAGAATAAAACCTAAATTTGAGTGCTTGATCTGAGACACGTCAGTGCTTTGTTATCTTTATGAGCCTCAAAGTGTCCCAACTTGTGCACCCCAAGGGGTAACTGAAAAGAGTTGGGGAAATGGTGCAGAATGAAGTTCTATCACCTGCAGCTAGAGCATTTGCAAGCCAAATTTCATTACTGCTTTTTCACATTCAATGAATTGTAGCATTGGTGAATAGGATAGCAAAAGCTAATTTCAAGATGCTAAGCTAGGAAAACTTTAGTGAGGCATGGAGTTGAAAGCAGTGGTATTTATCGGTGTTAAAGATTAAGGTTTATTAAAACCAATTTTCATGCTAATCAGAATTAAGTAGTAGATCTGCTACATTTATTTGTGACAAGTTGTAGCTAAGCTAAAGACCTTTAAACACTGTACAAAAGGATAAATGATATTTTTGTTTAAAGAAAAATAGTCCAAAACTGAACTCTTTGGGAGTCCAACTCTTGTTTTGAAAAGGGGTTGAAGAGGTTGCCCCGCAACGTTGTCCCCTGTAGGTTGGGACAGGAGAGGAAAACAGGAAATTTTCTTCATCTAAGTTTCTCAATTTTCCAAGCTATAGTCTCCAGCTGTTTCTATCAACTTTGTTTTCTGAAAAAAAAACCCACAAAAAAACCAAAAAACCCCCCAAAACCCCCACCAAAAAGACAGAGAGAGAGAGAGAGAAAAGACTTCTATGGATTTTTTAAGCTATCTTTAAGTGACTCTTTGTTGAAACCTGCATTGCATTTTTCAATAATTCCAGAGTAGTTTTCTTTCTTCTTTTCCCAAAACAAACATCTCTTACCCAGCTTCTCCTAGCCTGAGGAGTAAAAAAAGAGATAAAAGCAAAATAAAAGCAGCAGGCTAGGAGTGAAGGGAAAGGAATGGTGTCTGCAGCAAGAAATGTGGCCATGCAAAGTCAGACATGGAGTCTGTCACAGTGACAGGTGAAAGTCTACCTGTGGGCACACAGCAAGGGTGCCTTCCCCTTTGCCAAAACCAGCAACATTTTACATAACATTTCCAGATAAAGCTGACCACAGTACTCAGCAGGTAGGGACTGATGGGCTGGTGTTTTAAGCAGCACTCATCACATAATCTGCATCCCCCTTGTACATCCCCAAGTATGTCTGTCCCCAGAAGTGCCCTGACCCACAGGGACTGTAGCATGTAGAAACTGGCTGCTCCCAATTTTTGACCCCTTTTACAAGGGAGCAGGGGAGACACCCCTGTAAATGCTGGGAACAATTAGCCATCCTTGATGAGGTGGTTGAAATAAGTGACTGCTGTTCCTTTCTCTCCTTCTTTGCAGTTCAGGGAAGTGAAACTATTGGGTGTTTTTCAGAAGGTGTCTGGTGGTAACCGTCTGAGCTGGAGGGAAATACTCTGCAGAGGTGTCTTTTAGTTTTGCAAGTCCAGCACAGGCATTGAGGCCACGTGGCAGGAGGTAAAGGAGCAAATCATATTTACAGACAACTGATATCCAAATATTAAGACCAAATTGTTAATAGCCTTGGATAAAATTTTAATACAGTATTTAATTCTTTAATATAATGTTTTAATATTGCTTGTGTAGTTTTATTATTTTCTGTTTGTTTTTTAATGTGTCATATTACCATGACTATCATACATGCAGGGTTTACACAGTTGGAGATGTAATTTCAGGTTTTATACAACCAACTTCTATTCATTTTGGAGATAGACTTATTCTTCTCACCTGAAACTCTTCCTGGTTTTCATTCACTTAAAATTTTGTGAAACATTTACCATTTCAATGGTAAGCATCTGCTTTAGTCTGATTTCTCCTGGAAAATTTCTGTAAAATTTTCAGATGTTGCTAAGAATGAAACAATGGGAAAAAAATCTTTTGTTGACTAAAGATTTTCTAAAGGAAAAGGAATGAGTTTCAAATAAAGTCCAGAACAGGAGCCTGGGGGGAGAAACTATGTATGACTGAATGAAGATCTGTAGGTCTGAAAAGGGCACTGTATGTATAAGAGAAGAAATGGGACTGGCCAAAGGGAAAGACAAGGACTTAACAGAGCTGAAAGAATAAGAAGAGTCTGGTGGAGAACTGAGCCAGGCATCAATATGTGTGTTCCAGCTCCCTGGTAGTGGCATCTGGCACCTATCACCATTTTCTGCCCTGCCATTATCCAGACTGCAGAAGTCTGTGCAGTGCCTTTAAAGACTTCATCTACCTCCTGGTAGCCATTGCAAATGACAGGATATTGTTAAATTCAGGGATTTGTTCCTGTTTTTGAGAAACAAGCAAAATACATGCCAATTGATCAAAGTATTATCAAGGATGAAAACTTTATTGCTTCTTGTGTTTATGCAAGTTGTCTTTCATGAGAAGGTTGATTCTATAATCAGGACAGAGAGTCCCAGGAACTGAACATGGTTAAAGACACCATGAGACCCGTTCCCATTTTATTGGTTCCAGAAATGGGGAAGAGTATAGAGGATGAGACAGAATTTAGCGAGAGAACATATGGCAAGGGGGTGATGTTCTAGCCTGGAAAATTGGATACTCTCCCTTTTTCTGTCAAACAGCTCCCATGTGGTGATAGCTGAGTCACTTGAGCCAATCTTTTCAGAAGCTGTCAATAACTTTACATTGCTTTTATTCTTAGTGCAGGACTTGTAGGCGTGCTGAGCTTTCTCAGCTGCAGCTGAAGTCAGGGAAGTCATGCTCCAAACACAAAGTAGCGCACAAAAAAATCTGGTTTTGGGAATTTAAAATCTTGCCCAACATGGTAATGTTTGGCCCTACTCTTCCTGGGACTCTCCAGTTTTCAATAGGAAGGGATACGGCCAAGCCCTGTCACTTTGAAGTGATGCTGGGCAGGAAGTTCACTGTGAAGCTCTCTTATGGCAATGAGGGATGCCCTCTTCAGAGCAGGTTGTGAACATTGTGAGGGAAACAAGGCAAGCATGAGTTATGTTGAGCTGCAGGAAGAAAACAACCTGCTCATCTCACTAGCCTGCCATCTTTTCTGCACAGTGCAGGTACAGCAAAGACATGTCTGTATATAGGATTTGCTGAGTCCTGCACATGGGTCATAACATCCCCTGCTGCACTACAATCTTGGGGGAGTGGTTGCAAAGCTGCCCAAGCAGAAAAGGACCTGGGGGTGCTGGTCAGCAGCAGCTGAACATGAGCCAGCTGTGCCCAGGTGGCCAAGCAGGCCAATGGCACCCTGGCCTGTGTCAGCAATAGTGTGGCCAGCAGGAGCAGGGCAGTGACTGTCCCCTGTACTCAGCACTGGCGAGGACACACCTTGAGTGCTGTGCCCAGTTCTGGGCCCCTCACAGCAGGAAAGACATTGAGGTGCTGGAGTGAGTCCAGAGAAGGGCAATGAAGATGTGAGGGGCTGTTTAGCCTGGAGAAAAGAAGGCTCAGGGAACACCTTACCACTTTCTATAACTGCCTGAAAGGAGGTTCCAGCCAGGTGGGACTTGATCTCTTCTCCTGGTTAACAAGTGACAGGATGAGAGGAAACCTTGTGCCAGATTTTCATTGGATATTAGGAAAAAACTCTCCGCTGAAAGGGTTGTAAAGCATGGAACAGGCTGTCCAGGGAAGTGGTGGAGTCATCACCTCTGGAGGTATTTAGATGATGGGTAGTTATAGCATTTGATGACATGGTTTAATGGTAAACACAATGGTGCTGCTGGGCTGATGGTTGGAATTAATGGTCTTAAAGATCTTTTCCAATGTTAACAGTTCAGTTATTCTATGATTGTATGTCTTGCCATCTACAAATTACTCCAAACTCTCATCTCACTAATTGTATTCCATGAACATTTAGTAGATTAGAAGAAATATAAATGAGGAAATATACAGCTTCCCCAGTTTAGTCAATTTCCTGAATGGGAAGACAGCATCTTTCTCACTTGCATTTCAAAAAATCGGACAGTATCAGGGCAAGTGATCTCAGTCCTTTGCCAGGTCTGACAGTGCCAGTGTTTTCTCAGGACCCATTTTGACAAAAATCAAGGCAAGTACAAGACGGGAGAGAAGTCACTGAAAAACATCCCCACCAGCACTCTGCCCTGCACTATCCTGTCCCATTACCTGGCCACTTCAGGACCTTGTCTGAACCCTCCTGAACTGCAGCTCTTTCAGTGTAACAGCAGTGGGCATGTTAGGAACATAACTGACTGACTGACTGCTATGCTGTTTTAGGGGTAAATAGAACAATAGTATTGCTTTCCAAGGTGACTGTGTGTAAACTTATGTGAGCTGGGTAAAAATCTAAATAAAACTCCTGTGCCATAGGAGGTTCCAGCCAGGAGAAATTTATGTTTTCTGAAATGAGGTTTCTCTGATGCAATCCCATTTAATTTCAAAGAAAGTACAAAGCCCTCTTTTTCTTCCCACAGCAAGAATTGCAGGCATGGTCTGTGTTTACAGCTCAAGTCTATTTTCCATTAAACTCTCTAAAAGCTCTTTTCCCCCTTTTGTTTTAGCTTTTCTCAGAGGCATATTCCTGGCCCTTGTTATGTCTGTGTTGTTGGCTTTTTCCTTGCCACCATCTGTCTCTTCCTTTGATCTTTTTGTCTCTCTCTCATAGACACCCAACTGATCACAAAACAATGTCCAGTAAAAACCTCCATCCATGTGTCTTGCAGGTGCTCTTTTTTTGGACAAGGATGTGTTCTGGTGGTTGGAAGGAAAGCTTTGGTACTTCCACTGTGTGCTCCCATAATCAACTTAACTGCTTCTTACCATTATGTAGGTAACGTGCACTCTGATTTTGAGAGATTTTACCCCAAGGGTTTATGAAACTGTTGACAAGAAATCAGACTGATTCTCAGCAGCGTTGAGAAACACTGAAAGCACAGCACTTAAGGCTGTACCAGAGAGAACAAAGGTTCTTTCATCTTTTTCTGTGCTTCATCTAGTTATAAACTTGATGCTTTTTCTCAAAGCTCTTCTAACTTAGAATTTTGAAGAAATACACTTTTTGCATTTAAGCATTACCACACTTCATTGCCATTCATTGCAAACAAATGTCACTTGTCTTTATTTGCCTAACTGTGAGTTGTCTGAGAAAATAATATCTTGTTGTAATATGCTGTTTCTTATCAGCACAACTTCTCCTTATCTCCTTATATGCTGTTTCTTATCAGCACAACTTCTTATCAACTTCTCCTAGGTGACTCCTGAAGTTTATCAGTGAATTACGGAATCCCAGAATTACTGGGTAGAACTCCTTTTGGAGCACTCTGGTTCAGCCTCATACTCACAGCAGGTGTATTGCTGAAGTGGCAGCAGGTCAGCCACCGGTTTATCTGCCGAGCTTCAAAGACTGTCAAGTATAGAGACCCCTTTTCTTCCCTGGGCACCTTTTCCAGGGCTGCTCTGCCCTCCTCCTGGTGGAGCCTCTTCTGAGCTCCTGCCCAGTGCAGCAGGCCCCAGGTGCCCTGGCACAGAAGGTGTGAGGCTCTGCAGTGGGACTGAGCAATGGCAAGGATGATGGTTCGACAGCACGGAGGTGCATGCACTTCATCAACAGCACTTCCATACAGAAAAAGACAGGTCATTGTCAGAGGAGACTCTCAAAGGAAACAGAAGGCTCAATATGCAGATCTGACCCACTTAATGAAGTCTGTTGCCCCCCCGGGATCCGGGTTGAGGATGTGAAGAGAAATTTCCTACCCTGGTATGGCCCTCAGATTACCCAGGTATGGCCCTCAGAAATTATTGATTTCTCAGGTAGGCAGTGATGAAGTGGCAACAAGAAATCTGAGGGCAAAAGAGACTTGAGAGCCTTGGGATGTCTGTAAGTAATGTGATTGTTGTGGATAGGTAATGTTTGCAAAGTTTCTTGCTGAGCAGGGAGTAACCTGCCCATGGCACTGCTTTGCTGACTTTTACAATACAGATAGGAAATGGTCAGCTCATCCTAGCACTGGTCATGAGTGAGGACAAGTACAGAATGAAGAGAAATCTTGTATAAAGCTCCCTACAGTATTTTCTTGAAACATTCTAGAGCTTTAAAATGTTTCTAAAGTAAAAAAAGCCTAAGACGACTTCAAAGACAAGATAGATAAAACTCATTCTGTTGCAGCACTAGGACAAATTACTGACCTGGAAAGAAATTCTGTGCTCTGTGTTCAAAGAGCATGCAGCAATAACCAAAATAAAGACTTCTTCAGCTCCTCAAAATAGAAAAAGCAGACTGTTAATAATTAGATTTTTCTTGGGACTAGCCTAGCATCCAATACTTTCATCCCAGAAGATTTAGAAGATTCTTTCTTTCAATTTCAGTCTGAAAGTTTCCACAGGCTTAGTTTCTTATTTGAGACCAAAGCACTCCTGGCATTCATTTACTTATATAAGCATCTCATCTTTGATAGGAAAGAGCAAAACAAAACATAGATGTGATGAAGATTTCAAGACATCTCTTTCAAATAAGGACTTTAATCCCACCAAGAACCAATTGTTCATGTACAAATACAGTGAGAGTTTTCCAGTGTCCTTCTGCAAGCTCAGGGCTCTGCTGAGTGTTGGGCTTTTAGGTCAAACTCAGGGTGTTTTAGGACATGATTGGTTTTACAACTTTTTTGGTTTAGAAAATTTTACTATTTTTGGAGTCTACACTTTTCAAAATGGACATTGTCAAATTGAAAGTTTCTTGGAAGAAATATGCAAGAATGATTCAGTCTGTGAAGTTTTCCTTATACTGAGGGATTGAAGAAAAAGTTGCTATCAAGATTCTACCAAGATTTCTATCTTGGTCTTAAAATACTTATGTAAGGAAATTATTTTTTTCTGGGAATAGATGACAAGTTATACAACAGCAGAAGGAGATTTCAGCTCTGGAATCCAATCCTAGAGAAGATTATGCTGGGAAAATGGTGGATGTTTTTAATAGCAACATTGATATGCTAAATCCCTATTACTGGTGTCTTAGGCATCAAGAATTAATGTCTTTTCAACCATTGCACATTAGCAGCCGTGGGTAGGGCCACGTGTAAGAATGACTGCATCTGAACAGCGTGCAGAAAAAACCTCTTATCTGTTTCTGAATTAGACATGAGCAGTTTATGGGCATATGTGGATTTCATGGATAGATAGCAGCAGTATCTGTGGCTGAAGATCAATGGAGGTGGTTTAAGGTTTTGGCTGTATTTTCCAGCTGTTCATGACCATTTAGAAAATGCCACAAAATTACCCTTCAGAAATCTGTTCATGAAATATAAACCCTGCACAGAAACAAAATATGTTCTGCCTTATCTAGTGCAAAGTAAGGCTTTCTACCACTTTTATTTTAGGCAGTGAAACACTGAAAACAAATGGATATAGGAGAAGAAGCAGAACCCTCTGTGAGGTTTCAGCTTTGATAACCCACATTACAGAATCCAGGTCTTTCACCATACAGTGAGACCTGATATACCTTCAACTGGTTTTTCACTGGTTTTTTAGACAAAAAAAAAAAAAAAAAAAAAAAAAAATCAAGAAGTAAGGCCTTGACAATACAAATATCTGACTGAAAATATGTGTGTTATTAGCATGAGAGTGCTTTTGGCGAGCCTGTTTCTAGTATGCCTGCTCTGGTGTTTTACTGGCTCTCTGCTGCTGTAAACAAATTTGAAAGTGGGGGGAAGATTTAGAAGTTAACTCATGAATGTGAATGCTCCAGAAAGGAAAAGCAGATGGATGGCTATTGACCCTCTTCTCCCTTATTAGACAGCAATTGATTTTTCAGTTAATAAAACTGCTTCATCCTATCTGATTCCCATGGTGGAATTAGGCAATCAATTCTTGGGGGACCATGTTTCCAAATAACACCTACAGGGCAAGTGTTTTCCAGCCATCCTCGAGCCTTGTCTGGTTTTCTCCATCTTGCATTCCTCTGCTGTGGTCTTAGGATCAGCTGTCCTCTTAAATTGCTCATCTGGGTGACATTGAAGGATGTTGGCATTTTTGTAGGCTCTGTGCAATTTTGAGATAAATTGGAAGTCTGTGTCTTGGAGCCAAAACTGTATGAAGTGGATTTTCACCTCCAGAACAGCATTGCAACTGATTTCCACTATATAATGTGGTGCAATCACAGCGTTATGCTTTGTCTGGAGTTGATTCTCCAGCTGTGGAAACAGTATCTTTTTCATTAAATTAAACCAAACTGTAGCCAGCATCAACATCAAGCTCCAAAAATGTAATGCTTAAGTATTTTAGGCCAGGTGCTGATCTCTGAAACACTGGTGTGAGCCTAGAGGAATTACAGTTTTACACTGATGTATGTGAGATCAACAAGCTTATTTTGGGCCAGTGATCTGCTTTCACAGGTGTGCCTTATTTTAAGATGCCATCAAAGTAACTTCTCCCCATCATTCCAAAGCTGCTGAAGATTAAAGATAAGCTTTACTGGTAAACAGAGAAACAAAGAAAAGATGTGGAACAGAGGTTTGCTTTCTGTCTCAGTTAAATGCTAGTTAAGGAAAAAAGCAGTTCTGGAATGTTTCCTCTGTATCACTCATAGCAAAATCAAAATAAGCTAGCTGAGTACAATGAAAAATGCTGTTTCTTAAACAGAAAAACATTTACACAAGTTTAATGATAAAAACTTAAAGAATTGTGTTATGTTCACTTCTTTCTTTCTTTCTTTCTTTCTTTCTTTCTTTCTTTCTTTCTTTCTTTCTTTCTTTCTTTCTTTCTTTCTTTCTTTCTTTCTTTCTTTCTTTCTTTCTTTCTTTCTTTCTTTCTTTCTTTCTTTCTTTCTTTCTTTCTTTCTTTCTTTCTTTCTTTCTTTCTTTCTTTCTTTCTTTCTTTCTTTCTTTCTTTCATCTTCAGGTTTTATTAAAGACAACTGATGTAAGATTCGTTCCACTGCAATCCCTGTTAGCTTGCTTGGCTTTGCTAGAGAAATCCTTGGGAGAGCTGGTGAGAAACTGTTGTTCTGATGTTTTTTTTTTTCTTTTTTTTTTTTTTTATCACAGACACTCAGCGAGTGAGGGGAGAGAAAGGGAATTAAACTGAAAAAAGTGTGTATGAGCATGGGAGGAGTGGAGGGCTCTGGTTTACAATGCTGTACCTCAAAAATAGCTGGAGGGAGTTTTCCAATAATTTCCACACACCATGCACAGTTCGTCCCTGAACTGGGACCAAACATAGAAAGGATCATACCCCAAAGGAGAACTTGGTGCAGGAAAGGTGGAGGGGGGGATTTAAATAAAAAAGAGAGTGATAATGGAAATCTGCCCATAAACAGAACTTTTGCATCCTACGTTGAAGGACATATTGCCTTAAGAAGCATTTTTTCAGTGTGCAATAGCATTTAAAGTCAGGTAGCCAGGCAGCACTGTGCCTGCCTCGTGTCCTTTGTGTTTGCACCCAGCCCAGAGTTCCCACAGGCGTGGGCTTGGCACATTTGGAGCTGCACCAACCCAGTTGTGATTCCCAGGCTTGTGCTGGCTGCTGGAAGCATCCTGGGGAGGCACGTCTGAAGCATGATACAGCACCATGAAAAAACGTGTTTTACAGCCTTGGCTTGCATTCACCACTCAAGCTGCAGAGTGCTGGCCAAGAGTCTGACCCCCTCCTTGCTGTCCAAGACCACGCTCAGGCACTGCAAGAGGCAACACTGGTGCTCCCAGTGATCATCACCTTCTGCAACAGGCATTTCAAGCTTTATTGCCAGTTTACCAAAGCTTGAAGAAAAGAACATAAGTCCCAAGCACAAATTTTCTTAGCTGAGTGCTGAGCTAAGAAAAGCGTATTCATATATCCACAGTATGAAAATAAATGGATCCACTCCTGTTGGGGAGGCTTGGGAAAAAATAAAAATACCTTTCTATGTTCCTTATAGAGAAACAAAATCCCCCATTTTTCCCGCTAGCTTTTCATCAGTACAGTGACATAACATGGTTATGTATTTATGCATCAGCTTTTCCATTTTCTGTCATTTCAATAAAAACAAGCAAACAATGGAATCACTGAAGCCATTAGTATTTTTAATTTAGTAACTCTTCCAGACAGGTCCCAGCATGTTCCAAGACAGCTTCATATTTTGTCTTGATGATTTCTTTTACTTCTAAAATGGTGTGAATTTTATCTGTTTCATAACATGAAAAAAAGAGGAACTCATGTCCCTCCTCATTGTTTTCCACCCCCAAATCTTTTCTTAACTTTTAATTTAGCAACATGATATGAAATACATTAGTCTTGAATCCCAAAGCACAGGCTCTTGGCTTTTAGCATGAATTATGCATTGCAGGTTAATATGTAGAAATAGCAATATTAAAACCAAATTTCTTTCTGAGCCAAAATCCTTTAAGCAACAGAATGAATATAGTGGTCATAAACCAGTCCAGAATAATATGATATTAGAAATTCAAGCTGAAATGCCCTTCCATGTACGTTAAAAAATTTACTTGTTAAAATAAATTACTCCCTATGTCATCTTTATTCTGTTTTATTACCTTTCTAGTAATGCTGTAAGCAGATACCTTGGCTAACCTCATTCTTGTTTCACAGAGGTGCACATGCCAAGAAGACCTGGCTGACAGTAAATTCTGCACAGCAGCTTACCCTCATTGATGGGAAGAGCTGGCTGGCTAGTGATCTCAGTGACTCACAAATGTCAGTGCAAATGTCAATGGCTCTGCCTGGGCCCAGTGCTCTGCTTGCAATATTCTTTGTGGCATATTTTCATATATAGTCCCTTTTGCCTGGGGCAAACAAACACAACAGCACACTCCAGAAGCAATAGGAAACCCAAACTGAACATAAAACAAACTCTAATAGAAAGTAACATGTCAAGGTAGTATTTTTAAATCAAATATTTATGATGTATTTGTATTGTAGCATAGTTTAAAGGCCAGGGCTTCTTTGTGCAAACCATTATTCAGACTTTAAAAAGTGCCTAAGCTCCAAAGATGGGTCTGTCTGTATCTACATTTACATTTACAGGTTTTATTTTGCTCATTTGACTTGAGAATATCAAAGCTTTACAGGAAATCTCATCCACCTTCTTTCCTTTCAGACCTGGAATGCCAAGAGCTTCAATTCATATCTTCTCCTCTATATTTATTGCTTACTGAATGAGATACAGGAAAGGATCTCAGGCTGCAAAATTCTACCTTCAAAAGTGAGGAAATGCCAGATTAAATATGTAATAGCAATTCAATTCTCTTAGGTATTATAAACATTATGACATAAGGTGTAATTTTTCCTTTTCCCTGACAACCTTGCCTCATTCACTGCTGGCAAATGAATCAATAAGCCATGGCTAAATATTGCCTTTGACTGAGGTGGCTGAGTGTATGTCAAATGCCTCCTTCATTGTGTGCTAGCTAATGTCCTGGGTGAAAATTTGATGTTTTTCTCACGTTTCTGAGGTGCTTCTTGTACATTTCAAAGTTGGTTTTGTTTTGTTTTGTTTTATTTCCCGAAAATCCCTTTTTACATTACAGGGGAAAAATGATACATGGACTGGAGCAATGCTCTTGCCAAATATGTAAGTAGTGGTTACTTTCATCACAGGAATAGAGATATTGGGGAAACTGAGGTAGCTTTCCAGGATCTGAAGGAAAGAACACCCTCAGAGCACATACTTCTTTCTCTTCCATGAAGCTTCTTCACCAGTCTTCCTGAATTTCAGCTTTAACCCACCTTTCTCTCTTTGCTTCCCCCATCTTCCTTCATCAGGCAAGTCATGATGGTACAAGCACTCTCAATTTTTAAATTTTCTTCTTTGAGCTCAGAGTCACCTGGATAAATCATACTCCTCACCACCCAATCTCTCTCTCCCCCATTGTCATGGCTGTAATTGACATCTGCAGGAAAAAAATATAAGTGGAATTTTGACAGGAGGGCTCCAGTGCCTTGAGGGCTGCACCCAGTTTTCTGTAGTGCCTTTAAAACCAAGGTCTGGGCCTGAAAGAGTAATTTATTGGCATCCAAAACCACTCCAGGACAGGAGTGGCCTTCTTGCAGGTATTTGTTCCTCCTTGTAAAACTCCCACCTTTTCTGAGGAATGCCTGAGAACAAACTGTCAAAGAACAAGCTGTCAACACTCTTCAGGGTTGTAAAATAAATATTTCCTCGCCCTAAACCACTTTTCAGAATTATATCAGAGCCTAGTCCAAGTTTAGAGAACAAAAAAAAGACAGTTTTCTAGATTATTGCATAAGAGTTAGGGACTGATATCTGTGTTTGAGAGTGTTTTAGTGTGTGGTGGTCTGCAGGTGCTGCTGTAAGATACTTATTTGCCAATGCCATTTTCACAATTAGAAATACCAATGAGGCAGGATTTATAATAGAGGAACAGCAGTGGGAAATCTGCCAGGGAGACTGTCCTCCTGGGCATACTGTAGCTCTAGCTGCAGTTCACCACTAACATGTCCTTTATAACTAGAAAAACCTTGACACAATCAAGTTACACATGAAAATAAGGCTGCATTTTGAGCTGCAGTTGCACCAAGATTTTCAGTATTACCTGTATCTTCTGCAGGACAGACTGGCTCAAAAGTGCTGGCTCAAGAGTGCTTTGTAATCCATGTAACAGAGCAGGTACCAAAATGAGCATTTAAAGAAACACAGATCTTGCTGTGGAGTCACCCAGATCTTCATGCAAGGCCTTGTTAAGGGAGAGTGAGGGTCAAGTGGCACCTGAAGCAAACATGGGGGAATGGACCAACAGTGTGCTGTGGTTGCCCTGAGGTGTCTCTTCTGCATCTCAGGGTCCCCTGGGTGCCCCTTGGTGACTCTAAGCAACATTGTGGGCTGGTCAGAGAAGCAAGAGAGCTCACACTGGGTCCACAGGTGTTCAAACAGATTCATTCACATTCTCTCAGTACATTCACACATTTGGAGAGGTGTTTGAGAAATGTCACTGAAGTGTCCGCTCTGCTCTGGCTAGAGGTTTGTTACTGCAGAAAGAGTGCATTTTCAGAAAGAGGTGGCTGACCCAAGAGACCCAGAACACTGAAATAATGTAATAGCCAGATTGTATTTGATTACTATTGCTAAAGATGAAAGTATTGTGAACTGAGCTTCTTGGATTCACTTATATGCCATGCTAAAAGCATTTGAAACCATTGCACCTGCGATGTAGGTGTTTATATGAAAATCCAAGACCTTACAGCTCCCTTGGCTGCAGCGTGCTCTCCCTTTCCAGGCCACTGCACAGGACCAACATCACCCTGCTGTCCCACACCAACAAGGCATGAATAGATTCCTGTGGGAACCCAGGAAATTCCTCTGGCTGCCCTGGAGGACATGAGACCCTGTCAGGGGGCTCGGAGACCTTGGCACAGAGCCCAAGACCCCTGTGCCTTTGATTTAGTCCTTGGAAAAAAACAATTACCAACCTTGTATGAAGAATTACGAGCCACAAAAGTTTATGTAGAATGATAGTGAATTTATCACAGAGTGGAAAAATAGATTTTTTGGGGTTTTTAGCATGGGGGTTTAGGGAGCATATGGAGGAATCTGGGTGTGTCCAGCCTTTCTCCTTCTTCTTGGCCTCCATCTTCTGCTGTGATGTTGGCACTTTTAGATTGGTTTAGAGTAGAAGCTCACTGTCTAACATAGGTGATAGGTATTGGAAAGTAATTGTAAATACAGTACACGTAGTTTTTAGTATAAAAACATAACACCGCCCTGGGGCAGGCAGAGTGCCTCTGACTGTCTTGCTGAGCAGATCTCGGCCGGACAGGAGAAAGAATTTTATAGATAAGATACAACAAACAACCTTGAGACTGAGAAATTAAGAGCTCTGTCTCATTCTTCGACCGCCGGGCTGGGAAAAGACTTCCCAACGTTTCTCGGGGTCACTCTGACCAGCTAGAGACCCCAAGAGATTCCCACACAGGAGAGGCTTCAGAATTGTTTCACAGACATTCTGTTCACCAGCTCTGTGGCTGGTTTGCCGTGCCTGCGGGGCTCTCCCCGGCACATTCGGGGTGACAAGGGGCTCACCAGCTCTGTGGCTGGTTTGCCCGGCCTGCGGGGCTCTCCCCGGCACATTCGGGCGCTCCTCAGTGACCGGCGCTGCTGCGGCTCCGCAACCCTCGGCCTGTGACAGCAGAGGGCAGCAAGAGGCAGAGAAGATGGTTCCATAAACTGGGTCAAATTCCATTCTCTGACATTTGCTCTCGCACCCAGGCTGCCTGCGGTTCCCGGGCTGCCTCCCCGGCCGGCGGGCGGCGGGCTGGGCTCGGCTCCGGGGCCGTCCCGGCGGGATGCGCTGCACGGGGCCGGCGCTAGCGGGGACCTGGCCTCGCACGTGTGCGCATCACCAAGTGGGCTAGAAAGGGAATCGTGCTGATTTTGGAGACTTTGCCCAGTTACAAGAGCACCATATGGCATTTTATCGTGCTTGTGTTGAGAAGCTATAAAAATCTGAAATTAGCTATGCTTAGCTTTCACCACACAGCAAAATGTAGCACTTACTTTAACTGTGAATAAATAATTTCTTATATAATGATGAGAGCTGCTGGGCTGCATTCCTCTTCCCCTGTACTCTGCAAATCTCTAAAGAGAGGTGTATAATCTCTAAAGAGAGGTATAAGCTGGAAAATGCTTTCTAATGAAGGACAAATTGAAAGGGTCATTGCTACTATCTGATTTTTAACAAATGCTATTTTTTCCACTGCCGGTTCATAGAAATATATCTTTTTTCCTTTCTTAGATAGCGTTTAGGTAAAAAAACCCACCTCTGTCGTAATGCAAGTCTCCCATCACTCTTCTGCAAGTATGTACTCAAAGCATCTGGTTTTGGTACAGAGTGCAAACCCAGCTGCAGGTATCTTCTCAGGTGACAGCAGGAAGAAACGTGGCAGCCAGGTTCCCTGGAGGTGAGAGTAGCTGCCCACAAATGTAGGAACTGAAACTGCTGCTATAGCTGGTCTTCATGCCTGCCTGTAAAACCCATGTTGGTTAATGGAAACACAGTGCATATGACTTTAGGCAGGTACAAATGAGCTCTGTGATCTGGAATGAGCAAGTGCAGTGGGTTGGTTCCTCTGCTTGCTTGCCCCTGGCACAACAGCAAGAATATCCAGCTTTGCAGAATCCCAGAACAAGGCAGAGTTGGAAGGGACCCTCAGAGCTCACCAAGCCCAACCCCTGGCCCTGCACAGCACCATTGCCAGCTCGTATGTTGTCTTCAGCAATGGTCTCATTAACTGGGAAGTGAGTGGCCTTGAGCTCTTCACATCATTAACCTTCTCTGAACAGATATTTTATTTCCACAATGAACAAACATTTGCAAAATTCAGCACAATTTGCATGTTAGATAAACTTCTTACATCAACAGAATAATGGTGGACATTTCCTCCTATACAGTGAAAAGTGCAGTTGAGCTCACAGCCCTCAAAAATCTCTGTTTCTCCAGTGTAGGGACAGAGAAGCTAATAAAATATGGCAAGTGGTTTGGATGGATTGAGAACTGTGCATGAGGGGTAATAGGAGACAGAATGTAAAGAACAGTCTGAAGGCACCTTCTATTTTAATAAAAATATGCTTCAAAAGGGGATAGCATTTAGATGTGGTTGTGGTTTTAATTTCTTTACAATATTGCAAACTGAGACAGAGCACTGCCATGTAAGCATGTATCAGAGTGAAGCTGTCTGGTTTAGTTTCACTAAACTTCAAGAAGTTCACCCTAGTTCAGATTCTCGTTAATCTACTCAACATTGTTCCCACTGAGCAATCATAAGTGTGCTGTAGTACCTGTTTCACTTTTTACATCTGCTGTCAGGGAGTGTGCACCTCTGCCGAGCACGGGGCCAAACCCTGGCGTTTCTTCCTTGCTGTCACTGGCTGGCAAAGTGATGAGAGCACTCAGCATGGCAGACCACATTTTGATGTTATACAGCAAATGAGACAGACCTCCAGATTCATGCAGATAAACTATTCTTATGTTCTTATATAATATATTCCTAACACTTTTTTTTTTGTTCTGTTTAAACATCTTCCATTTGGACCATTTTCCACATTAATTCCATATTCCAAGTTAAATTAAATTGTCTGATAGAATTAATTATATTCCATGCTGCTATAATCTGAAAGCAATATAAAAGAGGGTTGGTTTCTACCTAAATGAATTCTATGTTTTTTTAATTCAAAAGGAGCCTAAAATTCAGGGCAGTCTCCAGGCTGAAGTCAAAGCAATGACCATCTTCTCACAAACAGGCTGTGGCTGCTTATATTCCACAGTAATGAACACATACAAAACTCACAGATGGACACAACTTCAGGAGGCAAAAATAATGAAACTCTGTGTGACAAACACTGCTCTGCTGTGCAGAGCAGCCCACTATCCCGCTCCAGAGGCTCTTCTTCACAAATTTTTACATAATGGTCTAGGAAATGCCCTATATGCTGATTTGTTTTTAGTTCAATGATGCTGTCACTGAGAACTTTTCAAGTGGATTTTAGAAGTCCTCCATCATCTAAGAAAAAAACCCAATGTATGTTTGTTGACCAAAGACCCAAACCACACATCCTAGAAGCACATTTCACTTTACATTATTCAATTTGGTTGTGATTCTCCAAAGACTTTTAAGATCTAAAATATAGAGTTGAAATTAAATGTAGTTTTAAATGAGAAGGGTTCTAACACTTAAAGTTTCTAACATAGGTAATTACTAAGATAGGTAATTTCTTACACTTAAAGGTTCAAACACGTAATGCTGAAATTTTTATTCCCTTCTTTTTGACAGTAGAAAATGAATGCTCCTCATAAATTTGGAATAAAAGTTTGTGGGTTAAATCACGTATCTGGTGAACAAAACACATGTAAGAGCCTAAAGATGAAAATTTCATACTTTGTCCCTGTCCTGCTACAGATTAGGAATCTGTCCTTAAATGAACTTTCACAGAATTTAACCCGCTCTAATATTTTGTAGAAATCCATGAAAACTACTGCAGAATATATTTTTCCAAAGTGACATATTTCTCTGTTGATATATTCCTTGATTGTTTTTATCCCTGTTTCCTCCCTGGAGTACTGCTGCATAGTGAAAGCTCCTACACTGAGCTTGTTAGTGAGCTGGAAGAAGTGCAGTGTACCCTTGCCTTTAGGCATAAAACTGTAACTTCATCCCATGCAATCAACTGCTTACTGAATGTTTCTTTCTCTCACTGTTCACGGCACATATTATGGATTGCTTGCTGAAATTTGTCTTCTCACCTAGGGCAGGAAACTGCTGCATGGCAAATTTCCAGAACACATCATCCAGGCATCCAGGTAGACTTACACTCCTTAGCATGAAAAATCCTTCTCCCCACCTGGAATTTCACAGTGATTGATTTCCTGCAAAACACCTCACTCCAAAGTGAATTCAGGATTGGACTCACCTCCTTCCTGCTTCTTCCTGAAGGAGAACTTCAATAGCCAAATTCTTGTGCTAAGCTAAGTTTCTCCCAGAAGTCTCAGGCTGAGTCCATGGACATGATAGCTTTGGGGAGTTGTGGCCATGGGTTCTAGTTTTAATCCTTTGCTCACTCACACACTATGTGGGCTTGATCAAATCATTTGGGGAAATGTTTTTAAACTTTCATTCATTTTGACATTTCCCACAACTGACATTTACTTATTAAACCTTTTCTTCTTTGCTCCTGCTGCTCTGTGCAGGGCTGTTTTCAGAAGTTCTCAGTGAATCTGTAGGTATCGACAAACAACTCCATAAATCAGATTGTAACTCACTGCTAATCCCCCATTCTCAGCAAGCCTGAAAGTCTCTTCCAATTTTCTATCCTCACCAGCCCAATCAGTGGGTTTTTTCCAAAGCTACAATCTGTCTCCTAGCAAGGTAAGTTGATTTCTACAATAAAACTGCCCAAATACTGTGTTTTTCTGTAATTTGTTACCACCCTGAGAAGAGACATTTCCAAACATTTGTTAGAGTGTGTATACACATTCTTCTTATAACTGTTTAGTTAAGAAAAATGAATCACCTCTCCTAGATTTATTTTGTTAATGATGCCTAGTTACAGTGCTATTGGGTACATTGGAAATTAACCTCAATAGAATTGGCCTGGAGAATTCATTTGGAAAAAACCTGAAACCTACTAAATATTTTAGAGATGCAGGTGTCATCACAAACTCTTCTTATATCAAGTACAACGTGTTTTGTTTTATCTGGCTTAATACCTTTATGCTATATTTCAGCCTGATTCTGTTAAAAAGCAAAGAGCAAATGCTTGAAGAAAACTTTGCAGAGGAAATTTTTTAATGCATTTATTTATTTCAGCAGGTAAAGGGGATTTGAAGCCTAAGAACACACATGTAAATGGCATAGGAGGGGCAATTAGTATGACAGTCTGGCACATGGGATAGGCATACAGAAAAGCATTCCCAGAACCTCAGTATTATAAAATTCTTTTTCACCCAAGTGCCTAACCAATAATACAAGTCCCTTAAGATGTTCCTCTTGGCAGGGAGAAGACAATGTGGGATCTAGACCTTTCTCTATGCAGAATTTACAAACTGAGCATGGGAGAGATCAAATTGGGAAATATTTCTTTACATAGGAAGGTTCCTGGTCAAAGGGTTCAAAGAGTGATAGAAACTCCTCTGTCAGCTGTGTCTGGGGGCTGAACTGTGGGCCTGTCCTTTGCTATGCTACCTTTCTTTGTCCCAGCAGACACAATATGGGCTTCTTGTACCTTTCCAGCATTCTCCTCGGTCTTTCCTCTGTGCCCACTTCTGTCTACACATCTGTTTCTGATTTATTGCTTTTGCTGCACAAATGTTTCTAAATCTGGTTTTTATCTTAACTGCCTGAGGACAGTAAAGATCTAGCAAAATGTTTACCTGCAGGTCCAGCCCCATTTTTCTCACAACATGAGATTAAAGCTGTGGAAATCAGTTTCAGTAGACCTTGCGTGGGTGATCTGACAGCCAGTCACCATCTTACCAGGGCACAGTTTTTTCTTTCTGTCCTCCCTCTTTATTTCTTCTATGGGAACAGGAAATTGTCAGGGTTTCTGTGTGTCTACAGTACTGATTCAGTACTGGGTTGTGTAATTTTTCTTCACATTTCTTTGGTGCTACAGAACAGCCTGAAGCTGTTTCACAATCAGCATAATCTAAAAAAACCTGACTGCAAAAATACATTGACATTCACAAATCAATCACAGCTAGCTCTTAATCCTAAAGACTTCTGTCAGCATTTATACCCGAACCAGATAACACACTACATCTGTTTGTAGCTGGTGTGTCTTTACTGCCTCTCTTCTCTGGTATTTCTGACTCTTATCATGCACACCTGAAATTGTTTAGAAGTAGAGCCATGAGTTTTCCTTGGGAGACCCATGCCTTCTCTGTGCTTTTTGGGGAATGCTGATACATGCCTGGTTTTGGCAAACTCCTGTTGTTTCAGCTGCCTGGTTTTGAAATGGAGTTTCACGACACTTAGAAATCCTTGTATTCATTATTGTTATTACAGCACCAGTGCCTCCTCTAATGAGATCTCTTTCCCTCTTCCCATATCCCATCTCCTTTTACATGAGCAGATTTGGACTGAGTGCTCAGTGCTGGGGTTACATGCATTGCTGTGCCTGTTTTGCACTTGACAGCTCACAGTTCAGTGATGAGGCTGCCATTTTTGGATATCCCCCCAACTCTATTGTTTCATCACTGCAGTGTGCCCTAAATTCCACTGACACCAAATGGAGGGCAAGGTTTGCCATCTGTTGTTCTGTCAGCATCTCAAGGAAGCCAGAAACTAGAAAGAGAAAGGTACTAGGACAACATATTTCCATGCATTAAAGTATAGGCAATTCCCATTGCATGTTGCATTGAAGAGAATGTCTTGATAAATGTTTTGAAAAATCTAAAGATTAGGAATTAAATATTGAATTTTCTCTTTCTTCCCTACCTCTGGGAATGGGCATTGCATTCTATTTCATTCTACCAAAAAGTCCACAGAGCTGAGGAGCAGTGTGCTCTTTGGGATGCAAGACTGTGTTTTGGGGAAATAAAATACTAGGGCAATTCACAAAGCATTTGAACAAAGCTCTTTGGCTCTCACATGGCATTCCAGTGCAGCACTGAGCTGTGGGGAACATACCAGGTAATTCATACGCAAAAGAATTCAAAAGGGAGGCATAAAAATCTATTTTTTCTGAAGAGCAGAAGTTTAATCCTAAAATAAAAGAAGGAAATTATGCAAACAGGATTTGGCCATAAGAAAATCACATGCCTTGGGTGTGCTGAGGGATTTGTCCCGTGGCCCATATGCATTACAAGGCTGTGTAATGCCCAGATTGTGGTATGCATTCACAGTCCTTTTCAAATCAAATGTGCTTGGTGCTGTAACAATGAGACAATTGCACAGATATACCTCTCACTGTTCCATGCCATTTAGGTGAAGTTAATCTCTTTACAGTCAAGATTGTAAATAGCTTCGAACCAAAAGCCTAATTTAGGTATCAACATTTCATTCTGTGTTTATATAGGGCCTGGTGCAATGAGATCCTAATTCATGACTGGGCTTCTTTAGCAATACTGCAATAAGATTAACAGATCTTTCCTTCTGTGCCAAGAGTGCTATGGGGCCAAAGGAAAATGTCAGAACACAAGAAACAAAGTGCCTACAAGGAAAAAAGAGGAATTCAGAGTATGCCTACTCTTTGTGATCGAGTGATTAGATTTCTACTGATATCAGTGGGATTGAATTAAGCAGTTGGTGGTCGGTGGTCGACATAAAAAAACCACAGAGAGATGGAAATAATTGTGTTAAGATCCCAGATGGTCATGCTGCAAGATGTTTTCTCCAGGCTTGTGTATTTCTGAATGCTTGAAGGAAAGTTCTCCTTCCAGATATGAACTTCAAAACTTGGTACTTGAGCTCATGAAGTCTTGACTTCCCATCTGCAGGTAGCCCTACTTCACTGAGTGGATTGCCTTTTGCACTGGACTGTGTTAAAATGTCTATTCCTAGTAAGTAGTGCTCCAGATTAACAGTTGTTATGCTCCAGATTAACAGTTGTTAATCTGTCCTTTCCACATCCAGTGTCCTCTCTGCTGAAAATTCAGAAATATTTATTCATTTGCTTTGAATCTTGGGTGCACAAATGGCTGACATTATTCTCTTCGTTGTTTTAGACTTTGAATTGCATTTTGCCTCTCCTGCTTTTTTTCAATCTCAATTCTCTAATGCTCCATGAATTTACTGATTCCACAGAGATTAAAGTGAAGAAGAAAGAGTAGTTTAACCATTTATTTATACTCCCTTTATATAAGGAACTTCAAAAATTCCATCTATTTGTTTTCATTTTTGTCCGAAGACTTTAGACTAAAGACTTTAGACTGAAGCTTTTAAGACATTAGAGATGAAATCATATGCCCCAAGGTGAAAGCAGATGAGATCTCTGATCTTGTTAGTATAAGCTGAAGAAAAGTCATTTTTGATCCCAAATCTAACACAACTGTACTCTGAGCAGATAACTGAGACATAGTTCATGTTTTATCAGCTTTATCACAGCCCTTGGAGTGAAGGGAGAAAGTCTGACACACTGAGCTGTGTTTATGGCATTTTCAGTCCATGCTGTACCATGGTGGGATCCTGGTCCACATCTGGGTCTCTTTATCAAGTGGCTCAATCACTGTGCACCACAAAATCACCTTCCTGAGCCCCCCAGGAGGTGAAGGAGGCCCGGAACTCTGAGATGAGATTTTAGCCACTGTTAGGGAATAGCACTGGGTACGACAGGAACACTCTGGGTATGTCCAAGCTGGGTGCAGGGAGGGGATCTGTAACAGAGGGAGTCCCTGGCCACAGAGGAGAGAGGCTGGGTGAGTGCAGTGACCATCCAGCATCCATCTCTGTCCACTGGGCTTTCCTCCTCAGAGCAGATTATCCTACTCCTCCAGAGCAGTGTCTGATTTCTCATTGAACCCTGTTAAGGTGAGGTCCCACAGGAGGTGTCCTTGGGAATCTGGAGCAGGCAGAATCCTGGCTGATCTCTGGTTGCTGTGGCTGCAGGACATCAGAGTCCTCCATGCCATCTGGAGACCTGGCTGAATGCCCTGGGGTACTACTTGCCACCTGTGTTTGTGAATCTGCATTTGGTAAAAAGGTCCCTCTTCCCCTTACAGGCTGTTTCCAAGTATAAATAGTCCCATATATCTAACCTTAACTCTAAAACCTTGTCTTTTCCAGCATGAATAAACTTGTACTCTGTTTCTCCCTAGATGACCATAAATCTTTTTTATGGTGTGTCCTGTCTCTTTGAGAAGCTGGATAAGTTAAAAGCATTTTCTGTGCTCCCTCTTGTATTCCCACATGCTCCTCAATGTATAAGCTCAGCAAAAAAATGAATTTTAGCAATTCATTCAATTTTAGGCTGTGCACAGAGCCAAGTTCCCTTTGCTACCTCTCTTCATCATTTCTCTTTGTATTTATTGAAGGCTTATTGCAGTTTTTTTCTGGTAGCATTTACAGTCACTCTCAACAATGTGTGAGTTGTGGCTGTTATCACAAGTCTGTGGCCATCACCTGTGTCCCTGACTCCCAGGTGCAGGCTGGATGATGACTGACTTACCTTGCAATTCAGATAACTCAGCCTCTGCGGTCTGCTATTCCATTATTTTTATTTTGATCTACAGTGAATGCCACCATCAAATACTTCACATTCCTAAATGATTGATGAATTGTCAGTGTTGGCTCAGGGACTGGTCTCTACAGACAGGGCTGGAATGACCTTGGTAACAGAGACATTTCCATTAAGACATGACAAAATTCACCAATGAGGCAGTTTTTAGTTATTTTAATATGTATTTTGTTATTCTCCTTATAATATTTTTAAAACAAAATACCACCTGCTCCTCAATCAAGTGCTCTGCAGAAATCAATATAGACCATATCAATACACGTGACTTGTCAATTATGCCTGAGATTGCCTTGAAAAAAGGAATATTTAATGCCTTGATTTTCTGTTATATGGGACAGCCTGAGTGCCATTTCTTCAAGCATATGAAGTACAGCCTGAGGCACTCAGTTAAGGGTGTGTGAAGATAATGCACTACTTTTAAAACTTATCTCTAACCCTGACTAAAGAGTAATAGTGGTGCTTTGATGAATGACTGGAGGTAACTGAGTTTCTGAAATTATTTTTGCATGCCATAATTTGCATTTTGGAAGTCTGATATATGAAAAGAGGCCATTCATTTACAAATAATTTGGATTTTTAATCAAAAAGGCTAAGCTTGTCATAAGATTGATGTGTTTGCTCTGGCCACTTTGCTCAGACACTGCCAATCATTTTCTGCTAGGACTGGTTGGCATTTTTTTCTATTTTAAGTGATGGTGATCCCACAGTCAGAGAACATAGAATTATTCTTCATTGTAATTTGTTTCTTCTACCTGATTTCTACTTTTATTGCTGTTACCTAAGAAAGTATCAGCTTGGAGGCAACTGGGCTAATGTTGCGGTTCTCTGGGTATAAATGCCCATATACTTCAATAAAGTGTACAGAAGGTTTCAGTATGGATCAGTGAGCCAAATTCCACTCATATAACATTGTCTCCAGGAGACTTGCAGTCTGGACCATTACTCAATTGACAATTAAAATTCCAGCCAGGCAATGGACTCCTATTCTTAGGACTTTGCCTGTAATATATTGTGTGTCTTTTTGAAGATGACCTTTGAAATTGGAAGAAGCTTTATTCTAAGTAGATCTGAAGATTTTAGCCCAGAAGATATAAAACAGATGATGATATGTCTTGGTTTTTCTAATTTAATTACCGTCTATTTTTATCTCAGACAGAATTTGCATAGAAACAATGTAAGTGAAGGGAAATGGTATCAAAGAATCACGTGGAAGATAATTTGATTGGTGAGACCTCAAACCTATTTATCAACAATTTCACATTAAGCAATTCTCTAGAATGCTTTTTGTTTCTTTCTTACACCTATTTCTGTAGGGTGGCATTTAATCAAGTGCAGCAAAACGTTGTGGTAGGCTTGATCCCATTTCTCTTCATCTCAGAGCTGGAGAAGCTCAGCCAAAAGAGGTATTGCTAAAAATTGATATATCTCTCTCTTCTCAGAGTCACTCTTCACAATTTGTAATTCTCAGAGAACCCTCCTTTCTGCTCATATTTCAGGGTCGTAAGAACACGGATGTGTTGTAATGGGCGGCTGCAGGTGTGGCCCCTGCAGAGAGGGGCCCTTGCCATGGGGCACAGCAGCTGCCCAGGCCAGGGAGCGCGTTGTCAGGGGAGCTGCTGGGGACATCAGGGACACAGCTGCCTCCTGGTGCCTCCACAGAGGCAGGGAGAGCTTGGTGTGACCCCCCATGCAGCACCACGGTGGTTCTTGCTGTGGGGTGACAAGGAAGAGCTCTGCTGCCTGAGAGAGCTTCCCCAGTCAGTGAGGCCTGAGAGCCCGGATTGCAGCAGGCAGTGGAACCTGGGGAACTGTGCCACCTGCCAGGAAAACAACCTGCCCACCCCATTGCAGGGAAACCACTCCAACCTTCAAGACACTGAGGAACTACTGTAAAGGTACAGAGGCCTGTGATAGGGAAAAGAGAGTCAGTGGAAGTTGGAAACTGAACTATAAGACTGAGGGGGATTTTTTGTCTTTGTTTACATAGTGCTATTAAAATCAATTGGCAGGTTAAGTCATTCTTGTAAAGAATAGTTAACAAATATTTCAGACTCTGCAGAAAGCTTTTATCCACACCTTTGCTAAGTGGTTGTTTGCCCAATCTTTTGCTACATTTTGTTGCTGCATTCCTTGCAGTCACTCAGTAGTTTCATAGCAATAAGCCACTGAATTGCTGCCTGTGAAGGCTAAGGCAGCACGAAGAATTTAGTGATAGCTCTATGCCTACAGACTGCACAGGGAATTTGGTTTCCTAAAGCTCTTATGAGGTCTGAGGTATGCCAGCTTTGAAGTTTTGTGCCCTGATAGCTCTAAAGAGATTCCACTGCTTCCTCACCCATGGGGCTTTTCATAATGCCAGCAGAGGCGTCCCAGAGACATTTACTTGCCTAACTGGTAGTGGAATCATATGGGACTTAGAAACCAGAACAACTATGCTGCTTCCCCAGCTGGAACAAAAAGGATTAACCAGAGAAATGCAGCAGACAGCATATTTAGCAGTGTGAGCAAATGCAAAGAGCTCCCCTTGGCATTCTGGCCTGACCAGCACCAGGCTTGGCTAGCGGAAGCCGTGTGTCAGATGACAAATGTGGCCAAACACAGAGCTGTGTGCTCTGGGCTCTGTGCTTCCTGGATGTGATTACATGTCTGTGGGAAGCAGCTTCCTTCAGCCTTCCTGGCCAGTTATGGGAGAACACGGGATGTTGAATGTTATTTGTACCACGAGGTTGCTGGTTCAAATATCGTCCCAAATGGTTTATAACTAAATATCATTGCAATTTGATTAGAGCTCTGTCTTTAATATCAATTAGCCAATGGAAAAGGAACTTGTGGTTTTACCTTGATTCTTAGTAGGCAGATACCCGTATCATATCAACTGAACCCCGTGCAGCTCACCTGGAGTGGACAAGGGAGGCATTTGGGAAAGCAGCTGACCATGATCCTGGGGAAAGCCTTAAATCATGGAGTGTTGCTGTACCCTTTGCAGCAGAATATTTTACTTTCCAGTTCTTTTTGCTTTCATGTCTCCTAATCAACTGATTAGGATCACTTCTCTTTAATGACTTGCTTCTAATTAAGAGTGGAAAGAGAACGCAGTTGTAGTAAGAGACTCATCCATCACACAGTTAAGGACAAATCCTTCTCCAGGATAAATTGACATTGCTCTAATGACTTAAGGGGAGCTTCAGTCAACTGAAAGTCTTCCCCATTAATTTGGACAAGTTAAGCCCATAAGCCTGTTGTGGTCCTCAATAAAGATTAGCATGCAAAAAGTACTGGCATTGGCCTCTTGGCAATGGTGTTTGATTTAATTATTTGAAGACAAATTTCAGGGAATGGAGGTCAGTCACAAATGAGAACAAGTGCAAATTCTGTTCTCTGAGTATTTTCTTACAGCTGTACTACAGCCTCCTACTGAGAAAAAAAAAAAAATCATACCTGAACTTGGGTGATGAGATAATAATGTGAAGAATAATTCCTGAGAAGACTTTGCCTTGCCCCATATACCCTCAGCTGCATAGCAGGAATGCTGTGATCAACAATGTACTGCCTTGAACCAAATGCTGTATAAATTGAGTTTAAAAGGAATACAAAGAAGATAGGGACCTTCCCCCATAATGTTAATCCTTCATTTCCCCTTGTAAGTGGAGGGTGTTTCTTACCCTCACCTTGGGTAAGAGACCACTCCAAGATGCTGAGTTGAAAAGCTGAACACTCTCCTGAACTGCAAACATCAAAGAACACAGTGGAAGTTTTGGAGTATTTACTCATATGTTTGAGGTTCATGATGAAGACTAGAAGCTGACAGGAGGAAAAAACCCCACAGAACCCAAACCACTTACTAGCTGGCTGCAGCAAAACCCATCAAGGTTTATTTTTATCCAACCCCAAACTTCTTTAGTCAGAGTCCCTAAAGTCACTTTATATGCTGGAGAGAAATATGATTGTGCAAACATGGGAAGAAATCTTTCTCTTCATAAGTAGAAAAATATGGCCTTTTATAAATGTTGACTTTTCTTTAGGTAGTCTATAATATTTTAGTGTTGATAACAAAAATAACTGAAATCCAGTACAAAGAGCAAGTGGGTGGTCTGGAAAGAAAAGCAATATGGATTGATCTACTTTTTTTGTGGAGTCTGTGATAGAGTGAGACTCTGTGAGACATTTTAGCCACATGACAGCTTGACTTTTTTACCTCTCTGATTATTCAGTATGAGATAGTAATAATGGTTACAAGTTTTGCTGCCTAGAAAGCTCTGAGACATCCCATTTAACTCAGTTTTCCAGTGTTTATAAGGACACCAAACACATTTATGGAACTAGGCCAATTATAATACAGGAAAAGAGTATAGGAGATTTTTGAAGACATGCTGAAGACTTTGCAGATAGAGGAAAGTCTTACTGTGGATTTCCATTTTTCATATTTAGTAGTTGATGAAAACTCACAGAAGTACCGTACTGATAGAAAAAAGTGATGTAGGAATCAAACAAGATTCAAGTTGAAATTAATTGCTTTGAAGTGTTGATCTTGGCTAATAAAACTGCATAAAGAAGGGAAAAATAGCTTATCTGTGACTAGGTAATTCCGAGGGGTTCATCTTGCTAGAGGTGATAATGCTGCAGTTGGGAAAATGGCACTGGAGAGTTTCACAGGGCCATCTGAAGGGACCTGAGCAGCTTCTGCATCTCTGTCCCCTCCCAGTGGGCCTGGGAGATGTTGTTCATTAAAGAAAAAAGCAGCACTTGTTTGTTTTTTCTTTTTTTACCCCAGAGAAGTGCTCAGGAAAATGTAGTGTATCCATAAGAGAAATAGAAAGGCAACCTAGGAATATATCAAAGGTTGCATAATCTATGTATTCTTTTTTACAGCTCATTGAGTAACTGCCTGAACTTTTGGCTGCTGAACTTGAGAGTATAGGGAGTAGGAAGGAACAAAAAATAGTGGTATACAACTACTGCCTGTCCTATAAAAAAAGGCATGTGCCAAAACACTCTCTGGTAAACAAAACTGTTGTTTGATTAATAAATATTAGACTGTTCAATAAAATGCTTGATATGTAACTTAATGAAAGGTGTAAAAAATCAAACATCCTTTCCCTCTTCATTATTTATGCCCACTGTGTTATTCAAACATGATAAAGCAATTTGTTGAGTGATAGGTTTAGTGTTGACATTTCTTTGTTGGAGCTGCATCCATAAACTCAGCTAACCATTAGTCAGAGTTTGCTGACGTTAATGAACAGGGATGATCTATATATGAATAAACTCATGGACGCCTGCCTGATTAGTCACGTGAGCCAAATTCACACAGAATCAGTCTCTGGTTTGTAAGGAACCTTGAATCAGATGATATATGTTCTTGGTCTGCTGTGTATTATGGACTGAGCCACACTAAATCTAAAGACTTCTGAGGAAAATATTTTACTGTTTGAACACAGGCCTTAATGTAAATATCATACTTGGCCATGCCACCTTGGTTACAGCTGGGACCAAAATCTTAATCTATCAGATGTCCTCAGAGGTGAAGAGGAAATTAAAATCCAGCTCTGCTTGTAAAGGTCAGGTTCATCTGAAAAATAAACACCAAGTATAAGTTTAAAATGACAGCAGATCAGGAAATCACTGAGCAAACAAACTAGCACATCTAGTGTTTAAAAGCCACCATTTATTGACAGGTGTTGAAGAGCAGTGCAAAGCAAGGTTATACCTGCGGGGGAGCGCCGTAAAACCCCATTAATCACCTTCCCCCTATATTCAGATGCCAAAAGACTAAACACATTCTACAGACACAAAAATGGCTGGAGATTACTCCATCTCTGAGGTTTTTTTTTTTCTCTGTACCAGCTCTTGCTTAATGACTCACATTTGCATACATTTGCAAAGCAGTGATCAGAATATTCCCGGTGGTGTGGCTGCTCTTGATAAAATCTCCCGTGACAGGAAAATGCGTGCATGGAGGCATGAGAGGCAGCACCTTTTTCCAAGTGGATAAGGGGGGACAATTGACCTGGTAAGTGAGGAATGGCGCCAAGTCCCCTCAAAATGTGGGCACTGTGTGTCTCAGGGGCAGCTTTTGTTGGCAGGGTGAGGTACAGCCTTGCCATTGCCTCTTGCAACTCAGTCGTCAGGGTTGGTGCACTGAATGTCCTTTGCACCACTCTCATATTTTGCAAAAGTGAACCAAGTTTTTTATATTTACTGTGCTTTAACACCACCATTTATTTAGGAGAAGAGGAGACTCATCTATTCAACCCAAAATCTTCAGTTAAGAAAAAAAAACGTGAGTCCTTAATAGTGTCCACAGTACAATAAAAAAATTCCATTAGAGCCATGTGCATCAAAATTTTTTGCTCATTTTCACTTAATTCTGTAGGGACACTGGGAACTGAGTTATCTAGACAAAAACATAGACCTTGGAAAAAAGCAGGACAGTTAAATAAATCCCCTGAATTTCAGTAATAAAATTAAGTTAGAGTGTTAGGCAGCTGCCATCAGCTGCCTTTTAAGGAGGCTTAACAAACCACACAGTTGTTTGTTTTTTTTTTAACCCCTTTATGTTTTATCTGAATGTTGAGTAAAAATCTGAGCTCTACAATGCATGTAGGCTGTGTGAAAGATTAATGTGCAAGAAATAAGCCTCATTTATGTACATCTGGAAATAATTATTGCACACTTAACCACGGGTATAAATATTGTCATAATTCCAACCAGGAAGGCACAGGAAGCATGGGAGCTCATTAGCTTTTCCCCTTTAGAGAGACAGGTTCAAAACTTGTTTTCCAGAAAGAATGCAAAGTGTTTTGTTATTCTTGTTTATTTACCATGTGCTTGAGTAATCTTCTAACCATGGGACCTGAGACCATCTTATTCTGATTTTTTGGGAGATACATCCCACCCCCGTTCTTGGTGTTTTCCCTCTCACTCTGGCAGCCCTTCCATCCGTCCATCCATCCATCACAGCAATGTGCTGGCACCCTGCCGTCTGCAAGGTCAGAGTGCACAGGCTGCCTGACTGGCTGCTCTCAGCTCAAAGCCACTGCAGGAGGCTTCTCTTAGAACTGGGGCAACGTTCAGTGGCTGAAACAGCGACCTGAGTGCGGTAATTCAGACACTGTGAGCAAAGCCTGCATCCATTGCCCTGTGCCATCTGCCCCTGGGGATCTGGAGGAGCAATGGTGGAGGGAGGTGGCACAGCTGGGGAGTGCCTGAGGGCTGACACTGACCTCAAGGTTTGCATGACAGCACTCAGAGAAGAGATCTGCACAAGACCTGGGTTATCATGGAATCACAGAATGGTTAGATTGGAAGGATCCTTGAGGATCATCTAGCTCCACCCCCCTGCCACAAGTAGGGACACCTTTCACTAGATCAGATTGCTCAAAGCCCCGTGAGTATTTCCAGAGATGGGGCATCCACAACTTCTCTGTGCAACATGTCCCAGTGCCTCACCACCCTCACAATAAAGATGTTCTTCCTAATCTTATCTTAGCCTACTGTCTTTCATAATGCAAACAGCAGGGTCAAAAAGAATGACTGCATTTTGAACAAGAGAGATTGACCCCTCAATGGTATGCTCTTCTTGCATCCCACTAGAGATGAAGTAAGTGGACATGGAAACACCTGTAACCTTTCCAATATTTTTGGATGCTGAAAGATAGTGCTGACAGCAGATTCCAAAAATTGGTAAGAAAAGCACTATTGACATAGTCAGAGAAGCATATGGTCTCCTTGTGATCCAGTCATTCCATCCTGAGTACACCCTTGTGCACAAACAGTACTGGAAATGAACACTTTATAGTGGTTGTGTAGTAGGTGGCTTAGAACAAGTTGTTTTAAAGGGTGTGTTCTGTATTCAAGCTGCACTTGACATGACAAATCTTCCTCTTATTTTTAAATGTAACACCAGCAAGGACATGCTTTGGCCTCATTTATTTCCTTAAAAGAAGCAAAAGCAAAATATGGAAATTTCTTGATCCTGCTGCAATCCATCAAAAACAACAATTATGCCCATGGTCTTTCAGGAAGAGACATGAATGTTTTCCCCTCAAGGCATCTAAAATGTTGGATCAAATTTAAAATGAGAAGGATGCTATCTCATGAAATAAAATAAAAGACCAGGAAAGACACATGAAGGGGTTAAGTGGCAGGGTCAGAAGTAAAATGAGAGCCAATGTATTGATTTCATGACTATAAAATGATGGGTTTCACAGCAAGGATTTATTACTCTGCACTTCACAGTCTCTAAGAATAAAAGCTTGGCTTTAGTCTCAGTTACAAAATTAATATATTAATTCATATTTTCCTTCCCTCTCCCCCAGAGTTGTATACTTTAGCCTGGATTTTGATTTATCCTGTAACAGAAATAGAATCTGGCATCAAAATTTGGATCTTGACCCAAATGTACTACAGAACTGGGGCATATTGAAAAAAGATGAGATTGTGATACTCTGGCCTCATATTCTGGGGTCAGGTTTTTGATTACATGTGAAAACTGGGAACAGATCTTTCTATATGCTGGTTTGCAATATGTCACAAGAGAAGAGAGTGGTCATTTGATCATGAACAGACAATCTCAAATGTCTGAACTGCAAAATCCCCACTCTGACCTCACAGCCCACTGTACTTCATTACATTAAAGTTCACCTGGTCATACATACAGAAGATGTTTGTTCATAAATGTTGTGTGTATGCACAAAGATGGTGTTTATTTGTCTCCTTCAGCTATTCCAACTATTGTATATGGTAGAGAAATATCTCCTGAATTTTTCTTTGCTGAGATCACAATTTTTCCCCTTTAATTTTTAGATTAAGAAGAGCTGGTAACTGTGCCCTTGTCAATAAAAATAACTCCTGGTAACAACATGTATGAGGTGAATTATTTGTTAATCTTCTGAAAGAGCAAGGAGCACAAAGAGGATGAGATGGAGCTGCAGGAAAAAAAAAAAAAGTGGCATGAAGGCCAAGATTTCACCACTAGAGAGTGTAATTTTACTACATAATTTGACCTTTTCTGCTCCTACAGAGAAACTGATTCAAGGCGATTAAGTTAGAAATATGTGATATGTTGACTAAGATTGCCTGAAGTACTTTCTTTAGGTCTTTTATCAAAATGAAAAACAAATGCTTGGAAGATAAATGCATTACTTCCTCTGTGCGCTACTTAGCATGAGTTTCAGGTGGCATTTTGCAAAGTAAGATGTATGTAAATTGGAATAAAAGCTTATATCAAACTTACCCTCGAGGCAGATGGTTATGCATTCAAATTTAAATTTCAAGCATTTTAATAAATTTAGTCAGCCAAAACGCATTTATATGTATTTTTTAATTTTGTTTTCAACTCTCTGTGTTCTATCACTATGCTTTCCCCATGGGCTGATGGTGCAATTTTTACTTCAAAGACAGTTTAAAAAAAATTCTGCCTTTGCTTCTACTGGTATGACTCCCAAAGTGCACTGTGAAAGTCACTGCTGTCCCATGGCCTAATGAGAAGCAAACCAGGCATGTAATGGTTAAAGAAATAGGGGAAATGAACCTCTCACTTACGTGTGCTCCCACTTCTGCTTATGGATGCATAACTTTGTCACGAGGCTCACATGGGGATTCTTCACTGACTGCTGCAGTCTGCCCGTGGTGGCAGCTTTGGGTCTCTTTCAGTGGTCACACAGTCAGACCTCAGGTCATATCTCACTTGTTAATGCCTGGGATTTCTCTGCCTTGCTGCAGCCTCACTCCTCCTCACTGGGCTGAGAGATGAAGCCACGGCTGGCAGCCAGAAGCAAGAATTGGCACCTGCAGGACCTGCTGGAGGGCAGGAGCTCTGAGGGGGCTCTGGAAGCCTGGGGCATGGATCTAGCCAAGACTGATGCTGGCAGAGAGAATGAAGGTTCTCAGGTCACCTCCTATGGCCACTGTTAGCTGATGGGAGGAGCCTGTGAAATGCAGAGGCACAGCTCTTGGGCTGTGGATGAGAAAAGGTGGAGCTTGGCATCAGGCCCATGCACAGCCTTAGCAACCCTTGTTCAAACCAAGCTCCAGCTCATTTAGAATGACCAGAAGGGTCACTGAACCTGAGCAGGAATAAGGCTGCTGAGTATACCCCAGTAATCCATGGTTAAGGGATCATTAATGGCTCCTCTGTGTGTGCACAAGTGTGTGTACAAAAAAAACTACAGCACTTGTACCTGCAATCTGGCAGGTTTAAGAGCAAGCTGACTGAATTGTGTATGCAGAGAGTCTGTCCCTTGCCACTCATCTCCCACACAGTGTATTGGGAAAGAGTTTATATGACAGGTTCCAGTAAGCACTTAAATGCTGTGCTCAGGAACCCAGGAAGGGGTCATCATATATGCTGAGATCTGTGAATGTGGCTACACCTCTAACAATGTCCATGAGTGTATGTCTTAGCCCTGAAACTAGTGAAACAATTGTTTTTGAGTGTAACTGCATTTATTTTAGCTGAGTTTGCTGTCAGGGTGAATATGACTAAGTTTTTCCCTGCTGGAATTTTAAAACTTTGCAGTGTATTGAGATATATGTAACCCAGAACATCTTTTAGTGCTTAAAAAGTTTTGCTCCATTCTCTTTTCAAAACAAAGCTGGTATAAACTTACATGTCACATACACTAAATGCAGCAATTAACTCAGTTATAGCATGTTCCAAAGAACATGTTGTTCTGTGACTGACCATTGAAATACCACACCAATTATGTTCAATTCATGTATTCATTTAGGCAAGACAAAGCATTTAAGAAAGAATGGGTATTTTAAGTGAGTTTTATATGGTTTCCATGGTGATAGTACTAAAAAAAAATAACAATAGTCTTAAATATGTTTTCATTTAGAATATCTTGAAAGAGCTTGTTTGGTTCTGACATGCTGTGTTTATGCTATAATTTGTTCCAAATCACCGATTATTATAAAATATAGGAAAATTGGTGTGGCAGTATTGTTCAAACACTTTAACAGTGCACCAAAATAGTTCAAAGCTTGTTGCTCAATATTTTTATCCCAGCTGACATGCACATTAAAGTGGAAAAAAGTTCCAAAAGGCAGTAACATTATGATTTAAATACGGTGCCACGGTTTTGCATTAGGCCATCTTCCAGAGTACATTTTGCTCTTGCTGTTTTATTATAGAATTCAGGAGCTTATCAAGAGACAGCTAAACTTTGTTGGCAGCTTCTCAGGAACACACAGCAGTTCAAAACTGGGAGTATTTGCATAGCAATGAGGGGTAGGGGGAACAGATTGCACTGATAGCTCTTACTTTGGCCTTTCTTTAAAAAATTACAGAAACCACATCATCCTTGAGCCCACCTGCAATAAGCAGCATAAAGAAATGATGGGATACTGCTATGAGTATGAAGTAAGGCACAAGGATCTGGGGCCAATTTTTGCAATAGAGATTTTCAGCTTGAACATCAGTGTCCTGGTTTCATGCAACTATTTCAGTTACTACTAATTTACTACAGGATGAAGCCTCCTGAAAGGCACTACTGCCTCTTGAAGCAAGAAAAGTGAGCCAGGACTTGTTATGCTTGCTGTGTTCAGCCAGCAGAGATATATGGTTAAAGCTATTCTTTCATTTAAATATAGTGATATTTTGCCTTAGTCTTTGTTTTCTGAATTAGGAGCAGCATACTGGTGAAAGTCATACTTTGCACTAAAATTGTCCTTCTCTGACTTCCAGGTGACCAAAACTAACCAAGTCTCTCTGAGATGATCTGCTGCCTCCACCGAACTTGGGAACAGCAAGTGCAAACAATTTAGAAAAGAATGGTAATTCCCTAAAGCCTCAAATTGTTCTCTGTTTCTGGATTGGTCTCTGGCAGTGCTAATGCCTCCCATGGTAGGGGGGAGGGCAGCCTAAGGAAGCACATCTTCCTGAGCTCCCTCTTCAGCAAAGGGATGGGAACAGCCTCCCCCAGCAGGCAGCCAGGAGCACCCAAAGCTTGGTTTCTGTGCTGGGTGGCCCTGCAGAGGTGCCCATCTGACTCCAGCCATGAGAGGTGCTGGGAAGACCAGGCTTACTGTGCTAAAGATAATGTTTATAACCACCACTCCTCCACCCACACAGGCTTCAAACCTTACCCAGAGCTGAGTCTCTGGGCTTTAGATGAAGAGGAGAGCAAGGTACCTCTGAAAAATGAATGAGGGTGAGTATTAAACAACCGAGTCTTGGACTCTCAACTGAGGAATGAGGTGGGTTTAGGCTTTTTGAAGCTTTGGCTTTCACCACATTGTGTAAGGTGGCAGCATGCATGTAAAATCCTTGTATACTTTTCAAAAGTCAGTCAAGACTAAGTTATGCTGTTCTTCTGTGAATTATAAATGCTGCTGTTAGCTTCCAAGTCACAGAGCAAGCTGAATGACATCTGGACTCTGAGGTAACCTTAGATGAAAATGCTCCTCCTGTGTTCAGCTCAGTCTTCTTGGAAGCTGCTCCTCCATAAATGTTTAATAAGGCACAGTAACTGTAGATACTGGTCAGCCGGGATATGGATGCTTTTGTTCATATGCAACTACTTTGAAAAACTGAGATAATGCTAGGAAGACAACTGTGCTTGAACTGAGAAATTTTTGTGGTTATTTCTCCTTGACTTCCATATTTCAATTTTGGCTGTCTTTCCTCAGGTCTGCATGGAAATCTGCACTTTCCAAAAAGGCTGAGTACAACTGTGTATAATTATGTGCAAATGCACAAGGGTGGTGGTTCAGGAAAATGTGTGCCTGATGTGTTCTGAAACAGCATGAGAGGAAGCAGAAACAACCATTACTCCTGCAGTACCAGCTTCTTTCTGTAAGGAAGTTTATGCTTTGGGAAGGTAGGAATTCAAATACTGCTGTTCCAAAGCTGTATCTTCTTTAAAGCACATTTACTCAGGGTCTTCCAGAGAGAAGCCTAACCTTACTTTTACATGAGATGTTGGATTTTAGCTGATGTACTTCAGCTTTCAGTTTTGTAAGCAGAGACTTCAGCTCATACAGGAGGCTTGCAACTTGCTGCAGAGAATGTGCTGCTGTTACTGGGTGAAATTCTCCATCCAACTTTGTAGAGGTCAAACAGCCAAATCAGATGATTTTTGCCATAATTTCTTTTCTCTTTTTTTTTTTTTTTTTTTTTTTTAACTTGGAAAAAGGAAGCAGTGATCACAGTGATTTCAAGCCGTTTCTAGTTTTCTGTAGCTCCCTGGCCTTGGCCACAGGCTCCTTGTGAAATACTGACATCTTGGCTCAGGTTTTCCAAGTAGTACGTTCTCTTTAGACAGAGTCCACCACTCTTTCTGCACACAGGTCAAAGAAGAATTGTAGCAAAATTGCTGGAGGGAGCTGTTGAGAAAAAAAAACAAAACAGACTAGATTTTGTCTCTCTTGAGAAGCATCTTTTGTTTTCCTTCAGCAGCCTGTGCATCAGTGAAAATGACCTCAGTTTGGGATAGATTTAAGTCAGATCAACATGTAGCAGCTCTAGGAGTTGCAGCTATGAGCAAAGCACAAAAATCTTCAAGAAAACAGTCTCTTAAGTGTCAGAGGGTTGCAGTGACTCAAATGAGAACCTGTGCTGCTAATAACTGGCTTAGCTGAGAAGTGTCTGAGGATTTACAAACAGCCTTTTCTTTCTTTTATAGCAGGAGAAAAAAGGAAAGCTGTTATACTTCAAGGGCTGCTCTGTGTGTGTGGTCTTTTCCTCACAAAAGCTTACCTGAAAAGTGTTATGTTCATAAGCATCCTGCAGCTATTTTAACTTCTTTTTCTTGGCTGTAGTTCTAATACAACTTCTACCCAAGGATCAAAATGTGCCACACACAAGTAACTACTCAGGCAGCTAAGTGGGTTATCTCAGACCCACATAGCCAGCAACACAGTGTTTTCCACTCCTGTCTCTAATGTAGACAACCTCTGCCTGGCATAATGCACTTTGCTGTAGAGAAAACTGACACACCTTCAATGGCTGTTGGTGATTTGCAATTAACTGTAAAGTGCAAAGCAGCTGTCCTAATTACAACACAGGGAAAAAGGGCATTTAGATCTTCACATAGCATTGTACATATCCTGAAAGTCCCTGAATTATATATTCCTTTGGAATTACTAGCTATCTAGTTACAATCAACAGAACTTCCTATAATGACGCACCACTGTTTTCTTATCATACCTAAAACTACATGGTAAATGGTCTTTCTGTTTTGGTTCTAACAGCTTCATACACAGGTGTCTACAAGCTTTATTTTTTCTCTTCTTTCACAGATTCCCAGAATGAGCAAGGTTGAAAAGAATTACATTGGATCACCTCCCTGCTCAAGGAGGGTCATCCTAGAACACATTGCACAGGATTGTGTCCAGGTGGTTCTTGAATATTTTTTTACTGGATAGCATCACAGTGTTGTGCTTTGCATTTAATGCTGAAAGTAAACAGCAAGTAGATGAAAGTAACAAGCCAAAATATGAAATTGCATTTTTGTCCTTTTCACTGTCTTTCGAAACTATTTTAAGTTTTATGCTATTAAATATTGTCACTGCTGCTTTCCGTTTGACTTACCATTGTGATGGGGTGAGAGGGCAGATCAGACTCTGCATCAAACCTTTGAAATCTTTGCATTTGACAAGAAGCCATTGCAATGACTCTCAAACAATTCAAGAAAAGGCCCTAGCCTGATACACTAAAAGCACCATGAGTGAGTTTGTGGGTGCACCCACCACTGTGCAGATTTGCTTAGGGCTATGTGTGTGCTTTGGGCTGTGTAGGTACCTGGTTTAACCTGCCACATGCAAGAAAAGAGCCTGTGATCAGGTACATCCAGAAGCTTGTACAAGAGATGTGGACCACTACCAGGCCTGTTCCTCTTAAAAAGTGCTTGCAAGATAAATAAGCAAAAGTATTATGGTACAGATAATATGGTGATACAGAAGGGAAGGCAATGGACTTGTGGAGTCCAAGGCTGCCTCCACTTTAATTTGGCCACTTACCTTGTTTTTCATTTTGCCAGTACAGAAGAGGCCATACTGTGATAAACAGAAAATGTTTCATAAGGGAGCCTGAATTCTCTAAGAACACATTGATTCAGCCCAGCAGAGAATTTTACATCTCTTCTCACTCATGCCATTATCAGTCCTCCAGAGCAGTGCATTGTTACCCTTTTGTAATATAGAGCACTGATTGTTATTGAAATGTTGGTGCAGTTTGTCAAAGCAATGATGTTGTTCTCATTTATGAGAAGATTTCTTTCTACAACCAGATTAGTGCAGAAGTGCAGAGGAAGCTTTCAGAAAGCAATAACTGAAGCTCAGTGCCTTTAATGGGCCTGTATTTTTTAAGATTAGTACACATTACTGTCAGCAACTTTTATACCTGAGGAATCAGACAAAACATTGCAGGAAAACACACTAAAGTCTTAAAGGAGAAAGGAATAAGTGCAACTGTAATGGTTATTGGTTTTCTATTGTCTATCTTTAAGAAAATTCCTCTTTGTGACATCTCTATCGCTACCAATATTCTCCAGCAGGCAAATTATTTTTGTCTATTAATCATATATGTGCTATCAAGATTGACTCCTTTGTTAACAAAGCAAAAATCAATGAAGCTGAAGTCAGGGATAGTTTGGTTTCTCTTAGTGTTTCGACATGATGCAAGATGAGTTTTCTTTTACTAATTAACACATCTGAGTCTGAAATTCTGGTGATTTTTGCAAGGGGAGAATTTATTGCTTTAATAATCATACCGGGTTCTCCTATTAAAAAAAGAATAATTTAGTCTTCCTATGTCTCTGTGTAAATTTCAGGGGGGAAATGGTGAGGTAGGAGATGTGGCTGCCTAGTGCTGCAGGAAGGGGTGATTAGTTTTGTACTTATTTTTTCAAGTGGTGCATCATGATATCAAACTTGCTAAACACTCTTGAGAGCAGGAGACAGGGAAAAAAGGCTTGTAAACCCACTCACACACTTGAAATGATATTGTCAAAGTTTCCAGCCTCTGGAGTCCCTGAAAATGATAGAATATTATTGGGAAATTATCTTGACTATTCTATAGGCCTTCAGATATTATAAATTACCATCTTCCTACAGTAGTAGCAGTTTATATCACTTTAGGGTTTGTTCTCTGTGTTGTAAACCAAACCACCAGACTTCTCAGTTCAAGCAACTTGCTATTTAAAGGTTGGGTCTAAAGTAGTGGTCGCAACATGAACAATCCCTATTTAATTCAAGCTCTGTGTGTGTGTTCACTCATCAGAAAACCTGACATCACTTAAGGCTTCTCTTCTTTCTGACCAGTAACACCACCAGCCAATTATTCCTGAAGAGAGATCCCTCAAGAGAAGGCTGACATCTGTGCCACGTATTGACTGCTCTATTAGGAGCCTACTGTGATATGCAGCCCATGTCTGATCAGATTTCATGTGCCTTGAAATCCAGACAACCTGGAATGGGACACTCTTAGGCAGTTAAATGACATCAAATATTTAACATAGAGTTTGACAGCATCCATTAGATCTCTAAAAGAATCTCTTTTCTTGCTATCAGAACTAACCACACAGCTTAAAAATTGCATGATTTTTACAATGAGTAGCACTTTCTGCTTCCTATGTCCTCCAAGAATAATTTTTCACGGTCGTTTCCAATGTATCCACAATACAGCCAGCATTTTCCATGAAAGTTTCTAATTTTATTTCCACTGAAGGCAATATCACCAAAATTAGTTTTGTACTAATTTGAAGAGAGGAAAGAAAGGAGAAGGGAGCAAATAATTTATAGTACAGAGATTTTGAACAAACCTGGATGAAGCAAATAAAAAATATATCAATTTTTCACTAGAATTTGAGTGCATCAAGCAAAATACTTTATTGCAAGACCTCCTTGGTGTAGTACCAACTTACCAAGAACCCTGGAAGGGGGGCCAGTGGTGCACTGCCAGCTAGTGGAATGAATTCCAGCACAAAGGAGTTATGAAAAACTTTCTTGTGTCCAAGACTGATTTCAATGGCAAAGCTGAGGGCTGCAGCCAGGTTTTGTGACAGTCAGTGCTGTCTTTAAATTGATAATGTTGTCTTCTGTTTCTGGAAAATACCACAGTATCAGTACTGCTCCAGTTTGGCTCCAGCTGAAATCAGTTAATATTAAGTCCATACTCCATATACATAGTAATGATACATTATTCCAATGGCAATTTACCTTCCTAGAAAGATCTGCACCACTCTAACAATGATGAAAACCCTCTGCACTGTGCTTTGTCTGATTTCTGATTTTTCCTTATATAAATATTTATCGAGAAATATTTATTCAAGAAAGAAAGATTCCTTTATGCACATTCCACTGTCTGTTTTTGAAAGCTGCTCCCTCCTAAGGTTTTGCAAGGCTCTGAAAAAACTCAACTTTCACAGTGTTTGCTACATATTGTTCTCACATTTAGCTCTAAATTATTGTCCTGATAAATTATTCTACTTCAGAAATTGCTCATCTTTCTTTATTCTGTTCTCATTTAGGCCATTTTCACTTTGTGGTCACAACAGGATGAAAGAAAGCAGAGTTAAATTGCATGATATTATAATTTTTGCTGGATCTTCAGTAGTCTGTTGATGTGACATTGTGATAACTTTGAAGTAACTTTCATGCCAAATTAAAAAATGTTTCTTTCAGGGGATGTTGACATAGAACATTTGTACACAAAATGATGCTATACCAAAAAGTGTGCTGTTATATGATGATAGCAAATAAAAGAATTACAAATTATGCTAGAAACAGAAACAATGATATGGGAGTTTTTTTAATGTGAGAAAAATTGATATGTTGCATTTTTTAAAGAAACACTTGTCTGAAGACATGCAGTTTTATTATTTACTTTAAATAAACAAATACTGGGGGGCAGGATTGCTCATATATGAATGACTGTCATGGTTCTAACTTCACTGTAACTTCTAACCTAAAGATAACTTCAGCTGCAATGTGATTTTAAGAGGCAGTGTTGGAGGAGAAAGGTGACCCAAGGTATGAAGGTGATGACCCTGATGACAGAGGGTATAATATTTGGCCAGTAAAAATAAGCTGCTTCTTGATCTACATGGTCTGACTGTAGGAGACACCTTGGAGAGTGCTCTGTGACTGTGCCAGCGTATCTGTGAGGAGGCAGAGTGTATCACTGCTTAGCATACTGCCCTTACCTGTGGTGAGGTGCACCTTGCTGACCTCCCTTTGGTTTCCCTTTGAAGGGCTGTAGCATCCATCCTCGTGGAGCTTGGACACTGGGTGTGTGTGGCTGAGCAGCCCTAGAGGAAATAGAGGACATAACAGGGGTGATGGCTGCCAGGTCAGGCAAGCAACCTGGAATTCAGTGTGATGAATGACCGGCTCCTGGGGCTGCTTTAGAAGACACCATGGGTCTGTGGGACAACCATTGGACACTCATGGTCCACGAGCCTTCATGATAAGGTGCTCTCTGTGCTCTGCAGAGTGATTTCTATGTGAGCAGGAGCCCTTCTGCATAATTCAGTTTGAAGGGTTGCCTGCCTTTGAAGGGTTGCCTGATTTTTAAGTTGAAATAAAATCTGGCTTTTTGTCTAATTATTGGTAAACTGCTCTTTTGTTTCTTTCTTTTTTTTTCTTTTTTTTCCCTTGTTTTTTACTGCAGCTAATACAAACTTGACTGATTTTCCCTCCCGAAGGAAAATGTTTGTGGTTTCTCACATATGCAAAGCTGTGGATGATAAACAGGAAGATATATAGCACAAATGCATTTATTCAAGGGAGAAAAACCCCTGCAATCATACAAAATTTACCATTGGAAACAGACACTTTAAAACTGGGCCACACTTAATATCTTCTGAAATTGGCATTTTCAAAGGTATGACAACCTCCTGAGGGCAGGTTAGGGATAAGTTACAGAGGTCATGTGGGGACAGAGAAATATCTTTTGTCAATACAGTCACCCCAAGGAAATCAACAGAACCAGATTCCTTTCTTATTCAGAATTTCATCTCTGCCCTCTTCATCTTGATCTTCGCAGCTTTCTCACCTTTCCCCCACACCCACAGCTACACTCAATGTCTGCAAACCTCCCACCTTCCCCATCTGCATTCTCCAGCCTGGCTCTGTGTTTGCCACACGCATAAGGAGTCAGCAAAGGCATCATCTGCTCCTTTCCTCACCCTCTAACACGGCTGTGGAGATGCAGTCTCCCCCTCACCTGTTATCTTTTACATGTTCTTGACTTGCCCAGTACACCTCTAGGAAACAAATCTCCTTCTCTTGACATCTTGATACTGGAACTGAAATGTTGCTTTCTTGTCAATATACAAGTCTTATTAAATTTTCTGACAGAATTCAAAGTTCTATGAAGTGGAAGAAATCTCAAGATAACTGATCCCACTTTTACCACTCTAACAGTGAACTGTGTGGTGTGTATTGTATCATCTTGTCCTACCTCAACTATAAGCCATTATTCACAAAAGTATTTCTGCCTTAGTTGCATTGCTGTACATCATAAGACTCTTTCCCTTTTTTTGCTTGTATCTGGTTTTGCCTAAAGTTTTCCAGACTCCAGGTTTTGCTTTGCTTTTGTTTCTGTGAGCAATTTGGCTTTGTCTTCTCTTTACTTTTGAAGCTCTTCTGCTAGTGCCCTGCTTCATGATCTGAACAACAATGACCTTTGTGAAAGCAAACAATTTTTCGGTCTTTGCTTGGTAAAGAACACATTGAAAAGCAGTATCCCATTTCCTCTGAAATGTCTGGGTTTTTTCATCTGCTAAACTTTCATCAGCAGAAATGGAACTCTTCTTTCATTTCTAGTTTCTCAATGTGTCTTAGTTTTTTGCCACTGCTGTATGCAGCCTGAATTACACTGCACCTCTGAGAGATTTCATATCATACAGTAAAGAGAATCAGCAAATACAGTGACAGCTTCAAATACATTGAAACATTGGAAAAGCACAGAAGAAAATAATTACCATTTAATTTGTGTCATTAGGCTAGACTGACACAGCTCCTTTCAGCATACCATCTGTCTTAGACTGAATGGAAAAGTTTCTTATTAAATGATGCATTTGCAAGGGGTTCACAGCTGCAGAACCAACAAAATCTTTTAGCATCTGTTCAATCTAAAGAGATCTAAGGACCTAAGTCACCTTTGAAAGAATATTCTCGAAATAGTTCTTTACTTCAATGTCAGAATGGGTTGTTCAGTACTGTTGTGCATTTGCAATTCTACATTTAATAATGGCGTTATCAAATGGGACTGTGGAAAGAGCATCCACTGGACAGAGTGGCCTGGTATGAGCTGAGAAGGCCTGCAAATATCTCAGGCTTTTTAACTTCCCAAATACACTGCAGGTTTTCAAACCTGTATGATGTGAGAGCTTGAAATTTTGACAGCTGTAAGGAGGCTGTGACTGTGGAAAGAGAAGGGCACTGTGAGATCACCAACACTGCTTAGTCATGGATCTTGCTTTGCCACCAGGCAGTGATAAATGGTAGCAACAATGGCAGCATATGTTCAATCAGTAATGAATGCATTGCAGACTACAACAGTTTTTGCTCTTGTCAGGTTTCCACTGTGTTTGTTCACTGAAGAGAATGATGAGTTTACTCTTTCTTGAGCATTCACCTCAAATGTGTTTGTGTTTAATAATCTTTTTGTTTGAAGCACAGGAAACGACTGTGTGCCAAAAAAAGGACTGAATATTTGGATAGCAGTCCAGAAAGGTCATGCTATTATGCACAAGAGTAAAGATAATCCATCTGTGATCAGCTGTCTTATTTAAAAAGCAAATAAAATGGCCACCTCCAGATATGATTAATATGTCTGGTAACCAGACTATGCATGCATGGCTGCTCCAGAAGTAGGACACAGCAAAGCTGCTGCTGTGCCACACGCAGGCAGTTAATCCAGTAGGTCCAGCACGTGTCCAAATTGACAGGGATGCACAGATTGATAATATGGACAAGCACAATAACACTGACACATCTGGATCTTTGTGTTATGCTGGCCAAAAAGGCCTGGCTGCCCTGTACTACAGGTTTTGGGTCAGTGAGATCCACTTTGATATGAAGACACTGGAGGTGTGGGCAGGCAGCTCTCTTTGGCATTAGAAGGGTGGGAGCTGCAGCAAAACCACCTCAGCCCCATGGGACCGAGCCCAGACTGCATTGGAAGATGGGCCAAGATATGTAGGGCAGCAGTGGAGTAGGAAAATCCTATTGCCCAGTAGGAGAAGGGGTTGTCCTACCCAGCCAAAGCCCCATCAGCAGCAGAAATGGCCAAACTGTGTCTCCCAAGCTCTTTGTAGGAGGAGGCTGTGTCTTTGTTCTTTCCCTTTCTTCTTCTTTCCAGGGGATCTACCAAGGAAAGCTTGGCATTGGACCATCATGCTTGGGGAAGTACAACTAAATTTGTGCTATGATGGTAAGAAGTTGTAATGGCTGGTTTGTCACATTCTTCTGCTACAGAGATCTGGTCTTTGGTCTGATGCAGAGAAGTGGGGATGGGGCTCATTCTTGCAAACAAGACCAGCTTGATGTATGTGAGCAGTCCTGTTAAAACCAGCAGACCCACTCTGAGAGCAAAACTAAATACATGCAGTTTACCTAATCTGAGATTGCCTTTTAAACAGCTATTTAGTTTAAGGATTGCATACCCAGTTTCTCTGGCTCCTCACAAGGGAAAATGTGGTGATAAACGATACTTGGCACTGGCTATCACTCATTCTGGTAACAGCTGGTAGACTGCATTACTTGACTTAAATGGGCATTAAAATTTAATTGTCCTTAATCAAATTATCCTATCACAAATAAACCAACCTTGCTGAACTAATTTTCTTAGTGTGTTTTTATGGTGAATGCTTCTATATTTATTTTCACTTGTTCATTGTCAGAGAAAGGAGAACAAATGGGATATTCAAACAGTTTCTGCCAGCTTCCCCAATTCACCAGCACCCAACCAATTAGTAGTCAAATAAACATAAATAGCTAAAGTCCAGCCATTCTCTGTGTGGGATGTTGTGTTACCTGGGTTATTCTTCATTTCAATATGTGTATAATAGAACTAGAAGGAAAATCATCTTGTGCCCTGTGTTTCCATTTCCTGGTAGTACATGTTTTCTAAAGAAAAACATATACTTGATGTTAGCCATCCTTCTCCATCTCAATAATGAAAATATGTTCTAGAACTCTGAAAATAACATCAGACTAATTTAATAGAGAAATGGTGTCTGTTTCTTGTGTATTGCTATCCATTATATAGGCACTGTGATTACTCCTCCACTTTATTTTGTGATGGTAAGGTTTTATTTTGCTAGATAGATTTTTCTTTTTAATTTGAGTATGTCTTTTTAATATGAGTATTTCTTTTATCTAGCTGTTTTTGAAAATCAAGCATTAATTTCCTGATCCCACGACAGAGAAAGAGTTCAACTTCAGAAAAAATTTCAGTGAAAATGCATAAAAGATGTTAAAGTTCTTGTGTGGAAAAGCAACAGTAAGCACAGGAGATATGATAAATTTACTAAACTGGGAGAAAGCAAAACACAGAGCAGATTGTCAAGAACCAAGCATAGCCCTGAAATTGTTACTCTGAGTAGCAAAGGGAAGATGAGAAATAGCTAAAAGTTGATTTGAAGGTGATACCAAACCATGACATCCCTGTTGCAACATTTTCATGCTTCAGCCTGTGTTTTATGGCTTTGCTACAAATGAGGTATAAGGATCTGGGTAAGACTGAATAAACAGAGGATGCTTCTCACTTCAGCACATGTCAGCACATATAGCCCAAAAAATAACTTGATGGGGTGGGTGTTTTAGTTCAAAAATCAAACACATGGTGCAGTAAGAACAAAAATGTATACAAAGTTATTTGTGAATTTGTGATGTGATGTGGTAGATGCACTTTTCACATGGAGAACAGATGAGTGTTTAAAAATGGACTTAGTATTTGACATCTTTGGCTGGAAGAGAGGTAACAAAGTAGTGTAGAGTATATAATACAGTGTATATGATATACAACCTTTTTAAGTGCACCTTGTGACCCTACCATTTGGGTCTCCTGACTCTGAAACTCTTCACATAGCCCTGACCAGGCATCTGAAGATTTTCATAGGAGGTCAGCTGTGGACTGCAGTTCCTGGTGTACAAAGGAGGGTGGTTTCTGTATTCTGTAAGGAAAACAAGGTGGAAAGGAAGAAGGAGTTCTTATTTCAGCTATGCTAGGGGTGGTATGTTTGTTCACCAAAGCCTGGAGTATATTTTTATGCAGTCAAGCAGCTGTCACGAGGAGCAGGATCCAAAGATATAAGCTGGATACAACTATACTCTTGTGATTTTTTTGTTGGGTCTTTTGTTTGCTTTTTTTTCCCTCATGAACAAAGTTTAGGACTCTAACATCAAAGCACTGGGACAAAATGGACGATCATGATGACACTGAAAGCTGTAAAACATCTCTAATGACTGTCTGAAGGAACCAAAAGCATGCTATGCAACACTGAAAAGCAAGATAGGTCATGATAAGGCTAAGAGTAGTGCTTGAGGCCACTTGCATCAGAAAATGCATCCCTGCAAATAAAAAAGCTTAATACACTCTGTTTGGCCTTATCCTGCCATCAGTCTCAAGCACCAACAAACTGTTGGTGACAGCTGAAAAGCTAAGGAGTGTTTGAAAGTCCAAATTTAGGCTTCTGGAAATAAAAATGTCCCAGCACATGAACTGTGGCTTAGCACTGAAATTATGCCAGGTGTCCTGTTGTTTGTCATGTTGTATGTGGCATGCATTAATCTACACTTCCAATTAACCATCACTTGATTGCCCTGGTGGTACAGAAACTCAAGGAAAATCACAGAGTGTCCTTCTCAATGAACACCTCCCATCCCAGCTGCAATGCCATTTCAGTTTCCTCCTGGAAAAGGACATTTTCTTGGTCAATGCAGAGGAAACAACCACTGCCAGGCTGTTAACAGCCCCCATTGTTCTCTGCCTGCTTCCTGAACTGCTCATTGACTCAAGCTAAAATTCTCATTATTCACCATGTTCTTATTTAATTTTTGTATTTGCAGAAACCTAGTAAGAGGCTTTCTTTTCCTGGCTACCATCTCTCCAGTGGAGCCCAGGCTGGGAAGGAAAATAACTCCAGCAGAAAATGAGAGGGCAGGAGGCAAAGCTGATGGTCATGTGAAGGCTGCACAGCCCAAATGCCAGCAACTGCAGAGCAAACAGACTTTTTCTCAGGGAAAGATTTCCAATGCAGGGCATTGCTTATGGGAACAGGGTGGAAGAGTCACATCCCAGGCTCAGGGATTCTTTGCTGTGGTTAGAAAGTGCAGCAGTTTATCCAGGTTTCACTAAGCAGGAGATAGGGTATTGTGACAATTGTTTGTGAACATGGAATGGCTGCTTAGGCTTGAGCAAAATTTAATGCGGAAGAATGAAGCAGTAAAAAGTGAAGTTCTTTAGTAAAACTGCCATTGGCTTAATTACTCAGATGTTTGAAATCTGGTCTGTTCTTAAAGGCTAGAGAATGAGTAATATAAGCTGTTTTATTTAAATTTCATCATTCCACAGTTTATAATACTCTTACATTATAACAATCAAGAAAAACACTAATGAATATCTTTAGATTAAATCATAGCAATAACTTAGAAGAAAAAGAAAACAAAACCAAACCAAACACTTTTTTTTCCAATCACAGTGCATTACAAAGCTTTTAAAGTCCACAAAATTATTTAGTGTCTAAAATAGTGATCTGGATACATTGTGATAAAGTAGTGGTGACTGGGAACAAAAGGCAAAGTGGTCTGTCTTTTCTTTGAGGAACTTCCAGACAGAAACCAGAATGATCAGGTTTTGCAACTAAATTAATCCTTGTGCAGCACTTACCATCCAGCATGACTTAAACCTGTTACTTGACAATGCAGTGCACAGTGCACAGTGAAGAGCTTTATTTACAAGAATTTGGTGACCAATGCTACATTTGAGACTTCCTATGGTGGCCACTTCTTTTAAAGAAAGGAACTGCTGGTCTTGCTCTACTTGGTCTCTTTTCTCTTTCAGAAGTCAATGGACACAACCATGAAAAAACCCAGGCAGGAGCTGCCTGCCAAATGTGAAAAAAAATCAACAAACCCTTAGAAAAAGCTGAATCAAGAACTGGAGCAGGAAGTTCAGAACCTTGAAATCCTCCTCAGACCAGCACTCTTTCTGTAAAAGCCTTTTCTGTTAGTGTCCCTGGTTTCAAATCATGTTTCAAGGGGACCTACTCACAGGAACACATCATCAGCACTCTCTCTGAAGGGGAACAAAAAATTTGTGCCACTACATTTAGCAATCAGAAAAGGCTGCTTCATAATTAGACTTTTTTGTGGATTTGGTTTTTTTAGTTTGTTTGCTTGTTTGTTTTTTTAATGCTTGTTATATGAAATATCACTTTAAAATAAGTCAGTCAGATATTCCAATCATGGTGGACTTTCTTTTCTCAATTTCCCAAATGTAATTTTTGTATTTACCATTTAGAAATTACACTCTTTCTAAAAGTGTTAATTTTCTAAATATTTAAAAGTTTTAATCTTTTAAAGGTAGAAGGTTATCATTCAGATTAAAAAATGGGATAAATATAATTAATATTAAAAAACTTACACAGTCCAAAAGAAAATATTCAAAATACTTTCAATATATGACAGAAATACTTTGTTTCAAATTCTAATTGACAGCAAGAATTAACTTGCAATATCAGAATTTCCTTAATAATAAAGAAATTCTGAATTTCAATCAGCTTTATTCATTCCAAAGTCTTCGGCTGATGTCTCATTAGATGTGCTGTTATACACTGGAGTGCAAGTTAGGAGGAACTGAAGAGGAAAAGGTCACAAGGAAGGATGCTGTGGTCAGCTGGCTCCTGAACTGGCCATGACAGAAGTAGCAACAGCCCCAGTAATTTTCGGAGTGAATTATGCTGAGATGTGAGACTTCTGGCTCATCTGGATTTTTGCATCCTCTGTAGATGTCTGAACACAGTACAACACTGTCCTTATTTTGGTCAGAGCCACTGACATACCAAAGTAGAGACAACCTGAATCCATGATGTGTGGCATTTGGGAGCCAGTCTGGGTTCCCACTCCCAGTTTTTATCCCAGATAAACACCCCTTGTCTGAGCCCATACCCTGACAAGAAGGGCCTTTGTGGAGAAATGGCCTCTCACTGGCCATTGGAGCTGGCAGACTCTTTTTTTGGTTGACAGGTTCCTCACTCATCACTTTTTAAAACTGAAAAATCTATGTATTTATAGACCTGCAAGGAAATTTGTAATAGGAATAATACCTGGGTAGATGGTTAATCCTTTACATGCCTGAAAGCCCTTGTTATCTGAAGGACCTGTAATCTGGTTTCCATGATGTGTCAGTAGTCAGAAATACTCTGTTCTCAGCTGTGTTGGCCTGGGAAACACCTCACAGATACCCTGAAGCTTTTGCAGTTGCTTGGAGCCATAGAATTCAGAAACAGCTGGTTTTGTTTGTCACGTTTGACTGTAATCCTGAGCTTGACTAAACTGAACATAGACACACTATGCTTCCAACTCAAACTGATCTTTAAGCTCTGGCTTTGAAATCTCATCCAGGAAGGAGGCAAGAACAAACAGGAGAAAATATCTTGAGAAGCTTTTAGTTGCTTTTCATTTCTCCTCCTTGCCTTCTTTGCCCTTCTCAGTCAGAAACAATAATTGCTCTTTCTTTTTAACTAAAAACAAACTATGAGAAAAGCAGGTATTTTCCTACTCCAACAGCTGTATGTGATTTACAGCACATATGGAGTATGTCTTCATTTTCATCACTTGTCTCAGAGCAAACCTAAGTGAGTTTGTGTGATGTCTGCAAGTGTGATCCAAAGACGGGGCACAGCACAAAATCACTGACAATCTTGCACATTTGAGGCAAGGCAGGCTAGGAACTTGCTCTATTTCCTTGCTCTCTGCTTGTGAGAGCTGTCTGAGAAAGTGTGAGCTTTGTGGCTGGTGGGTAATAGCAGAGCTCTGCTGATTGCTGTAGCCTAGATCTCCTGCTTATGGAAAAAATCACTACTTGTCTTATTTTAATCTGATCTGTCTGTGGCTGCTAGTCGGTGATTTTCCAATGGAGAAGAAAGTCTGAATGATGAACATCTCTCCTCAGTTAACACTGCTGGGACTTGCCTGCCTCAGCTCCTCCATCTATGCAGACCTGGACCAGGATTTTGTGACTAAGTGCACTATGCCCCTGGATAGAACAATTATATGCCTCAATAAACCTTTCTTCATTTTATTCCCAAATACTTTTCACGTTTTTTACCTAGCAGGGTTGACCTGCAGTCATTCCATTTACAGTAGAAGGTATTGATGTTTCAGTGCCTAATCAGGCAGCAATTCTTGGTAATACATTGCCTGTTTGGGGCTTAGAATATTTTTTTTCCTTATCCTTGCTCTCAGGTGGCATCACTACTGCAATGCTTTATTTTATGAGACTAATAAATTAAAACTTTCTTTCCATGTTCTGTAAAAAGACAAGAAGTTGTTATTTTTCTTGCAAAACCACATTAAAGAGAAAGCAACAGCAACTCGAGTATTGCTGTCATTGCTTAATGAAAACCAGAGCATTGCAGTGGAAAACATGCTGGGAAGGACAGCTTCAATTAGAGGAACGGGGAGATTAAAGACCTCTCTTTTATACAACCTAGGGAAGGAATGTGAAAGAATGGGTTTGAAGAAGGCTCTAATTGAAGGATAAAATGGAAACAGTAAATGGCTTGCGATAAAATCAGTAAGCAGAGACAGTGAAGCCAGTATTGCTAGGAATATGTGTAGAAGTTCATAAAACCCCCCAAACCCAATTCAGTCTGGAAAGGCAGATATAGAGGAAATATCCCAGGAATTGTGAGTATGTAGAAATCCTATTGGACAGGGACAAAAGGTTTGAAAGGGAAGAATGTAAATAGTTTGAAAAACAATCAAGTGTTCTTTGCATTTTCAAATTATTCACTGAAATATGAGGAGAGTCAGGAAGATCAAGGTCTTTTCCTGAAGGAGGAATGAAAGAAATTTGATGACAATTTTGCACTGAAGATATCCCTGTAATCACAGAAAATTGGTCTTCTCAACAGGGAAAATCTGCGTAGCCATAAAGGTAAAATCTCTTTAACTTGAAATGAGTATAACAAGGTGTAGTATTTCTTCTTAATGCATTGTATAAAAGAGCTTTGACTCAGACAAGTATGTTTTTAATTAATTTAAATCCTTAATTCTGTGAGGCCAAGAACAAGGTAGGGGAGAGAGGAAAGCTGGATGAAGGAAATTATTTCAAATTTAAAGAATGTTCAGCTGCATTAACATGACCAAGAAAAATGGGATACCAAGAAGAGGAGATTTTTTTGCAAAGAAGTCTTCATTCTCCCTAGCTTGGCTGTAACACCTAAAAATTTTAGCCTGTTTGTTTGCTGCTTCTCTGATTTTGAGGCAAGGCTAACCGACCTTATTTTCATTCCCCTATTGATTCCTTGGAGTGCAGCTCCACCTGAGCAATCTGCCACTTGTATGTGCTGGGTTTTTTCAGCAATACTCAGGTGGCACCACAGGTTAAGTGCTGTTGTACCTTGTAGTTAGTATTGCCATCTGATACCACTGACCATTTAATTTATTCCATCAAGTGTCTGAATGTGTCTGTCCTCTTGGGAGGCCACAGATGTCCCATTTCTTGCTGCTCTTAGCTGCTGTTTGCCCTGGTTTTGTATCACGCACTTGATTTTGGCAATTGGTCCTTTCCACTGTCTGTGCCTGTTCCACCAAGTTTCTTTCTCTCTCAGCTATTAAAAGCCCTGAGGCTAGACCAGTATGTGTGCATAGGTGGGTATGTATATGCACATATGTATATATTTCATTTATCCAGGCCTTGCCACATCCCTGATCCTTTTTGATGGCTGGCCATCATTCATTTTGGGAACGATGTTTTGGGGACAGTTGCTGGCACATGCAGGCATCTGCCATGGTGCAAGGAAAGGAACCAGCCCTTGAGAAAAATGGCTGCTGCAGGTCAAGCCTTAGAGACATAAGTATGTGAGGAAACTTGGCTGTTCCCTGCCTGTACCATATCTAGATCTTTCCAATGCCCTGGGTCCATTTATTTCATCACTACTTAAAACCTCTTTGAAGTATTTATAATTTTTTATTGGGTGTTTCTAAGAGACACACATAATATGGTTGGTTCAACAGTAAATCTGCTATGATGTGTTTATAAGGCAGGCTTTAGAGTCTCTGGAAAGATTAGCATTGAATGATGCAAGTTTAGACTGAGCTAGATATGTGAACCAGAAAATCTAGGTAATTATGGGAGAGTTTCTATTTTTACCTGGAATAGATGAACATCATCTGACATCCTTATGAAAAGGTAACATTGTTTTATTATTGATTTATCTTCACTGTGTTTTCCTTTTTGTTTAAATTCTGCCCTGGTGAAGACTAGGGAATGTTCCTGTTGCAGCACAGGGCTATGTGCAGATATCCCAGTTTGTCCTGTTATTGAACAAGGTGTATTATCCCAGGCTGAACAGTACCCTGATGGAACTTCCTACTCAGCTGCTTTGCCTCCTAGGCACAGCTCTGTGCCATGTAGACAGGTTTGCATTGACAAACATGATGTGCTTGGTGACTGGTACAATTTTTCCCCAGTTAAAAGTGACCACCAGGTGTTCACAGCTGGAACTTGTGAGCCTGTGATCCTGGCCATGAAGCAGAACAGGACCTGGAGCAGCTCTTCATCAACTCTAACAGCCTAACAGGGCATGCCATCCCTTACACCCACTCCAGACAGGTGAATTTTATCACTTTTATTATTCAGCACTTACAGCTTTGTTAATGTTCAGAAAGGAGAAGTATTGCACTGGATAAAGATGATCTAAATTTAAAATTTACACAGTTTCTCCAGTCAGTCTCCATTCAGGTAGACAGGTCTGTCTACCACCAAGAAACAGGAATAGGCAAAATTTGGACCCTTTGTCCACTGCTATGGCTGAGCAAGCCCAGGGAGGTGAGCTTGCTAGTGTCCATTAGAATGGACACTAATTGTAAGATGGATTATTACTCTTCCCCAAAACACATTTTGTCACTGCATTACAAGCTGGAAAATCTTCTAAAGTTATTTGTCCAGGAACAGGACAATGCCTCCAATTTAAATTTTTGTGGGTTGGAGAAAGCCATTTTGCATTTTTGCTGTGGCCTTTCCATAATCTCCATCCTGCCACACCATGCTGCAGATCCTAGAGAAGGATGGGTCCACAATGCAGGATCCTGTGTGGGCAAGCATTGTTACTCATGCGAACTGTTTTTCTTGGGGCTGGCTCTAGGGCCACAGAGCCAGTGGTGTTATAATTCCAGCTGCCTGAGCAGCTGTGTGGCAGTTTGGAAGGGCACTGCCTTGTGCCCATGCTTCTCAGAGAGCTTTTTCCTTTTTGATCATCTTCAATCACATCCTGCACTTTTCTTGTGTATTTTGTGCCAAGTTGTCCTCAGGTTAAATAAATCTCAAAAATTTAATTGGGCTTTAGGAAAGTTAATCTATTTTTATTTGTTCCTTAATCATTGAGAAGATGCAAATCCTGCAGAAGAGAGAAAATAATGACTATTTTATATAATAATATGTGTATATATATATTTCTCAGTGCTTATTAATTGAAAAGGACTCTTCTATCTACCATGAGGAGAGGTTCCATTGTGACAAATTTTGTATATATGCCCTTTAGAAATCCCAGTCTGAACCATTGACTTCAAAACTGCATTGGACCAGATTCTATGCTTATTTTATGAGATGATCCTTCAGCTTTGACTTGTTTAGACAAGAAACTGCTGAAAGTGCCTTTTAACATAAAGCAAAGGTAGTGGAAATTATCTACTTCTTCAAATACACTAGCATCCAAACAAAAAGGAGATGGTGTTTGGGTAAGGTATTTCTCAATGTGAGTAAGGCTGAACTGGCCCAAGGCAGGTGTATTTGCTCCTGTGGGCAGCATAGCATTTGGAGTCACTAGCATCACACTAGTTTTACTATTTCCTATTTGAAATTATTTTAAAGTATATTTAAGCATAGCTGAAATTATTAAAACTTGGTGTATCGTTTATGATGTTATAAAATGTAGTTTGAAATTTTAAATAGAGAATAATCTCTGCTTGAGATGAAAACTAAGTAGAAACCAGGGAAATAAGATGTAATAAGGTGCTAAGAAAAGGAAGAGAATAATTTGTGACATGCATTTTGAGCAGAATTGGTGGTTTAGGGTAAAGATGACAGTGGCATGTGTGAGTAGTTTATTCCCTATTGGGGGCAGAATAGCAAAGACAATAAAATCTGAGACTAGTGCAACTCTGGGCCTCCCACAGAGAGCCACAGTCCTGCTTTTGAGGAATGAGCAGAAATAAAATCCTGTGAAGCACTATGGCAACCATCACCAGGGAGACCATCACAGATCTCAAACATGTTTATCCAGAAGAATTACAAGTCACAGAGTGAGATGATATACTTGGAAATGGTATTTTAAAAGTAAAAACACTGTTACCTGGTAATTGCAGTGGTATGGAAATGTGACACTTTGAGTTCTTAATTAAACAAATCTGTTTTTAAGAGATACTACAGTGAATATCTCCTAGAAACAGCTCAAGAGTTGTACTTGCAAAATATCAGTACGTGAGAGAGCTGGTCTTTGTGCAAGAAGGGAAAGCACTGTGGTAGATTGGTAAAGATCTTTAAATCAAACAGAAGTTAAAAAATCAATGAAACAAATAATCAAAAAGCATTTTATGGTTCTATATAAGACAAACACAAATAAGAGGTGATCCTGTTTGTGGGTGAAACAAATTCCACTGAGTGCAACGTGGTCCTCATGGGTAGGGCTCAGATGGACTTTGATCAAATTTGGAAAGATGGAAAGCCCAACCAATTGTGTGCTCTGTTTTGTTTTAAACAGGGAAATGGAAATTGTTGCATTCTGGTCCTGGTTATACTACTGATCCATCATACTGGGTAATGCATCTACTTGTTTCAAGTTTCTATCTTACAAAGGAAGAGAGAAGCTTGCTAGAGTGTTATGAAGATGAGCCAGTTACCATTTATGCAGAGGTTTACACATGTGAAGTGTAGGTTTATCAAATGCTGTATGTCTCAAATTGTTGGCATTCTTCACAATTGACCTTTTTTTCACCTGTCTTGAAAGCTTTTCACCTATGCTGCCCATGAGTCACCTTGTATCTCCAGGAGTTTTTCAATTTCACATAGTTCTTGTTGGCTCTGTCTACTCAAATCTTCAGAAGAGTAGAAAAAGTGTTGCTCATTATTATTGCTGAGTTCATGACTGATCCTGTAAGAACAATATCTAAAGGTGGCAGTCTGGGCATACATGTGTTTCTGAACAAGAGTTTCTTGCTGACAGGCCTGGTTTGAATGTGAAGTTGAATTTGCCGGTAGTTGGATGGTTCCAGTCTCCTGTCCCATCTCTCTGTGTGTATAAATATCCACAAACCTTTGCAGATGACCCAGTTAATAAAAGATAATATTAAAGAAAATCCACAAGCCCCTCAGTCTATACCAGGAACACCAGCTGGTGCTGCTTGATGACCCCAAGGAGGAGCCTCGTGCCCAGGAGCAAGTCTGGGTCACCCTGATATGGCACCTCCATGTCCACTTTTACCCCTTGCCACTTGAGAGAGAAAAGAATCAAGATTGAAACCATCATCACTGATTATCCAGGGGGTATGTCACCCTAAATCAGAAAAATATTTCTAATGTTTGAGATAGGAAAGAAACAAGTAACGTTTCTGTAGTAGGAGCCCGTTTCTGATTTTGAATAACAAAAAACTGTTTCTGAGTAACATGAAGGACAAAAGCAAAAGAGAGAGAGAAAGATTATCAGAGACATATTCCTTCTTAGTCTCAAATGTACTCTCATCTCTGTATTTCATTGTGCACTTTTTTGACCCTGATATTGTCAGTGCGGTGTTTACCTTCCATTATGACATCAAACCATTCCTCAGTGCTTACGTCTTGGCTTATGTCCTAAGAAAGGAGCACTTTGTTCTTCTGCATTCTTTAATGTTATTCTTCACTCTTATTGGCAGAAATATATTACTGTCACTTGCACACTGACACAAATTTATTCTTTCAGTGAAAGTTGTGCCCCAATTAAATTGATCAGTGTGCATTTTATAAAAACGTTTCAAGATAAAATGGATCAAGTCAGTTAAATAACGAAGTAGTCCAATGATTCATTACAGCTGATGTCTTTAGTTATATTAGTATTGCATCTTTAACTTATTTTAAAAGCAATTTTCTTTTTGCAGCCCTGATTTTCTTACTGCTAAACACATAGGCCTTTATGACTGAATTTTCTTGGAGTAGGGAGCTGTATGACTTTTTTGCCATGTAACTTTTTTCCTGTTTTCAAGGGCAGAAGAATATTTGCTTGGTCTGCTGCAGGCTGCCCCACTGTGTGGGTCACAAAAGCGCTCTGCATGGCACCCACAGGTCTCCCACTGGGAAAATTGTTTCCTTTCCACTTGTGTCAGCATTTTGCCTGCATTTGCAAACCAAAGGCCACTTCCTTATGGATCATTTTATTCTGAGTGATGAGACATTCAGGTGGTTTTCTGAGAAAGATAGCATAGCGTGTCCTAATGATTCAGTGTAATGTTTTAAAAAGTCAGGGCTTATTTCTAGATGGATGTGGTCATAGTTTTCCCTTTATAAGTGCATGTGCCAATTACAGCTCGACTGTACTGCCATATGAATCAGAAGTGCCTGTGTAGAAACCTGCTGATGTGGGAGTTTCAGGCATGCTTTAGTGGAGAGAAGCTGTGACTCTACCCCAAGAGCATTTTGGAAGACAATCTCATGCTCTGTTACAAATAGAAAAAAACACTACCTGCACTAGGTACACAGCACAAGTACTCTTTGCAATATCTAACCATGAAGACAGGTAAGACAGAATGTTACTTCACTTTGAAAGAGTTCCTGTGAAGAAACCACAGAGCTTCAACTACAGGCTTCATTGCAAAAATGTTGTTTAGGTACTTGGAGCTATCTCTTCTTGGCAATTATGTAATCCACTTTTATAGCAAAGGATATAGGAAGGGGACTAATGAATTTACCATGCTATTATGTATCAAAAATTCTAAGGCTAAGAGTTTCATACAGCAGGTCCCTCATGCCCCTGAAGATACACGTATGAAATGAGAACCATTTGGCTGAGAGAAGACAGCAACAATTGAGGATGGAGGGTGGTTTCCATGTAGTGAGAATCAGTAAGTTTCACAGCTCTCAGCAGACCTACACTGCAGAGAACTCGGCTGCTCAGATTCCTACATGTCTTTTTGTCAAGGATGACTCTGCCCTTGGACATGCATGCCAGAGTCCCTGAGCTGCTGGGAAGCCCCAGAGCAGAAGACACAAGACTGAAAACCTGGACTCAACACATGTTAAACATGGGGGAAAATCTCAGATTCTTAAGTGCCTTCCTTACTCTGAAAGCTAGATAGCACTGATGAAATGCCTTGATGGAAATTTTCCATAGCAATTTTCAAACAGGAATTTGCAAATGTAGTCAGCAAATTTACAGGTTTATAATGGAATATAAGAGACATAAATTGTCCTACCTTTTTAAATAGGCTTCAAACAGTGCAATCTACATACAATCTTATAGCTGTCTGATTATTTAATCTCATTATTTGGTTTGCAGTATTTCCTTTATGATGAGCCTGGCAGCTAAATGGGACTGGACTGTTCAATTTAATGGCTTCCATTAGATTATAAAGTCCCACTAGAATGAATGGAGAATTATGAGCAATTTAATTCATGAAGAGCATCAGTGAGCACAGGCTGAATTTGAACTCAGGGGCCATGAGGAGCAAGAAATATTTTTATTAACTTTAAACTGCTGTTAGAATCCTCATGAGATCTATGGTTAGAAAAGAAATATAGAATCTGAACATCTTGATTTTTTTTTTAACTAAATGCTTATTAACCAGTCATAACATTCTCAAATTTAGATAAACAGCTATATTAAAACATAGTGTTTGAGTAAAGCAACTTTTGGCTAGTACCTTGAATATATCTTCATTTTCATTGAAATAAATGGCAGAGCTTTTCTTCCATTTTCCCATCTCCAGTACTGACAAGGTCCAGATCCTCAGCTTTATTAAAGCAGCCTTAATTAAAAATCTAGTGCATTCAAAGGGAAGATGTCCCTTTGGATTTCAGAAGAAGCAGAAGCAAGACATTTAAGTGGCTATTACACTACCCACCAAATAGTTGAAGTATACTACATTATTCTAAGTTAATATCAAAGTAGCCAAAAGTTTAATAATTATAGAAGGGATATTCTCATTTTTGCTTGTAAAATCATTTATACTTATAATTTGTCTTCACACAGCTGTACTTCCCAGGAGTCACTTTGGGGCTGTTAGTGGTGTTAATTAGTGGAACTCCAGCCCTTCTCAGAGCCAGGTGACTTTACTGGAACAAGAGCAGGTGGTTTACTTGTGAAACAATCAACCTGGGTAAATATCTCAGGGTCATACAAGCTAGTGGGCAAGGGAAAAAGGAAAAGTTGTCTGGGGTGTGGATGTGTGCCAAGGGCACCCTGAGGAGCCTAAGAAAATGTAGGAATTAGGAGCTCTGGGCTTTATTGTCCACATGTCACTGACGTGTTGTGCTGCTCCAGTTCAGGACTTCACCTGGATGAGCACAGACTTGCTCCCTCTCCTGTTCCAGAAGGCATAGCAGCCTTTTTGAAGGGAAAAAAATAGACTTAATTAAGTAAATAATGACTACATATTATGTTGGAATCTGTAAAATGTGAGTTTATAACTTAGGTACACAGTAAACTAAAAATTTTTCTTCTTGATGAGTTGCTATAGCAAATAATAAAAAAAGATCTTTGGGAGAGATTTTCGGCAGCTTAAATGCAAGTGATTTATGTGAAAATAATCATAAAAAAATTAAAGAGTAGATGTAGTTTTCAATTTAACTTCTGTTTTCTCTGATATCAGAGACTGGAAATTTACTTCCACAGAGACAAAATACATACTGATCAGTGACCCAGGCAGCAAAGAATCAAAAGAAATGTAGCATGAGAACATTTTTGAATTTTTTTAAACTTTACCATGCCTTTTTTGAATTCTCTTTGCTCCCAACATCAGAGAGAGACCCCTGTCAAACATACTCCTGATCAAACAGCCTAGAAGAAGTTTTTATTCAAGCTCCTTGTGTACAAGTTGTTCTTACACAAGTTGTCAGTTTACAGCCAGGGACTAAAAGAGAGGAGAAAAAAATACTGACCTCAAATTCTGCTGTTCCATGATGAACCACTCTCCTGGAGCTGATGGCTTCTCCAGAAACCTGGCTCATTTTTTGGTTTTTTCTGACTCAGTTTTTTTGAAAATTGTCCTAGAAAGCACAGGCAAAACTGTCAGAGAGCTTATAACAGCAGGAAATTCATCATGAGCTACCAAGGGCCACGATCCCCACACTGCATTTGCAAGCACAGTGACATGCACTGAGCTGAGAGCTTTATTGCGCACTTTCAATTAACGCACACCTGGTCACTGCCTGTCCTGGACAGCTTTCCAACACAGCACAATAAAAACTGCTCCAGCTGACTTTAGTCAACACCTAAAGCACACTGAGTTGTAGCATGCAAAAGGGAGGATTTCTTTCCCATCTGCTTATATGTATCAAATATTGCACAAATGTAACGATAATAATTCATGCCCATTGGGGTTATTTGGATAAAGTGCTTTGTTTTGATCTCAATTTTCATCAGACCCTGTTCCTCAGGGCCTGGGCCTGCTTTGTTCACTGACACTTGAGGTTTTTCTTGAGGTATTTGCTTTGTTAGGCTTTTTATTAAATTCCAATTATTGAAGGATGGCAGGTAGGATTTGGAAGAAAGAAAAGCAATGCTTTTTTACAGGAGGAGACTACAGTTCCAGTGTGAATGATTTCAGTGTGAGAATTCATCTGCTGCTAAGAAAATAAATTTTCTTTGAGAAATAAAATCATCGTTTTCTCCTACTGCAACTCCTGCGAATTAATATCCATGCTACAGTCCAGAGGAAACGGCAATGGGAAGAGAAGTTTCCGTTGCAAAACACTTGGGTGGGAAAACACGGGTTTAAGAATATTTTTTACAAAGTAACAAGTGGGATGATATTTGGTGTTCTCATTAGCATTGCAGGACAGCGCAGAGCAGAAGGATGCCATGCCCTGAAGCTCATGCCTGAGGCAGCCACCCATCTCTTCCCCATCACCCTCCCAAATAGGTTTCCAACCTGAGTGCACGGTGTTCTTTGTGTGTGAAATTGTCTATTGACTGAGAAGCAAGTAAAAGGGGGTGATGTTTAACTGTTTAGAAAAAATCCTTGCTACTTAGAAGTTCCTGTGTTACACACTTATATTAGTTATCTAATCTGCTGTATCACCCAGCAGGAAAGCGGGCACAACCTATCCAGCCTTCACCCCATGTCAATGGATTTGAACCACATGGCTTACAAAACTCAGAACAGTCCTAGCAGCGAGGTTAGTTGGATGTGCTGCTTCTAAAGACAAGTATTACTTATGTTTTCACATCAAATTTATAAACTTGGAACTGGTTTCAGGTCTGGATTTGACAGATCTGTGGATTTCCTGAAATTTGGGAATGCTGAGGTGATTAGTAGAAGGTTAAGTAGAAACTGAAGAGTAAAGGCAACACTTGGTAAATGTCCCCAAAGGAAAGGACTAAGTAGAACAAAACATTTTTGTTTCATGTAGCTGATACAGCTGAAACCAAGGGACAGTGACTTTGTAATGCAAAGTCCTTGACTTCACTTATTTGTTATGTGAAGTCTCTTAGTTAAGCAGAAAAGCCACCCAGTGACACAGCTTTTCTTACTTGTTCAAAGAAGCTGAGAAGGTTTTGTGGAGTCCCTTCCTGACTGTGTGTGTGCTGTGTGTGTGCAGCAAGCAAAAGCAAATTATTCTGCTATAGCTAGACAGCATTATAAAATTAACATTCAGCTAAATTAAGATTTTCCTCTAGAAAAGATCTTATATGCTTTTGCCTTTTCTTTGTTTGGTGACCAGTTAAAAGGGCTTGATAAAAACAGACATTGGAAATGAGCAGCAGCTTTTTGAGCCACCAGCCCGTCACAGTGACAGCTGAGGATGGTTCACTTCTGCAGGGTGCATATTGTTTGTTCCAGACTCAAAACGTGGGTTATTTGATCCATACAAGCTCCAAATGCCCATGTGGGCGAGGAATTGCCCTTTATAAAGGGAACACAGCATTTCTTACTTCTCTTCATGGACATTAACCACTTCCTTCCCAGAACAGTGCCATGACTTAGTTGACTTCTCTACTCTGCAGATATGCAAAAAAAGATTAAAATGAAGAGTATAAAACCCAAGAGTAAAATCCTTCAAGGACAGAGTTCTAGAAAAAAAATGTTTCCATAAAAAGCCTCACCTTTTTGCTATTTAACTTTATAACGCCATTAAAGGGCTGTTTCTTTTTTTTTTTTTTTTTTTTTTTTTTTTTGGGGGGGGGGGGGGGGTTTGTTTTTTTGTTTTTGTTTGTTGGCTTTGGTTGGTAGGTTGGTTGGTTGGTTGGTTGGTTTTCTCAGTATTGCCTTATGCTTGTTAGGTCAGTTTTGCTGATATTCATGTATCCATGTAATCAGTCCAGGGCCCAAGATAAGTAATAATAAGTACTGCTGTAAATAACATGATAGCATCTCATTATCTAAGGCATACATGGAAAATTATTATGGATAACAAAATACTTTTGGGGGGAATTAGCTAAGCAGATACATGAAGAATGAGGCAATACACAGTGCATAACCCATTAGCTTAATTCCTATCTGTAAAAAAAGCAACCATAAACTGAGTAAGCTTGGATAGAAAGTTTCTTTCCCTTGTAAAGTTCCATTGCTTTCTAAAGAAGTGATCTTTAATGGGTCATTTATTTCATAAGCTGTCTCCTGTAGAATTTTCTCCCCTTCCTTTGAAACCACTAGATGTAGCCATGGTGAGAGACAGAGAGCTGGACCTGGTATTTTTTTACTCTGACTTCGGTTGGCCTTGTGAGGGGGAATGTTGCTTGGAAATAAAATCCAATAGTACTGTCCTTTTATGACAAATTTGGAGCACATTTGTATCACTGAATTAATTCCTGCCACCTCTGGGCATTTTTTTGTTGTCTTGTAAAGATCTTGTGTCAAATAGCAGTTAACTACTCTTAATGTTTACAAATCGCCCTCCTTGAAAGGAGTGCTGCAATTATTAACTGATGAGTGCCTGAAAAGGGAAAAAATGTGATAACCTAATTATTGTGCATGTAAGAGTATTTAGGTGGCAACCTCTACTTCTCTGATCTAGGCTCCATAGTTCTCTGATGTGTATAAATCTTGGCTTACTCATTTTCTAGCTGAGAAATAGAGGAAGGGAGAGGTTGCATTCTTTGTCCCATGTAATAAAATGAGTTCTTGACAGGGATAAGAATGGAAAGCTCAGATTTGCCTGTCCAATATACAGCCCTTGCTGCTTTCCTGAACATACTCTCCCAAGGGCTGAGTCCTCTGAATGTACCCAATAGTAGGGGCTAATAAATCATTGCAAAATTCACTGAAGTTGGTGGACTGACATTGCAATCCCTTGGAGAAAGAGAAGATAAGTGCTCTTCCACTCAAGGAGAGCTGGAATAGTAGATGATACTGTCCAACATCACAGCAGTAGTAGGAAAAATAAGGTAGCCCATACATAATGGCTAATAGGAAGTAAAAATCCAACACCCCAATGTAAAGGGCACAAATGTCACTAGAGTACTGCCACCTTGTTCCTGTACCTTGGGTTTTTTCCTTAAGAAATAGTATAATGAATTAATATTTAACACAATTTCATGAAAAAAAAATCACCTGGGACATATGGCTTATTATTATACTGCAGGGATTTTGAGTAAAATACCTTTGGATAAATAAAGTTCAACTGTATTTAGAGCATGATGAATGAAGTGGTTTGTTCTCAGCTCAGCATCAGGAGGTGGGGTTTGGCTGCACAAGAGTGAGAGCCAGAGATTCACTATATTAAGGAAACACATTTTCCAGGTACATTATTTTTACAAGTGTCATGACAACTAAACAGAGACATGAAACAGTGAACCTTTATTCACAGCTATTACCACACCAAATACTGGCTGGGCACAGTCTGTGCTCTGCAGTACCACTTCTTTTAGGACAAACTGATTGTCTTTCTTCATCCTCTGTAACTGCATTTGGGAACAATAAATAAGTAAGAATGTGTAATTTTAGTTATAATGAACAGTGTTCTTTAAGTCGCGGCAAAAATACAATTTAATATAAATATTGAATATTACTCTAAAGCATGTTAATACAAAAGTTTGGTTGATTCAATGTTGATCGAAACAACATGACAGGATAGTGATGCAGTATGCCCAGAAATATCCCATAAATGTCAACAGTAGAATTAGCAACCTGTGTTTGAGTATTTAAAAATATCACAGTTGTAAAGGTTAGGGGGAAGAATTCTTTTGGGCTTTATCTTGTCCTCAAGGCCATATTCTGAAGGGCAAGAGAGTGTCATGCTGCTGCCTTAGTCAACACTGCCTCAATTACTCTGGTAATTGCCTGGTCTCTGGTCTCTGCCTCAATTACTCACCTTGCAGAATTAAAACAGACTGTGACCTCATCTCAGAATACTTTTGTTCATCTGAAAATATACATCCAGAATTAAGAAAGAGAAATAAACCATAAATAAGTTACATCATCCTTGCTTTACCTAATATTTTCTGCTAGTGTATAATAATTAATGATTATGAAGGGGCAAAAGAAAACCAACCTATTCCTTGGAAAGTGAAGTGCTGTAATGACAAAATTCCTGAGTAACCTCAACTGTTCCAGTGCATTCCAGGCAAGATGAGCTGCATTAGAGAGAGCAAGGCATCAGGTTTTAGTGGATCAGTGTGCTACAGGGTCTGCACTTTGAACTGCATCCAGTGATGCCTTAAGTTTTAGCTTTTATATTCTTCAATATAAAAGCTAAAACTTAAGCACTGCTTTAGTGTATAACTCTAAAACTCCATGGCCTGTCAGCTGCCGTTCTCCCATTTTATTCAGAAAAAACAATTTCTCTATAGGCCTGAAACTCAAGGACACCTTACTGTCTCAGGCCCCAAAAAACATGAAGAAAAAGTGAATTGGGGGGAGCAAACTGAGGGAATGTGATTACATTACCTGAAGGTGTAATTGGACAATTAACCTCTGATATGCAAATAGACCAAACTTTTATCTGTCTGAAAAACTTGTGATTGTAGTCCACCTTGGGTGTAGTCTCTGTGAGACTCCTGCACTGCCCAAGGTGTAACTTGTGAAAGGCTTTCAATAAATACCTACCTTTATCCTTTAGCTCTGTCTAGCCTCTGTTCTAGGTAGCCTTTCCAGGCATCACCAGAAGTGAAGGGGTCATCAAGGTAGTTACTGAGGAGCTGGTGAAAATATTCCTACAGTTCAACTGCTCTAGCTAAGTGGTGGCCAGATTCAGCTCAAGTTGAAGTTATTTAAAATATATAAGGATTTTGGTACACATTACCCAATTTCTACCATTTTCACCCAATTAAGGCTTGAAAGTTTATTTGATTATCAGGTAAACTGCCTTGAGGATGAAAAATGCTTCATAAATGAAAGTGAAAATTACATGATTAGTGAATAAATAAAATTTAAGATTATATTTTGCTCTTGAAACTTGTTTTCAAAGAGCAGAGATAACCACACATTCAGTAACAATAGTAGTAGTTCTTCTCCAGTGTTCACAGTGTTCCTCACATTACCATGCCTTACAGCTGCACAGAAATCACAGTTCTGCTCACCAGAATTTGTATGAGGATGCTATAAGAAACTTTATTCCAGATTCTGCTATTACTAATCCCACTGTTAAGCTGCGAACCTACCTGGAGCTTCCTTACAGCCATAGTGATGTGATTGATAGTAAAACTTGCTCTCTAAGCATTTGTGATGTCTGGTTTGCAATACTGGGTGATGTCTGTATCTTCTGTTTCCACATCTTCGGTTCTGCCCTGTACATGACTTGAATATTTCTTTTCATATGTGTGTCAAATTAAATCCAAAGGCTGTTTCACTCTGTCTTATTCCAAATTTCATTCAGCTTTGACCTCTTTATTTTACTCTTGCAGTGATTTGGAAAAAAGTCTTTATCAGCCTCCGCCTCTTGACTTTTATTTGATCCTGGTAGGTCTCTCCATTCATCCTGGGCCAACCTGCAAACTCTGGGGTGTTGACTCCTTTGCAATTTCTGTATTCATGGTGAGATGAAATGCACTATTAGCACCAGGTGAAATGTTTGTGACTGGTTAAACTCTGCATTGTGCAGTGAGGCAGTGAGGCTGAGTGAAATTTAACAAGGTGAGGCAGGGATCTCAAAGTACTAGTAAAAAAATTAATAAGAGGAAGATTTTTCCAGAACAGATAATGGAAATGTCCTGTTGCCATATATGTGTGTGTGTGTGTGTGTGTGTGTGTGTATATGTTGAAAATGGTTGTCCTATTTTTCTTGAATTGGTACTAGATTTTTAAGTTGCACACAAGCACTCAAGGAAATTGATATCTCCAGAATTGTGGAACGTGGTTTTCTATGTCATGTATTTAGTAATATCTAATAAATATCATTTGAAGTCTGGTGATTACATTTAAATGAGTAACCTTACAATTTTCTCCTACCATATCTGACTTTTCAATTCAGATTAAATTATATTTTTTAACATTTCTCTGGTTATCTGGTGCACAGAACATAACCCTGTTTAATGCAAAATGATTAATCTAATTCATACAAAAGAATAAGGAACCAAGATACAGGTAAACATCATACAGCTTCTAGGAAAGTGCATTTCTGAAGTGAGAGAAGTTCTAGTGAAGTTCACATAAAATGAATATGAATCCTGCCACTGGCAACTATTTCTTGGTTTCTTAATTTGTACACCATTAATTCTATTTCCTCAAAATGTTTTAAAATAATGGATTTGTGAATATTTAGTTCAGTCATCTCCTTTGTTTTAAATTTCTGTCTCCATCCTGCAGTCAAACACTTATGTCCTAATAACCCAGGAATAAATTTGAAGGTACTTCAAATATTTTTAATTTTAAAAGAAACATGTACTATAAGATATGAAATCCTCCAACCCAGTCCTTTGATAGTCTGATGTGCCATAAATCTTACAGTGTGTTAGCTATAAATGCAACATGCAGTTTGGCAGCTATGTTTGATTTCAGTTCCTTAAATGAATATGAAGGGATAAAGATAATCCATTTAGACAGGAGCAAGAAACTCCAGTCCTTTATTTACCTCACTTTTGAGAATGTAAATTGTGTTTGTTAATGAACAACTAAAGGAAAATCAGCAGACAACAGGAACCTTTCAACTCTTGGACAAAATTTTAGACCTCAGTAGCGAAATCCTTTTCCACTCCATTAGTCAAGGTAAAATCCCAGGCTGAAAGGGCTCATTGGTTCCTGATTTAAAGGTAGTTCAATTCTGGCTGATTTTTATTCTCTTCAGTTTTAGCTGAAACTTTGAAGCTCAAACATTGACAAGGCCAATGGTGGTGTGCTTTAACTGGGCACAGCTCAGTCGTGCAATTGTATGTATATTCTACCAAGACAGCTCAGAAAATACTTGCAAAACTTGTTCTTTTAAGATACTTCAGAGTCAATCAGCCCATGGGGGGAAATATTCTCGGAAGTCACTTAAAATGTGTTGATCACTTTAAATGAAATAAAAAGCAAGCATGAGTATTCTTGTCATCTGTAAGAACACAGGCATCTGACATTCAAAAACATGTTGTGTAACAACCAACATCAATACTCAGCCTTAGTATGGCTCCAGCTGAAGTCAAAACAAATTGAATGGAAGTGAGATCAGCTACAGAGTTTATTTTATGTAAAATATAAACATGTTAACAGGAGAAAATACTGTTTTCTTATGTTACAACCTTAATAACCAACATGATTTTTATCTTACAGTTCTGCAGGTGGTGCAGGGTTCAATTACATGTACATGATGATTAAAAAGAGCAGATATTCATCTGTACACATACACCGAATATTGTATGCTGTACTAGAAATCCAGTATTTGTATGTGTCCCCAACTGAGTGCCTCAAATTCTGCTACCTCTTATTCCATTTAAAAAACTAGCACAAAATTTAAGTATTTTATTATGATTGCATCATTTTGACAAGGTAGAGAGGGACTATATATTTACAAACAGATACACATATTCAAAGCCTCTGAAAAAAACCAACCCTTTCCATATTTCATGCTCTTCTCTTTCTTCTTCCTGCTACCCTACATTCATATCCATACAGGATGTGGTTGCTTTACTCCTAAAGCATCATGATAAGTAATGGAGCTTGTGTTAGGTCTTTTTAAATGAAAGCCACTGAGATTAGAAAAGTGTCTCCAGGAAAACCACTGGCACCTGTAACATGGCATCCCTGATGTTGCTCTTGCTGTTAGAATGAGAGTTGAGAGAGGACTAGGAAACAATTTAGTCTGTGGCCAGAGTCTGGGGTGGGACGTTTCAAACATGAACACCATTGCAAATACAAAGCTGAGGTTTAAGCTCAGCCCCTCCAAGGAATGTGTACCAATTAATGAGATTCTGGGGAGTGGGGACAGAGGGGTTGCAGATACTCTTTAATTATCTACTGCAGCAAGCAATGTTTTGGTGAACTGCAAGATGTCTTCATGAAGGGCTTAGTCCTGCCACTCTGGAATCCTATGAGAAGGGTCAGGATTATCTAGAGGATAGAGATTAGAAAGCTGCATGTCAGTCCAGCTTCTCCCACAGAGCTACTGTGCTATTACAGAAAAGTTACTTTTTCATATTCTTGCCACCTGCCACAACCTTCATCAGAAGCACTAGGCTGTTAAATTGACTGCAGTGAATGGCACACACAATTTATTTTACATAGTACAATAATCCCAAATCTTGATAACCAAATGAAACAGAATTTATTGAAGAATTATAGCAAGAGATCATGAATAAAGGGAGTTATTTGCAGTTTTGTATTGAATCAGTCAGGCAAAGCCAGCAACCAAACCTCCTAGAGGGTTAGGAATCATTAGTATGTAAAATGGTGTGGGTTTAGCCAGATGGTCCCATCAGGTGGGCACATACCTCCTGATAGGTGTTATTTGACCCTGTATGCAAAAGAACTGTGCTATCTGAATACATTTTGTAGACAGGTTCAAGCAATCTCTTTGAAGTAATGCATACTAACCGCAAAGAAATTAAATGGGTGTCTATCAAGACTTGCCAAGGGCTATTTACATAGTAAGGGCCATGTTAAATTGAGAAGAAACACCTCAGGATCAGAACAGATGCAACAAGAAAAAGTTCTGGTCTTTTCACTGATCAAAGAAAATACAGTATCTAAAGCACTAGGAATAACCCTTGCATTAACAACACAGAAAGTCGCTGGCTTTCTGATATGGACACCACAGATGCTGCCCTCTAAAACCCATCATTTTAGACAAGCATTTATCTTACTTCATTATCTCTTTGCTTCATATTGGCCCAAGTGAAGAGAAGAAAGATGCAAAAATTTGCTCTCCTTGCCAGCACACACACAGTAGCCAAGAATAATTGTGGCTCATCAGATTATTCACAGTTGAGACCAAACAGAGCATTTATAAAGCAGCAAAGAGAGCAATACCTGTATTATCAGCTGACTGACGGCTGACTCTGTGTCTGGTAAAAGAGAATTCTCCTGTAAGAACTAGAGCTTTTCTAAATTTTAGTCATTGATAACTGTGTCACAGATTGAAGTACTGCAGTCATCCCCAGATGGGTCAGCAGGCAGAGAGCACAAGAGGCTGTGAAATGTGCAGAGTGCAACTCATCAGGTACGTCTTATACATGAACAAATATGTATGAAAATGCTTGGGCTTTCCAATTTTACAATCCAGCTAGGACTACAAGCCTAAAAATGGAAATTGAGTTGTAACTAGAGATATTGGATCACAAGCAAACAGTTCCAAAAGCAGTAAGATAAAGGCAAAATATTAAGCTGATTGGAATTTCACAAGATTGACATTGTTGCTTAAAGTGCTTGGGTTGATTACATTTTAAAAAATACATAAAAATTAAAGCAAAACAAATAGTATTAACCACATAAGTTATTATACAAATACAGTAACAGACCAACAAAAGAAAAATAAATTAAAACAAACTCTTCTAAAAGATATTAGCAAAGAACAGGTACACAGCCAAAACTTAATAAAATTTCTAGTATTCATTCAGCTGTAAGACACTGCTCACAACTATCAGCCACATGCAGCAAAAAAGAGATAAAATAAAAAGGGTTTGCTGTTGAGAGGCCTCAAATCACTGGCAGCTGCAAGCTGTCAGCTCAGGTGCCAATACATGAAGTTGGAACAGAAGAGTGACTGAAATGTAATGTCTGAAGAGAAAAGGTTGTGGTAACACTTTAGGATCCATCATGTAAGGTGAATTTCAGTTGAATTTACACTAAACCTGATAAGAAAGGAACTCCTGCTTCTTTGTTTTCTTTGCTTCAACTGCTAAAGGAACAAAACTTTTCATACATAATCTAGCACTCTGAGGTAACTAAATTGTTAAAATAGAATTGACAGGAGTAATTTTGGGACATAATTTCAAAAAGGTGTTGTGTTTCATTGGTATGGCTTTTCCATCACTCCACTCTTCTGCCTCCCTCTGCTATATCCCCACATTAGAAATGCCATAAAATCCCGACAGCCTGTTCTTGGAAATACAGCTGAGTTCTGAGTTCATCCTGTAAGATAACTGATTCATCAGCGCTGCAGTGCTGTGGAAACACAGATAAGACAAAAATGAGGTTTTTTCTCAGTAAAGAACATTGTAATAGTATTTATAAATGGATAGTGCATCTCAGCAACAGCATGGGAAACAATTGAAATACTCCAATTGTTGTTAGACCTAATATACCCAGAACTGACACCATAAAATACAGTCATTTTAGGGAAGCACACAATAGTATTAGAGATCTGTGCTAGCATTTTGTTTTCTAGCTGCTAGCTGAAAATCTTTTATTGTCTTAGGTATTTTTCCATTATTTCGTAAGGGACTGGAAATCTATGCATAAGCATAAGAGAAAAAGGATTATGCTTTATTTAATCAACTGAAATACTTTACACCATAAGACTGATCCTGTGGGGATCCCAGTCCTGCAAAACCTGAGTGAATGTGCTTAATTTCACAAAGAAGAGTTCCTCTGCCTAGACTGGCACAATTCATAGAGCTGTGACAGACAGCTTTTGGACTGATGTAAGACATTCAGTGCACTGGAGACTGGATCCAATCTACAGAATTGTGACCACAACTTTGTTAACCAAAAGAAAATGCTCCTTAGTTTAGCCAATGTTAATATGAACTGTGTATTCCACAATGCTTCAGAGCTGATGTCAGACTACTGATGCTGGACTGGCGTGATACTGGTGCTGTGATCTTTCCATGGGCCAGCATGAATTAAAAATGCTTTTTCATACTTTGTGAAGCAGCTTATTCTAGTAATTTTCCTCTCAATAACTTACTGCGATGATCTGTATGTTTTACAATCTAAAGCTGTCTTGCAGTGGAGAAAAATAGATTATTATTCTGCAGTTTAGCATTTAAATATTAATTCAAACCATTAACATTTTTAAAACCAATTTGCCCATAGATCTATTGAAATAAGGAATATGTTTCCTAAAATGAAACTGATTTAAAAATTATTTTTATGAAAATTTACTTTTCAAATAAACATGAGCCCAGAAGATTCAAATTATGACCTTAAGAATATCTGGGTTTTTTGAATCTTTCAAAACAAAAGAATGCTGTGAGAATGTTCAGCAGTAAACTGCAAAATACAGACCTTTGGTCCAGCACTGATTAATGCTGATCTAGAAAGTGATTTCATTCATAGTAAGGAAACCTTATTCATTTTAAAAGGCCAGTAATTTTCATCTTTTTATACAGAAATTCTGGATGTTTGTAAATAAATCAATTAAAGAGGGATTTGCAGGTTTAGCTTTTCAGAGGAAAAGCTCCTGGGTCTCAGTGGGAGTTGAAGTCTTCTGTAAGATGTCTGTCTTCTGTATTAGAGACAGAACATTTCATTCTAACATCAATAAAAGAATAAGGGCTGCATCCTAATTATGCATGTCTTGAACCTGCATACCAGCCTTCACTCATGTGAGTGATCTCTGTAGACCACTACTCTCATTCACTTAAGTCCTCTAAGGTTACATTCTATGTCTCCCTTCTTGCATCAGTATAATAACATGATAAATCACAAATAATCTTTGCTGAAAAGTCCACTTCTGTTTCTCATTTAGTGTAAAGTGCTACATTGCCTTAGTTTAAAAAATGGCCATTGAAAAATCCAACTGAACTTCAAATGATGTCACAGTAGAAGCTACTTAATTTTCACCAATATTTCACAAAAGATATTTCACATTCACAGTAGAGAACAATGAAAAACACTATTATCTTTTCTACAGAACACTAAAATATGAGATGCAGCTGAACTTCAAAAGCCATTTCTTGAAAGGGATTGTTGGCCATAAAGTGTCAGGCAGGCTTCTTAAAGAAAAAAGACAAAAATCAACATTGTCTGATAAATACATAATGAGTGAATAAAATGTAACAGGTAGAAATAAATTTTGTAGGGTGAGAATATTTCCTTATAAATACTAGAACTGTCAGTCCCCATGAAGACAAAGAAGAGTTTTTTTGCTGTTACGTCATTGGAATAGGATTTTGGCTACTGAAGTTCAAGAATTGTATAATGGAGTGGAAGTGGCAAACTGAAGAAGGTAGTTACCCAGCATGACCACTGACTCAAGCCACTATCAATCCCTTCTCAAACCCTATTGATACTTTCTTCTACATCTATTCTTTGCCAAATTCAGGTATTCAGGTGAATTCAGAAATTTTATTACCCAGTGCATGACAAGTGCCATCCAAATTAATCCAGAAAAATCACAAACTTGGTCTTTTGTACTAATTTTGAAATCCAGCACTCCAGATCCCTATCTGTTTCTGTGGTGACAAAACTCTGTCAAATATGACCAAAATGTTAAGGATGATATATACATGACAGCATGTACACTAGTGGTTGGTATGTATCATATTTCTAAGAAATTGACTCTGTCTTGAGAAATGAAAATGGGACCTACAGATGTCGAGAAAATTGCAGGATCAAGTTGTGTCGTATGTACAAACAATGCTTATTTAAATGGATTGGATAATTTCAGTCCTGATGGATATGTTACATGTGAGCAGTGTTGCAATCACAACACAATCCAAGTAAACTATATAATTTTAACAAAAATCTAAGCTCAATCTTTATAAAAGCAACTTATCTCTGTATCATATGTGCGATCTTACTCCCTTTATTCCAGTGCTCTGTAAGTTCTGAAATCTCACCTCATCTGTACTATCTCATGACAAAGTGGCTGAACATACAGAATTACTTAGTTCCAGTGTAATTTAAATCCCTCTATGTGAATTTTAGGTCTGCAGTTACACTCTGAAAGTTTTTAACAATCAAAATTTAAATGATTTTGGAAGAATATCTTTTCTGCAGCAGAGTAACATGTAAAAAAATCCCCTATACAACCACAACTCAAATAAACATGAAACTGATTTTTTTCCTTACACTTAAAAGGGATAAGTACATGTCAGGATGTATTTAAAGGAATGCTTTGTAAATCAACACACTCCAAAACCATCTAGAAAGTTTTAAATAATTTTGTCCTAAATGTAATGAACACTTTCATATAAAATACTACTCTAGCTGGATTGGGTTTAACAGTTGACATCCAAATCTTATTATCTGTAAATGTTAGTCCATATAAATTCCACTAAAATCTGACTGCAATTAGCTCTTCAATCAGACTTAAAAACTACAAACAACCCCCCCCTCTAAAACAAAGTTCTGAATGTCAAGACTGGACGGTCACAGTCAGCATCACATAAACCATGGAACAGGAGACAGTGTATTGTTGTTCAACCATCCGGGATGTGGGCTGTGTAAAAGTCAATCTGGGGGAGCTGGCGCCTTCCTCTACGTGCAGCATCCTTGTGCGCAGTCACCACGGTTTGCCAAGTCACTCTCTTGACTGGTAGAATAAAATATAGCCAGACTCTGAATTTTTTGATATATCAGAGGTCAGACCATAGAATTCTTCAATAGCTTGAGCGTCTATTTTCTGCAAAATAAATATTTTATTAATATGCTGTTAGATAAAACAAATACTAAGTACAGATTAAATTACTGCAATTAGCAAATACTGCTTGCAATTTAAGCAGTGAAAGGGTAAAGATTAGGGGCTGAGCCTTGCTGATCTCACTCATGAAATTCATAGGCATGTTTCTGTCACTGAACATAACTGAATTAGGCTTTTTCTAATAACAGAGACACTCCTTGGAATGCAGTAATAAACACTGTTAAAACACATAAATGTGACCATGTGATCCCATCTTTCTCAAATTTTCAGAAATCTTCCTCAAGACTTGCCCCATCCAGCATCCCAGTTCTTACTTTCCTTACCTCTCAGGAAATCAGACCCAAAACCCCAGTTTTGCCAGTGGGCCACAATGACCTAAAAGGGTTTGCATAAGAATGAATTTCAGAGTGTTCAGACAGAATCTGCAATAGCTGTGGGACAGATTCTACTCTAATCTACATTCAGGCAATCCCAGATGAACAACACAATTCAGACTTGTAACTTCCCTATTCAAAACTAAAAATTCTACAGAAATGCTAGCTTTACTTAGCTCAATTTTACCAAGTGAAATGGTTTTAATGAATTAAATTTATGTTTTTAGATACAGAAAACATTCAAAATTAAACTCTTTAAGTATTAAAAACATTTGATCTTGCTATGAAATAAAAAAATCCCTCTGACACTGACAGAGCACAAACTACAGGACTAATAATTTTGTTTACAATTTTTCTTCCTAACAGAATTGAAATAAACATTACAACCAAACTGTGGCTTTGTAGACTGGTAGTCTCTACCCAGTTCTGGATCAGAATTTTAACCCCAAGCAGGGAAGCATTCATTAATAAAAAAGTTGTGCTCATGACCTTCAGCATACTGACCTCTACAATGTCATCATCAAACAAGAGCCAAAATCCATGACTTTTCACAATAGTAATGTAATGCCCTCGATTAGGTCCACTAGAAAGAAAAACAAAACCCCAAAATATTAGAATGTACTACTGAGTCCGTTTTGAAAAGTCACATTTCTTTATGAATTATAACTAAATGTTATAAAAATCATGATAAATCCACCTGTAGTGGTACTCTAGACATTTAGTCCTTTCCATTTTTATTTTAAGTTGTTGCAAAGCTAATCAGCTGAAAGCTAAAGGTGTTATTTTCATCTGTACCAGGACCATTTAGCGAATTATCCTACAGAACACTTAACAAGTTGCTCATGGTAGGCATCAAATGCATTTAAAACTGCAAGAACTAAGTATAGGGGGGGAAATGGACCAAAATGATCTGTTGTGAGACCTACATGATGACGTGTATGTCTCACAACAGATGACATGAAGACAGCCTTTGGCCCTCAAAGAGTCCTGGCTCCCAACTTTTTTAAGGGGTCTTGTGAGGAAGGAGGTAGTTTTATCAATTTAAGCCAAACTTGTGACTTTTGGAGACCTGAGACATTATTTCTTAAACAAGTACAGATTTACAATGAGGGATGTTGATTAAATGGTCCAGCCCAAGACACGTGCAAGTCCATGCAGCAGCAGGCTTTAAGTCCATCCTCCCCATATTTTGTCGGGGGTAGCTCAGCCCTTGGCCAACACCTGCCAGCAGCCTGTGACACAGATGGAGGCCCCTCACCTTCCACAGTGAACGACCACAGCCACCAAGTCGTACATGCGATCCAGGTTGACGGCGTCGCCGGAGGTGTTGAAGAGCCGCAGCTCCAGGGGAAACACGACCCGGTAGGACAGCTTCGTGTACCTGTGCAGCTGCTCCATGTACTTGAATCTCTTGAGGTGTAAGGCAAGAATCATTGGCAGTTTTTTTACTCTCATCCTGTGAAACCATTAAGAATGCATATAATGAACACCTGACCAGTTGAAGGCCATTCTCTCTTCCCTTAATAAGCAAATGGCTGCATTATAAAAGCACTTTGTAAGTAACAATAATCAACTAGAAGTGGCCTTTACACTAAGACACATGCCTTTAAATTCTTCTGCAGGCTCTCTCATCCACACAGAGAATGCATTTGGGATGAAAGGTTTCTAGGTATTTAAACAAAATAAATATCAAGGAGTAAGTTTGCCAGAGCCCAGGAGGAGCATGGGGAAACAGCCTGCTCTTTGCTTACCTCTTCTGTGCCTCTTGTTTACTGCAGCAAGTTTCACAGTAGTATTTCTGTTCACTACATAGTGTCTCTGTGTTACTGAAGTCTCTGTAAAAAAATACAATCATCAGTTCTTTAAGGATATGAATACATTTACTTGGGCTGATGAACTGGAACCCAAAAGACACACAGGATGAAATCTTCACCCATTCCAGTTTTCTAAAGCATCTGAAGCGACTGTACTGGGGTTTGCAAACGGAGTTAGGGTATCTGGCTGCTATGACAAGTTATATTGGGAGCTGAAGCCCTCTGTATGATACCAATAAAGGTCAGGTGTCTCAAAATGGGGACCTCTGTCTGGTCTCTCACATAAAGGTGCTGCCCAGATTTGGGTATAATCACTCAATTCATTCTATTTCTTTTTAAATTATTTGCAGAATAAAGCAACTTTAAGTGCACTTCTGCCATCTCCAAATATCTCGCATTTTATGGTGTTCTTCCATAAGAAAGATTTGAATCCTCTTACAAAGAAGAAATAAATTGAACTTAGTTTCCTGCATCCTCTAACCTTTTGAACAGTTATCCAGAAGTTTATAGATTATACTTTTCCATTTTATAAAAAAGGAAAGAGGCAGCTGGTATAGAAAATTTTGTAAATCCTGATCAAGTAAATACACTTGGAGATATTTCTGGATTGAGCTTCTAAGGTGACAAAGGCAGTGGAAGGCTGGTCTAATAGCATCTCTCAGCTCACAGAAAAGATTTGCTGGAAGTCACAGTGCTGATATGCTTTGGAGCAAAATTTAAGGTGCCTAACACCACTTAACTGTAAAAAAAACCCAGTAATTATTTTTGTCATCTCTTGTGTTACATTGCAGCTGAGCAGGAGTTTTGAGAACTGTGAACGCAGATATAAGCACCTATCTTCCATTTTAAACACATGGGTTTTCATGTGACTTTGGGCCCTATATTAGAATTCCAGAACTGTCTTATTGAGTGTCCCTACCTTGTACCTGACAGGTTTCTGAACTTCAGGCAAATTCAGACACAAATAAATTCACTTCTATCACTGCAATTCACATTCATGGAGGCTGAATCCCCACTGTCTGCAACTTCAGCCTGCTCTCACAGCAGGCAGCACCAGAATTGTCTTACAAGGCAAAGGGAGGACTCTGGGTGATTATTTCTTCCTGACATCATCACTACAGGGGTAGGTGGGAGAGATGAAGACTACATAGTTTGCTAGGGCATAGATATTAGAAGTTAATTACCTAACCTCATAGAAGCTTAAGGTTGACAGAGCATGATAAAGAAGCACTTCATATGACTGCATAATATTTTTTAAAACTGAGATTACTTTTACTGATTTATTTTCTTTATAAGGTCTTAACACTGAGGAGAAAAAGCTGAAATTTAGAAAAAAATACATATTTTGAAAGATAAGTTACAGCTAAATTTTGATCATAAATATTATTTTTTATCTAAAAGAAAAGAAACATTGTTACTGGGAAGGATTTGCTTCAGTAGTAAATACTGATCTCAATATGTGATTTCACATTTGAATTTAAACATAAAATTAATTTGATTCAGCAAATTCCTCTGAAAAGCATGGTAACCTTTCAGGTAAGTGAAGAGCTGAAATTTTTGAAAATATTAAAGATGAGTTATATGTGCAGGGAATGTAAGGCTCAGTAGAATGTGCCTGTGAAAGTTTTAGGTTGGCTGTTAGAGAAAGAGCCTCATATTTATTTTCAAGGCCTAGAGTCTCAATTTTAAAAAAAGCAAACAAATTTGGGGAATTTATTAGTTTTCTTCTCATCTCAAATTGAAGCAAGGAAAAATGTTTTTCTAACATGAACAAACATGTGCAGATGGTAGAAATTTGATAGATATTGGTTTGTTCTATTCCAAGTCTCCCATGGAAGTTAATTAAACTCAAAGAGTTTCTGAATTCCTTTTAATATATACTGGTTATTCTGATGCTATTAATATCTATTATTATTATTATTATTATTATTATTATTATTATTATTATTATTATTATTATTATTATTATTATTATTATTATTATTTATTAGTAGTAGTATTTATTTATTTATTAGTAACATGGTGGTATCCATTCTTGGTAGTATTAGAAAAATATGTTTCACTGAAAAATGGTTAGAATTGAAATAATTTCAACTTCAGTAACTCTTTCAGCAATCAAGAATTTTCAGCATGGCACTTCTAATAGATGTTGAACAGTTAAAAACAACAGATCACTGACTGGAGTTCCCAAAGTCTGCATGTGCAAGAGCCAGAGCTTTGCAGAACCCTTCTCTAGACCTGCAAAGCTAGCTTCAAGATATGTCTAACTCTCTCCTGTTCCATTAATAGTCCAATCTGCATTCTGCTTATATGTTATTTTAGCAAGAAAAAGAAATTTTTAAATAAACCTGCTCAAGATGTACTAACTTATCATTGACCTTGTGCTTCTACAGCCTCTCTGCTACAGTGTGAAAGATGCTTCCTATTGCTTATATGCATAAATAGTATTAATTTTGTGTTTTAAGACATGAGAGAATCATTAGTGTAATATCAATTATTATACCAGTCAGGATCAAACTGACTGATAAACATTGCAACTCCAAGTGGAAATAAAAACAATGGATACATACTATATTTGTTATAAGACTTTTATTGCTTCAGGCCCAGCTGTCTATCCTGTGGATTTAGACCATGCCAGAGGCTTCTATTATTTCTGTCCTTTAGACATCTTGAGCACTCAAGGACTTCTTACATTTTGAAAAACTACAGAAATAAAAGAACAGTCATCTGTAGTGGTAAAGAGATTCATACCTAAATGTTATCTTGCACAGCTTTTCTGTATTTGACCTTTTAAATGCAGCAGCCCTTAAAGCTATTAAGACACAGCAAAGCAATTGTTAAAAAAAAGGAAACAGCAAAGATTGCAAAAAGAGTAATAACTTGGATGTTCCCATTGAAAGAAACCACAAAAGCACTTACATTTTGTGTAATAATGCATAATACCAGCAGCAATGAGAGGAAATCCATATTCTAACTGAATATATGTTTTCTAAACAGAAGTTGAAATGTTGCTAACATAAAACACAATAGAATAGATGAGAGGTGATAACTCTCCTCCTATTCAATCTGTAAACAGTGGCCTGTACCACCTCAAGAAAAGAAAAATTGGGATTTTGCTTTCCTTTATTTCCAAAAGGAGCAATGGATAAACTTCAAAATACATGTCATGCTGTGGGAGTAAAGACTCTACACTGGAATGCATAAAGAGACTTAGGGCATTCATTCTTCTCAGGATTGTATTGATCTCTCTTGGAATATTATGTCCTGTTCTAGACAGCAACTTCAAGAAAGACAGAGTTCAAGAGAGAGGTGCAATAGGAGAGAAGGCTGAAGAGTAATAAACATGTGTAGAGATCCAGAGAAGATAGCCTAAGAAGGAGAAGTTGAATGACCTTAGGGTGTTTAAATTTTTTAAAAAGTGATTACATTCTTCCTGTATGTAAAAGGCCACTGAAGGGGAATGGGGGCAACCCCTGGTTTATATCTCGAGTACTCAGGGCAAGTAGAAATAGGCTTGAACTGAAACACCAAATATTCATATTACACAGCAGGAAAAACTTCCTAGTACTAAAGAACAAGAAGGACTGGGATAGACAATTAAGATAATACTGCTGAAAAGATCTTCTGGAACAGGTTGGATAAGCATCCTCTCTGACATGAAATAGGGGATAACCTCCTTGGAGTCACTTTCAACTCCACCATTCACTTGTTGGTTGCAGTTGTGCAGATGCAGTTCTTACATCTCTTAAGCCACAGTCACTGTCTGTTCAGTAGAAGAAATGCTATTGGTATTTTTAATGAAGCGCTTAATCTGCCTTTACATAAAATGGCCATTCCCACCAAAACTTTTCCAAGAAGATAAAAATCAAGAATGTAAATAAAAAACTAGAGAAAGCCGGACAGATGGTAACATCTATGCAGCAGCAGTTTTTAACATGTTCACCAAACTCAGCTGTAAGAAAATGTCAGAGCTCAGTCTCCAGTACCACAGAACCAAATAAAAACTCAGATTAGAAAGGGCTTCCAAAGGCATTGCAGCACCCTTGCAGCTCAGTGGGATTTCAAACTGACTTTGAACACCATAGGGAAAGGTAAGTAATACTGGCAAGTTCAGGGTAGTGGCTCCAGTGAAGAACTCAAAAGTGTGCAAACAAAAACCTGTAATACCAACAAAGATTCAGCTACTGGAAGAGGCAAAGAGACTACAGGAGAAAAAGAGAATGCACTGCTTTCCAAAGCCTCTCTTTGGTTTGCTCACCTATTACAGGCAGGCTAATTAATGCAGTGTGGGCTACTTGAGGGCTAAGGACTGCTACAGCATCCTAAGGGAGACTGAACAGAAACTGAGAAGGAAAAAAAACTTTCAGTTATTACAGAAGGTACTTAGTACAGTTGTCATATTCACAGAGAAGTCACTGCTTTCTGATTCAGGAAATAGTTAGTACCTCACATTCTTTCTTTCTTAACTCTCACCTTGGGATGGCACACCAGGAAACACCTCCTAGGCATTCCAGGATAACTGAATAATGCAATTTCAACCTTGATAGCAATTTTGAATTTTGAAGGAGTTTGACCAATTGATAATCATTACCTTTGAACAGCAATACATTGTCTTAAATATAGGTTTATTGTATTAATGTCAAAACTCTGGACTTGTTAAATCTCTCAGAATAATCACTCATGCAAGACTGAAAATTTTTTTGATGTCTAGATTTTTTAAATTAGGGATATACTAGGAGCAGAACAGAAATTTGGAATAAAAGACTTCACATAATTTTAGGATGAGACACAGAATAAGCTATTTCTGATAATAAAATAGACTTTTGAAATATTTTGCCCTCTATGGACTCTAGAACTCATTCTGCAAAACACACACTTAACTTTTAATATGTCTATGAATCTTAATCAACAAAGCACTTCTGTAGAAGCTTAAATACAAGCACATTTAAATCTCTTTGAAGCCAATTATAATTCTGCAGCAATTCTTCCAGACAACAAAGCAATCAATTATTTTGCCTGAAAGTTGATTTATTTTCCTCTTTCAAATAGAAACATTGAAAGAGAAAGGGTGTAAAGCAAAGTACAATAATGTACATTTTGTCATTAGAGGAAACATACAGTTTAAAGTTTTTTTCTCCCGCTTTGGGTAAGTTCAAATCTAAATCATGTTATTGTACTTTTCTTTTCTATACCTACTAGACCTGAAAAATCTGGCAGTTAGAGTTATCTGCTGAAAAGATGCATTCATTTACCTTAGACAGTGTGTAATCGATGTGTTCTGCTCCACATCAACAGAAAGGTCAAGAAAATCTTCATCTTTGCTACTAACCTGTTGCAAAACACATACATGTAAAACAGAGATGCCATACATCTAAACGCTGTTTATATCTTTAACAAATGTTAATGATATTTATTTCTGTACAAATTGCTCTTAGATAAAAGTAATTAATTTCAATGCTTTAATTTTTTTTAGCTCAGTTTGAATAATGTTCAGTATGATATTTATTAGTAACTCTACTAATCCAGCTTTCATATAATTTAGCTTTTGTCTATTCCACTTGTCCAATCCCACCAACCATGGGCCATCAATGACAGCCTATTGTTCAGTAAAGGTGAAGCATCCTCCCTTATATCATCTGGGATTGGTGCATTAAGTGTTTCCTTGTTATGTAACACAGCCTACCTTCTTTTATTATCAGAAAATTGTTTACCCTTTGTATAACATATTACAATATGCATTCACATTTTATCCTTACATAATTATTTCCACTATTAAGGATGCAATGAAGATAATTTCCAAATATATTTCTGTCACAAAAGTCATACTTTACCATGTTATCCTTTCTTTCTAGTGAGTATTGAAAAGTGTGGGTTTATATTTCTGGTTGACACGGCTACATTTCCCCATTGGATATTGTTCCTGGTCAATATTTTGATTTAAAAAAATTAAAATATTAAAGGTAAAAATGGCTCAGTGATAGTATTTTGCAAAATCATTTTGGTGTTGCCAATCTTTTTTTTTAGACAGAACAAGAGGAGAAAAACTTTACTGAGGAGTTTTTATCTAAAAAATTTAAGTCTGAACATTTTCAGAACGTCAGATCCCGATTTTTGCATTGAAAATTATTTTTCACTAAGAGTGTTTAATCTCAAAGGTGAAGTAATATTAACAAAAAATCATCCAAATGGCTAATTCTTGTAATACTTCAACTGAGTCAAAAGACTGCAGAAATACTTACTGCATATGAATTCAGTCATATTCATAACAATGTTTTTATAAAATGCTGCATGAACACCCCATGTTTTTGCCTCCTATTGTATTTCTTTAGAATAACTAAATCAGATGGGAAAATAGTGAAGTCCAAATCAAGAACTTCTGTGAGGAGATGAATCCATTGTTCTGGCAGAAGTCCCTCACACTCAGATTTTTGCAGTGCTGTGGATGTGATAGTTATGTACCACCTTGAGCTCAAATTTGTTGTTATGTCAGGGATACTAGAAGCTTGGTGAATGCAGCCCATATCAGACCTGAATGCGGAGAAACACCTTTGGCTGGATTAATTTTGGTATTATCAGGGATGTACAGAGGCATAATGCACACCCAACTGAAATGAGCAGCAGTTCTTCAAACAAAAATCTTCCCTGAGACGTGACTTGACCCACAGAGGACAGGAAACCACAAAACTGGCAGCAATCGACTGCAGTATAAATATACAACTAAAATTTGAAAGATAAAGCACCAAAGCTTCAGAGAACATCGTGTCTCTACAGCTGGAGCTAGAGTTCTGTCAGACACGCTGAGTATCATGAGAACTTAAACACTTGAAAAAGTCCTTGGCAGGCATTGTGCTTCATCTGAGTGCCTCAAAAAGCTAGGAATTCTGTTATTGATTCCTGCACATCAAGTATTTCCTGGAAGGGAAGATGAACTACTTAGAGCTAGAATAATACAGATTAAAACTAAAGGTAGCTGGAAAACCAGATTCAAACGGCACTCTTTGTAAGTGAGAATAAGAATTGCTGAAATCTGAATGACCCTTCATGTACTACTTATGAATATTTTAGCAAAGGAATAACTTTCATTCTGTTTTACTATTTTCTTAAGATTTCAAGTTACACTAATCCAAGGAAAACACACTGGAAAAACATCCTGAGTAGTTTATAGTATTTCTATACTCAGAGGAAGCTACAGACAAGATACATTTTCTATAAAGCTTCATCACTTTGAGTTACAAGTACAAAATTGTGCAGTTATGCTGTTACCCAAGGACGCATCCTCACTTCACCAGTTTCTCAGAGTAAACATTAGATAATGATTTAGAATTAAGGCACAACTATTTAGAGAAGCTCATCAGTTAAAAAATAATTCTAACCTTTCACTTATTTTAACTTGCTATTACCCAAGATTTTATAGTTGAAATAGATTGAATAATTAATTTTCAGTATCTCTGTCATGTGTTCACTTATACAAGCTTGTTCCAAACTTGCTCCAACATCTTACGTCAACTATCATTGTATCTCTTCTCCTCACCATCCTCCTCTGACCAAGTTCCTGGAAAAGCCACACATATTTTTTGGAATATCATTCTTTATGATTAGAAATATCAGACTATATTCTTTTACACATCTGGTAGGACATGGGTAGAGTTCATCTCACCAAACTCCAGTTTTGTAAATCTCAGCTTGCTCTCTGAAGATACCTTCTCTGGGCACCTTCTCCCATCTTAATGCTGCTAATCTAATGTTGTGTTTTCTTTGAGGAAGCCCATAGTAGCAGCACTGATCTTAGTAAAAGTACGTCATTCTTGGGCCAGATCAGTTTGTTAACCCAGTTCTCACATTGCTGCACCAACAATTGCAACAGCTTAGTGACACCATGGAGCCAGGACAAGCTGTATGGAACAGAACACCAGATACTAAAAACTTTGTTTCCTGAAACAGCCTAGAGACAGATGGAGAGAGTTTCCTGCAGAAGCTCCTTCACAATCTCCATCATCTGCAGGAGTAGAGATAACTAGTTCATCCTTGATGCCTATCAACTTTGCTTTACCAAGCAAAGGTTAGGTGATATTAATTCCAACCTTTGTAGAAGGTCAGTGTCACTGTTCTCCCCAAAGATTTTTTTTTCCTGTGGTACTCTTTCATGCAACCTCACAGGAACAATTTTAAAAAATTATTTTTTTGCTCTTTCAATAGGAGCATGTGTTTGAAAAAGACAGTAGTAATCAATAGGAGACTTGCAATCAGTTTTCCCAACAAAAATTAATTTTTACTTATAGCTCAAACATAAGGGATTTCAAACTGACATCATCCTCTAGAAAATATTAGGGAGATAAAAGAAAACAGTTTGTTAAAAATGAACCCTGTGTATACCTGTCAGACTCTTAAGATGGAATAAACACAAATCATCTTAACACTTCACTTTTATAAATATGATGTAAATAACTGTTCTCAAGGTTACAGTGATACGGAAAGGTACTGATTCACTAGCAAGGATTTTAACTGTAGACATATGTATTAGGACAGCAAAACTTGGCAGAGATTAGCCAAGTAATGCTTAGAAAAATAAATTTTTAGAAAAGAATATACTCACTTCAAGAAGTAAATTCTACAGGAATATCCACAATTCTCAGATGTCTGAAAAGATTCATATATTCATATATACAAAATGTATCTATCTATTAATGGGCAACAACAACAAAATAATCTATCCCAATGCTTACGGTTTCACAGTTCAAACATCTAGTTTCGTTAGTCAGTGTTCCCTGAAAAATCTCATGCACCCAGGTCAGTTCTTGTTTATTGTTCTCTTCAGCTTCATTCATGTTGCCATTTTTCAGTTTCCCATTTTGCTTTTCCTGTTTCTTCTCCTCCTGCAAAATGTCTGCAATGGTGTTGAGCAGGTAATTTAAAAACTCATGTGCATCCTGCTGCATGTAGTTGTCAAAGAGATCTGTGAAGAGAGTCAAGATTTGTACAGCTGAATATCCTTTCCTCAAAGAAAGAAAATCATATTTTTCCCCAAGTACTTGTACTGGCCCTTGCTCAGCAAAGTATTTGGAATCATCCCAAAGAACAGTTTTGCAGCCAGTCACCCTGGTTTCAATGAAGTTACTTTGGGGAAAAGCTTCATCTCACCTAACTCAAGCTGTCTAGAATAGTTACACTCATCAGAGTTGGTTGTGTAGGCTCCCATTACAGTCAATGAAGTAAGCAAGAGAGTGACTCATCCTAAATTACTTCCTTACACTAGACACTTACTGCCTAACTTTAGTCAGCACTGACTTCCATCCCCATATTCTGAGTCCCTCAGACACTCAGGAACATCACAGAGCTTTGACAGTAAGCCACATGGCTGGGAAAACTGAGGCCATAGGATGCTGACACACACTTACCTTTCCTCACAGTAACCCACAGGATGTTGTGCTTTGTAGGTGTGCCTAAAATGGAGGTGAAGATGTACCAGTGTTTCAGCTGATGCTGAGCAGCGCTTGCACAGCATCAAGGCTGTCCCTCATCCCGCCCAAAGTCTGGTAGACTGGGTGTGAAAGAGGTTGGGAAGGGGACATAGGTGAGGTAGCTGACCCAAAAACTGGCCAAAGTCATATTTTGTGCCATGTGACTTCATGTTCATCACTAAAATCTAAGAGAAAAATGGGTGGGTTTTCATTATTAAGATATATCTCTTCCAAACAAAGTTCTACGCATGCCAAGGCCCTATGTTCCAGGTAGTATCTGGAAATCATCTGTTGATGGGAGGTAGAGAATAAATCTCCTTTGGTTTTCCTTTGTTTCTGCATGTAATTTTTGGCTTTTTTTTTTTTAATTAAAATACTTTGATCTCAACTCATGAGGTTTTTTTCCTCTTATCTTCTCCTCCCACCCTGCTAAGAGGAGGAGTGAGAGACAGGCTTGGTGGGTACCTGGCAGCCAGTCAAGGTTAACTCACTTCAAGTAATAATAATAACACCACCTAACAAAGCTCATTTTTCACACACAAGTCTGATGAGAAAAGACTTGTCTTGTTCAATATGAATTCCTTGCAGGAAGAGGGGAAAATATCCCAGTGGTGATTTAGTACAGATTTCTCCACTAAAGGCTTAACTCACCTACCATGTCAAAGAAAAAAGAATGTACGTTCCCAGAAATGTGTATTTTTATCCCCTGCTCCTGAAAAAGTTCACATGGATTTCCTCAGAAAATATTGTACAGAACCATTGGCTTTGTAGTGTCTAGCCTGGACATATAAGCAGGGTAATACACACTGACTCTGGCACTAATTTAAAAAAGCTGAAAACATAAGATCCAGTCTTTACAAGTGATCCCCAACAGTGTGGGGGCATTTATCACTAGATGACTCACAGTTAACTTTTTCATGATTTCAAATGTCTGCTCTGAAATGAACAGTCTGCCCATTTATATGCTGTCACCAGGAAGCAATTTCTTCCAGGTGTTTGACTCATACTTTGTCTCTTCATTCAAAGCCTCTCTGTTTCTAAGCATACCATGCACACCGATATGAATCCAGGCCAAAATGGAGCTGTGACAGGCTTCTCTATCTCAAGATGTTCCTCATATCCCTTAGACAGAACTACTACAAGATTAGGTGTATGCTGTTGCCAGCTTAATGTTCAAAAGGGGTCTGATGCTTCACCAAGTGTGTCCACCACTTCCAAGAGCCAGAGCAGCAGCTGATGTGGAGTGGATTGACCACCCCACGTGTACCCGGCTCCTTATCCTCCATTGCAGACAATTCCTCTGGAATTGGTGGTGCCTGCAGCCTTCCTAGGTCACACAGTTTCTGTACTGCCGGCTGGCCTCAGTGTTTCTCTCTGACATACTCCACAAAAAAAAATTTAAAAATTACAGCAGTGTCACCCTATTCCCAGCCCTAGCTCACCCTACAGGAAGGTCTGCCCCACCGTGCTGTGAAAACATCACTAATTCACACACCTCTGGGAGCCTATGAAATCTGCTATGGTTATTTCAAGCATAATATCATTTACACAGATGCTAAATTAATAATACACCCCACAAAGTACTAAAAGCAATTTACAAATCTTACCTCTGTTTCTGGTTAATATGATCACATTGCTCAATATTTATTTGTACTTCTTTGATCAATGCATTAATACCTTTCAGTTTTACACTTACCATTCTCCTTTCGTAACCTTGATATGAACTTCTTTGGTGGAATAACTCCAACTTTTTTCTTCTGAGTAGCAATACTGTGGAAAAGATCTGCCAGGCAAGTCAAGAGGTTTTCCTTCTTTTTCTGTTGGGCCTTGTATGATAATACATTTTCCCGAAATGGCCGGCAAAAATACAATGCCTGCAGCACGGAGTTACAGTAGCAGGTGTTCCCAAACTGCCATGCAGAATTAAAAACAAGATTAATCCCTGCGCATCACAACAAAACTAGCTGTTCTTTCAAATTCTGACTCCTGTCACTGTCACAAACCAGCCATTTTGCCATATAGTAGTTGCAGTAGAAATATATTTCCACACCCACCACGACACTTCATGGAAAAAACTGTGGTGTTCTAAATTAACTAGGATACAAAGTAAAGGTTTCCACTTGTAAGAAAAATATTTTTTTGTACTAGATTTCATTAAGTTTATTCCATATCTGGGCTCTATCTTACTGCTCAGTAGCAGAATGACTAATGTTTTCAATGGAAAAAATTATTATATCTATATCATTTCTATGGGAACAAACAAGTGATTAAACACTCTTCTCACTCATTTTCCCCTTGGTCAAATAAAATCTCCTCCTAAGAGTTGCCAATGCAGAAGGCTGTACCTAAACTTGTTCATACTTTCATCACTTCCTCCGTCCTATTTCACACCTAAAATAGACTTTTAATTTTATTTAAGTGTATGTTCTAATCCCTGGAAATATTCATAGAACTGTTCTCCCTGGGGGTGTATGAAGCCATCTTCAAACATCTGATACAGTTTTACAACCCACTTTGCCTAAAATTGCAACATGAGCAGCACTTGAAAAAAAAAAAAAGACAATCCTGCATTAGAATAAGATTGATGAGACCAGGGGAGAGAGAAAAACAAAACAAAACCAAACCAAGGAACTAAGCAAATTTCAAGTAACATCAAAATTGACCACTTACATTGACCAATCCAAAGTAGTGTTCATTGATTGGAAACTGCTCTGGGCCAATGTCTTTTTCCAGAGCAGAGGCATTGGTGCCCTATACAAAGGGGAAAAAAAATGAAAAAATGTCAGAACACAAACCAAACAACAGCAAAAACAAAACATTAAAAAGGAAGAAATTATTTAGAATATTAAGATTCTAAAGTACAATTATGGACAGTATCGAGACAAAAAATAATGAATTCCTTTTAGCTATGATTAGCCATGCTAACTCTGTCTTACTGATAGGCGCAACAGTCTCATGAGCCACTAAAAATATTTGCAAATCTGGATAGTTGAGCTGGCCTGACATGGACCCTCTAGTAACAGATGACTAGAAATGAACAGGTCACAGCAGTGGTTCTTCCCACATCCACCTCCCCTTTATTTTTACTGTGTTCATGGCCATCTGGATCCCATTACTCTCTTGTCTCATAAAGACAGTAGTTGATCTTAAATACAACCCTAAAAACCAATTCTTAGATGGAAGGTAGGTTTTCTAAGCATTACTGAAACTCCTCTGAATCCCTTTGAATTAAACATCAGCCTGTAACAATACCTGGGTTTCAGATTGGCACCCAGTTCTAGTAACAACACAGATGTTGAAAGCAAGTGTAATATATCTGTTATTTTGTCCTATCTAACATTAAAGAGCACATAAATCCAAGATAGATCCCTTAGTATGTTCAGCTGTATCTTCAACATCAAAGTTGTTTAAGTAACTGCTGGTCTATAAGCACAACCACTAATTTGGTATGTTACCTGTCATTTTGCTATATTAAAATGCCCATTTTTGAGCAAGCTTAAATTACTAAGCAAGTAAGGTTGGTTGCTGCCAAAGCAATTGTCATCACTCCTATACACATTATAAGCTTGCCCCATCCTCTGACAGCCTCACTTCAGATACTTACAGATGTTGATGAGTTCCTCTCTCAGCTCTCTCTCCTCCAAGCTGAACAGACCCAGCTCCCTCAGCCTTTACTCACAAGAGAGATGTTCCAATCCCTCACTCATCTTTGTTGCCCTCCACTGGACCTGCTCCAGGAGCTCCATGTCTCTGCTGCCCTGAGGAGCCCAGAGCTGGGCACAGCACTCCTGGTGTGGCCTCACCAGGGCTGAGTAGAGGGGCAGGATCACCTCCCTCAGCCTGCTGGCAATGTCCTTCCTAATGCCCCCCAGGCCACCTTTGGCCTTCTCATCCCCATGGGCACACTGCTGGCTCGTGGACAGTTTGTTGTCCACCAGAACCCCCAGGTCCTTCCCTTTGCAGCTGCTTTCCAGCAGGTCAATCCCAGCCTGTGGTGGTGCATGGGGTCACTCCTCCCCAGGTGCAGGACCCTGCACTTGGCTTTGCTGGATTTCCTCCCTGCCCATGTCTCCAGCCTGGCAAGGCCCTTCTGAAGGGCTGCACAGCACTCTGGGGTATTGGCTGCTCCTCCCAGCTTGGTGCCATCACCAAACTTGCTGAGCAGGCATCTGCCCGTTCATCCAAGTCATTGATGAATAAGTTAAACAACTCCCAATATTGAATAACAAGGGACACCACAAGTGTCAGGCCTCCAACCAGACTCTGTGTCACTGATTGTGACTCTCAGGAGTCAACCAGTTCTCAATCCATCTCACTGTCCACTCATCCAGACCATACTTCTTGAATTTGTCTATGAGGACATTGTGAGAGACAGTGTCGAAAGCCTTGGTGAAGTCAAGGCAGACATTTGCTTAGACTTCATCAGCTAAAATTTTCAAAGTAACTGGTAATCAGATTTAGAATTCTCACGTCCCTTCCCCATCTTCTCCCCAAGGCCTGATTTCTGTTTCCTTACTGCACCTACCATCACCACTGCTTGCCAAATCAGATTATTATTTCATGCCAACTCATTAAAGGAAGATTTAGTCAACAGCATTAGCAGTGTGAAACTCAGCACAGGTACTCTTTGAGAATTTACAAGCCTTGAAAGTAAAAACTTCTCCTTAAAGTTGGCAAGTTCCAGAAAGCTCCCAAGATTTCATATTTCATATTCCCTTCTCAGATCTTTTTCCATTCTCTCACTTTCTCTCACATACACAGAGTTCATTGCTCAGACCAAGTATATGTTACTTCTCAGAAAATCCTTTGAGACTGAAGTACCTTACAGACACAGGCCTCCATGAGAAGATTCATAAGGGATATATGTTCTCACCAGACTCTGCTAAGCCTTGTTGGGAAACTTGGGAAAAAAGATTGATTAATACAAAGCAATTATTGGCTACCATTCAACAGAGATGACAGTGTGATAATTACGTAAGCCTCATATGAAGATTAGTTTCATTGCTTGGAAAGTCAGCCTTGCCAAAGATGCACATATTCAGCAAACCATTCCAAGAGGGAAGAAGCTGATAAATATTTGCCTATCTGATATTAGCAGTGAAGCAAACAGGCACTGTTACCCTCAAAACCTTGTCTGATACAAGAGGAACATGACTACAGAAGATTAATGCAGCTTCTGAGGAAAAACATCTTCACATTAACACTCATTGTACAGCATTCAGATCAAAGCAAAGGTTTTCTTTGAATTCACTTTGAACATTACAATCGAGTTCCCTAAAAGAAAGATGAAATGGGTGTTTTTTTCCAGTTTTGTAGGAAGTATTCTCCACACTGAAATAAATTCTCCCTCTACAGTTCATGGAAAATATTATCTCTAAAAAGTAACCTCCTACACTTTTATGAAACTACAGGTTAGTGTATTCTGTTAGACAAATATGATGCAAGTGCTGTGCTAATTAGTTGTCCTACATTACTCATTTGCCTTTCCTCCAGGCCAGGGTTTCTTACTCCAGAGGATGCCAGATGGCTGGACAAACCCTTTCTTGTATTTAAATTTTCTTGTAAATATTGTGAGAAAGATCAAGAATCAGGATTAACCAAACAACATTATCACTGAAAACCAAATAAATTAATGATGCATACTAACCAATCTTCATATAAAAACTCCACATTGCACAGAAATTTCTAAAGTACTTGCTGTTGAAAAAAACACATGCTTAGTAACATCTCATCATGGAGCTTTTCTACCTCTCCCAATCCAGGCCTTGGCTGTTGCAAATATAAAATAAAGTACAATGTGACAGCGATCCAACAAAACATGAGGTTAAATTCAATTTTTGAGTAAACTGACATAACCCACTCAGACTTCATTAGGAGTAGGGCCTTCTTGTATCAAAGGTAATTTCAGTTAGATTTTAATTTATTCTGAGGTCTCCAAAAGGATACTGTTAGATCCAAGGAAAAAGAAGTCTAGGAACATGGTTAAGAGGCACAAAGACCTGATGCTTCAAAGAAGGATATATTCCTTATATGGAGAAAAAAATGTAGACAGGCCACTTAGTAAAACTCAAACCATGTCACACTGTATATAAATTACTTGTTTTGCATATGACGTCTCCTTAATAAGCAGTTGACATGAGGACAGAAGAAGGAAATTTTTCCAAGAAAGTATACAAGGAACTGTACACCCAATCCAGGTTTAAACTGGAAAAAGTATATTATTAGGGATGTGTTAAAGGTGGTTGAGAATTCAGATTAAATCAACCATATAAAATGGAAAACATATTCGTTAGTCTACTGATGTTACTCTACAGCAAACATCAACCACGACTGCTTTTCCAGCATATTTGTGTTTGTTCTCACTCCCAGCAAGTAATTTTGATTACTTCTACAGTGAAAACCTGCTCAGACATTTTAATGCAACCACTCTCTATTGTTTTTTAAAAGCTTCAGCTAGGAGAAATATCCTACCACAGCTGAATATACTGTAGTTCCATAAAAATAAGCAAGACCAGCAGTGTAGCTACAGAGCCTGAAATGAGGAGAGGCTGCATAAGTCACTGAAGTGGGATTTGGGAGTATTAAATAAAATCATATCAGAGTATAGAGACAATAAAGGAGACTGGCTCCTTCTTAAAAGAATACACTAGTGAAGGAAATGCAGTGGAGTGACTGTGGTATGCAGACCTTATGAGGGTGAGAACTAGGTCAATGTGGAAACTCCTACTGTGCATTCTGTGGTGTTGGAACCTTGATTTCCCAGTTTTACCACTTAATTCAACAATTAATATTCAGCCCTCGTAAAAAGACATACAGCTAGAGACATAGCCAAGCACAGGTCAATTCAGGCCAAGATTTTTGCCACAGCATGGCTCCAAAAACATTCAGCCCATATGACCTATATTTTTTCTTATTGTTATTTTGTCCTGGACTTTCCAAAGAATAAGACTGCTGGTTTACTTTTCAGTTTAAATTTCTGAATATGTTGCAAAGAGTTTCATTTGTGCTTTGGATCACATGAAATAGATTAGTTTAAAAAACCCCTGCTGTTCTTTTACACTTTAGCATATATATATAAAAAAAAAGGATAAAAAAGAAGTCCCCAGATTAGTTCATTAAATCACATGTAGAAAAGTAATGTAAATACAATTAATTTATAGAGGATGAGAAATGGACAAGAGCTAATAAGAAAGATACTGTCACAGAAGACAGCAAATCAGACTAAACTTTGTACTGTGACAGAGCTATGAAAATGGCTCTAACTTTCTAGAAATATACATGTGTTTAATTTAAAGTAAACGGATACAGTAAAGAAATTAGACCCTTCATAAGCCCCCTATTAAGTGGGTATCACTAAATAAACAGAAACATGGTATGAAAAATAAAAAATTAATTAAATTTTTCTTTGTACAGAATAATATGTCTGTACAAAGATCAAAAAATGAAATAAGAAGAAATATCATGTTCACAAGAAAATCTAAAAAATGTAACAAAAACATATAAAAATTGAATAATTAAAACAGAAACTTAAATACACGAAGAGCAAGAGATAATGAAGGAAGATGGCTGGTCCGTATGAAGGGTTTCGGACCATATACATTTATAGACTAGATTTGTTTTTTCTTAGTATTTGGGGAAAGCAAGAGCAACACAATAATTTCTTGAAGGGAGAAACTAAAGACTTAAGACAAACTAATGATGATGTTTGGGCTGGTAGAAGAAAAATTAGAGTAAAAATAGAAATGGCTTCAGGGCTAGGCAGCCTGAGTTGAAGGATTTTGGAAGGCACAGCACATGGAAGGAAAGGAAAAAAGAGAATAAAGAAAGATGAGGAAGGCCTCCTGGCCAAAAAATGGCAGTGATGGATAACTCAAAAGAGAGGAGGTAATTGTAAAAACCTGAAAATAGTACCCAGAAGCAACACAAAGAACCAAGAGTAAAAGGAGAACTAGCAATAGCACAGCATGCAGCATACATGCAGCTGCTTTCAAAGATGCATCACCTGTCCCCAGTGCTGGTCTTTGGCTATCCTCAGGAATGACCTCGACTTTCAGAGAGATATGGTGAGTAACTGAAATAGCTGAACCAGCCTTCTTAAAAACTCATCTATATTAAATGCCAAATGTGAATAATTTCTGTAATTTTATAAAGTCTAAGTCCCACAAGATGGTTGAATTTAACCAGATTAGCTCTCCCTTCATTCTGTGAGGAAATGCTTTTTGTTCCTCCAGCAAAGCTATTTTGGGTCTTTTTGACCACAAGAAGAAAGAGGAAAGAGACAAGTCTATGAAAACACAGAGGAGATCATAGTAAACAGCAAAAGAACCTTGACTGACTGAAAAACCACTGTGTATTCAATTTTTTTTAGGAGAGATGCTTTATCAAAATATATCTAAATAAATTATTTTTGTGTGTTTTTTCCAGAGAGTCTTCTGATCATTAAGGCAAATTATAAGAGCTTGAAAGGAGATGCCTAACCTTTTTTCTTGCTGGGTACACTAAGCTATCTCTATTTACAGACCTAAGTATCACATATACCACAAATAGCTTCAGCCCTATTCTGTGTGGTTTCCAAGAAATGGATAAAAATTGCAAGACCAGAAATCCTGAACCACTTAAAACCTTGGACAGAATTTTTAAGGTACTCAGTCTTACATAGCTGATAAACTTGGTTTTCTCAAAGCACAAAGCAACCAAGTGCTGCAAATGAGGTTCTATTGAAGTGCTGCAAGTCCAGTGTCTATATCCATAAGTAATTAAAAAAAAAAATATTGACCTTTAAACTTTCCAAGATTAGACAGCTTTTACCAAACTGCAACTCAAAATTCTCTTGTGAGTCTTTCAGTATCCCCAGCTTAGTTTTTCTTGGATTTGCGGCACCCAGGCTTTTTCTGGAGAAAGCAGCAAGACCATTGGTTTTGGCCAATTTCCTTCTTCAGAACACAGAGCCTCAAGATGGTCTCATGAGTCAAAATGAAACTAAGATTTGCCTACAAACTATTAACTTCTTCAGTAACATTTTTGTCTAGACCACCTAGACTGCATATGTGCTGCCTCAGAGCATTTGAAAAGCAAGGCACCTTCTAAACTTCATCACAGCTGCACCAGCTGGGATACTCTGATAACTTGGAAACAGAAGTAGGAATATGTTCATTAAATCTCCATACAAGGTTGAGTAATGAGGGCTGCAGCTATGTTGCAGGACAGGTTTAAAATTAAAAATAGTTTTTACAGTATTTTTCTTTTAGAGAAATCCTGTAAGGACCTGAGGAAGGAAGGAAGGAAGGAAGGAAGGAAGGAAGGAAGGAAGGAAGGAAGGAAGGAAGGAAGGAAGGAAGGAAGGAAGGAAGGAAGGAAGGAAGGAAGGAAGGAAGGAAGGAAGGAAGGAAGGAAGGAAGGAAGGAAGGAAGGAAGGAAGGAAGGAAGGAAGGAAGGAAGGAAGGAAGGAAGGAAGGAAGGAAGGAAGGAAGGAAGGAAGGAAGGAAGGAAGGAAGGAAGGAAGGAAGGAAGGAAGGAAGGAAGGAAGGAAGGAAGGAAGGAAGGAAGGGAAGGAAGGAAGGAAGGAAGGAAGGAAGGAAGGAAGGAAGGAAGGAAGGAAGGAAGGAAGGAAGGAAGGAAGGAAGGAAGGAAGGAAGGAAGGAAGGAAGGGAAGGAAGGAAGGAAGGAAGGAAGGAAGGAAGGAAGGAAGGAAGGAAGGAAGGAAGGAAGGAATGGAAGGAAGGAAGGAAGGAAGGAAGGAAGGAAGGAAGGAAGGAAGGAAGGAAGGAAGGAAGGAAGGAAGGAAGGAAGGAAGGAAGGAAGGAAGGAAGGAAGGAAGGAAGGAAGGAAGGAAGGAAGGAAGGCAAGGGTCTATGTGTTGTACAAGATGAATAAGACCACAGGTATGCAGTGTTACTTAAAAATTTCCCCCATAACCACAGCAACAAATGTTGACAACGTAATCAACACTTGGAGGTGGTAGTCTACAAAGATCTTAAAGTAACTTTCCTGTTTAACTTGTCAGTGGTAATACATCTTACATCCAGGTTTGGGTGCCTGTGCCTGGTTTCAAGTAAGATAAAGGTAACTGGAAAGAACCAAAAGAAGCCAGTCAAAATGGAGGACCCAACTCAAGAGAAAAGTGACCTATAAAAACACGTTTAATGGGGTTGTGTTGCATAAGACAGAAAAGGCCGCATAATGCAGGAAAGGGCATGACAATATTTTCAAGTCTACAATTTGTTACAGAAAGAAACTAGTCTGTTCTTGGCCTCAGCAATGGCCAGGATGAGAAGTACCAAGCTCAAATTACTGTAATGTAGATTCCAGTAAGACTTTAGGAAATGCGATGTACTTCCTATCATTGGAAATCTCCAACTTTGGCTGACCTACATCAGGAATAACACAGGTTTATCACATTCAGTGTACAGTGGGAGACTTTCTTGTCATAGGATATTTTACATACAGTTATTACATACAGTTGTTATGAGGCCATTAATTGTGAAATCAAAAAATCAAGTTAAATACCTGAAACATGCAATATCCAGTAATGGCTGGTTTGAAACCCTCAGCACAACAGCCTTTTCTGCAATGGCTGAGCACACCCAAGACCATGCTTACAGTGGAGTCCTGACCCTGAGGATGCTTCTTCCCCAGAAGCACTGATATCCTGGGGTGTTAAGCACGTAATGTACGTAATAAATGTATGTAAGCATACCTACAAAACAGCCAGCCAAGGACAGTTTCTGCGGCTAAAGGAAGGTCAGCAGAAGAGAACTGGCTCACTGCTTCTCTGACTGGCCAGGACTTAGACCCCACAGACTGTGCCTTGTCAAAATCCATCCGAACCGAACCTCCTGCGTGGCACTTGCCCACCACGCCACAGTTAATCAGGGTCCAGAGTCTGCTTTTAATGTCATTTCTTCCACAATTCAGATTCACTCAGCCTTGCTGAGCTATAACTAAGAGGTTCCTTTACTGAGGTGTTTAGTATAACCACTGGTTTATTCTTAATTCAGCAATATGAAGCCGAAGACTACGTGCATCTAAACAAACACACTGTTACACTACATGTCGTGTTCATGAATTGTCCTTTTGTACGTACTTTCTAAACAGCTAGTAAGTACATAAGAACCACTTTAGCCATTAAAAGGTATTCATGCAAGACAAACTTCAGCCATTACTCAAGGTTATACTTTGGGAAGTATATATTAGGATGTTTCTCATTTTTGCGTATACTCCTCAATCCAATAAAAAATATCTTTTATGGACTTCCATTCATCTTTTCCTGGAATGCACACTTCCTGTCTGTTAGTCCAGTGCCCATTTGTCAGTCAGCACACTCTCAAGTTTTCTCATTACTTCATGAAGTTATTACAAAGATTACACTTCATATTCTCCATACTTTTCATATTTTTGTTTCTATATTTTCTATGTCATATTGAAATTGTCACTCTTGAGAAAAACTGCATTGCTTGAACTGTCTACATCTTATCCAATGTTAAAATTTATTTTCCTTTATTAATCTAAATATGCCTTCCGATTAACTGTTTTTATTGTCTGGCAAGTATTATTTTGCCTTTATCTGTATTTATGGGAAGACATATGAGACATGAAGAAATATACACTGCAGGTTGTCCAAATGAATAAATCCAATTGAAAATCATAGTGATCAATTCTGTAGCCAAATAATATTCTTACTATTCCTGTATGAAACAGGATTTTAGAATTTCCGCAGCATTAAAATCATAAGCTTTTTTTTGTATAAAGCCTTTTCCAAATCTGTAGTTTGAGTCTTCATTCTGCCAATGCCCTATATGCAAACAAATGCTGCAATTAATCTCTAAAATCATGCTATTAAATAAACAAAAATATTCCAACATTTATTCTTATTTGTTTCCTGAATGTAGAGACTCCTAGGCTTGTATATTTTTTCTCTATAACCAGTTTCTAGAATTGTTAGAAACACTTTGTTTGTTTGTTTATTTTAAAATGAAAGCTGCAATTCACAGGTGTTCACATAATTCCTGATGAATTGTGTGAATGTTTTCATGCAGAAAAACAGCTATTTTTTCTGAAACTCGTGAGACTATGAGAAGAAAGAGTAACATGAAATTCCAAAATTAATCCAAGGAATGGCAACTTTTATTCCAAAGGATATCTATACAACAACTACCAGGAGTAACTATGAGGTATCTCAGATAATACCTTGTATCAGAGAACACTGAATGTGTTTAGATTATTCTGTTCATTAATTGTCAGAGCACTATGAAGTTCTAATTGGAATATTTGAGATACTATTACAAAAATATGAAAGGCAGGGAATTAATACCTGTTCTCAACAGAATTCTAAAAGAGAGAAATATGATCCACGGAGCTTGTTAGCCAGATTCAGTAAATGTGTGTCAATACATTCTGAAATGGTTAGATGTCCTTCACTGCACATAACAGTAATATCCCTAGGCCACAGCTGCAGCATGAGCTTAACTCGGAACTCAAGGCTTTACCTAAAGCTCATCAACTGAGAAACATACTGCAGAGGATTTCAGTAAGCATGAAATGCCAGCATGTCTGTCTACCCATGAACCAGAATTTGGTACTTGAGTCATTGGGTTATTCCACAGAAACAATAAGCAAAGAGAATTACAGCACATCCCTAGCTGGTGCCTACAGTCTCCCAGTGTTAGGAGGCACTGCCTGTTGGTATTCCCTCAAATAGAGTTTTTTCAATGTATTCTATGCTTCTTCACATCTGTTGTAGCTGTCCTACATAAAAGATGAGAACTCGTATACATGGTATACAAGTGTATACATCCCTCAGTGTGAAAATGGTGTGCAGACAGAGTGAATGAGTTTTCACAGGGGCTGAAGGGCAGGTAAGTTGAACATCCTGTGGACTACACCTCCTTCTCAGTGAACATGGCCATCATGCCCACATAAGAATCCTACTGATCCCTCAGGCACAGTTGCCTTCATCCCCTCCACCCATTCAGAACAAGTTTTAGCTCTGAATTCTCATTAAACAAATCAGTGAATAATAACTAAACTATTGCTATTATTATAACTTAGAGGACAAAACTGGTAAAAGACAATAGAGGAATTTTGTTTAATTCTAGAGTTGTGCATTTAAATATTTACTACAAGTAAATGTGCCAAGTGGAAACTTCCCCAGCCAAATATTTGTTTCTTACTGGCTAGCTCCTACTGTGTCTATCTCAGCATGTGAGAGCTTATCCAGTGAATATGTAGTACTAAGGATCTTTTGCAAGTGAGTTAAATACTGTTCCTGTCTTTCTTGCTTCACTACACTTGTTTTGATCCTTCCTGAAAAGACTAATGACCTCTACCATCTTTAGGAGATCAAAATTACAACCCAAGATATCAAATATCAGGCAGTCAACTTAATAGCAAACATACATCCAAAAATGCTGGCTAATCAGGTTTTTCAATTAATTCAGTTAAATTTCAGTAATATTTTTCCCTTCAGGACATGAGAGCAAACATTGAACAAACACACTCAAAAAACTTTGTCAAGGACTACCATTGAAAACACAATCTAAGTTGCATTCAGGGAAGGACAAGCATTTCAGGACCAATTGCTGCCTCTGTCTCTCTTCCTCTACTTCCCCCATCACACCTAAAAACCAACCAGACATCTTTGTTTAGGTTTTGGGTTTTTTTTTCAAAAAACGGATAAACCCTCTGTGAACACTCTAAAGTGGAATGGGAAAAAAATAAAGACCAGAACGCCCTTTTTAAAATTACTGAGTTTAACCAGTTAAAAAACTTAGAAACCTATTATTATGTAACATTATACAGAAAAACATATTATATTGCTAAAGAACTATACAGCTATTTCTTAGTCCACAGCTTGTCCGTAGCTCAGTTTTCAAGCGCTACATTATAGTGCAGGAACAAGGTCTGGGAATCAGCATCTCAGCATCTTTCTAGATAGATTTCTACAGATGTCCTAAATCAAACTATATTTAGGGCAAATATTTAGGTTTTAAAAAGGCAAAGGTTTACTTTTATACCTCTAGCCCTCTGGAAGGTTGTCATAGCTCCTTCTACAGACCACCGAGTTCAAGTCCATCACCTCATCAGAGTGGACACATTTTTGGAGGAGCCATAATGCAACATTGCCAGCACTTGAAAGAATTTGTATTTCTCTTACAGCCCCAAATTCCTGTAGCTGTCTAAAACACCACTGTTTTTGCCTAAAAGAACTTCCAGTCCCTGAGGGCTATCCAGAAAAAACTAAATGTGACCAACACAACATGGCATCTCTAAAAGCTAAGTACACAGACCTCAAGGAATGTGTAGCCTTAAAACATCAGTAACATTGAATAGACTACACCTTCTGTCACAGTACCATCAGCTAGAATTGTCTTGAAGTATGAATCCTGGTATGCCCCCTTTTCTGCTTGGGGCTCTCCTTCCCTTTAGTCTCTCCACCTCTCAGATGCTACTTTTACAGGATTTACTGGCAATGACAGCTGAGCAGCATACCCCTGCAAGAACTTCATCAGTTCTGTTGTGAATCTGTTCAGTCTTTGGGAGAACTGTGCTGCATGCAAGTGCATCTGTCTGAAGCACATGAAAAAATCAGAGTTCCTAGTACTTTATACCAAGGTCTTACATCCACCTATGAGTCTCCAGCTCCCCTTCATGCAGTGTTCTTTTATAAAATTTGCAAGGCGTCACATCCACCATTAATCAGCAGTAAAAACTGGAGCCTGCCTCAGAGAGAAGGTAAGTGCATCCAGGTTTTCTCCTCAGTCCTGTACCATTTCCTGAAGCTCTCTTTGCAGTATTTGTGGCTCATTGGACTGGAAATCATTAAGAACAATGAAGAGTTCAGAAAACTAGTTACTATTGATGAAGAAAGGTGAGCACCCAGGTTATTATACCACAAATCTGGATTTTGTATTAATTCTTTTAACCTCAGAACCAACTCACCCTCTCTGCATTTCAGAGCAGGCATTTCAAAGGGAGGGCTGAGGTTCAAATGAAAGCTATGCATGGGATTTCCCAGGCATCTCTTTTGCAACAAAAGACCAATCGCACTTAAGTGGAAGTGTGGACACATGGAAGGGGAGCAGGCTTGTACTCTGCACTCCCTCACTCAGACCCCGCAGCAGCCAGGCCTCCGGGGCTGTGCCCACTGCCTTACCCTAGAGACAGGCTCCATTCTCCAGGGCAGGTGAATGGTATGTGTGGCATCAGCAGCACAAGGCATGCTGGGGTACCACATGGAGGGAAGCTGGCAACTGTGTGTAGCTGCTCTTGAAGAACCTGGAAATAAGGGTGAAAAATACAGACTAAAAACCCAAAATGAACAAAAATAGGATTCTCTTCTGTTTGCATTGAGATGCTTAGCACGCAACTATTTATTTGGCAAGTTTGCTACAGTCTCACAGTATTAAAAAGTCTTTGACAGAGTTTGAGCTTTTCCTCCTCCTGCCAAGAAATTTCAAAAACCTAAACCAAATTAGGTGCTCCAAGTTTGTTAGAATTAAAATTAAACCCAAACACAATGCAGAAAGCATCGTTTCAACTGTTCCATGGGGAGAAAAGTAGCAAAGTGAACATAACAAAAATACAAACGTTTCCTTGTTCCTTCCTAATTGCCTAATTGGTTTTGAGAAAGCTAAGTGATTCAAGAGTACTTTATAAACACCAGTTCTCTTCGAGCAGCATGCAGTGCAAGTTAAACCCAGTTAGCTCTAAAGCAAAGACTTCCTAGAGCAACCACCTAGCATCGGGATCTAAAAGTGTTATTAGGCATCTAATCATCCTTCTTTTCTGTGTAATCTGGGGAGCTGCTGGCCCTAGGAGAGCGCAGGGTGCCTGCCTGAGAGGGTTAAACAGGGTCACTGATTTAATGTGGATTCAGAACCCAACTTTGGTCCTTTCGCAGTATTAGGGCAGGAGGAAGGGCAGGCGGAGGAAGGGCGGGCCACGGCTCCGTCTGCAACGCGCCTCGGCCGGGGTCAGACCCGCTCCGGGGGCCTCGCACCGGTTCTGCATCTGCGTCCCTCCCCGGCCCACGCCCGGGCTGCTCCCGGAAAACTCCTCGGGACATCGTCACTCTCCGTCGGCCAACTCCATCCCGGGCACTTCTCGGCAGCCTGCCCGGCTCCCCTGCCGCTGGGGACGGGACGGAGCTGCGAGGTTGGGCTGCGCCCCGGAGCAGCCCCCAGCCGGCCCCCGCAGGGGCAGCCGCGCCGCCCGCCCCCCGCCAGCACTCACCATATTACAGATGGAGGCGATGTTTCTGACAGTCATTAGTCTAAAGGTTGCAGCGATCCCACACCGCCATCTTTATAAGGTGAAAACAGCCCCGCTCATGGTGGGAAGAGCGCAGGAAGGGATAGGGGGCGGCGGCGGCTCCTGCTCCGGGGCTGGGATAAAAGCGAGAGGAGGGGACTGCACAGGCACCCTTTGCGCCCGCAGAGCGGCGAGAAGGACGGACCTTCCCGGCCTCCCTCCTCCGGCCGAGTGACCGGGAGCTTCAGCAGCGCGGAGAGAGCGGCCGCATCTCCGCTCCTTCCGCCTGTGCCTCTCGCACGGTCCGCAGGGCCCCGGGCTCCCGCTGGAGCGCTCAGCCGCGCCTCTGCGCCAGCCGGCACCGCGCTAATCTCTCCCTTCCTCCTCCTCCTCCTCTTCCTCCTCTCCCGGCGGCTGCCGTTGCCGCTCGCCGCTCCATCGCAGCGCCGCGCCCGCTGATGCGCTCTGACAGCGCCGGGGACGGGAAGAGAAGGGAAAGGAAGGGAAGGTCAGAGGCAGTGCCGGGCACGGGGCACCCAGCGGGCCTGGCGGGGCGGCCGCCGCCGCAGCCAATGCGCTGCGGGGCCGAGGGGGCGCGGGGGCGCTGCGCCCGCCGCCCCTCCGGACGGGCCCTCCGACAGGAGCCGCGGTGCTTTAATCACCGGGCCTGGAATGGCCACGGGGCTGGGAATCCCGGCCTCGGTGCGTGCACAGCCATACCGGCAGGCAGCGGGGTGAAGGACAGGAAGGCAGGACGACGTGGATGTGTGGCAGGAACGGCGGCACTGTGCTTTGGAACATGCTCACCCCACCTAATTAGGAGGTACACAGGAGCCCAGGCACTTGCAAAATCCAGAACCGTAGGCTGGAATGTAATTTACTGCCCTCAGTTGGTGCTTTGTATTGCCATTCATGCAGACAACATTTATCTTCACAGATGCTCTTTTGGGACTGTCCCCACACCATGTGCTCACCACAAATTCACAACATCTAGCATTTATACGACACAGTCAACGTAATAATCTCAGGTTCTCTTCAAACACAAGCAAGTCGAGGCCCATGCCTTTCTCCAAGGCAGAGCAGTGTAAATATATTAAATTCACACACGTGACAATAGGCCCAAGGTTGTTAAATAGCTAACTGGAGGTCACATAGCAAATCTCTGAGAGAAGCAAGAGTAGAGTCCAGCTAGGGCAAACCTCATCTTAGAATTCCCCTTTCCTTAGCAGATGTTGCTTTTTTTCAGCAAGAGCCTAAGGCCCGTTTATTGTTCCTCTGCTATGCTGGGGAAATCATTCAAATAAAGAGAGAACTACTAACATTTCTACAGACACCTCTGTTCCTAACAGCACCTGAAGGGTGGCATGCTCATTCCTGGCTACACCTTTCATTTCATGATGCTAGAATAAAATAATTGCAGCCTATAGAGCCTGGGTCCACAGCCTTCATTTACAGGAAACATTCTGAAGTCAGTATTTTTTTAAATTATAATTTCAAAAAAATATCTATGATTACTAGTAAAATCTGGCATCAGCAGTAACATCTAAAGATAAATTCCTGCCCTGAAAATACTGTTAGGTAAGTGGCCTTAATCCAGCTCACTGTGGACAAGTGCCTGCTTTATAAAAATGGTATCAAATTTGGCATTAGTTGGTATCTTGCTGAGAGTTTCAGCAAAGAAACTCAAAATTGAGTTGTCACAGAGACAGAATTTTCTTTCCTCCTTAAGTTGGATTAGTTATATTAAATCATTGCAGACATTCAACATACAGGATGGAGAAAGATTTTTGGACATAATGGGGTGAAGTCCTCAGGGCCACTAAACTGCTTCATAAATCCGCAAATCGCTATGCAAAAGAGCCATTAAATAACATCACTGAGAAAAAAAATTATCTTTGGTATAATTCTATTAAGTTCATGGTCTTACATTACGTGTGAATTTGATCTCAAGTGTTTAATTTGCTTAAACTCAGAGGACTGGATTACACATAATATGACAGGTTTTCTCAACATAACCAGGGAAAATGGGAGTTAAGCCAACATGTCAGGACTGAAGCAATCAAGGTCTGATTAGTTTCCAGTGCATTTCTAAGTAGCCTGGACAGTACTGCACCATCCCTGGTTTTTAAACTGATGCCTGTTATTACACAAGCGTAATTACGTTTTCTTTGCTGTAGCCTGCTTATTCCAATTTACTGTGGAGAATCATAATTGCTATCAGTGAAAAGTTATGGAACAAACAAATGGGTTTGAAAGGTAATTAAAAATTTAAATGACACAAAATGCAGTATCTAATAAAGCCATTTGCCTCATGTATATTTTAATGTCAATAACATTACTTCCATAATACAAACCCAAGAGAAGTCATAGAATGTGTGAAGACAAAAAAGAAAAAAGTGGTATTTCCATACTTCTTTTTTTCTTACATGCCAATTACTTGACTTCAGGGTAAGTTTTCTGTTGTTTCTGTTCGTTAAACATTTTTGACACAAAATTAAATTCCTACTGATTAAGCACTTACTGGTTGTTCAAGGGAATATTTGTCAACATGCACACACATCATTCTGTGAAGAATTCAGTATCATATTCCTTAATGCTAATATAAATACTTTCATTTAAAGGTGGACACTTTTTTTGTCTTTTTTTCTGAAGATAGATAATAAATATAGAGAATAATATACAAGTGTATTTGTGTCAGTTTGAAAATAGTCTTGCACTGTCTTTTTTGCTCTTCAGACATATCAAAACAGGAAAGAAGAAAGAAACTTTCATGCTGGAAATGGACTAGTGTCTGGTTTTGTTTTTTTATGCTGTTGTCATTTTCAGGAATAGAAACTTTATTCCTGTCGCTGTTTGAAGATAAAAAAGTGCTAAGCAATGCAACAGATACTAGTAACAAACTTTATAAGAATTGTATAAATAAAGAACAGTGCACAATTGTTTCCACTCCAAAGCATTGCCCTATCTCTTTACAACAAACAACCAACCCTGTGTTTCTTCTTAGTGTTAGACAAAGAGAAGGAAAACAAAGGACTATTTATAACCTAAGAGTGCTTATATAATTTCTGTTGAAAGGTCAAAAAATACCTCCTGCATTTAATTTTAGATCTGTCTTGGTCTCATCTGGTTTTACACTTGAACATTTCTATTTCACTGCATAAAATATGGACCTATTGTAAATATCCTCTTTGGCTAGCAGAGGCATGGATTTCCATAACATTTTCCACCAGACTTTTCAGAGTATTTTGCAAGCATTCACTCAGAGTTGTCAAATTATTTGGTGGCAAGTTAATATTAGTTTCTTTTACAAAGCAAGATGATTGCCAGCAGAAATGTAGTGACTTGTCCAAAGTTAACACAGGAGAGTTGGTAGCAAATCTGAGACTAGAATATCTGTTCATTCTGTGCTACAAAGAGGATATTGCATTTCCTCTCCAGAAATCTTGTAAAATTCCACAGAGGGTTCATTTATGTTTTTCTTGTAATAAACTTGGGTCCAGAAGTGGGTAATCATCAGTCAGTTTGCTGAACAAATGTTTGGAACAGATCAAATTTAGGATATATTTCTAACCAATTAAAAGGTCATTTTAATGGAAAAGGGAGTTAAAACAATACTAAGGCTTCCTGAAAGCATGGAAAATACCTAAGAATTATAGGAGAATTCAGATGTCTGAAATATTACAGTGCTGACAATGTAGGTTTAGAATTTTACAATTTTTAAAATGTTTTATATATAATATTAAATTATGTTCTACCAAAAAATAGGAAAATATCTTTAACAAAATGGCAAATGTGTAGACACAAGAATGAGAAATCGAGATTTTCCATGAAGCTTGGCCTCATTCCAGAACAGACTGGTGGCTTTAGTACAATGCCAAATACCAGCTTGCAGCCTATGGATTGAATCTGTGGCACATGGCTCATAGCAAGTCCATGGAAACCACTCCATCTGCACCTGACATTCTAATGGCAAGAGTGAGTTGCAGTCCATGAACAATTCATGGAAATCCATAGAAAATGTGCAGAGTCTAAAACCAAAATACCAACCCAACTTTGGAATTACTATTTTTCTTTAAGACTGTCATCTTCAAAGCAACCCCTGCCCAACATTTTCAAATTATCTGAGAAATTATTTCTCTTGATTCAAAATACTGTAAAACTTCATGTTTTGGTGATAGTATGACTTGTCAGGATTCCGAAGATAAAGCATAGAAATAAAACTGCATTAAATTGATCCCTGAATCTTGCCTATCTTTTGCTAGTTTAAACATTTTAGAGTTGGCAAGTAGAGAATACCACCTCTTCATTTTTTCTCAGAAATTATTACTTTACAGAAGAAAACAAAACACTTTATAGCATCTTGTGGAATCCTCTGACTCCTCCCCCTCAGGGACATCCCCAGGGCCTTGCCTTGGAAGAATACATCATAAAGTTTTCCCCACCTCAGCCGACAGAGAGGACTAAGCCATGATGCTCTGCAGCACTACTGCCAATCCACGTTAGATTGCCTCCCCCATTGGCCAGCTGACACTGCCCACCCCAATTACTCCTCCCTCATCCCCCCTACAGGGTGCTGCCCTTTGTCCTTTGCTGCGCCCTCAGGGCACTGGTCACTGACCCCGCGCTGAAGTCATGCAGGCCACATGGTTCTGTCTTTTGTCTCTGCTCCCTTTGGCAGGGTGGATGCAATAAACCCCCGCTGGAACAGACCATGCACAGAGCCTCCCTGTCTTTCCTCTGCTGAGCTCTCTGTGGTGTGTGTGTGTGTATGGGCTTGAAATGGCTGCTCTGGAGGCCTCACTCGGAGCAGCTTCTGAAGGAGACCTGTCAAAGAAGGTTGCAGCACTTCTGCCACCCTGCCACGCTGCAACAGCATCTGACATCATCGGTTTTTGGCCGCACACCACATCTGGAAGGCCAAAGACAGCAGAACAAGACAGAAGCAAGTACATGGATGTTGAGGTACCAAAAGCTGGCTGAGTAGAAACAAGGGGTTGAAGAGTTCTCTAGTGAAAGCCATTGCATTCTAGTCTATGAAGAGGCTGTTAAAGCCTCTGCAGCCAGTCCGAGTCAATCATGGCCTGGAGCTGTGATTATCTCATCATACCTTACCCCTGCCCCTTCCTTCCACTTGAGTTTCAAATACTCTGTGTTAAGAGCTTGGAACAGTGACTGTAATAGAACTTCAGTGCTCTGTAAATAATACTGACCTTCCCCACTCTCACTACTCAAGGAAAAAATATTCCCACCTTTCCAGAAGGAAGACTCTTGAAGAATGGCCTCTTCATCAGGTGTATTATTCAGCAAGGGAGCTCACAAGAAAACTTTACTGGCATTTTTCTTACCTATACAAAATGTGTTTTCAGGTGGAAAAACACTATTTAAATTCTAATCATACATATTAGCTGGAAAGAGATAACAAAAACTTTTAACCATGGAAGTAATTTATCAAACAAAAAGAGACTCACTGAGCAAAAATAACAGAAAATTGAAGTTTTTACAGAAATATATTGATATTTATGCCTCTGAAAAGGAAATAATCATTCTGGCTTGCCTTCCTCTTCTCCAAAGATTGTATTTATCATTTTTATTCTATTTACAGGCTCCAATTTTAACTCACAAACATTCTGAGGACAAAAAAAGGCCAAAGGACAGATAAGCTGTAACTGGCATTTAGTCTATTTTCAGCGTGAATTTAAAATAGCCTTTACATTTTATTAAATTGTGCATAAATTAAATTATACTTTTATTACATTACATTACATCTCAAAGTTTTAACCAAATTTAACCACACACATACACACACATATATATAAATATAAATAAAAGTATTTTACATTCTAAGATTTCAAACATGACAATTATTCAATGCTACTGAATACTAATACTACTTTGCAGGTAATTCACCTGCAAAGACTGATCGACACAATGAGGTTTTACTTGATTGATTTTCCTTCATTTGGAGAAAGACAATAAAATTGAAGTGAAATGTTTATGACAATTGCACATTGTGGTAAGCTCCTGATGTTCTTAAACAAGTTGTTTTCAAGAGTCTTTCTTCTGTGAGAAGCATCAAAGCATCAGAGACTTTGAGACTTAATTCTTGCATGTGACAAAGAGAGACTTGGCTAATTAGAGCATCACTCTTCAATATTTGAACAAATTAATTCAGGTCACCCACCTCCTCAAAAAGCTCAACACTAATCTACAAAATAAGACACCCTGCTGCCACTTAATAAATTTCAAAATGCCCTCATGTTAACTGGATTTCCTACAAATTCTGCTCATGACCAGGCCTGTATTTCTCCCAGTTAGTTAAAATTAACCTGTACCCAGATCCACCAATATTGTGGTCTTTCCCTCAAGTCCCCAAAGTACCCAAGCTGTGGGCAGACTCAGTGCCCAGCTGAGAAGTTCATTCAGATAAAAGTTACATCCCACACACACGGAAACAGCAGATCTGCCTGCAGCATTGTAGGCAGCAACTTAGTGGTTACAGCACTATAACAGGAAATGGGAGAACTAACCTGCAAGTAAAGAGGCTCAAATCCACATCTGATCCTTGCAGTAATTTATTAAAGGACAGTTATTTTATTCTATAGAGCAGCTTTGGAATAGGACAGGCAGGTCAGGTAGACTCTGCATTTCTTCTCTTGAAGTTGTGCCGCTATTAGACACAAAAGTGTCATGGAGCCAGAGAGAAGGCAAACAATACAAACTTTGTATGGGGAAAACAGAAGAAAACTTCTGAGGGGCAAGAAAAAGGTGTAGGATTATGTGAATTATTAAAATGCTCAATTAGGATGGATACTGATCACTGGTTTGCTGTGGATTGCTGGTTTTCTGTGTAACAGAAGTGCCAGTTTACTTTCTGTACTGGAAAAGAAGAAAGCAAATCCCACTGGCATAAGTGCTAAAATTTTAAAGATTGAATGCCACTTCATCTTTTTGACTACATTACGGAAAAAGACTGATCTGACTTAGGTGTCTGACCACAGAAAATAGTCATTGCAAAAGGAGACCACTTGAAATAACTTAAAACTACATGTCTCACAATTTTATCTCCAGACTGATTTACCTGCAGTCCTAAGACTGGTTTTGAATCTGGGTGTACAGACAATAAACTGTCACAGGGTTAATCTGCAACAATGTTTGGAGCGACAAGAATTAGAAGAGGTAACTAGAAGTGGAAGGAAACAATTTCTAGAATCATCCCTTGATTGCAACTATGTGACTATTTGTTTCAGGCTGCATCAGATTGGTTAGCTCTGTTGCAGTGATTTGAATGCAGGGTTCAGATTAGAGATAGTGGGCCAACTCGTTGTTTTCTTTCTACACACTTTACAGGTGGAACTCGGCGTGAGCCAGGACATATTCCTCCTCACTGAGACAGGAAGGTACGAATTATCAGCAATATACACACCTATTTGAGAAGCAGGGACTTCCATTCAATTCAGTTTGGACAATGCTTTCAGACACAGGGTGTGATTCTTGGGGTGTCCTGTGCTGGGCCAAGGGTTGGACTTGAAGATCCTGATGGGTCCCTTCCACCTCAGTACATTCTATGATATATTGTGATTCCTGCCTACCAGCTTTGCGAAGTCTCTGTCCTACAAACTACTAATTCCCTGTGTATGCTAATCTGCTCGTACTCACTCCAAACCCTCTTAGCAGCATCCCCAGACGGGCGGCCCGTTCTATCTGGGGCAGAAGAGCCGCAGAGCTGCGCACCGTGCCGAGGGCTGGCTCGCAGGCCAGGCCTGCTGGCCCCGCGTCACGGCTGGCGCGCAGCCCGGCACAGCTGCACGGCATGGCCAGGGCATTAGCGAGGCTCGGGGCTTTACCTCGCCATCCTCAGACAGCTCCTAAGCCTCCTAAGCACGGCTTAGACAGGAGTTTAGACAGAGATCAGCGGTATTTAATGCCTCAAACCCGCTACACAGCTGCCACTTCGCACCGAAGGCACTTTTGTTTCCCGGTGTTAAACATCTGCGGGCACCCAGAACTCGGCCCGGGGAGGAATGGACGAGCGTGCCCCCGCAAAAGCCTTGATCTGACCCATGGGGGCCGCCGCAGGAAGCTCGGCTGCTCAGCCGGGCCGGCCCCTCAGACGCGGCCATGGCGCGGCCCTGCGGCAGCTCCCGGGCCCTCCGGCTCAGCGCGGCTCGGCCGCGCGGCCCCGCCCCGCCCCGCCCCGCCCCACGCGAGGTCACGCGCGCTGTCCTCGCCAATAGGCAGCGGCGGCCGGAGCCGCGTGGGTCTCGCGGGAGCGCGCGGCGGTATTTAGTGGCCGGCGAGGCGCTCCTCCGTCCTTCTGTCCGCCGGCTGTGGGCGCGGTAAGGTGAACGCGGCCGCTCTCAGGGGAAGCCGCCTACCCTCCGCACGGACGGGCTTTGGGCCTAGGGGAGGTGGGACACATCTGTGTGGTTTTCCCTTCACATCTTGCCCTCTCGGAGCTTGGCGGTGCTCCGGGGAGTCAACACAGGGGGATAGAGCAGCTTTCCCTCACTAAAACCCAGTGCGGAGCCCTTCCCTCCGCCCTGCATCCTGTCGTGAGGCACAAATGGCCCGCGTCCCTCCATTCCCCCCTCGCGGTCCCCTTGCTGCCCGGCTGATGCCTTTCTCCCTCCGCAGTGTGTCCCGAGGAAGCGGCGAGCCCTTCAATGCCCGCCATGGGCAGGAGCCCCGGCGCGGCTGGCCCGGGCAGGCCCAGCGCTGGCGGGCTGCGCTCACGGCCTGGGACGCCCATGGGTGAGGGACACACCGAGCTCAGCGCTCCTACTGCAGCCTGGGGCTGGTAAGAAAAGGCTTCGGGCTTCCGAAGTGGAGGGCTATGAATCCTGAGAGGTTTTTTAAAATAACAGATATATGTATGGGGTGCTGCCCTGTGTCTCTGAGTCAAAATGACTGTCTACATTTGCACTTTTCTGTATTTTAAGTCGCAGCTATTGGGCTGCACAAACCTTGAATCTGAATCACTGCGTTTATTTAGTTTTTTAATGGGCCGCATCAAGAAAATTGCAATTGTACCCTGTGATGTTTAGACTGTAGGCACTTAGGGCTTGGGTTTAACTGGGCTTGATAATTGTTCAAACAAAGAAAAAACCCTCTCTGTCTTGGGCTTTCCCTGAATATTCTAGTCCACCTGAAACAGTATCATTTGATGTCTCTTGGATGAGTGCTTTATAAGTTGTAACAAGGTGTGTGTATATATCTGTGCGTAGACACAAGGTAGCAATGAATTATCTGGCAAAGATTCAGTCAAACCTACAGGTTTATAGTTCACCTCGGTAGCATCAGCACTGAAAGTAATTTAGGCTTAATAAACGTTACATTGTTTAGGATTAAAAGTATATTTAAAAAATGTTAAAAAGGCATGTTCTATGTAGTTTAACTGGGCTAATGAACATGCCTTATCAACAGATTGAACCAGTAATTGCCATTTGCTCTAGGTTTTGATTTAAAAATAAACTTCTTGTAAATGACTTGCAACAATATAATAGCAACTCTGTAGAATAAACTTTGGAGTTTTAACTTTAGTTAAACAGTACTAATTATAATTTTACAATTTTTTTTTTTTTTGCTCTCTAGAGGCATCACATAGCAACCATGCTTGAAATGTTTTAGACGTGGGTAATCACACCTAAATGTGAAGCAATGCTCGGGACTTCTTAGGAATAAACAATGCCTTCTCCTTGAAGGTAAGTGTGCTCTGTCTAATGACAATTGCCAAGGGTGTTTCAAGCAAATTATAGTATCTCTTTAATAGTATATTCAGATCATCCTAGTTGATAAGAAAACACTATAACATGCTAAAATCTACTCCCCTTTTATGCTTTGCCCTCTTAAGTCTGGCAGTGTCTTAAGTGGCCAATACTGAGGGGTATAAAAGTTCTCTTGCAAACCCAGAGGTGAGGCTGAAACTCTTCTTTGGATCATGCTTAGGAGGAACACATTTGTATAACTGCTGAACTTCAGGAAGCTGCTAATCAACTTTGTTAACAGTTTGTAGGAAGATTTTGAACTGTCCTCTTGTTATGATAGCTGAATCTTAATATCATAGGTTTCTCAAATCTGTGCTTTGTGAACCTGTGTGATTCGTGCCTTGAGTAAAGAGTTTCTCGTAAATTGTTTGGTCTCCAGGTATGTAATTGTGAAAAGGATTATCAGATAATAGTGGCTGCATTGTCTTCTATTCCTGAAGGAGTTTAATTTACTCCTTGCTGGAAGACAAAGCAAAATAGCTTTGACTGGTGAAAAACATGTGTGGTAACTCTTAAAACTTTATATAGATTTAGCCAAAAACAAATAGCAAAAATATCACAGGAAAGTCAATGATAGTTACTGATCTGCTTATTCTAATATAACTGGTCCTCTGGAATGGAATCCATACTAATGGTATGGGAAATGCAGATCCCATCCTGTACAAACCAAGTAATTTTGTTTAAAAAAAGGCTCTGGCCTAAGGTTAGTGTCATGTAGAAGATTCATGTAGCTCAACCTTAGAGCAGTTACCTGTTTTGTGTGTGCATAATGCTGACTGCAACTGAAATAGAACTTCTTTTACAGGGATGAAGACAACATGTGCCAGGAACTGACATTAGACATCAGTTTATGATTTCCTGAGTGGATGATTTTTGACTTCATACAAGATGATTCCAGTTGTCACCTCTAAGTATCATCTTGGAAGTAGAATTGAGACAAGCAATGGCTTAAATGATAGGTCTTCAATGATAATGTTGAAACAGGCATCTCACCATTTGTTAAAATAGGCTTCCTAACAAAAACTGCTGTAATTTGACTGTGTTTGTGGATTAATTAAAATAAATTGAGTAATTATTAAAATAAAAGTATGCTACCAAAACTTTGTGTTTTGAAGGTTTTTCTTAAGGTATTTTCTGCACGAAGACTTTGTTTCTGTGACAGCACAAAAGTGTTTACATCCATGAAACATTCTTGCCATGTTCAGACTTGATTAATTTAATCTTAAATTTACAAACCCATTGAAAAGGTCCTCTTAAACTTTTATTCTTGGTATCTGAGTATTTTGTAATGCAAAAGCACTGAGATCAATCAGCTAACTTCTAAGTTATTTCATTACACTGTATGTGTTTGCATGTTCTCTACAAAAGAATTATCTCAAACTGAAAAGAACATGTTACCAAGAATCCCATTCCTTGCCTATTTTAAATTAAAAAGAGAAAAGTTTTAATTTTCCATGTAAAGCACTATTAGTGAGAAGGTCCTTAAAAAACAAGATCATCATTGTTGAGCAATTAAAAGCTTGTATATATGCTTTTCAGTAGCTTATGTCTTAATACTGAAAACATTTTTCTTGAAGGTAGATCTTAAATTGATTTTGTGCATCCTGCACAAAATTTGTGTTACTGCCAGTGCTTTCCTAGAATGCACAAGCAAGGATATTTAGTAGAATGGCTGTCAGGTGCTCACCACTGCCTGTTTAGGAGACTGAGATGGTGTGGATTTAGGAACTAATGTGTTTACACATGTCGAACCCCCATCTAGACAGGAAGTGTTTCTTTTTACCTTTGCTTAAACATACACTAAAAGGGTTGAGTAATGATCTGTGGCCTTCTAGGCTCACCCAAGTCTGCTTGTTTTAATAAGAAACAACTGTACAGAAGTACTTTCTCTTCACAGTATTAAACCTGACAAGTGTCCATTTCCTCTTGCAAGAAACAATGTATCATTTCTTAAAAGTTTTTTCAGTTGTATAGATCTTTGTCTGCTGTGGCCATGCTTAAGGATTAATTTTTAGTCTGAAGTCTTGTGTTATGGGGTTGTGGTTTTATGTCTCCCCTGCACAAGATTTCTAATTTGCCTTTCTTAGATTCAATGTTAATTAATGATATTCAGTACAGACTGATTTCTGAACATTCCCTCCTGTGGTCCTTAACCAGTAAGCTTGTTTACATTTGATAGTTTGGCATGATGATTTCAGTGAGCTACACTTCCAGAATTTCTGAAGGAATTAGAAGCTATCTTAGAATTAGGGTTGGAGTTTTCCTTTCCAGATTAATTTATTGTGCAATAAATGGCATCAAATTCCATATGCTGCTCTGTCCACAAGGATCTTGTCTGAATCAAGATCCGTTGGGGTCTGCAGCTAGGGTTAGTTCTGAATATTCTTTTTTTTTTTGTTTTAGTGGTTTCATTGCTGTCTACTTTCCACTTTTTTTCCCCTTTCTTAAAAGTTTCAAGAAGTTTAATTGCAAGCATTATAGGATCTGCCTCTTTCTATTACTGACAACTAAATTTGTTTTGTGTCAGTATGTCTGATGCAGAAAATAAATTTTTCACATCAGTGGCTTGCACAGTGTATTGGCACTGTGGTATAAAAGCTTCCCAATAGAATCACTGTTAATGAAGTCAATTTGTTGCTCCTTTGGATGAAATACCCACATGCCACTAAGTGCCATAGCTGCATGCAAGGTCCAGCCTTTGCTGTTCTCTCTTTATGAGACATGTGGTTTGAAAGGCTAATGAAAAGAGAGTCCATTCTAGACATTATCTACTATTCTGATTTCACACAGCATAAATGGAGTAAGTTTAGTGGGTTTAGTACATCTAGAGAGAGATCAAGAATGAAATAAAGTCTACTTGAGACTCCTTGGTGAACACTTAGTTTCAACAATCTTGTTCTTCAAATAACTAGGCAAACCTAAGGCGTTATTCTTTTAAAATGGATCTGGTTAATGCAAAATCAAAGCAGAGATTATATTTGCAACTAAAGTATCAAATTATTTCACATATTTATAAACCTATCTTTTCACATTTAGCTGTTTGTAATCATTAAGTTGGGGCCATTGCTGTATGCTGGAAGCTCATTTTGAAGAAACACTCATTGGAATGATAAGTCACTTGAGAGTACTTTGTTCTGTGACTTCCCATGAGTATTTATAAGAAATCTCTCCTCAATTAACTTTGGGTTGCTCCTATTCCATCTACAGGCTTTTGGGAATATAAATATGTCAGTTCAGGCATCACCCACCTAAATACATTTATGATATATCACATTAAAGTAGTGAAGCAAAACAAAGGGATTAGTATTAATCTAGGGTCTAAATCCAGTAACTTCTTTGGTGTAAATGAGCTCATTCACCCTGACCACCACCTAGGGGGGACTGTGTGCTTGGGGCGGTGCAGTTCACCAAGAAACCTGGCTGGTTTGCTGAATGCTGTGCTCTAAATGGAGTGATAGCATTTACAATTCTCCCTTTTGTTATTCCTTGGAAAATGGAAGACTAATGGGAGAAAAATAGGCAGGTTTGCCTGAGACTAGGCCAGGGCTACCAAATTGCCTTACAGCCTTGTCAGGGTAAATGACAGGAAACCATACTTGGTCATTTTATACATTTTTATATGTATGCTTTGTACAACAGGGATTATATGAGAGATTTGGGGAAAATAAATTCTGGCTGTTGATAGCAAATGTAGGAATACTGCTTTGGGTTTTCTTTGACTAAATCTGCAAGAAGGTTAATCTGTTCATCAAGACTGGGGACTGTCAAACAAAAGGGTAAATATTTACATACCTATTTATTCCTGTTCTCATAGACAATTGAAAAGCATGATATTTCCTATTTCACTTCCTTTCAGTAAGTAGTTACAATTGATGAGACACAATGATCAAAGGAATGAAAAAAACCCCAAACCCTGAAGAATATAATTATGGAATAATGTGCTTAGCCTTGGACAGTTTTCTATACATAGGTCTACAGGAAGCAACATTGTGTTATATTCTGTGCAAGGATCTGGCAAGGCATAAAAATGCCTTTTTTTCAGTGATTTTGTAGTTGTTTATTTTGGTTTTGTTTTCTTGGGAGACCACCTTGAAAGTCTGGTACTCTGCAACAATTTTAGTTCTGAGGAGCTTGTCAATACCAGAGCTTGTGTGACTTCCGCTTAGTAACAGAGATTTGTGATCTCAGGGGTTTGTAGTGCATTGTTTTTGATAATCTGAAGTTTGGATGCAGGTATTACTTCATCCTAGAATAAGCTTTATGACTCTTTGTGGCCTTACATTAACAAATCAGCCTCACTGATATTCAGTGGGAAGCTTGGAGGTAATACTCAAGTAACAATGGCTACTTGCTGTCCTAGCTGTTTTTCTGAGTTGATGGTTAGTTGACTGCATCTTCCTTACTTTTCTTCATTTTCTACAGTTGTATCCAAGATCCCTCACTTCATGCAAAGAGGGTGAGAACACTGGCTGAATGCACTTGAATCAAAGAAACAATGTGTGTGCATCCCGTGCATTCTGGTTTGGGTCAATGCAGGCAGACATTTCTTACCACACTAGAGTTTACAGCATGTTAAAATCCTGTTAATGCTTGTTACATCTCAGATCTATATAAACCACATTTTCTTAAAACATTCTACTTTGGGTTTCAGTTGAAAATCTCATTGGATTTTTCTACGCATCAATACTTTTGCTTACCTTAGTAAAGGTGGCCTGACATTTGTTGCTGCAGAGAGGACTTTTTCTGTTCAGTGGACTTCAATGTAAAGCTCAGAGGTTTCCTCCTGTACTTTGATAATAAAATTCTACAGCATTGACTCAATGCATAAATAATGAACACGGTAAAACTCAGAATACTCATACATTTTCAGTTAAAAAGTATAGAAGCTGTCAACAATGACTTGTTATCTTCAGATTGTACTGTGTGTTTATTGTAAGACACAAAGTTATTTAATTGACCACACATTCTAATAAATAAATAAAAGCCCACTGAATCATAGGCCACATATTTCAACAAATATACTTTATTAAATATATGAGCAGGAGTAACTGGAAATAGGCAGAGGTCTAGAAACAGCAGTGTACATAAAACCAGGGAAGGAAAAAATGCTGGGAGTTCCTGCTTTTCACACTGCCTGGGTTTGGAGACAATAGGTCATGCAGAGCTCTAATTTATTTAACATGGTAGCAAGTGAGGTCATTTTATTTCTTTCTCAGTGGTATATTGTGCACTAAAGCAGAAATGGAATGTGGCCTATGATTCAGTGTTCTTTTCAGACTTTCTACTTCTTAGTGAAGACTCCCAGTTCAGGAAAATGAAAGAAAATCGATAGCTCTGCAGAAAAAAATCTTAGCAAGCTACTCAAAAAGATTGCCAACTGTAATGTACTCAGGATTTTAGTAATGGATCCTATTAGGCTCATCACTTCAGGATTTTGTTCCTCTGAAGTGTAAACATAACATTCACACAACATGCTTTACTGGTAAACTGACTAGAAGAAATAAAAGCCAAGTACAGCGTAGAGAAGGATGCAGTTTGTTTCCAGAAATAATGTGTTCTCTTCCACATACCCAGACTGAAGGTACTGATTTCAGGTCAAATGTGGCACAAGCTTTTTAGAGTTGCTGGCATGCCCTGACATACCATGACTTTTTTTCTGCATACTTCTTTAATTAAGTTAGCTCATGCACTAAATACTGTGTAGTCCACAATTTTATAAACCCTTCTCTTGAACTTCTTGCTAATTTTCTTTGGAAATTGCTAGGGAAAAGAAAGCATGCCAAGAATTCACCATAAAGCCTTGAGAATTTGAGTATGTGTATTTATGTTGTTGAGAGGGGTTGATGGTCTTCCTTTTTGACGAGAATTATTACAGATAAATGCATATTCATTTATCAGATGAGAGCTCTCCCTCCATAATTGGATATAGATTTTAGGTATGAAATTAAATGGTGAAGAAAAATAGTGAATATATTATACACCCTCCTGAATGTACCACGTATCTCAAACTGCTTCACAACACTCAATTATTGTGCTGCTGGCACCTCAGGAACAGTAAGCAGAACCAGCAGTTGTTATGAAGTTAGTAACAGCTCCCCTGTGACCCTTGGACAGGACCTGATTTATGAGGAAGAAAATATAGATAGGGGACCATTGTTTAATGGTGTGAGGTTTTAAAGAAAATCGTTGTATTTTCTTATTAAATGAAGATGTCATTCCATGTAAACTGTAGCCTGATGGAAGAGCTGCTCTCTTAGCTCTCTCTGGCTTTAGATTTATCAATTATACGTTGAAAAGGCTGCTAGAGTCTGGCTTGAAATCTTCCAAAAAATAAGGTATGCACATTTATTTGGAGGTCACTAGGACCTGTAAGAGAACTAACAAAAGTATAGAGCAGAAATTCAGTCAGTTTCACCATAATTCAATTAAGTCCTGCTCGTTTACATCAGCAGAGTCAGACCACCCCTCATCTCTACGAGCCTTTGTTATCTGTCTGAGAAGATCTGAGGTTCTGTCCTCAGTCTCGCCTTTTTCTTATCTCAGTAGCTCACCTCACCATTCCTGCTGAGTGCTGTGCTGCCAGGTGCCCAGACCTGGGGTTATATAAAACTGGGTTATTTATACAATTTTTTACTAATTTTCATGCTGTTAACCTGAACTCATCTCTGATCTTGCTCAGCAGGGTGTCATAAATTTCTAGCCTGACTCACACATTTTCTCATGCATTCACTTTGCATTTCACTTTAAGAATTACAATCTTTATTCTTCCATGTAGTTGATCCACCCTTCTGTGATGACTTCTGCACTCATTTTCATTACACTAGTTTTTGTTTTCATTCAGAGCAATTGTATTATTAGTGAGTCTACCTTAAGAAGGTTATTTAATGTCCTGTATGTTTGTGTGAGCACAGAAAGAAAAAATGCCTTGTAATTTGTAATCAGATTCATGAAAGTAGTTCTAGACTGTGATTTAAGTGTCTTTGGTTTTATTCAGTTGGATTGTGTGATAGTTTATATATGTTTTTATTGCCTTGAGATTTGAGAACAAGTTGGACTGCTTGAGAAGGTCTCACATAAAATTCAGTAGTACAAAATGCTGTTGCCATTTCTCATGGAAAAATAAATGAGAACTGAATATTTAATGTATTGAAAAGGGGATGGAGAGAAATTGTTTCTCCTTTCAAGTAAATTATTTTCAGTTGTCAGACTGCAAAGCTCCAAGTAAGAATATCATATGGATCATCTGTTTTCTTATATCCCCAGCTGCCTTTCAGCTCCATGCTGGCAAAATTTCTTGGGGTAGATTCCATAAATTGCATGTTTTGAAGCAATTTAAAATAAAGATTTTTAGGGTAGGGTTTTTCAGAGGTATTCAGAACTGGATTATTTCCAGTCTTTCTGAAGAGTTTTACTGTTGATATCAATAGAACAAAATTTGGCCTTCTCTGAATAGTTTGAAAAACCCACTGCTGGTAACTAAAATAAAAATCTTTGGTATTCCTTAATCTCTTCAAGTAGCAGGGTGTGTTTTCTTCAGCCAGGTAATTTGGATTGCCCACACAGAAACTCTTGTAATGTAATTCCATACTTGTATCATGAAGCCAACAGGAAAAACCCTGTCAGCACTGAAGGAAATACAGAACACACAGATGTGGTTGTACACTGTCTTTCTAGAAGTGTTAGTTCATGCCCTAGGTACCATCAAATACATTAGAAAATATAAATGGTCTTGTAAATATGAACTATTTTGAAAGGCAGAAGCTTGATTTGAGAAAATTTTGTGACTCACAATGCCATTTGTTAAGAACCTGAGCTAGTCCTGTGTAATACTTTACTGCTTGATTGAATTTTGTTTCCTAAAATACAGTTCTTGAGGTAGAGTTATTATTGACAGCTCACACCCATAGTCTGTAAGACACTACAGTGCCAACCTGTAAATCAAAGCACCCACAGAGAATAGGATTTCTGGAGAAAACATCGATTCATGTGGAGAATGGTATGGAAGACTCAATCTAGAGCACAAGGACAGGTCCGCACTGTAGTGTGCATACCTCAGTGTCATCTTGGGGGCATCACAGGGTAAAATAAAATCCTATTTAAACAATATGTAATTAATTGTAATTAAAAGCTAGATAGAACATAGAATTACAATTATTAAACAAATCTACTTAGAATATGATAGCTTGAGAAAGCACCATGAGATGAGTGAAAGAGCTGTTATAGCCATCCTACACAGCAGTATTTAATTACAATTTTACTTTGAAAGCTACTACAAATTTAAGATTTTTAGACTCGGACTGAAGAAAGGTGTAGATATGATTGTGTGAATGCTTAAATAAAAAAAAAAAAAAAAAAAAAAAAAAAAAGAGAAAGCAAAGATTCAGTGGTTTGTGTTTTGTATGTTGTTCAGGAACCTTGAGAGTTCGGTTTGGTTGCTCTGGTTTAGAATACTTCAAGAAACACTATTAGCTGAGTATCTCTTAGTGTGGGAATTGTATTTTGTCAGCTTCTTAAAAACATTAACTGAAGGGAAAAAGGAATCAAAGTGCCTGCTAAAGAGATGTTAAATATTTTTTGTGACATTAGCCTAATCACCTGTTCCACCCATAAAGTGTTGATGTAAATGACTTACATAATCTAAGTTAAAATGAGAATTAGTTGGTTCAAAGCTCATCTAGAGCTGATATAAATTTGGCAAAAACAGAACAAAGGACAGAACAAAATGCATACATTTTGTGAAACTGAGTAGGTCTAGTGTGCATTACAGCTAAACTAGTTTTAATTCTTGTTCAATAGCTTATATATCAAAACCAGAAATATTTTACACACCTCTCACATTTCCGGTCTATAACATTAGCAAGAGGTGGGACATTCAATACAAGTCTTTGGTTATCAGTGTCTGTAGATTTGTTGTTTAGGAGTCTGAAACACTCTTTGTTCACAATCATAATCTACTAGAATGATGTCTAAAACACAAGCTATATGATTAAGTACATTACATAAAAACACAGTAATGTTGCTGTAAAAGTTCAATCTGCTATAATTTGCCCTACCTCCCTCTGGCCTCTTCCCTCCCCCCCCTCCCCCCCCAAAAAAAACCCCTCATTTTCTGGCAGCTTGTCTAGAAAATGAGTTATTCATTTAGGTAATTGCTGTAATTCAGCTGAAAAAAACCCTCAAGTGTAATGTCACCCCTGCTTGTTAGAAAAGAAGTGTGCAAATTCAGCAAAATCATCTTTAAGATTAAAAAAAAAAAAAAGTTTGTATTGGCTGTGTGGTTTCTGTGCTGATCTAGCTGGAAACAGAGGCATTTGAGCTCAGACACTGCTGGCTCCTTGTTCAGCTGTTGCTCTGCTGAACCCAGTGCTGCTGGGCTGGGTTACCCCATTCTCCTTCTGCTTTTGATCCCAAGCTCTGTGGAGCAGGTCAGTTTGTGTAAACAGGAATATGGAAGGGACCTGCACTCAGAATGGGTGGCTGTTCAAGATGAATCTGAACAGAGGTAGAGGACTCATCAAGAACTGAGTAGGCCCTGCTTCTCTGGGATTTTATGTCTTCAGAGGGGAGTTAGGGAGTGGGGAGGGAAAGTAATGGAAATGGATGGGGCCTCACTACAATGGTATACCTGTGACAGTATCCTCCCAGACATTTGCAGAACAGGAGAAGGGGACAGTTTCCTCACTCAGGAGCTCATTTCCTGTTCTCTCCTTGGAGCTGCAAGTTTACAAAGGGATGTGATCAATGCAGTGTAAAAAAAACCTCCGCTGTAATTTATATAGAATCAGCCCTTGTTGTGGTAGCAGAGAGGAACATGGTGAACAAAGCTGTAGGGAATACCATAAAACTGCAGCCTTCTTGCAGTATGCAAATTAATCTGCTTAGATCTAATTTTATGGGGGAGTTTGTGCCATGGCATCTGGATATATTGTAAGGGACCTGGTTCTCTATGGTGGTGGGCATTCAGCGGCAGTGCAGGATGTATCGTATTAATTATTTTATCACAAAGATAATTTTGGTCCTCTGCAACTCTTTCATACTTCCAACTCTTTCATAGCTGGAATTATGTGTAAAACAATAGGAGCAATATAATTATACTTCTATAAATAACTGATTTTACTGCATTGAGAAAATTAATTCCTTCTGGCATTATGCATTACATCAGTGTACCCTCTGTGCCACAGCCAGACACCTTGGCTACCTGAGGACCAACGTATGGTTTTGTTTAAAGATGTGCTTTTCAAGGCATTGTAATTGTTAGGTTTGCTGCACACAGCAGCAGAGATGCTTTTCCCAAGTGATGGCTTACAGCAGGTCTACCCTGACTCACAGCAACTTGAAAGAAGCTTTCCAAAATCCCAGAAACAGTAAAAATTCTAATGAAGTGTTACATATAGGATTTTGAAACTGAATATTCATTCAGTAACAGAATGGCTTCTTGTCTAGTGAGAGAAATGTTAGTGTATCAAATCTAGGATATTTTGTAGAAGGTAGAGACTTGCCTCGGTCAATTTCAGTGCTTAAATCATGGGTTGGCCATGAAGAACGAAAACCTGAAACAAAATGAGCGACAAAATGCTGGACCATACTAATGAAAACCAAAACCACTGAAAAAAAAAATGGACAGCCTTCCCCCCCATTATTCTGAATTATTAAATATTTTTTTTTCAGTTTTAAAAATCTCAGACGAAGCAAGGGAACAAGGGAAGAAAATGATCCGGAGGGTTGCATTAAGGTTTGCATGAGCCTGTGTAGGGTTCAGATCCACTGTTAAAACTACTATGTTAATAATCAACACTGAAGTCATGAGGAGTTGGTAAGATTGGATTGGAGATAAAACTACTGACTTTCTCCTTTTTGCCTTTATTTTGTAACTCAAAAAACCTGACAGCTGAGGTATTGTTGCTAGTAATAGTAATCTCACTGTAGAATGACTGCAGGTTTACGCCAGAACCTGGTGATTCTTTTCTTGTTGAGACAGGCAGCTGGTGCACAGTTTTGTACTCATCTAATCTCTCAGTGTACTGGGAACAAGCACAGAGGTACATTTTGTTCTCAGAATAATTTTTGAAGAGGTTTCAAAATCATTCAGGTATAATCCTTCACCATTGGTGTTCCCACTAGCCTACCCTGTAACTTACTCCTTTCTACATATACAACATTTAGTAAGTAAACACAAAGAACTTTGCTGGCTTTCCCCTCTGGTTCCAGTGCAAGGGCAGGGAACTCACCACCGCCATACTGTAACACTTCAGATAATTTTCAGCTGATATTGAAACACCAAGAGACAAAAATAGCTGCATGTAAAGTGTTGTAAAATCATACCTCCAAGGCAATATTCAAATTATGATTCTATTTAAAAAATAACACCTGTGTGCATTTGCTGTTAGAACACCTAGATGGGAGGACAAAAATCTTAAAGAACTCCTAATTGAGTGAAATTTGGCTGGCCCACATTTTTGTTTCTGCTGATCATCTACTCTGGTTTAGCTGCTCCTACAGCAGCATACAAATTCAGGCCTGGTACCAGAGGCCCTTTTCAAGAATCCTGCCAATTCAGTTTGACTGCCTAAAATTCTTGTACCTTTTCTATGTTCCTAATTTAAATTGGCAATGCTTGTGAATGGTATCAGGTTGTCAGCACTAGGGAAAAGAACTGTTCCTTTTGTTCCTAAAACTAGTACAGTGTGAGCTTTCTCATCGGGTGACACAGGATGACTGGCATGAAGAGGAAGGAAATAGTCCCATCTTTCATCTAATTTTTTTTTTTTTTTTTTTGAGGAAAGTGCTGAATAACTAAATCCCTTCTTACACAGAGCAAAGGTTCGGTGTAATATATCCCACAGTACATCTGGACCACCTTACTCAACTGTTAAAGAGCAATTAATTTCTCATAGAATTGTCTTCATATTTATAATGTCATCAAGATCAGAGTGGCCAAAAAAGTGCATTCTGAAGTACTTGCTGTTAGTCAAATTCCATAAATCTGCTATCAAGGTTTCTTTGTTTTACTATCGTGGCTTAACCCCAGCTGGCAACTAAATACCACACAGCCCCTAATTCACCTCCCCCCATCTCCAGGAAAGTTTCTGGGTTAAGAACAGTTTAATAATTGAAACAAAATATTGTAATAATACAAAAAGCAGAGAGAGATGGAGAGAGGACTAAACCCCAGAAGAAACAACTGATGCCTGGTACAATTTCTCACCCCTTGATGACTGATGCCCACCCTATCCCTGAGCAGTGACAGCAGCTCCCAGCCAGCTCCTGGTGTTTGCCTACTGAGCATGGCGCTCTGTGCTATGGAATATCTCCTTGGCTAGTTCAGGTCAGGTGTCCTGGACATCTTCCCTCTGGCTTCTTGTGTACCTGCTCACTAACAGAAATGGGAAACTGGGAAGTTCTTGACTTAGAGTCAGTAACAACCAAAATATCAGAGTGTTAGTAACAAGACTCTCATACTGAATCCAAAACACAGCCCTGTACCTGTTGCTAAGAAGAAAATGAACTCCATCCCAGCCGAAACCAGGACAGTATCCACCCCTCATTCTGTATCATTTACATCATACTAGGTGCCACACTTTCCAGTGTGCCATTAACTATTCTGTCTTGTGATAGATGCATACACAACAATCATTCCCTTATTCTGTTGACAATGTCTGTAAAATCTGTTGAGTTCATTTAGTTTGTGACCTGGAGCTCCTTCTGTCACAGGAGTCTGTGGTGTGTCATTTTGGACTGTTGCATGTTAAAGCCAGTTCTGATTCTGTCACTGCTGCGCTTAACCAGTTTTATTAAAGTTAATTCTTTATTAACATGATGATCAAAAGCAAGTCAGGTCCTTACCCTCAAATTTGGAGTGATGGATACAGGCACCTAATATGGTGATGGGCATAAATCCACTGTGGAAATTATAATATGCCATATTATACAGCAAATAACATCATACATTTTAATTCACTGATCATTATTGTCGAGAATCCAATCCCCCCTGGGGCACGTACTGGAGTGTTCCATCCTCCTGCATTACCCACCAAGTGCACACAGGTCCTTGAGCAGAAGCAATCCCATGGACAGATTTGCTTTTGTCTAAGGCAGAAATAACCCAGACTGTTTTCCTCTGCATATTTTTAATCTGCACAGCAGGAATTCTATCCCCCTCTACAGTACATAACAGTCTGCTTTGAGCAGGGCCAGCCTGACTGACAGATGCCCTAGTGTTGTCAAAGGAGGTGGCCTTTGCTAAATGTGTATCCCAGTGTTTGAAGGCCCCACCACCCACAGCTCTCAGTGTAGTGTTTAACAGCCCATTGTACTCCTCAGTCTTCCTAAAGGCTGGTTCGTGGTAGGGAATGTGATAGACCCACTCAAGCTGCACTCTTTGGCCCAAGTGTCTAGAATGTTTCAGAAATGAGTCCCAGTGTCTGACAATTCCATCTGTGGTATCCTGTCTCCTTAAGGCTTGCCTTTCAAGGCCTAGGAGAGTATTCCAAGCAGTAGCATGGGACATGGGATATATTTCCAGCCATTCAGTGGCTTCTTCCACCATTGTAAGCACACGGTGCTTGCCTTGGTGGGTTTGTGGGAGTGTGATTTAGACAATCTGCCAGGCCTCCCCAAATTTATATTTCAGTCTTCATCCTCCTTACCAGAGAGACTTTAATCACTTGGTTTTCTTAATTGCAGTGCATGTTACACATTCATAGTTAATCTGTGTGACAGTGTTCTTGGTTAAGTGCACCCACTGGTCATGAACCCATTTATATGTTGCATCTCTTGATGTCCCAGGGTGTCATGGACCCACTGAGCTACAAACCATTCACTCTTATGATGCCAGTACAAATCCACCTGAGCCAATTCTGTCTTAGCAACATGATCCGTCTGTTGTCTATGCTCCTACTCTTCAGTGATCTGACCCTTGGGTACAGGAGCATCTATCTACATGATGTACCTTCACAATCAAGTTGTCCATCTAGCCCAGATGGCTTTACCTCTGCACTGCCAGTTATGCTGCTTCCATTGCTGCCACCACCCCCACAGGGCATCTGCCCCCCTCCATGAATCAGTACAGAGGTGAAGTATTGGGCATTTTTCTTGTTCAGTGATGTCTGATTAACCCAGCTGGATGAGTTGCACCTCTGCAAGTTGACTTACCTTGTCCTTTAGCAGTTTCCACATCTTGTCATAAGGGATTTCAAATGGAAAGTTTTCTTCCACCTGTGATGCCTTCCTACAGCACGATCCATGATTAAACAAGGCATATTGTTTTTCCCTTACCAGTTTACATACTGAGCATAACATTTTATGGTGTAAATATCCCCTTGGCCAGTTTGGGTCAGCTGTCCTGGATGTACTCCATTACAGCTTCTTGTCCACCTGCTCACTGGCAAAGCACGGGAAACTGGAAAGTCCTTGAACTGGAGTGTGCACTACTAAGCAACAAAATATCAGTGTGTCATCAAGATTGTTCTTGTACAGAATTCAAAACACAGCCCTGAGGCAGCTACTGAGACGAAAATGAATTACATCTCAGCTGAAACCAGGACACTTACTGAGAAAAGGGAGTGGTACTCTAATTCAGATCTAAAACATTGTTTTTTCATGTAAAGGAAACAAGTTTCTTGCACCTCTTCTCATGCAACAAATTCTCTGAATAGCTTCTCCTTAGCTGGCAAGCACCTTCCTGTGCCCCCACAACTCCCTGCCCAGAGCTGCCTCCAGGTTGCCTCCCCCAGTCCTGGCCTTTTAAGATGATACTTCACCTCTGTTTACATCTTCTTCAGCAAGCCTGCAGCAGAGAAGGGAAGGTGAACAGCAGGCTGGGTTAAATTATTTTCCCTCCAAAATGTTAGTTTTGTGCCTCTGAGATGTCTTCTTCCTGCTGCCCACTGTCACCTCTCCTCTCTGCCAGGTGAGCCTGGCAAATCCACAGTCCAGCTGCTCAAGGAAAAAACCACTTAGAAAATAAGTTGAGTAATAAGGAGCCACATAAATTTAAAAAAACCCCATGTACCTAATGCATTATTTACAAGCTAGTGTAAATTATTTACTGATTCATTTGTGTATTTTTCACATAGGTTCACTCAACAAATATATTTTTGTTTAAATATTCAACAAAGAAATGTTTCTGTTTAAATCTATTGTCAAGGTGAAGCAAAAGCATGTATAGCAAAATTACTTTTGTTGATCTTAGAAAATTATTTTTGCTATTATTTGTGGACTTTGGATCAGAAATCCTCTGTGTTTAATGTGTTCCCCAGTGAACAATGCTGTGTAATTAGGCCCTGATATTTCAGCAGAAAAATGCTCTCTAGCCTGCTGCCAGAGCAGCACGCTCCTGCTGCACCTGCACAAATCTCCCTGATAAGGCTGTTCCAATTGGCACCTGAAGGAATGTGGTGTAGATCAGCAGCAAGTCACCAGCACAGTGGTTCCACTGTACCCTCAGTTAAGCTGTAACTGATATATAAATAGGAAAAAAAGCTGACTTTTTGTTTGTATCAAGCAGTGCATAGAGTTAGAGGGGATTAGATTTGTATTTTGAAAAGAGCAAATTTCAGTGGCTTTCAAACTTGGATTTGGTTCAGACCCTGCAACAATGGAAAAGGTTTGCAAATCTAAACTCAAGCAATCTTAGAATTAGTAGATTTTCCTCTATAACTTGCATTTCTTCTCATAGATAGGACCAAATGAATAGTTTTCCCTTTTATGAAATGTAAATAACAATTATAACCATTCTTCCAAAAGTCATGTATTTTTCTAGCAGATTCTTTTGAGTATGGATTGAAATTATTTGTCCTACATTAACACTTAAATGATCAGTTAGGATCCAAGCCACATTTTGCTGAATGCTGCACACAGTTGTCATGCTCAGGCAGTCTGCATTTTGGTAAGCTATGGCAATAAAACATACTCATAGGAGGAGAGAAATATTTTCCTACCCAAATACAGGTCACTGTAGAATCACACAGAGCAATAATTGGCCAATAGCACTCAGAGGGTCTGAATCACAATCTTATGGCTGCTGCTCTTCACACTCCCTGTTACAGCCTGGATCTTCATCAAATGTTAGAGGTGATACACCAGCACCTAAAAGAGTAATTGGTAGCCATGACTCCCTTCATTTAGACAATTGGCTGATCAAGGTAAATATTACAAGGAAGATCAGATTAATCCTTGAGGTTATTTTTCTCAGAAACCCCATGAACTTCTAGCTGAATTGTTATCAAGAAATCAGAAGAGACTAAGGGCTAGAATGGGCCTGGGTGACTAATTCTACAGCTTTTGGATGGTGTGGCTCTGTTAGCAGGTTGTGTGCCATGTAATGCTCATTTCTTCTCTGCCCTGCAGTGCTAGAAAATATGCAGAACAGACTGAGACATTGGATTGTCATGGCAAAAACCTATGCATAAGAGCCTTTATAAAATCACAAACTATAAATTGCTTTTTCCCCCCTTTCTAATATCTGAAAACCAGATAAGCTCTTACTGAAAAGCTTTCTAATATCTTTCTGCTTTAGCTCTCCAAACAATAGGCCACTGGGACAGTGTTGCTGTGAATAGACCACATCTCTCAGCAACTTGAAGAGCTTTCCTGACTATTGATGTTTCCCTGACTCAAGTCCAGACCTGTGATAATGCAGCCCCTTTTGGAGCCACTTTTACTGAGATATCTGAGTAGTTTTGGAGTCTTGAGTCCATTTATCTTTGTGATAAAGCTACCCAGTTAAGGCAGCAAGGCATTCAGACTGGAATCTCAGAAATCAAAGATTACCAAAACATGCCTCACCTCGTTAATGTTTTACTAATTGTATGATTGTATGGATGCATTTTTAACTTTTTTATTTTTTGGGATGCAGGGAGAGAAATGAGGGCAGGTGGGGGCATATTTTGTTTTACTTATATTCCTAGACACCCTGATCTATCACATTTTGAGATTTAAAATCACAACCTGAATTAAATCCCCATCCATTTTTAGCTTTGTTGTTAGTACTTGAAGTATCATCTGATGTATTTTGCAGTTATTTAATTATTATCCTTTTACCCAAGGTGAAGGAAGACAACACAGCATATAGTTTTCAGAAGGTTATTTACAAGATTCTGCAAGAGCCATCCTCTGACTCAGGCTGTGTCTCCACCTTGGCAGGAGTGGGGGAACCTACAAAGGAGTCCCACTGTGACATGGTCTCAAGGTCACCATGGCTGCAATCTCAGGGCAGGCAGCTCTGGATATATTAGAGCCTTACAGACCTTTCATGTGGCACATACACTGCTACAATGTGCCACTTTCATGTGGCACACACACCACCACTGCAGCAATGGGCTCACAGTGATACAGCACTGCAGGAGATGGCCATAAATGTGACATAGCATGTGTGCTACATGCCATTTCTGGCGGCACCAGTTCCCACCAGGGATGCTGGTGAGAGTCTTAGGGTTCTTTTAAAAAGGTTAATGAGGGAAAGGAGACACAAGCATTGCGACTGAATTTCAGAATAACCCCTACCAGATTACTCATAGTTCTCTTACTGAGGGTGTGGGGGTGTATTTGAAGTGTTTCTACAAGACCAGATACATCCTACTGCATTATCCATGGAAAAAAACTCACTTACTTTAGCCTGAAAGACATGTAGGAGGAAAAACTCAGTTCAGTTTGTTCACAGCATGAGATCACCTTATATTCTTGCACAGCCAGTGTGGCTGTTGAGTTAGTGGTGAACCTGTGTGCTGCTCACAGCGTGTGATGCCCTCCTGCCATGTGTGACACACTCACACAGGGGTCAGCAGGGCAATGCTCATCCTTTCTTTGTGGAAAAGGTGAAGTTAAAAAAATCGAGTCTCTACTTCAGGACACAGTGTGACAGAATGAGCTATGTACCAATCATTTTAGTATCTGGTATTTGTCATGTGCACATCCTAATAAAATCCAACTTCCCTCAGTTTCAACAACTTGCTGCCTTTTTTAGTAGCTTAGAGATGGGAAGGTCAAGGGCAGATCCAGCTCAGAGCTCTGGCTGATTTGTTTCTAGCCCTGAGATGCTGTCAGTTTACAGACCACTACTGCAACTTCCTTTCCTTGAATCCTTTCTGGAAGATGATCTCAGATGAATTTGAGACAAGGCCAGTTTCAAAGTGCAAAAGCTCTGGAAAGGTGTTTTCATGTATTTCCTTCCTTAAGCCAACAGGAACTTGGCTAGAGGAGCTTGATGAAGAAGGTGGTGTACAATCAACAATTGTTGTTTCTGAGTTACTAGTTATATCTTTGCATTGCTAGTCAGAAAAAAAAAATTAAAAATATCTTCCAATTTATTTGTTTTACTTGCCCTGTTTATTAATTTGCACTTCATTATCTTAGTCTGGGAAAGGAAGGAATTTCTCCTTTTTCATTATTATTGTTAGTGACAAAATGTTCAGATATCCATCTTAAAAATGAAATATTCAGTAATGTAAAAAGAAGTGCTTTTAAAATGAAATGGAAATTATTCATAGCTGTTTTTATTTTGCTTGTGGGGTTTAAACTTAGGCAAAGTTCATCTAAATAATACCCTTCAGATAATGAAACTCTGGCAAATATCTCTTTATATTATGTACTGTTATCCAAAGACTCGGTGATGTGGCAGTCAATAGTTACACATATCTATATCCACTTTCCCTGTAGTTAAATAAACTTTTAAGGAAAATGCTCCATTAGCTCCTGATCATCAATCTTCATGTAATAATGGAGCTGTTTAAACTCAGATAGGCTTGTCCCTGCCCCCCTCCCAACTACCACCCCATTCTATTAAAATATTTACATTGTAATAACTCAGTAGGGTTTGTGTTTTGGGGTTTTTTTTCCTAAATTGAAGGCCTGTAAGTGGGTGAAAGTATTTTAAAGCAGGGTGAGACTGAAGGGACGTGACATGTTATTGAATTGAGGGCCTTAGAAGGTGAGGGCTGTGCAGTCATAAATTTCAGGAATGCGGATGTAACTCTCTGAATGTGTATATGAAGTTGACAGAGTTTGACAGCTACCATCTGTGAACAATAATGTATAGAGCACCAGGGCTGCATGATGCAGACTGGAATGCACCTATCAGGCTCTAAGGACTGTAACAATTTACTACTCATTATCAGCGACCGTGGTCATGATTAGCTGCAGGGGTTGGAATGAAACTTGGAAATTATGAGAACAGAGTTCCCCTTGTTAAAGCAGAATAATTAGTTTAATACATATGAAGAGAAAACAGGCAAGAGACTTCCTTCTTTTTCCTGCTCATGAAAACTAAAAAAATGCACAGTGAAAATGGATAGACTGTTACCTCCTTCTGCATCTCTTGAAATATGAGAAAATGGTGATTCTGTATTCATTCCCTTTCTGTTCCAGGGCTTTCCGCAGCTCTGCAACCTTTTCAGAGAAAGGTTGCAGAGTTATGTCCCTGCATAGAATGGCAGGGACATAATTATGTGATAACTGTGTTAATGCTACATTCATTTACCAAAGCTGATTTCTTGTGGTCTGTGCTTTCCTGTGCTCCATCAGAGCATAGCATTGTGGCCAAAACATCCCTTTGAAGCACAGCATCTTACAAGTAAATTCTCCATTAAAAAAAAAAAAAAAAAAAAAAATTCACTCTTTTCTCAGAATTTGTAATGCAAACAAATCTGTGTTTTCCCATAGGTTTATATTTTTCTTGGTAGATACCTTAAAGTACAGTGGAGCTGGAGCCACAGAGAAATATTGTGAGAAATATTATCACTTCAGCCTGCCCAAGCACACTGTGTGTTGAGACTGAGAGATATTTTATTGCTTAGCATAAATACACATGGGTGAGTCCCACTGGAAATTGTTTATTTAAGCCGAGAATCTGTCCCAGGAAATCAAGGAAATTATCAGATAAGAAACAGAAAGCATACAGACTCCACAATGTATACCTCAATGTCCACAAGAATATATATTCATTCCCCTTCTTTTCCTGCAAACATTTGCTTTTCTTACAAAAATGGCATTAATCCTAGTCTACACACATTAGTCAAGAGTGAACTCCGACACCAGTTTAAGATCCAACAAGGTGCCCAGATTCCTAGGAAGGGCATTTGACTTAGAAAAACATCCAGCAAAAACAACACAATGAAAGAGAGAAACAGCAGGAAGTCTACTGAGCAAGAACAATATCATCCATCCTCTTTCAACTGAAAGAGAGAGGTTAAGGTTGGTTAAGAAGAATGTGTGACCAGACAAGAAAAGTATAGTAAGCAGTTCCTGTGATAGATGGTTTAAATTTGGTTGTTCCTGCCTAACAGGGGTGGGGGTTGTGGGGTTGCACTATGTGACCTTGTTGAGTCCCTTTTACAGATATTTAACAGGAAAGGAAAAGGTTATTTCTCCATTGGAAAGGTTGTGTGCTTTTTCATTATCTGCTTCAGAAAAATGTACACCACTGAGGTTATCAATAGAAAGCCATTAATAAAGACACGTCCCTGAAAAGTATTGACTTACCCAGACCTGGCTTAAAGATGTGCCTGTCACAGTCACAGAGATGCACCTCAGCTCGTAGATAAGGGAGCTCTGAGCTGGCACCTCTCTGGTGCCTGGGTACCTTGGTGTGTTTGTTTCTGCCTCGAGATGACTGCAGGCTGAACATGCAATGGCAAATGGCTGCAAAAAGTGGGACAAGGGGACACTCCTTGCTCTTGTGCTCCTCAGCTTGGTGGGAAATTTTGCAAACATCAGTCAATGCATACATAGCCTGACTGGCAGATCAGATTGTTTTCTGAACAGATTATTTTCAACTAGATAAAGTGAAAAGAAATCAGTTTAACAGCAACATTTTATTCTTTTTTCTTGCAACAAGCTCTATCTCAGAAATGGAAGAAAGGTGTGTACTTTAGGTTTTTGATGGAAATGGTTTGTGTTCCAATGGAATAAACACCATTTTTTTCCAACTAGCTCTAACTACCCATGTGTATAAACAGACTCTGAACAGAATTGACATGCAGATGACTCTGTTACTGGTGTGTGAAAGAGTAAGGAGTTTAATGATTCAGTGCTGTAATTAGTTCTTTTGATAATGATAAACTTGGGTTGTATCTTGTATAATTGTCAGGTAAGTGATAGCCACTGGACTGACAAAGCATGAACACAGAAAGCTGCTTCTTCTGGTGCTACTGATGTTTCATTTTGTGCCTTGCTTTCTTGTTCAGAGCCTGCCTAGGTGCCTGTGAACCCAAATTAGTGGCATCAACTTCATTCCCCCCTTAGAGTAGGCTTCCCTATTGCTTTGCCCCATTCGCTCAGCACCTGCCCCTGTGCAAATAAAAGTCTTAATGATGATGGTTTAAAAATAAGTTAAGCAATAGGCAGGAGATTTTAACCAGACCTTCTGCCCACTACTTGCTGGGCTGTATTTGAGACAGTCTAAAGACAAAGAGTTTTACTGATTATTTTTGATCTTGTCTCCAGTCATTCCTCAAGTGGTTTGAATCACCCATAGAGACACAGGCTGCCAAGCATCTAACAAAAAGTACCAGTCAGGAGCCTTGGGTCTGTGTTCTGAAAACTTCCATCCCTGCAGATCTTTTCTGAGACCTTTTCTCTTAGTATCATGGTTAACATGGATGTGATATGCAAAACAACCCCCCTGCTAACAGTCTGTGATAGCGTTTGATGTTACATGTGCTTCAGTTTTGTCCATAGCCTGTTCAGATTTCAGTGGGTGAGGGAGAGCTCTGTTAATTAGGCACAGTTATCATTCGCATCTACTGCCTGTAAGACAGAAAACAAGCCTACACAACATGATGGACAGACACAGACTGGAGCACAAACCAGCAAACCAAATATAAACTCTCCTGGGGCAGTCTCTGTAGATGTTACAGACACATGCTGGTGTGAAAAGCCCTTTCTACTGGCTATGTTTTTGATGCTATTGTTATCTGTAGCAGCAAGATAAAAGCTTGTTGAGGATTTCCACTCTATTTTATGTCCTTTATTTTGCTGTGTGGACATGTCCAAAGGCATTGAGGCCTTTGAGGCTATTGCAGCCTGTAGAAGAGAACCATTTTCTAACAGTGCCATTGTAATGCAGGCAACCTACTGTATTCCTTCAGAGCAGTAAAGAAAATACCATTAGCACTGAAATTGCCTGTAATTTTCCTCCTAGCACTTTGTAACAGGAGTATTGCTATGTTATTTTACCTCCCTTTTTTATGTGGCTGTAATTTCTGAGGCTTTGGGATCACATTCCTCTAAAAAGTCTTTATTTGCTTTAAAACATCAGTATATAACATTAAAGTTGGTAGAGATGCTACCAAACAACTTAATGCTAAGTTACAAGTATTCCTTATCTTTACCAGTGTTTGTTCCTTTCCCCATTCCAGCAAGCCAGTACAGCAGTGAGTCTGGGCAGTCTGATCTCATTCTCTACATTTCCTGCTTGCTCATTTTAAAACCTGTGAGCCAGAAATTTGTCTTACAAGTTCCCCCAGCTCCTAGTTCTCCTTTGCATTCAAGCGGTCTAGTAGTGATTAACCAACTTGTAAACATGGTAGGAATTACTACTGAAAATGGGTCTAACCTAAAAGATGGTAATCTCAAAGGCTTTTGTGGCTACTTCATGCCCTGCAAGTTCAATCTCATCAGCTTCCAGAGTTAACACATTAATTTCTGTGATTTGATTTTGGGACATTATGGGGTTGTTGAGATTTTCAACCCATCTTATTGCTTTTGCTTAAGCAATAACTTTCTGAAGTTATTTTCGAAATGTGGAACATCAGTGTAACTCAGTGACTGTTTTTTATTTTCATGGATTTTCACTATTCCATGCTTTGCCTCTATTCCCAAGACACTGATCTGTAGATCTCAGAGGGCAAAAAGTTAATTCTAAAAGATAAGCTACCTTATTGTTGCCTGCCCTTGCAAAACTTAAACTTACTTTTAGTTTTACTGAGTGTCTTCCTTTCCACTCAATCCAGCTTTATAAAGTATTTTTATTTCTGTTCAAATATCTGCTATAAAATAACCTTTGTGCAGGGTTCTAGTATGCTGAATATACACTGATCTTTGAAAAAAAGAACAAACACCTTTTACTCTGTGTATTTTTTGTTTTATTTAACTCAATTATTTCTGAGATGGTATTTCTCAGGTTTCAGGTACAAGGCAGATTTTAAGATACAAGTATCATGATTCCTGTGAATTTAATGTTTAGTGACATCCCTGAGTATCCAGAAAACAGATTCAAAAGTAAAACCTAATGCTGTTCTTTTAATAATAAATCTGATAATGAATAGAAAGCCTCAACCTACAAAAATGGGCCAGAGCTGCATTAAACATCTCTGGCAGAGAGGGCAGAATTAGCAGCAAGCCTGGGGTGCAAGACTCATGCCAGCACACTGCACTGGCCCCATATCCCCATATCCTGGCTACTGGCACCCTGCTTAACAAATAAGAGATAATTGAACTTGACCTTCTCTCCCTCTGAGCATTTCAGAAGCCTGGATCCCTGTCAGTCTCTATCCCCTGCTGTTCTCAAAAGCAGAGCTGGGCCAGGGGGAGAAAAAGAACACCACAAAATCCATGCACTTGCTTATGACCTTTACCCATCCTCCCAAACTGATCACTGTCAGGCTGCCTTGCTGCTGAGTTTTGAGACAAAGCCATTCTTGAGGCCACAAGTTATCACCACTGCAGATCTGACCTTGTGCCTGCAGTGGTGACAGGACTGGTCTGTGAAGCCACGTCTTTGGGCCACCCCTGATTTCACCCAGCAAGAGAGGGCTCCAGGGGAGGTCTGGACAGTTGCCACTGTGCATATTGACTCATTATAATAATACAGGTTGGCTTGGGCTGGCATCCAATTTGTGCTCTAGCGAGACACAGAGCATTACATTCATCAACAGGGCAGCAGCCCCTTCCTGTCCACACAGCTTGAAGTGTGAATGAATCATTGGTTTGCCTCTGCCCATATGGGATATGGTATGCTAGCAACAGGCATTGTTGCTAGAGATAACTCCTATTTTTCAAGAGGACTGTTCATATTAATTATTCTTACAGCTGGAATGGATGTATACAGCTCCTAAAATCCTTTTACCATTCAGAGTTAATAATGCCAATGAAGACTTCTGTATTTCGTTTAATAACAACTACAGTTTTCAGTTGTTAGTTTGTTTTTGTTTCTTTCCTTTGAATATTTAGTGCTGTAAAGCACTGTCTGAAAAGATATAAACTCTTCTGGAGCCTCATTCCTTCAGCTGAATGTTACAACAGTGGATGACACAGGGAGGCACTTTCTTGAGTGTTCTCTCTCTCTGGCCTCTGAAACTTGTTTCTTGTTTGTGCTATCACTCTGCTTTGAGAAAAGAGGCAGAGAATGCCCTGTCTCCATAGAAGTATCTAGTCCAGGTGTTGGAGGAGACTCCTGAAGGGAGCAAGGTATGGCTTTGACTCATCTAAGGCTGAGGAGAACACTGAATGTCTTCTGCTTTCTGGATGAGCACTTCACCCTCTTGTCCATCATGGGCAGTCATAGGCAGCCTCCATCATTCTGCCCTCTGAGGAGAAAAAAGTGAGCTGAAGATGTGCACTCAAAGAACTGACCTGTGTCTCTGGGAATCACTATCCCCAAGTGTCTCAGTAAAGCTGGGTCTAAAAATCTTCACAGCATCAGTGCTCATACAACCCAGATCATCGTGTCACCCTTTGGACATAAGGAATGTATCCTTATGGCTGGCTTTGTATTCTTCCTACTAGCTCTGATAGCAAAGTCCTTGTGAGGCTCTGCTGGGCCACAGACAGTCCTGTGGATGTCCTCCTGAAGCTGCTTTGGCCATCCCCCAGGAGAGGATGATCACCACTGACAACAGGGCAGGCAAAGCCTCCAGACTTTTTGCCTCATCCTTAATTTACCTGTTGGTAGGTGGCTCTGCCAACTTGCCAAATTGATGAAAGTTTATTCCTCCTAGGGAATCATGGGACTTCACTCCCAGAAAGCTGCTCCAATATTCTTGCTTAGCCAGCACAACCTGGCCTCACTTGCACTCTGAAAGCACCTGCTCTTTTTTTGCAAGCCATCATTTTACTAAGGATGCCTCACACCTTGATAGTGCTTTTCATCCACACAGCTGTGTGTACTTCATGGTGATGTGAAGGATTATTGCCTCATTCCAGAGAGGGGGAAAATGGAAAATCAGGCAATTCAGCTTGCTTTTGATATAATTCAGAACTGGAAGAAATACAGCATTGCAGCTAAGAGCTAGGTGAACATTTCAATATTTCTAGTCAGTTGGAGAGGGCTAACTTCATATTTTATAGTTAGGTAAAGAGCAGAGCATGTGCATTTAGAAATGCACATTCTGTGGCCACAATTAATTCACCCCATAATATCTATTAGCAGACTTGGTGGGAGGGAAAAAGGAGAGGGGGAACCATCCTGGCTTTCTTGAAGACAATGAAACGCTGTCTTGAGTTTTCTGCAATTAGGAAATCACCTACAAGTACCTTTTTTCCTTTAATATTGTTTTTCTGTACAGCATTTTTCCTCTTGTTAAAGCTGATTGAATACTGGGGATTTGAAGAAGCCAGCAAGGCGCTAGCAGGAGGCCTAAGAAACCTCCTGGAGCAATGGTGCTGATCCAAGAACTCATGTCTCTTGTATCAGTGGTCTTGTTTGGGGTTTCTTGGAGAGCCACACTAATCTTATTCTGGCTCTCTAAAAAAAAGCATGCACCACAAAATCATAGCCTGCTGGTACTTGTTACAGCACATATTGCTTCCATTTGTCTCCCTGGAAGATACTGCATTTCTTTACCCACAGTTTTTCCCCTCTGTGGGCTGAGGTATGTCTGAGCTCGGAGCAGCTTGCCTGGGCTGTGACTATGCTCTGTGCCATCTGGGCCTGCTCCTTCTTCACAGTGGCTGCAAGGCAGGACATGTCAGCTGAGCTTGGCAGGGGAACAAAAGCCATTTGGATGCTATAAGGAAAACAACTGCTCCGTGGTTTGGAGGCTGCCGCTGGATCTCAGGGTGAATCAGAGCATGTCCCTCCCTGTTTCACAACACTGTTCCTCAGGGCACAGCCCTGCAGCAAGGCAAAAAACAAGCCTTGTGGCCTATGGATTTTTATCTTGTAATAACAGCTTCGTTTTCTAGACATGAAGTACATGTCCTCAAGTAATATGTGATGAAATGTAAATTCTACATGTTCTGTAGCCTCACTGCCCGTGCTGGCAGCCTCTCCTTGGGAGCCTCAACAGCCTGCACACCATCGTGCTTCAGCTTCCTCATACGCCCCCAACAAAGCCATTCTTGAGGCCACAAGTTTCACCTACAATCCACCTGCAGTATCTTATGTGATCTTTATGGCAATTTGCCAGGGTAAAATACATGAGCAGGTGTTGAGGGGACAAAAAAAATCAGGAAAAAAACCCTTGTGAGAGTGAACAGATGAACTTGCTGTGAGAGACAGGGCTTCCTGACCTCAGACCAGGCCATTCATCTCATTTCCAGCACCACTGACTGCAGTGTGCCAGTGCCCATGCCACTGGTGAGAAGACATGAGCAGATGTGACCCCGAAACTGGAGCTGCCTCTGCCTTCCTCTTGTCACCACTGGGATGGCAGCCATCTGCTGCCTGGGGTGTCCTATCTGCACCCATGGAGGATGGGGGAAGCTCTGGCTTCTTGCCCAGCAAGCCCTCAGGTCTGAGGGTGGCCTGGCACTGAATCCTGCAGGAAAGCCACCAATACAGATCCCGTGCTTTTGGCTCAGGATGCCAAAATACTGCTCAATGCATAGGGTGGGATCTGGCAGACAAGTGTGAGGACTGGGCTCAGCATGTGACTTGGAATGGGACAAATGTGATGGTGAGGAAAGGCAGGGGGTTTGGTTGGGCTTGACCTGGCATTGGGCTGGGTGACAGGAAGATGGAGTAAGCAGGTTGGGATGTTCTTCATCCTGAGGTGTGACCAGACAGACCCATGATCACTGCTGGTCAAGGTGTTGGCCAGCTCTTTACATCTCTTTTTGTTTGCCATCTCTTTATATTTTGATACCTACTGCTGTCAGTGGTGGCACTCAAGTTAACTTTGGGCACCGCAGGTCTAGGAGGGCACTCACATCCTGGAGAGCCTGAAGCAGGCCACCAAGCTCCAGAGTCCCATGTGATGTCAGTAAGCTTCTGATCTGGCCAGGGACACAGACTGGGCTGAACTAAGTAAAAGAGATGGGTTTCTTTCTTCTTCTGTTTTGTGTTTTCTGAAGCAAATAAATCCTGTTTGTGTTTCCCTCTGCTGCCTGGATCACAGGAGCCCGTAGCTGCTGGCAGAGCCTGCAGGTGAGGCTGGCAGCAGGCTCATCTCTCAGTCCATAGACGCTGTTGCACATCATTGCTGTCACTTTTGGTGACTGACAGAGTGCCAAGGATGTAACCACTGAAACAACTACCTGAAAAAGTATGTCTGTATGGCTCTGTTTAAGAGACCTGTGCATTATGGACTACAAAATATTATAGTGTGAATGCATTCTTCCCGCAGCCCCACTTTCCATATCCAGCTGCCTGCAGTGTCTTTCTCTTTCCCCATCACAAGTGCTGGCTGTGATTCACTTCCTGTGCAGAATTTGTTTTCTGTTCTCTACTTGTTGGATGTTTCTTCCACCATATTCAAAGGATTTTTCCCTGAGAATACGTTGGGCAATTTTTAAAGTCCTAGTGGAGCTATAGGCCTGAATGACAAACCAAAACTCACATAAGTTGCCTCTGCATTTTTTTTAATGATAAGAGATGACAAATAAAATATCTTGGCTTAGTACTTCTTTGCTAACTAAAAGACAGCCTGTCCTAATGTGAGGAAAAATTGTAAGCTAAATTGGTGCAGATGAGATGCTGTACATCTTGCAGAGAGTCTTGGAAAAAAGGTTTCTTTCTGTAAATGCAATCTTTTATTATAACTTTAAACAAAGTTTTGTACTTCTACAAAAGATTTAGTAGCCAAAGAAAATGGGATATCCATTAATACATATAGATAATACTGTATAGAGTATATTTGCTACATATAGAAAATACTGTATGAGTTGAGTTTGAGAAAATTATGCTTTATTGTAACAGTTGTTCTGTTTTTTCCCCTGGAGTATTTTTACTGAGCATTGACTTTTTTTAATGAGTTTTTATTTCAGAGTTAACATTACAACCTCTCCCAGATCAGTAATAATGTAGTTGTATTTCTTGCTGAGAGGACAGAAGAATGAACTGCAACTTCAGTTTTTTCATAGCTGATTCATAGACCAAAAGAGAATGAATCTTTTATGTGCCACTGCCTCCTGGTATTTTGAAAGAATACATATTTTGAAACAGCTGAGATTGTAGTTACTCTTCAAGTACAAGTGAAAAACATTCTAGTTATATGTTAATGTTTTATTCATTGCTATATGTAATATTAATGCAAAATACTTCCACTTCTCAGTTATAAATCCTATTAACAGTTTGTGAGGTTTCAGCTATTTTAGATGTCAAGATGTTTGAGAATGTGGGATTTTAAGCAGTGAGTCAGCTGTTATCTACATCTACAGCTGAGCAGTATGGCTGGAATAATACCTATTTGACTGGTTTTCCTAATTATTTGTGTGCAAAATCTATTTCCTTTCACACCCATGGGAATTAAGGAAAGATGCTGACAATAACTACTGTGGAGAATTACTACTTGCAGTTAGACCTGCATATACAGTGATCCTTTGTCTGGAATGCAGTAAAACCCAATGTGTATCGAATTTCAACATTGCCTAATTTTCCAGTAGTTGATTCTAACGGGAACAGCTCTTAAGCCACCATTCTTTTCTATTGCTCTTAGCAAGCATATAGCTTGCTTTAGAGCTAGCTTGATGCTGATTCTTAGTATTCTTTTCAGCAATTTGAAATAATGTCTTGAGTCACCAGTCAGTCTTGGCCAGAATTCCTTTTCAATATAAATGAAAAAAAAATCTGTTTTACAAACACAACTGTGAAAAAGCATATATTTTCCCAGACTTTCTAGATACTTTTTTTCCCCCAACTTCAGACTATGGGAATGCATTCTGTAGTCTGTAATTCTATTCCCATACAATGGAAATTAATGTAAACTTTTATTAATACCAACAGTGGAATTAAACTTCTAGGAAAACACATATGGCACCAGTAGTACAGTGGAATATAATGAGACATTTTCTTACATACTCAAATAAAGAGATAAAGGGTAGTACTTTGCATTTAAATGCCCCTTCATCTTAAATTTAAAGTGCAGTATTTCAGGTTGACACTTTGGAGACCTTAGCTCCAATCCTCCCTTTGCCAGTTAATAAGTGAGGGCAGAGGAGTCCTGAGGTCAGGCAAAGCCCACTGGTAGCTAAGGTGTCCTGAAGCCACTGCTCTGCAACCTGCTCCAAGCACAGGGAAATGTCCCTGATGCAAAGAGCACAGAGTTGTTGAGAGGTCTTGTCAGGAGCAACACTGAAATGAGGATAAGTCCATGGCTATCTTGATTGTTTAGGTTATATTATATATATATTGCAGAGATTTTATGTCTTGTAACAACAAAACCAAGCCCAGTCCTACTTCCTAAATGGTGGTTTGTCTGCCGCTGAGAGCCTTGGAGAATCCCAGTCACTTTCTGGCATGTGTAAGGCTGCCATTAGTCCAAGTCACCTGCCCTGTCTGGACGGGGGAAAATGCTGTGCTGTACTTGCATCCTTTCTGTGGCCATCCCATAATAGTGACTCCATGGAAACCAGAAACTAAGGAAAACCCACGTTAAACCAACAGATCCAGATGGAAATCCCTCTGTCTTTAGCCAGCTGGTTTGTTCTCTGGGCCTCATACTCTCAACAAAACATGCTGCCCTAGCACGCACCCAGGAGAGAGGAGCTAGCCAAAGTCCAGGTTTCCTTTCACATCTTCAGCTGAGTCCAACAAGAATTAGTAGTGACAGGCTTTGTTTTGGACAGTGTCAACAAGAAACTTCCTCTTGAGGCTGTAGTTCAATCTGGATGGAATGACAAATACTTCCTAGGCAGCTGGACAAAACTCCTCCAAGCTATGGTGTGTCAGGGCATGGGGTACCCAGGCACAGCCTGTCTGAGGCTCTTACATCCCCAGCTTCTAGCTAGAAGTTAGACAATAAGCTGCTATCTGTTAGCATTTCTCTTTCTCATTTGGTGGAGATTTCTGTGATTTATTCAGAAGAAAACATGACCAATGTATTCATACATTGAGAGTTTCTACATCTGTTTTTTTGTTTCTGAGGAATCAGTGAGACTGAGTTAAAGGTAAGTGGTAGTTCAGCCACAGAAACACGTCTCCAGGCCATTCTGGGCAAACAAGATTATTTCCTTTCAGAGTTCCTGAATATCTTGGGCAGAAGGCAAAAGTGCTCTGTCGTAGTTTAAGAAACACATGGAAATATTTTCCTTCTATCTGTAATTGATGCTTTTCTTCCTTCCTATTATTAATGTGGCATTATACCTCAAAATGTGCAATGAATGTGCTGCAGCAGCAGTGTGCCCTGTGACTCGGCCTGCAGGCTGCTGGGGAGGCCGTGCCAGGCTGAAGGGAGGAGAAAAGCTGCAGGCTGGCAGCACCAGGGCCCCGTTTCCTGCCTCGCCTGGGGACCCATTCCAGCCATTCCACGCCACAGCGCTGCAGGTAGCACGGGGCAAATAACTCTGGGCTCTGAGCAAGAAAGCAAATACAAAAATGACCATGAAAATCGCCCAACCAGTTAAATCTGGTTCCAGCCAGGAGCTAAGTTCTACCTTGAAACACTTAAATCCCATTTGGAGGGCATAGATTTACATTCCAGATGAGGAATTAATGGCTTTTGCACAATATTCTCAGCAGAGATGCCCCAGCATACCAACCTCTGTGTTTTCAGTAGATGGAATTTGTAATTCCTCCAGGAGCTGCATTCTTCCAAGTGTTACTTCTATTTTTGCACTGACTACTTGCTTTATTTAGGAGGAAAAAAAAAGAGAAACCAAAAACCTGTGCTCTTGTCAAATTGTAGATGCTATATGAATCATCTATATAATAACACTAAACCATATTTTTCTGTTGTGGTGCAGTTCATCATAATCACAAAGGGGTTTATAGAAAACAAACATAGATGACAGTCTGCTCTTAAGCATCCTGTGTTTAATCCTTGCGCATATTTAGCCAGCTGAACAGTTGAAAAATGGATTGTTATTAAAATGTTGGGTGTTGCAGTAGCTGCAAAGTCCCATGTTTTTTTACTAATAAAAATGAATGCCATTCCTCTGACAATTTTTGGCTGCTTATCTGCAGTCATCTGCCTGCATAGTAATTGTGTGAATGTTAATGACGATCCTGAAACTTTGATGAATAAAATGTTTTAGGACTGTTAAGAATGCCTTGTAGGCAGCAAAGCCTGTTCATTTAAATGCTTTAAGACACACATCCTTCACTAAGTATCACCAGTGGTTTTGAGCCTCGAGCATAATAGAATATAGAAATTTATGGAACAGAAACACAGTCAAGCAGAATATAACCCATTTCCTGTAGTCTGCATGCCTATATAGCTTTTAGTAGTGTTTCCCAAATGGGAATAATTTACTTTCCAGTTTTCCCTGTTAACTTTTTACTGTTTATCTAGTTTGGATATTGACAAAATGTTTTGAATCACCTGGTTCCTTATGGAAATCTCGATGGTTTCAGGCTTTTTAGAAAACCGTTACAAATTGTTAACAGCAATTGCATTTGTAAAATGGTATGCAGATCCATTTCCTACCGAAAGGCAAGATGAATAGAGTAAAACCCACTGCAAAGGAAAACCCTCTCATAAGGAAAACCTTCTGATGAGCCGCTCCTTGCTCTAAGGAGCTCTGCTCTCCTCCATGATCCCTCTCATGTGAGCTGGCAGCAGGTTATCATCTCCTCTCACAGGCACCATTTGCTAGGCTAAGGGAGTCTGTCCTTCCTTCTCTCTTCTTGTAAAACTGTCATTTCCCCCCACCCCACATTGCCCTCACAGCCCCGTGCTGCACCACTGGCACCTGGAAGAGCTGAGCCTGGTACTGCAGGAGCTCCCACCCGTCCCACCACCCTTTCCTGCCAGGACTTGGCCTGACATGATCTACTGCCATGCTTGCAGTCTACATCATATTCAGGTCATCTCTTTCACCTTGTTTTTAGGGAAGGCCTTGGCCCCAGGCTGTGAAATTAATAGAAGAAGGCTCAGAGATGTTGTCTGAGCCTGATGTAGGCTGAGATGTGGTTCTCTCAGTCTTCCTGCCCAAGTTGTTCCAGTGTCCTGAGGGATTTGATGCTTATTCAGGTAGAGAGAGAAGGACTCCTTCTGTGCTTCAACTGTTCATCTCAAACTTCAGGGCTACAGTCTCTGCTTCAATGCTGTGTGTTTATGGGACTTTGCCACAGAGTATTTGGGTGTATAAATTATTGAGGTATTTCAAAGTGAGGTAGTTGTAGTGGCAGGTACATGCTGGGCTTAGGCAGCCTAGTCCACTTGGAGTTTGAACTGTTCTCATGCATCTTTGCTATACACCACGATAAGCCTATGAAAGAGTTAGCAATTCCTGTACAAAGGGAATGCTTCCTGTGTTGCAGCATGGGCTGATTAATTGAGGATTTAAAACAAATGAAGAACAACAACTAGATCTTCAAGTGTATTTAGGTTCTCTGTTCCTATGGGCAAATAGAACACAGACTGCCAGTATGACAGGAGACAGTATAATGGTAGGATATTATGCAATTAAGGCTCTAATAAAATGCATATGCCTGTGGGAGGATGAGTTAAGGTTGCCCAGGCAATCTTATTTCTGGCATTATCTATATTTTCTGCAATTGACTTTGCAACCTACACATTCACGCATCATAATAGCTTTCTGTTGTACTATCTAATTTACATCCTTCTTGCTAAAAAAGTTATATTAGAAATTTAAAGTTTTCAGTACCTTATAACTTCAGCACAAGGCCAGCTCAAGCCGTGTTCAGTGAGGGTGTGTGCCATCCTGGCTGAAACCCTGAGCAGGGCAGGACATGAGAACCCAGGGCCACTCAACAGCTGGCATGTGCTGCGTGCCCAGACGTGCCAGCTGAAATTTGGGGAGGTGATAATCAAAACACTGCCTTCCCTCTCTGCACTTTCAGGGATGCAACTTCTGGGTCACAATTCCACAAACCTAAAGGATCTGCGTAGGTTAGAGTTTAAGAATGAATATGAAACCAGCTCTTCATTTACTTACTAACTGAGAGAAACTGTACCAGCCCCAGAACTCCTCTGCCAGTGTCAACATCATCCTACAGCTGGCCTGGCACAGCAGGACTTGTCACTGACCTTCCCTAAGGCAGCCCAGGCATTGGCCTTTTGATGAACTGACTCTGTAGCAAATCAGGTGAGATTGAGAGTGGCTGGTAATGTGGCTTTAATCCCATAGCTTTTAGAAGGCTTAATACAGATTCTGAGGCATTCCTAAAATGACAAACAAAAAATTTGCTATGTTCTCTCATGTACCTTTTTGAATGAAGTATTAGAGATTGTATTAATTCAAGACATTTTGCCATTGAGGTTTTCCCCCCCACTTTTCAGATCAAACCAGCACTCTGTGCAGAACAACTGCTTGTACTATGGGGGCACAAACCAGCTCAAAAAAATACTGACAGCAGATGGGCAGCCCTGAATGAAAAACAAAACCTTTGAGCTTTTCACTTCTTGGATTAGAGTTGGGCACCATTACATAAAGAGGAAATGGGAAAAAAAATGCAAGCTTAAAAGAAGATAAAATCTGATTAAAATGCAGACTAATATAATTGCAGAACATTACTCAGGCTTTCTTGTGGACAGAGAAAAATGTCTGCTATTGTGCTGCTATAGAAACTACCTCGGGCCTGTGAGTAGGTGAGAGTGCATGGAGCATGTCGTTCCCTCTCTCCCGCCTTTCTCTGCCCTGGAATGAAGATCATATCTTGCTCTGTAAGCTTGGATTTGCTGGCCAGGAGATTTCTCCCAGTACAGAGAGAAGTTGTTTCCCTGCCCATGTAGTTTCTTTTAATATCTCTGCTCCCTCCCTCTTTTGTTTTCCTCTTGGAAGGTGGCACAGGACTGTGTCGGAGGAGGGATAAGCTCCAGTCTTCCCAGGCTTTTCACAGGGGATGGCTCACTTGGCTTGAAAAGCTGGGACCATGGAATAGGTGTTGTGCCATGGAAAGGGAGCTTACTTGTATTACTCTTATAAAGCCACAGAAAGATCTCACAGTGCTTTGGAAAGTAAATGCTCATCTGGAATGAGCAGCCTTTGACCATGTTTCTGCACATCGTGTCCACAGCACTCGTTCCTCTGAGGAACTGAGCTGGAATTACCAAAACACTACGGAACAAAGCAAGGTTTACTCCCTGGCTGTCCATGGAAGTGTCTTTATAGGAAGTGTAAAACCACATACAAACATACCCTCTGTCCAGTAGCATAAAATAAGGCCAAGGAATGTGTCCCTGAACTGTGGAATTGTTTTCCCACTAGCTCTGCCCCCATGATCATCTGGGCTAAGTAATCTCTGACTGCAGTAATTTCTGCCTGAAAGGATGATGTAAGAAATTTGTTATTGAAAAGACTGATGGATGAGAAAGCCTGTCCACACCACATTAGAACTCTTTCTGGTCCATAATACTTAAGAAATTTGTGCAAATTTTGAGAAGATTATTTACTGCTGCTAATGAATTCCAAGGTAGCATAAAGTACTGAAAAATACATCTCCTCTTTTATAAATGCATCCTTCTTTTTATTACAGATGTAATTTTAGTTTTTGTTCCAATACCTTCTTACAGAAATTGACTCAGTGACTCAAATATGCATTTTACAAGAACATATTTTGTATCTGTTTTTCCAGTTCTACCTTTCAATCTGGCTGATTGTTTTGCTTTTGGTATTTTGAGACAGAGGAAGAAGATTCCATTCTCCAGTTATTTTAGCACTTTCATCCAGTCCCTAATTAATCATCTCCTTTACAAAACCAGTTTACTGAGGCGTTGTCTCGTTTTCATCATCCTTTCCCGTTTCCCCTTTTTGTGGTTTATACCACACTCCTTCATGTGTTGGAGACACCACGGCTGTATGCATTGCTATATGTTAGCACATTTATTTATGGAATGATGTTAGAACTCACTCTGTAGGCCTTTAGAAGAGATCATGGAATCTCATTGCCCCTGAAGTCAATCACACCACATATTTCCTCCTATAAAATCCTCCAGCTCAATTTTACAGAAGTTAGGCTTGATTTTGCTCCTTCCACTCTTGTTAGAGATCTGTTCTCATGTTTTGCTACTCTGACTCAGTTTATACCCACTTATTCTTATGCTGACATTGGCCCTCAGTTTTATCTTTCCTGGCTTGTCCATTTTCTAAGCCCCACTTTTGTATATTTTATTTTGTCTCAACTGTTCTTACCTGAGCCATGAGCTTTACTTTCTCTCTGATTCTCCTTCCAAGAGAGGCAGGCAGGGGGGAGTAAGCAAGTGTGGTACTTAGTTGCTGACTGGGGTTAAACCATGACAAACACAGATTTACTCTTGACTGGATGACAGAATCACACACTGTACTGCAGATCTTTCCTGAAATTACTTACCTGACATTGCTGGGTTTACACTTCACTTTTTAAGCAGGTCCTACTCATCTCAAGATTAACTAGTCGCTCTTATCCAAATGCTGATCTTATGGCCAATGGAAAAAGATTTTTAAATTAATCTCTGCATGTCATTAATGTTATTGAATTTAATTATATTTTCATTAAACCTGTTCCAAGAGACATACAGTTTGTCCAATATACTAACTACTCCCAGCTCTGTCAACAGCAGATTTCATTAGCTTGCTTGTGTTCTTGATGACACCATTGTAATGAAAACATGAAGGATGACAGGAGCATTGATGAATCACACAGAGCCCTTTCCTTCAGTCTGACACCTCCCATACAAAACAACCCTCTGTCATTGTCTCCTGATCCATATGCTCTTCTGCTTCAACAGCTGTTTCCTGTCTGGACAGTACCAGATATTACTGATCCCATTTCATTTCTTGAAGAAAAAGGAAAACACCAAAAGATATCTTGCTGAAGCAACATCTCATGTAATTGCATACCTTATTTTTATTTCATTTATTCTCATATCTTGAATTATTCTTTCCTTCAAAATTTGTCTAGATTGTTGTAAATTATTTCCCTCCCTTTCTTCAATGCAAGTATTCCAGAATGACTTGAGTGCTAGAGTGAAAGTTTGTGCTCCTTTCACCCTCATCTCCACACGCTTGGCCTGTTTGCACACTGGATGAGATTGTTTGTTTTCCCCCACTGTGGTAATTATCCATGACTTTCTTCCCATAAGTCATCTTCCTTCTGCATCCATCTTTAGTAAAACTAGAAGCAAAATACTTCTTGGTTTTCTAAGTATTGCCAGACTTCCTTCAATCTGTATGCCCTTCTCACCATGACTGCACCGCCCTGTTTCTTTTTTCTTAGTTGAGGTAACTACTTCTAGCTGACATTATTTAACTTCTGCATTTCCCCATCTTGAAGACAAAACTTTCTTAGGAGAGTGATTATCTTCACTTTTACCTTTAGGTTTTCTATTTCCAATGACCTTAATTACAAAGATGCCAGATAATCTTCTATGAGATCCTTTCCCTTTGCTCAAGGTACAATGTCCAGTTCATTTCTGCTGCATTGGCATAAAGAAATCCAGTCTTTTCTTCTCATTCAAGTCCTTGAGTCCTTCAGCCTTGTTGATTAATTTCTAATTCTGTCTCTTGCCCTTTCCCCTTTTCACTTAGAATACCTTTCTATAAATCTTTTTTACCCATCTATTTATTTTAAACCGCACCTCTGAGACAATTTCCCCCCGCTACGACCATAGTAGCCTTACAATACACCCACAACACACAAAGCTAATCCACCATCACCTCTGCTGTTGGCCTGGTGGCTGGCAAGGACAGCAGCCTCTCTCTTGTACCCAGCACTGCTCAGCCCCAGGTGTGGTTCACAGTCTGCTCGCACCTCTCAGGGCAAGGCAAGGCAAGGCAAGGCAGGGCAGGGCAGGGCAGGGCAGGGCAAGGCATCGGGAGGTGTGGGGCGGCAGGGTTCGGTGTGTGACCCATACTGACACCCGCAGGGCCGATGCAGCCGCCAGCCTGGGCACCAGCCGGGCGGCTGAGACTTTATGGACGCCGTGCGCGTTTCGCTCAGCCTGGCGGGATTTTGGGAGCTGAGATCTTCGGAAACGCTCGATCCGTCGCCGTCAGGGTGCTGCGGGCTTTGACTCCCGAAGAGCGGGAGGTCACGCACAGACACAACCTCCCCACTTCCCACATCCTTCCCCACCCGAGGCGCGGGGTCCGCCGAGCCCCCCGCAGCCGCTCACGCTGCCCGGCACGGGCGGAGCGCGGTCGGGGCGTGTTTCGGGGCGTGTTTCGGGGCGTGTTTCGGGGCGTGTTTCGGGGCGTGTTTCGGGGCGCGGCGGGGCGGTGCTCGGGCGCTCTGAGTGGCCGCCAGGGCCCGGGGCGGGACGCGGGGGCGAGAAAAGGGCCGGGGTCTCGGCGGCGGCAGCTCGGGCGCGGGTGGCGGCCGGGATGCGCCTGACGCAGAGCATGTGCACCATCGCCGAGTGCGCGCCCGGCGGCGACGGCCCCGCCACCGCCCGGCCCCGCCTCGTCAAGATCGCGGTGGTGGGGGGCAGCGGCGTGGGCAAGACAGGTGAGGGGCAGCGCCGGGCCGGGCGGGCGGGGGGCTGGCGGCGGCGGAGCGCGGCTAATGGTGCCTGTCTGTGCCTGCCCGCAGCGCTCGTGGTGCGGTTCCTCACCCGGCGGTTCATCGGCGACTACGAGCGGAACGCAGGTAGGCGGGCGGCGGCGAGGCTTTGTCCCTTCCCGCCGGGACGGGGTCGGGCGGGGGCACCGCGGGGCGGCGGAGCGCGGTCCCGGCCGCTGTGCTGCCGGTGGGGGCCTCCCCTGAGGCTGCCTGGGCTGGAGGTGCGAGCCCTGAGGGAGAGCAGAGCCCCAGCGCTGAGCCGGGCACAGGTGGGGCGGGCAGAGCTCGCTCCCTCCCCCGGGGCTGGCAGCGACCCGGATCCCCGGGGTTCCGCGGCTGCTGGAGCCCTGAGAGCCCCTTCCCTGCCCGCTCTGCTCGCAGCCCTCGGAAAGGGGCACGCCAGGCACAGCCACATGCGGTTGTGGTGGCAGCAGATCTAGGGATGGGTTGTACTGCAGGTCTCGGGCAGAATTTGCTTTATGTGGTGGAAGTACCCCTTTTTTGAAAGAGTCTTTTAGCTAAAAGAAGCAAACATTCTGTAAACCTACTACTGTATTGTTCTCTGCAAAACTGAGTGCCAGCAGCTGCATGGGCTAGGTAGAGCCAGTCATGAAGGGGAATATGGAGAGGTGATGTTGCATACCTCGTCCAGTGAGTACAGTGCAGAGTCTGAACTAATGCCTGTGTAAAATAGACAGCTTTCTGTTGAGGAAATTACTTGGAAAAAGCCAAACAATAGCGAACCCAGAAAATCTTACAGGCCAGATAACAGGGAGCCAAAAAATGTATTTGTCTTGGTTTAGGACAAATTTGGAGGAAAACTTTAAAAGTGGAGCTTCACTAAATGATGGAAATACTAAATGACAAGAAAACTGCTTTTCTATGTAATGAAAGCTGGTTGTTTTGCACTCTTACCTTTATCATTCAAGATCAGACAGTCCTTAAGTGTTAAAAGTTCCAGGTTGCCCAGCTTCAAAACAAGTAAATTCATCATTAAATCCCAGGTTTCTAGCAATATCATAAATATTGTTAACACCCAAAGAGCTTATAGCACTAGTTTCTTGCTCCATGAGGGGTGATATGACTTTTCCTACACAACCAATGGGCAGCAGAAGTAACATTTGTCTGTAGAGTGGTGACTGTACCTGTGAACCTGTTGGTGTTCTTGTCAGGTAATCTCTACAGCAGGCACATCCAGGTAGATGGAGAGATGTTGGCCATCCAAGTGCAAGATACTCCAGGAGTTCAGGTGAGCTAGATGCAACCATGCTACCAGAGTAGCTCTAAATGTTTGTGTGCTTGCATCCCTCTGCGCAGCATCTTGTTGTGGTCTTCCTGTAAAATGTTTTGCTGCGTGTTTCAGAGTTTGGTGTTCTTTGTGGGAGAGGTGGTAACTTGTGTTTGAACCAGTCAAGCCAGCTGTGTTGAGAGACTGTTTCAATGAATCATTTGTGCATTGGAGGCCTGTTACTTCTGAGTGGCTGAATTACTGAAGTGCCTTGTTCCTGTATATTGGGAACATTAGGCACAAATCCAGAAACAATTCAAAGTGGTATATGTGAAATATGGTATATGAGAAAATAAATGTCATGACCACTGCCCAACAAGCTTCATAAATGTGTATGGCAGAGTGAAGTCTGCTACATTGTGGCTGTGCTCATTAGTGTGTCACAGGCTGAAGTTTTAAATGTATAGACCTGAGTAATGCTGGACTGTTGCCTTTTTGAACTGGGCAACACTCCAGGTCTAAATGCTTCCAGCTCATATCTTTGCTTCCCCAGACTTACTGTCTAGCCAGTTAATTTCCCATTCTGTGGAACTACAAAGTCTTTCTCTGCATGCAGAACTACTCAGGTCAATTTTCCATTTGACTATAGCAAACTCCAGTGTTAAATTCCAGCTTTTTGCAGCTGAATCAACATCTGCATTTACTCGCTATGCTCAGATTAAGTTCATACTTACCATGTGAAATCCAAATATATGTCTGAAGCTGTAAAATGCTATTTGGCTTTACAGAGTCCTGAAGACAGGTTCCTTTAATCTTTTGTGACTTCAGCTATCTAATTTGAGACTATTCATTTTTCAGATCCATGAACACAGTCTGGATTGTAATGAGCAGCTGAACAGATGCATTCGCTGGGCAGATGCCCTGGTGATTGTCTTCTCCATCACTGACTATAAGAGCTTTGAACTACTCAGTCACCTTTACCATCATGTTCGACAGCTGCACCCAGGGAACCTGCTCCCTGTCGTCATTGTGGCAAACAAAGCTGATCTCTTGCATATCAAAGAGGTGGAGCCTCAGCAGGGACTTCAGCTGGCCAATATGCTGGGCTGTACTTTCTATGAAGTATCTGTCAGTGAAAACTATAATAACGTCTTCAATGCCTTCCATCTCCTCTGTAAAGAAGTCAATAAACAGCAAATAACCAGCACCCCTGAGAGGAGGAGAACCTCTCTTATTCCACGGCCAAAATCACCCAACATGCAGGATCTGAAGAGAAGGTTTAAGCAAGCTTTGTCTGCCAAAGTGAGGACTGTCACTTCTGTTTGACAGCACAGCCCTTGGTCTACCCAATGTTTAGCTTGAGATTGAAACCTGGGGTGTTTAACATTGGCACGTGTAGAATCCAAGATATTGTGAAAGGAGGATTGTTTGAGTAGCCTTTTGCATGGTAGAAGTCTTTAAGCAGCTGCTTAAAAAAAGAACAGTATCAGATTAGAAAAGGGGAAGAAAAAGACCATAAAACCACCTGAAAAAGTTGTACTTTGCAACTTGCTGAACAGATATTTTCATTTGGAAAGGGACCTTTTCAGTAAATGAAACCATTTGCCTTTTCCCCAGCTGGACAGATTTGGCTTTCATTTGTGCAGAAACAACTTTTTTTGCTGTAACTCAACTTGAGCAGGGAAATGCCCTGAACTGCAGGTCCCTGTTCAGAAGTAACCGCTTGAGTTTTGTTCTCACATGGATGAAGGACAGCATGATGCAACTGTTTAATTTTATTGCACAGTAGAACTGGTTTTGTTCTGTGTATTTCAAAACAAATAAGCAAACATCAAATGGCTCTGTAAAAATAAGTGTAAAATAAGTGGACAGGACTGAACATCAAGACTGTAAACAATGGTCTTTATTTTTTACTAGCCATGTTATTGCTGACAACTTGACCTTACTCTTTGTATGCAAAGCTATTGTCCACAGGGTGTAAACATATCTAATTGCAAACAACTTTTGCTGTCTTAAAAAAGTACTTTCCAGACTAAATGATCCAACATGGAGCTTCTGAGGAATGTGTGTGGAGTGATAGTCTAATACAGATGCCATTCTAAGACATCCTTTTTTCTCTCTCTCTCTCCTGTGTGCAGTAGGTGCAAAAAGAACAAAAGGTGTGAAGCATGGCTGGCTCCAGGCAATGAAGCTGATGGCTTGTTCTGAGCTGAGCCAGACCCTCTTCCTTCTTAAACATATGGCAGATTTTATATAAATACTTAATTCTTTTTAATATTGAACCAATGGTGTTCAGAGCCTAAGGGCCTTATACACATGCACTTTAAAAAGCCAGTCGTGCTTTTGTTTAAACTGTAACTTATTTATTTTGTGTACAGTTACTCCTCCTAGGGAGTGGACTTTTCATTCTTACTGCCTGGTACAACATTAAATTTTTGAATTGCATATTTCCTTGTGTGTTCTTTGTGGGTTAGAAACAAGGTGTAACAACCAGTGAAATGTTGAGACAAAGTAATAGCTTTCTTAAGGTAGTTAACATACCCTGTAGAAACAGCAAGGTGTCCTTTCCTGCCTATGCTGTTGCTTTATTAGCATAAACCACAGGGGTTTTGCTCTCACAAGTGCTTTACAACTTCCTTTTAAGAAATTTCTGTAGGAGAGGAACTGAATAAGGCAGAGACCTTTCAAATTAAAATGGGGTTCTTCATTTCCACTTGTCAAAAATACTTTGGTCTTTAGTGAGAAGGGAATAGTGTGAGGTAGGTCAAAACCTGGAAGAACATTAACTCTATGTGACTGCTACTTTCTTTACAAAAATTAATGTTTTGAGCTATATCACTGTGAAGACCTTAATCAAATTGCAAGTCTACAACTACCTTTTTCATGTTTAAAGTAGCTTTACTAAAAGCCTGCCTGAGGGGGATGTTTGTGCTGGTAGTAGGCTGATGGCCATACAGGCTCACCTTGTTAGCACACAGCTGCAGTAAGTGATGCAGGGAAACTCTGACAGGGCCCCTGACGATAATCTTTTGGACCATGAGTTACTAGCCAAGTGATTTAGGGTTGGAGTTGCAAACAAAACTGAGCTTATACCAAATAGTGCTTAGCTTATTAATAGAGAAGTAAATCAATTTCCCAAGAGTAGCTTTATGTTTTCTCCTCTTTTTGCCTTCTGAATATTGCTTGGTGTTGCAGGCAGAGGACTCAGACACTCTTTGCTGTGGTCTTGCACCTGCCCATTCAACTTTCTTCTGTACTGTTTCTATTCATGTGGGACTGGCAGAAGATCCCTCATCCCTTCACCTTTTCCCCCAGCACAGGGTCCCTGTAGCTGCTACAGCTATTTCCTACAAATAAATAAGCTTACTATTGCACTAGGGCCACTGGAAAGTCTCCACTGTACTTTTGGTCCATAAGCAGCATCAATTACCACAGCTGTGGCCTCACTGGCTGAGAAGATTCCTCCAAAGTGTGTGTGGGCCTGGGAAGCTAGTGTGTGTCTCTACTTGACGCAGAGGAAGTGCAAGATCACTGCTGTCTGCTCAGACTCAGCCCCTGCCTCCTCCATACAGTAGATGGCCAAGTCAGAGACCTGAGGGCATTTGATGAAAGACAGGTGAGGGGGTGAAGACCACAACCAGCAGCCTCCAGCAGCTCAGGAAAGCAGCAGCATCTCAGAGGTGGGAGTACCTGAGCTCAGCAATGGCACTGAACACAGGCAAGCCTTTCTGCTATGAGCTGAGTTTAGGAAATGTTCTAGGACCAAGATAGACAGTCTAGATTCCTAGGGGCAATCAAATAATACAAAAGTAAAAGGGATTGCAGGAATATGCACTTCTGGCATGTGTAGCTCTGCATACTAGGACAAAAGGAGAAGGCAGATTAGGTTTGGCATTGTGAGAGCATTGCTTTATTGATTACAGAATTTATGAAACAACCATATTCTAAGAAAGATTGAACAGTACAGAATGACAGAAAAACCAAGAGACCAACTACTTGCTTGCCAGTTGCTCTATTCAAACTATTCCTTGAGCTTTTAATATTGCAATCATAGCATTTCTCATTTTTTCTAGCACAAAGTTCCATTCTATAGTCATTCTTATAAATTTCTCTTCCATAGAGGAGACATTGTCTGTGCTTTATAATCAGTCCATTGTTTACTTCCAGCCACTCAAAATTGAATTTAAACCAAAATGCACCCTTTTCTGAAGACCATAAACATTTAGGAGAACTAATGCTAGCTAGTGAACAAAATTTAAAAAACTACTTCCCATTTATTCTTCTGGCATAATAAAGAATGCTGTGATAGAGTGAATGTCACTTAATTTTTCACATTCTCATCTCAGTGTAAGCTGTAGTTGTAGCATAACTTGGATGAAGTAAGAGGATGCAGCTTTAGAGCTCCACCATTTTATGTTGCAATTCAGAAATCCCGGTGCTATATGCAATTCTCTATTGGCTGCTGCTCTTTCATCACAGATTGTAGCAAAATTTTATAAAGAAAAGTTACATAACTGAATTTGATTGCAGCTATTTCATGATCATAAATTAAAAATAAAAGCTGTTTTCTAATCAAGCTGTTCAGAAATCTAGCTCAAGAAAGAATCTGTGCTGTGGCCTCTTGAAAATGGGATCATGCCCTTTTTAAAATTTTTTTGTTCCTTCTTTTTTAAATGCATGTGAGGGGAGGATTCTTTTGGGGTTATCATCAAACCATCACAGCCCATATGGCCTCCTGCATAAATCTACAGAGATGTGTGCCATCAGAAACTGTCTTTTCTTCTGGGACTGTGGGTGGAGAAACTAGAGCAGGAAACTGAAGGCTGAGAGAGAAGCAGCCATGTAACCCAGCCCTTGAGTCTGTCTCTGCTTCCCTGCTTCCAACAGTCCTGCTGAGAGAGCATGGCCAGGCTGGGAGCTGTGTGCCAGCCAGATCAGGGCTCTGTTCCATGATCTCTCTGGAGTGAGGAACAAAGTGCGAGTAGATGCTGTTAACATTGTATAAGGCACACATCTTGCAAGGTAGCATGACAGAGGGTGGATTTTGCTAACCTCTCACTCCCTCAGCAGCATTTCCCACCAGCAAGTCCAGCAAAACCGTCAGGAAAAACGGTACTGGTGGGGAGGGCAAATGGTGCATCACCTGGTTCTCAGCTGCTCCTTTGCTCGGGAATGATTACAAACAATCACCCTCACCATGCTGAGCGAGGCTGGGAGTGATTCAGCACTGTGCAGTGCTATCGTCAGGGAGGGGAGGTTGGTTGTCGGACAAATGGACCATTCTGAAGAGCTGCCCATGAGCTGCAGGTGTTCCCTTGCAGCCAGATACCCTGCTGTTTTACCTGCAGCTGTAATTGCAGCAGTTGACACATCAGTTTTTGGATGGCTCTTGAGAAGAGTGACAGAGCAGGGATTTGATGTTTCCAGGCAAGGCACTCATCTTCTCCACAGCCTCCCCCGTCAGATGCTAGCGTCAGGCTGGAGACGGTCTGAGGCAAACAACAGCTCCACAGCACTGTGTGGTGTCAGGAGCACAGAGGAGAGCACAATTACCTGGAAGAAGGGGAACAAGAAGCAACAAGTCAAGCTGAAAGGGATTGAGACAGTACTAATGAGCCATAGACAGTAACTGTTTGCTTTACCCAGCTCTAGGCAGGCTGTCTGCCTCTGTTTACTGATAGAGCAATGTACCTTGTCCAGCAAAACTGTCTGCTGGCTAATAACTGCAGTTAAATCTCTTTAAGGAGCACAATGACTGCTAGCATTGTATGCTTAATGAATGTGTGCTTTGACACATTTCTACCCATATTTTACCTGGTGATTTATTGTGACTGCCAGTGCATTTACTGTGAGGCACCAGCTGATGAAGCTGCGGTTTCCTCTTCTACAGCACAGATCTGAGTGATGCCTGTTTCCTCTCAGTTGAAGGTAAGGTGAGCAGCACAGAAGTGCCTGCTGCAGGAAGCCAGACTCTCGGTTCCAAACCATTTTTTCAGACCAGGCTGTTCTGCGCATCAGGCTCAACCTTGAGCACTGTCAGATGTTATCACTTTGGTTTCTTCCAGTCTTTAATCCCAGATGGGTCTGATGAATGAAAACATTGCTCACTACAACCATGACAGACATGCTGCCAGGTGCAGGTATCTGTTTTCCCTGAGTGAAAACCAGTATGTGATTATGTGGTGTGAAGGCTTCTCTGCAGAGCAAAGCTATCATCCAGGAGTGAGTGTGTACACTCTTGCTTGGAGGAGCTAAGCCAGGGTTGAAATCATAGGACACTGCTCTTACTGAGCCCCTAGTTTAGCAGTGTCCATAGGGTCAGGATTGCAGGCTGGGATCTGGGAGCAGATTTAATCATTCTAGCTCACTTGAAAATGAATTTGCTTCTTCAGCGCAAAACCAAGGAGAGGAAGCACAAACATCAACAACAGAGTATGTGTGTCCATCTACTGCAGCAGGTATCAAATGCCTTGTGCTGTCCATCATGTAGCTTAAGTATGTGGTAATGCTGCATTTCAACTTTTTTTGTTGCTCTTTCTTTCATCTTTTCACTTCAGATACTGAAAAGTTCCCTTCTGTATTGGTGATAGCCTCCCCCTCACTTCTCCTCTTCCCTTGTCCTCCCACACAATCTGCAGCAAACTGACACTGATTATCTCTTCCTTCATAAGCCTGAAAAAGTCTCTGTAACTTGCAGATGCCAAAGGCTGACACTGTCTTACTTATGTTACATGAGAATCAGACTATAGTACAGTATGTGCTCATCTTGTTATCATGCAGCTTTAACTCTGAAAAACATGAAGGGACATGTTACTAAAGTTTTTCTAGTGTACAAGCCAAACATCAACAATAGCCACCGACAGATAAAAGCAATTTCTTCTTGGAGTCCTACTACTGAATCCTCAGGAGATTTGTGCAACAAATAGCAAGCCCAGAGTGAAAAATGAGATCTCCAACTTTAATGTCTCAGAAAAGATGCTTGAATAGAGCAGGACTTCTTTCCCTCCAGTGTTTCCAAGGGCTTGTTGAGGGGGATAAATGTGAATGTTTGTTCTTTCATTTTTACAGAAGAGAATTGCCCAGATAAGTAATGTCCATCTCTTCTGCAGGCAGCTCTCTTCAGGACAGTCCTTTGCAGCCTTTCTCCTTGTTCCATACCCCATGCCTGCCTTTCACCCTTCACCTGAAGGGCTCTCCCCTCCTAGTGGCAGCCAAGGTGGAAGAGCCAGGAGCCCCCATCCTGACCCACTGAACTCCAATGGGAAGTTTCCCCCTAGCACACCTGAAGGTAGGGAAGGATGGAGCTAGCATCTAAAGGGGCATCTGAAAGCTTATCAGTCTGCTGGCCTCAGCCACGACCACATTGTAATGTTGGGAGAAGGGAGGGAGAAACATTCTCTCATGCTCTTTCCCCCTTATTACTCTCCTGATAAGCAGAAAAAGAGAAGTAATTTCTTCCTTAAAAAATAGGATACTTCTCACTAGTTATGGGGAGCTATTTACCACCATCCAAAACCAAATGGTGCATAGGAAACACTGTATTTCTTTGTGCTTCTTCATGAGAAATAAAATTGTCATTCAGATTCAGATGCAGAACAGTTCTGTGGATGAAAACATGTGTCTCTTATTCCACATTTAAATGTTATTTGCTTCAACTCCAAACAGTTGCTGAAGTAATCAGTGCATCCTGTCAGTTTTTCTTCAGTTCCTTTACTCAATTTTTGTACTTACACATTTCTCCAGTTTTCCAAGAGCCAGTGATTAGTATAAATGTTAGTGCTTTGTTTGACTGGAATGGACTTGGAAGGCCAGTGTTTCCCTGAAGCCTGAACCTGACTGCCTGAACAGCACAAAAAGGCTCTGTTAAATCCTGGCTTGAGTTAGATAAATGCCTGGCTTTTTGAAAAGAAAGTAATCCTAAACAGGTGGTGTATATTCACAACCATAGTGCAGAAATCCAGGCAAAGCCAACAAACTTACAAACTTTTTTTTTTTTGTGAGAGATTTGCACAACTGCTTAGTTTCTTCTTTCTCTTCCTCCTCCCTCCTCTCCCCCAAAGTTCTTTCACCTCTAACACAGCACAGTTGGATAAAGGGCAAGAGGCAGCAAAAGCTTAAAATGCTTTAGGAATCTGCCTCAGAGGGTGACCTGCTGCCAGGGTTAAGCCAAAGCAAAGCAACACCAGATCCCATGTCACCACTGTCAAGCTTTAAGTCCCTCTAGAAAGCTAGTTGAAAATCTCCCTGCATAGTTCTCAACCAACTCAGATGTTAACCCTCTGTTTATCTTTCAGGGTGTCTTAATACATTTTGTGTGTGGATTAACTTGTCCATCAGTGTGTCACAACTCAATTCCCTCCAAGAAGGAAAATATAATTTGCTATTTAGAGGAGATTAGCAGCAGACTAATGGGGAAGAAAGGTGTTATCAGATTCTAAGAAACTTGCTAAAATGGTACTCCATCTTACAAAATACTGCTTGAGATTGCCTTGCAAAGACAACTGAAACATGGAAGCACATGTCAGACTGAGGGGCTGCTTTGCTTGTGGTTGGCTCCATTTTGCTAATGATTTCTCAATAATCAAAATTCCCTTCCACAGGACTTGAAAACAAGATGTTTGCCAGCCACCCTGGAAACCAGAGTTATGTTTATGATGCAGCTGGTTACACAGCACTTTGGAGTCTTTGTATTGCCCTGTGTATCTGCAGTACTCAACAGACACCTGCTTGGTCCTCCACAATTAATGATGATTTTTAACACCTCAGGTGCCACCAGAGCTCACCCGTCCTCCTCCTCTCCCTCCTCCATTCCAATGACAGTTACTGTAGTCAAGTTCTGCTGCTAGAGAGCGGATGAGGCAAAGATCAGCCACATGGACATTACTGAAGGCTCACTGTGGGAACCATTCCTTCCAGGAGTCCAACTGAGGCGCAGAGACTTGGGGCTTTCTCCACATAACCTGCTTCAGGCTACTTAAGGTCTAGTGGTCTGCTATCAGAGACAGCTGGCCAGACACATGAAGAGTACAGCTGTATCCAGGTTAATTTATTTTGCTCCTCACCACTGCTAACTGGCACGCCTGCAGGATTACCACTGGTAAGTCACTAGGTGGTACCCAGGCTCCTGAATATCCCTGCACTATGTCCCGTAGATGGAAGCCCAGGGACCCTGTAGCTTTTTGGACAGCAAATGTTTCTGTTTATAAAGAATACAAAGAAACTAATCTCTTGAGACACGATGGAAGCTACTTCAAATTAATGCTAGTCTGTTCTGAACTCTCCAACCTGAGTTTGAACTTTTGCTGCTGACTATAATGTGAAAAAACAAACCCTTGGTGCCCGAATACTGTTGCCTACAGATGTTTCACAGCAAAATCCCAGCATCATTCCTGCCGATATGGCTGTGGCTTTCTGTAGGTTTGGTACCAGTGCTATAGGGAACACTATTTGATGAATTTTCTTAGTTTTTGTTTGGACAGGAACTATATGCTTGGAGCTGTTTGTACCTGGGTACCAGGTTTGCGTGTTGCTACCAAATCCTTCACCATTTTGACTTCGGAGACTGACACTCCTCCAACCATAAAGATGATCAGAAGAGGATGATCACCAGGGTGAGGGCGATTCACCTGGAAAATGAAGAAAAGCATTATTTGTACTCACTTCATCCAGGTCCATCCAGGATGATCAGCTCCCTAAGTGGCTAGAGGAAGACCAAAGAGGAAGCTCAGAAAGAAATATTCATGGAATGCTGTAGCAGCTGAGAGGGAAATCAATGGGGAGGATGCCCAGTTAGAACTAATTAGCTGTTTCCAGGGAAATGACGTCTCCACGGACTCCCCTGAAACCTATGGGAGTTTCTCCTGAAGTCTCAGGGTTTCTCCCTCCATTCCTTCTTCATTACTTTCCTCCCTATCCCAGAGAGGGAGGAGAGTACTTGGGTGGATGTTTACTTTGGATACACATACACGGGAGACTTTAGGGAATGAGAGGTAAATTACTACCCAGCAGAAGCAAGGAGTCCAGCCCAAACATGCTAGAATCCCTGCCTGAGGTCAACATGGAAAGGAATTTTATGCAATGTGTTTTCACCAGTGCAGTGAATTATCTTTTACAATTCATCCAATAAAAATAAATAAGGTCCATTGAAGTATAAAATCAGTTTACAGCTTGTTTCAATTCAGAGTTTTCAATGCTTCTATGACTACCTTTAGCTCCAAGAAAATACTTGTTTAATTTTTCCTCAATTATCTTTAAAATGGCACAAATATTCCACTTCAGTTAAGACCTCATAATTAATTTTAAATGTGAAGGTGATGCTTTAATTAATTTTAAATATGTATTTTAATTTTAAATGTGAAGATGATGCTTTACATCAGTTTCCTCTTAGCCACTTCTAGAAGTTTGATAACTTTGCTGTTTCCTAGCAAACTGTTTCCTTCTTGAGAAAACACACTCCCCTGACACTGCCTTGATCCAGTCTTTGGGAGGGATGTCAACAGAGCCCATGCAATTGCTCTTGTCACATCATCCTGGAGCATGAAACACTCCAAATGTTCGGTTCAGAAAAGCGACAAAATAGTTTAATTCCTTTTTAGACTCTCTGCCTCCTCTCCTTGTGTGAGCGTAGGCTTTTAACAGCATTCACTTGACAGAATGAAATTGGTGTCAGCCCATGTTTGGGCAGAGCAGGGCTCCCTTGCTTTCCCCACCACAGCAGCTTGCTTTGATCCTTGTGGCTCCAGATCCTGGGGGTACAGCTCCTCTTCTTTTCCTTATTGTGGCTTTCCTATATTTAGTCTTTCGGCACTTTTTCATCCTGCAGGTCTGTCAGGCTTTATGCCTGGTAACCTTCAGCAAGGACTCTTCCTTTTGAAGCCAGCACAGGGAGATGCTCTCTCTCCAGGCTAGCTGGCTTTGATTACATGGGACTGGTTCCCTATTCAATGCTGCTCCCCAGGCAAGGAGCTCTTGAATTCCTGAGCCTTTAAAACTGGTACAACTGCCTTAGACAGATGTATTGGTGAGCTGAGTATTTGCATACTGGGTGTTTATTCTCTTGCTCTCTGACTTTGTTGATAGCATATATACCACAATTCCAGGTCCGGAACAGGAGAGTGGTCCCAGCACCTCACCTGCCTGGATAATACCCTTGGGCACATGGTGTGATACTTGGGAATGGTGTTGTGCAGGGCCAGGAGCTGGACTCGATCATCCTTCTGGGTTCCTTCCAACTCAAAATATTCTGTGGTTATGGGATTCTATGATTCTGAAAATTTTTCCTAGCAAAAACAAACTCATAATAAACATGCATACAGAACATTGGGCATACAAAGGACACCCAGTATAAGAATTGGAAATCATGAGCTTTCAGGGTTATGCTAAAGAGAAAATGTCTTGACAAATCATTTCCTTCAGTCAAAATAAACCTAGATCCAAACACATGGTGCCTATATAAAACTTACTATTTTTCAGAAGACTAAAGTTCAAACCACAAATTCCAGAAATGCGTATTAAAAATGCTATTAGGCATGCAAACTCTAAATTAAATTAAAACAGAAATGAAAAGGTCTTGGAATCTGTAATTTTGTTATGCTATGTGTAAGTGTTTTGAAGGAGGACAGTACTTTGGGTACAAAATATTTGGCCGTGTTAAGAATGCAAGTTTCTGCCAATTTTTTTTTTTCTTGTTTGATAATACAACCACCCAAGACTCTCTCTTTTGAAGGAACTGGCTGCATGTAGCTGAACACAACTCATTCCAGTGATAGAGAAGAAGAGCTGAAATGGATTGCAACAAAAGCAATGTGTATCTTCTGGGATCCTTCTATAGTACAGTTGATTTGGGACATTTCCACTGCCTCTGAATTTACTGTGAAATTTGAATTTTGCCAAAATCCCTGAGAGAAATTCACTTTCAATTCAAAATGCCATACATTAAAAAAAAAAGAAAAAATCAAAGAGCTGTCTCAGACAATTAAAAAAACCCTCAAAACCATTATGTTGACATGAAAGAGTCCAAAGGAAGGGGGATGGTGCCCCCAGCCAGCAGAGTGTCCCAGTAGGACACCAGGGTCTTCTCCCCAGCTCTAAGCTTGCCATCCAGGGTGTGCTCAGGTGGTCAGAGGGCTCTTTGCTGGTGCATGTGTCTGTGTGGAGGAGAGAGAGAGGAGGAGGAGGTGGTAAAACAGGGTAGCAGTGGTCAGGAAAACTCTAAAACTGAAACAGGGTCAATAAAACCTTAAAACTGAAACTGGAAGGCATTAGAGGACAGGTGTTTTCTCATGGCTCATGGCAGCTCACAAAACACAGTTTTTTTCTGAGGAAAGTCAGCAAAAACAATAGTTATTGTTCTGTAACTCACCCAACAAAAAAAAGCAGCACCGATGATTCTGGTATTTGTGACCAACCAGAAACCAATTAATTTAGCTCAATAACTGGAAAAAGGAAAACGTCAATCAGCAGAAACTAGGCTGCTGTGTAGGGCAGTGGGTATCAATGATAGCAAGCTCAGATGATGACAAAACATGTCATCTAGAGCAGTAGTCAAAACAGGAGTCCTTGAAGCAAGGAGGTTTTTTTTTCCTTCCCCATCCCTTAGCTTCAAAACAAACATATCTGCCAGACAAACAACTTCTGGATGAGAGATGTCTTTAAAAGTCTGTCCTGAACTAACACACCTGAGGCAATCACCAAAGTGTTTTTATGTGAGTTGGCATTTGTATTCAGACATTGAGAAAGAAACAAAAATAAGGAAGCTCACAGAATAATTACTGTGCTGATGGTGTGATTGTGTCAGAAATACAGGCTGGTCAGACACTCATTCATGCAACAATTGAGCACATGCCAGCAAGCCAGGCTACAAACTAAGGGAGCAAGCATGGACACATATTTGTGAAGTATATGATGATGCCTATGAAATGTTTACCCTACACAAAGTTCACTTGCTCATTTCTTAAATATTCCTTATAGTAGGATATTTGTCTTACCAGGAAAGATGCACTTACAGGTACATATTGCCATAATTACCTGTGTCTCTCTCTTTTTCACACACACACCCACCCACCCCTTCTAAAAGTACAGATTAGTCCTCAAACTAGTTAAAGGTGTCAATGTCTCCATCTAACCATTTAGGCCTTCTGAAGTCCTTAAATTCTTATTTTTTCCATTTAAAGAATAACCTATATTTGTGCTTAAAAATTCAATTCTGCAATAAACAAATACAATGAAATCAATAGCATTGTGAAAATTACTGGTAAATGAAACCAATAATTAAAAAATTACTTGCTTGTAACAGTCTGGTTACTTTGTTTGATAGTGGAATGTGTTTTAAACTATTATTATTGGAGTGTTGGCATAAATTTTTCAGTTCTGACATAAGAATGGAGATATATCGGGTCACTTTTTCTATATATATCTTATGTTGTCTTAGGGCTTTATTATTAGCTTTGAAGAACTGACAATTTCAATTTAGGAACCTAACTGAATGTATCTTGGAAATCTATTTCAACTGTGGAAACAGATTCCTGAGAACAAGCACTGGATTTTAGGCTTACTTGATTATGTGCTCAATACTAGCTTTATTTGAAACAACAGAAAAATAACGTGTTTATTCTGATACTGGGTTCTAGAATAGCACCAACACAACAGTCAAAACTACTTTTGTCACCTGACTTTAAATGCAGGTCTAGCAGGAATTTTCACAAAGGAAAAAATAAAATTCTATTACCATAGAATCACAGAATCAAATTGGAAGGAGCCTTGTATCTCATCTAGTTCACTTCCCTGCCCAAAGCATGGCCAACTTCAAAATTATATCAAGTTGCTCAGGGCTTTGTTTGGCCAACATTTGAATATCTCAGAGAGGGAGAATTCTCTGGATTTAATCACTCTTCCTGTTAGAATTTTTTTCCTTTATTCAACTGGAATTTCCCTTGCTGCAACCTGTGTCCACTGCCTCACACACTTCAAAATTATATCAAGTTGCTCAGGGCTTTGTTTGGCCAACATTTGAATATCTCAGAGAGGGAGAATTCTCTGGATTTAATCACTCTTCCTGTTAGAATTTTTTTCCTTTATTCAACTGGAATTTCCCTTGCTGCAACCTGTGTCCACTGCCTCACACAGTTTGCTGATGTCTCTTCTATGTGGAGGGGTGGTGGTGGTAAAACTAAAGGAAAAACACTGGGCACAATATTGAAATGTACTGTACTCATAACCATACTACTGATATGGTTTGGTGTGAATTCAGGGTTGTTTTCAATGGAGAATTCAGGATGTGCAGTAAAACAAGGCTGAATATACAACATGCTGGCTACTCCACACTTCAACTCTGTAAATATTTAGCAGACACTTAGCATGAGCTAATTTGTAAGGCAGAGTAAATTCTTGTAGAATGACTGTCTTAAAACATGCTAAGAGGATCCACAAAGAAATTTCTAACTTACAGGCTTCCTTCCTTCCCCTATGGTACAAGTTGCACCATACCAAATTATAGACAAGGTATTGAATTTGGAGCTCCTCCTTCATCCCCTGTGAGACCAGATTGTTCATACTTACTTCTCTCCTATCTCAAAGCTGCTGAGTGTCCTTAAAGTCCTTTGATGAGGTGCCATGTGGAATGCCTTTTGGAATGCCAGGTAGGTAACAGGAACTGACACTCACTTATCAATTTGTTTGTTGGGTGTCTCTGAAGAGCTCTAAAAGCCATGTGAGTCAGGACTTCCCTTTAGCAAAGTCACATTGTCTCTTCCCAGATATATCATACTTATTTTGGTGTCCACCATGACCCTTATTTAGATGTTCAGTCTGCTCCATTCCTCTTGTTTAGTTCAGCAGGTGCTATCTGTCTGCACTGTACCTGAAATGTGATGCCTTAAGCTATTCCCAGCTCCCCTTCAAGAATTTAACTCCCCTTACCTTATCCCCTTAAATTCTGCTGAGCAGTGTAATAAAGTCAGCTACTGCTGCATGATGCTCCGACCTCAGGAAAATCTTACAGATGAGCTTGGCAAGGCTGGTTTACCTTCATGAACATGCTGAATCCAGTTTTAAGGAGATCAGTGAGGCCTGATGAAATGTGCTCAATATCAACAGGATCGGGCCGATCGGGATTGCAGACCTCTTCCACCACCTGTTTCAGCAGAGGTTTGTAAGAAGCCTGCACAAAGAGAAAATGCATTGTGAGCAAACCTCTTTAGACTCAGTGCAACCATGATTCGAAATATTTTATTTCTGTTAAAGGTTACAGAAATAATTATCCCACAAATGAAAGCATTCAGAGAGGTTGTGACCTTGACTGCAGATGGTATGCACCAGCACATAGAGTGGCAAGGAAGTAAAGGGGGATTTTACTTTCTCTAGAATCTTTTTGGAGGTAATACAGAAATGGATAACCATACAGATGGTGCACAGAGACACTGTTGCCCATTGTTCACCCAGATCTCATTCCCTTCCTAGTGCTTTTATAAACACCTAAACAGGGACTTTTTTTTTAATTGACCACTCCTACCTTATTCCAAGTGTCATGTCCCCACGGATGTCTGGATACCAGCAGGGAAGGGAAGAGACCAACCTGCCTGTTTGTCCCTCATGGGAGAGCACAGCTAAGGAGTCTCTGTTAGTCCTTTAGCTTCTATGGCCATGGCACTCCACATAATACTTCCACCTGTGGAAGACTTCTGAACAACAGGCCAAAAAACCTCACCACTACCATGAATGTCAGAGCTTCTGAGAAGTTAGGGGCTAGGAGAAGTGGAAAATGTAAAGGTACAAATGATCAACATGCTGGAAGGTCTACTCCAAAAGGATAAACCTTGTATCCTCTTCAGGATCCACAAACCCTGTCTGAAAATGAAGTAGTAGCTCAATAATCTCCACATTCCAATACCAAGGTTTAAACCACTCTGACATGCTGAAAAAAATTTAAGATAAAACTTTTAGGAACCAATGGAAAGATGTTTAATGAAAATTCAAGCTTGTTTTACAGATGGAGCTTTGTTTTACTGCTTTGAACTTTGCCCAAACTGCAACACCACCACGATCATTTCAGAAAGTGCAACCATCTTAGAAATTGAGCAGCTTTAAAATTAGCAGACTTATTTGGTTTTGGGACTATCCCAGATATATATCATGCCTTAGATTACTTAGGGAAATCAAGTGCAACATCATTAATTTTGCAAAGATGGTATCTACAAGAGACATATTGCAAGTAAATAGTAAAAATTGATGGAAAATAAAACACAAACCACTTGGCTTGAAACTAAAATTTTCTGGAGTCATTAAAGAAATGTTTTTCATCCAACACTTTAGAATGAGAAACAAAGCTTACAGTTTTTTTAATACAATGCTGTCAACAAAGATTTATGCAACTCATCTAGTTCTTCTCACAACATGTGCATAATTTTTAATTGAGCCAACAAAGCAAATTACAGCAGACACGAGCTGCGGGATCTTCTAGAACATGTCAAGATTTCTGTCAAATCTAGTCACGCAATAAACAACTGTTTGAAAATACACATGTAGGCATGAAGTCCTATTTATAAAAATCTGTTTAATATCTTCATAGATGAGGAACAGAAAAACATTAGGAATGAAATATTTTTGGAGCAGAGATCAAATCACAGTTTAACAGAGAGGTTTACTCCACAAAATTAAAGGAAAAACATCATCTGACTGAAATGAAAAATATCATTCAGACAAAACTCTCTACTCAAAAGATGTCAAAAATTAGCTATGATTTTGCATGTCTGAATTTTCAGAACCAAAACTCAGAGTCCTTCAAAACAACCCAGTCAGACTACACAGATACTAAAATACAGATAGTACAATCCCCTACCTTTTTTAAGTATAATGATTTCAAATATTAAAAAAAATCTTTTATGACTTGAAATTAATCTACTATATTTGTAGGGGTTTTTTTCCATACAACTCCCAAAAACCTGCATTGGTTTCTTTCTCATATAATGAAACTTGGATCAACTTTAAATTTTGGCAGGCACAGATTTGTTTAAAATAGCTGTTAAAAATCTCAATAGCTATGGGACACACATCACATGAGATTATAAAGGGGAGAAGAGAGAGAAACAGAGACAAAGAGTGAGAATGAGGAAAGGAGAGTGAGCCATGGAAGAAGGAATGGAGAATGGGAAGGAGGAAGGCAGAAATATACCTAGATCAAGATGAAAGTAGTTTCAATAACAGGCAAAATTCTGTTCTTGCATGGTCACTACAAGAACTAATTTGACAACCTGATGAAAACATTTATCATTTTATGTAAGACATACAAACTACAATGTTACAAAAAGTCCTTCTAAGAGGCTATCCAATTCCCAGTTACTTATCCATAGAAACCTTTTTTTGAGTCTTAAGAAGAAATGGAAGCTTCTCGGCTTTTAACAAGCAAAGTGAAAAAGTATGTAGAGGCTAAACCCACTCCCATAGCACTAAGCAGGTTTGGCAATGAGTGTGGTCACAGGACAGGCACTGCTTCTTCTGAGGAGCTGAACTGACTGCACGCAACCCCTGCCAGCCAAAAGACAGGCCCATTTCCAGAGAGCTGTAACTATCATGGACAGTCACATACTGCCTGCTTATTTCTACTTCTATAAATCTCCTGGACTTCCCTCAGGAGAAGGTTTGTCCTACTCAAGCAACTAGATCCCTTGCATGGCTAGATTAAGGGGATGCAAGGTGTTAATATATTCCTTGCTGTGTTCCAGCACTTATCCCTAAGCAAGCAAAGTGGATTACATCCAAAGGACATACTGATGCTAATTACACTTCCAGGAAACTTTCCTTATCTTCTCACTGCCCCTGCACTGAACTGTATTAAATGTTTAACAATTTTCCCCATTTTGGACACCAAACTGGTTCAAACTGCTAGAAGACTTCAGGAACAGGTTTTCTTCATCTTAGAAATTTCCAGTGACATTTTGCAACAGTCGTGTTCTTCCAAAGCAATGCTTAATTTGAACTACATTCCTTTGCTGGTCTACAGCACCATTAGGAGTTTGGAAGGATTTTTTAATGGCTCAAGGCTAGAATCATGTTTTATGATCCCTCTCTAAATCACTACTTTCTGCTGTAGAACTCTATTTTTAACTGGGAAAGGTCTTCAGGAGAGACAGAGAGAAGGAAAAACCACTGTCTATTAGTCCTGATGACCTAAAGCAGGATTGTAGATCATCTGTTCCTATTTCAGAAACAGAAGCTGCTTTTGTGACCTATTTACAAACAGGTTTGTCCCTCATGCTTACAGGGACAGGAGAGGAAATACAACAAGAATATAGCTGCAGTATGGGTGCAGACATCCTGCTTCACTCTGCCTTGAGCAGTCTAAGTCAAAAGCCATCTTGACCTAGCCCTGCCTTTCACAGGCATTCATGTCATTCCACAGTGCTGCAGAGCAAAGCCCAAATCTCTTTCTCAGAGCTGACATTGATATGCACATGCCTGAGCCTGGACAAAGGACTTGAGGAAATTTTTGACGGCTGGGTCAATTATAAAATCTATGCTTAACTATCTTCTTCATGGGCAGAATGTGTATAGGATTAGCACATCCACAAAATTAGTGCTGTAATTTTGAGAGCAGGCTAGAGAAATAACAAACACAGGGAAAAAGACAGCTACACTTGCCTGGTGGGTGTTGCTGCCTGGATTATGTATGGAATGGAATTGTTTCATGGGCACTCGGACCCTGGCAATATCCCGGAGGGACCGGAAGATACCGTCCACGGCATCTGCGGCTTTCTGAGATGTCAGGTTCAGTGACGAGTCACAGCCTAAAGAAATAAAGAAACACACAGCTGAGTGAGTGAAAAATGTTCATGTGTTTTGATAATAAACAGTAGGAAAAGGGTAACTGGGAGGAAATTTTAAATTATTTTCATTGTATTATATTCTGGAAACTCGGGGGCTTTTTAGGCAGCATGTCCTCAGCATGGCACAAGTCTCTGCAGATAAGTAAGAAGGCAAAAATTCTGGACAGCAGGCAAAGTGAAGAGTGCCTCTCTTTGTAACCTCCATCACACAGCATTTTCATCAGCACAGAGGATATTTTGCAATTCACAGGCAACAGAAGGTTCCATGCTAGCAGACCCCAAAGAAGAGCCCCCTGTTATGTGGGAAGGAGCCAGCTGTTTGCTGGTCTGCTTGGGTAACAGCCATGAAAAAGGGAACTGCTCCTGCCTGGCCAGCAGCCTGCTCACTCCAAATACATTTCCTACCTTTGTGACAAGAAAAATGGAAGAGTCTGTGCTAAATACAGCAGAAAGGTCAGACAGACTTTGGAAAGAGCTGCATTATCACAAAAAATTTCCTATCCCTCAAAGTGGCAGAGTTATTACCTCTAAAGTATTTTTCCAATGCACTTCTTCTAAGGTATAATGCTTATCTTCCACTAAGGCTAAATTCCAATTACAGGACCACCTAAAATGTCCCTCTGGGTGGCCAGACAGGGCCTTGGAAAAAAGAATGTCTTAGTCTTGGCTCCATCCCCCTCACCATACGACCTATATTGCACATAAGCATTGAAATAAATGCTTTCTTAACTCCACTGCTGATGAGAATTAGCCAAGTGAGAGGTAAGTGGGTCATCTGATATTTTTATTGCCTTGTCAAGACAGTTCTACTCCTCTTGACATCTCTGCCTGCCTCTCTGCTTGCTTGACTCTTCATCCTCGTGGCAGAAAATCCATCATGAAATAATTCTTCTTGCCACATGCTCACACCAACACACTCTCTCCTGCTTATTGCTGTTGTTCTCCAGGCATGATGCTGGAGTGGCTTCTGAGTCCATCCTCCAGTTCAGAAAACAATCCTGCACCAGCAAACTTCTGTGTCTATGCAGAATACTGCTGAGAGGACAAGGTCCAGCTTGCACTGTGCTGCACCCTTGGAGCCTGGCACTGAAAACAGGCATCCAGACTGTCAAGAAGGCACCTGGATTTTGGGGTAGGAGATCCCTGAACAAACTTTCTCTGCAACTGACAAAGGACAAAATCCTTATGTACTTAAAAAAATCAATAAATAGGTGGTAAGTTCCAAATGTACAGGGAATATTTGACAGTGAATCTGAATTACTTTCATACCTTGTTGTTCTACACAGTAAAAACTGTACACAATATAAACACACACACACACACACACACACACACACACACACACACACACACACACACACACACACATTTGTCGAGCTCTGAAACTGTTCCTAAATGATGGTGATTAGACACTGAGCTATCATTTGTCTGAATATCATTTGTTGAGGAGAGGTGTGGGAGCCCTGGAGCACTGGGCTGTGCTCATCTGTGCCTTCCAGCAAAACCAGAAGTGTATTTCCTGGAGCACTGGAGCATGGAGGGGCCAATGTCCATTTCCAGTGTCCAGGTCAGAGTGCTGAGCTGGACCCTGTTTGGGATCCCAAGGTGGCACTGGAGGATGAAGATTCAGTCTGGCTGTTTATGGCTGGCCTGACAGAGGGAAGAGAGGTGTACTTTCAAATTTCTCTAAAATGTGACTTCCTTGGGACTTTCCATCAAGAGATATAATGTCTGAGGAACCACGGATATCTATTTCCAGACTGACATCCGGTACCTCTTTTTCAAATGTAAATGTAAAAATAAGTTTTCTTAACAATTCCTTACTGTTGAAATCAAAATCTCTGAAGGCTGCTGTCTACCTGTTGCTCTAGGGTTATAGAGGGGAGCCAAGTTTCTTTCCAGCCTGGAGAACAACAGAAGCTTGTTTTTACAAGTGGCAGGCAACTACAAATCACCTCCCATTCACACCTCCCTGCAAATGGGGCTCTGCAGCATATGGAGAGCAGAACACAGTCCCTCTTCTCTGCTCGCTTCAAGCTCCCAAGAAATCTGCCCCTTTTACAGCAGCGAAGAGGTGGAATACATTAGCTGCTGCACAGCTCATGTACTAATTAAAACAAAACTTCCTCTTACTGTTTTTTCTTGGGAAGTTAAATGCCATTTGGAGAGCATGCTGAATGGATTCTTTTGAATCCCAAGCTCTATTATACATGGGAAAAGGTGTTTAAATAAAATTTTGGGATTTCCTGTTGGACTTGAAGAAGCCCAGATGGGGAGAAAAAGAAAATCACCACTAACCTGCAGAGGACTCAAGATTTTAAAGAACATAGCCTAGTTCTGCAGTGGAGAAAATTAGTCTGTTGGGAACTGCATTCAGTGCCTACCGGGATGACACTTATGGACTTTTTCATGAGACAAAGTACATCTCCTCTTAAGCAGCACATCTGCATAACCACTATTCCCACAATTAATCCATTTTCACACAAAGTTTGAAAAAAGGAGAATGAATGGAGATGCTCTTTTCTACAGTACTGAGTGAATCAGGAACCAAACAGGACCAGCTTTTCTACTGATTTCTGAAACTGGAAGGAAAATGCTTTAAGAAAAGGACATGGCACTGTGAACCCATAATAGAGATTCATAATTAAAGAGCAGCATGAGATCTATTATCCTCCCTCTACCTCCAAAATGTGACAAATGAGAATTTCAGACCTGAGTTTGAGGAAAGCTTTCACTGTTCTTAATCTCTTTTGGTACACATAAACAAACTTGCTCTTTCTCTAAAGCAGTATGATAATTATCAACATTTTCGGAAGGACTTTGATAATTCGGAGACATCACTAGGCCTATGATTCTTACAAAGCTGAAAGTTTAGGAAAGCTGAAAGTTTACCACTCCCCTCTGTTGTATTGGTATTAACATCAGCTCTCTCCACCTTAGGCTCTCTCTATAACCCTTTTACAGAACTAAAGCAAAGTAAACCCTGCAAACCCTGGAACAGAGCCAGCAGAATAACCAAGCCATTTCGGAGCACACATTGAATCATGGGCTAAAACAGCAAACTTGCACTCTGAGGGAGAGAAAATCCAGCATCAGGATTTCATTATGCAGGATTCCATTATTTTCTAGATATGCAAAGTGAATATGCTTGTCAGCAAAAGACAGAAGAACAAAAGAGATAAAGGGTTCCTTGAAGGTTAGAATGGAAAATACAGCACTATTATATTTAATAAATTTAAATCTTCTATTTTTATACTTTAGGTGATAGCATAGCAATGTGGGCCCTTCTTTCTCTAGTAGATAAATCTAAGGATCTACATATGCACATCCAGAGCCGCATGTTTTACAATAGTTTTGGTATATTTGTGCATCAAGAGATCTTTTATGCAAAATAAATTACAAATGTGTACAGTGACACAAGAGCAGAGCAGAAGGGGAGAATCACCTCCTTCAACCTGCTGGCCAGCCCCTCTTGATGCAGCCCAGAATTTGGACTGCCAATGCCAGCAGGCAGAAAAGAGAGGGAGCAGGAGGAAAGAACAGAATAGCAGCATATGGGAAAAACATTAGAAAAAGGTGGGGGGGAATGCACACAATATAAAAATCAAAGCTCTGTGCTTCTATAATTTTAATTTATGATCTGATCGGCACACAGAGAGTGAAAACAACCATGTGTTTTGAGGCAGTCACCAGCACCATGCAGTGCAAGTGATGGTATGGATCTGGTGTCTATGACAGGAGGGGACTGAGTCTGATCCACTTCCAAGGAAACCCTGGAGGGCAGCATGGTGACCAACAAAGATGCAATTTGTAGTTTTATTCTCATCACAACAAACATCTCCCATTTGAAAGAAAAGCCCAGGATAGTTTTTTTTTTAAGAGTAAACTAAATTTAGAATCTTATATCTCTGCTTCAGCTTTTAAATATGCATCCACACTCAGCACTCAGTGCTGAGCATCCAGGGATTGCACATGTATGTTTCCAAGGGCATTTGAGCACATTATCTGATCTTTATTACATAGGGACACATCCTACAAGCTCTGGAGCTCCCTGAAGAGCACTGTGCTTGGAAAGGTTGTTTTTGACATCAAATCTTTGAACCCTCTTCTGGAAACTGCTCTTTGGTGTACAAGGAACACACAGACCATGTGGATAAGAACTTTGCTGGATCTAAAGCTGCACATGAAAAAAATCTGGCCACTAACCTGCATGATTAAATATGGATTTAAGAGCTACCTTAGGAGAGTAATTTTTTTTTTTAATTTTGGCCTTGATATCTGTCATTTGGATATTTCGATTCTACAGGAATATTTTATTGCCTTCTTCTTGCCAAAATCCAGCAGCACGACTTGTAATATCAACTTTTATGAAGCACTGCAAGCTTGGTACTGCTGGTTCTCATGTTACATGAAATTAAACCTGTCAATTCAGTGAACAATTACAGAGAAAAACTACAGAACTTACTGCAATAAATTACATTAATTAATTGCAGGAGGAATTCAAGTTAGGCTCAGATGTGCTTTCTGAAGGAAATTAATGCAGCAAATTCATTCGGGAACCATTCAGTTGCTCCCTCAAGCTGCCTATATCTTAATTAAAGGCCACAGATGCTAATAAAGCCATGGTAAATGCTCTGTAAGTCCAGTAAGGCCTCCCCATAATGTTCTTGCAAGAATTCAGTAAAACCCCAGGTTTTACTAAACAATATAGAACTTTATGAGCATACCACCCTAGGACCCATATGATCAAAAATCCTTGCTCAGTTGTTTGCAAATTATTCTCAGATATCCTCTTTTTGTCTTCAGAGCAGTGGCTGCACTGCGGCAAGCACTGATTTCTACTCCCATCAAGGACATCCCTTTCCATTCAGGTGGGGCATTTGCCAATAACTTCCAGTGATGATACAAAGTTTCACCCTCGGATCTGCTGCCTCGCACCTTGAGCACAACGTACTCCCAGAGGAACCATGTATGTGAAGGACAAAGGACGAAGGATGAGGTTTCTGTCCAGGTAACAGCAGGTGAGGCAGTCAGGACTATCAGTCCTGGTTCTTCTGCACAGCTGCCTTGACCAGAAGTCCACACAAGCATGAGAGTCTAGATGCTTTACCCATTTGTATTCAGATGGGAATGTCCGGAAAACAAGATCTGTAAAGGCCCTTATTTTTTAAAAAACCTTTTCTTCTTTATGTTGATTCAAATGAATCCTACTTTTAAAACAGTAACAAAGTATTAGTATTATATAAGTATTTCAGTATTTTTATTTGATTTTTTCAGTACTTTTTTTTCTTGGATAATGAAAATGAATACCATCAGTGTTTTTAGCGTTCACAGTCCAATTTGTTTGTGTATTCCTCAAACTGCCAAATCAGGCTTGCTGATTGGACATAATTGGCAAATGCTTCCTTCGAAAAACAATGGCCAGACCTAGAATTTGTAAAAATGCAGGAAGCAGTTTTAACACACGGATCTAAGAATGATGATAATGGAGAAGTGTCCAAGAGACATTTTCTTTCCCAGTTAAGTTCTGAACCAAACTCACAGGACTCTCAGTATCCATAAACTAGCATAGGCACCTTTATACAATAATGTAAATATATAAAAACGTAAGACCACAATTAAAACTAATTACTGTAATCTATTTATCAGCTAGTGAAATAAAACAATATTTTCAACAGCAAGAAAAAAATAATCACATTCTAATGCTATGGGTAATTATCTTTTCCAAAAGGCCTCTTCACCCAGCATACTACAGCACAGGTGAAAAGCCATCTGAAAACTGACAAAGACAGTCAGTTTTCTGGGCACCTAGGTTGCATTTAATGGGCAATATTTAATGACAGAAAAAAAAAGAATAATTGCAAATTAGACTTAGCTACATCAGATATTGCTACCGCCTAAATAAAAACCTAACTCCAGGCTCAGTTCAGAGCAGGTTTGCTGAGGGAGTTATGACTTACTATGGCCTGCTGAGCACAAGCTGATGAGAAGAGAAAGTCAAGTGGTACATCTCCCAGGGGCTACAGCCATTAGGAGGAAGAAGGAAGGCTTCCCTTTTTTTCTATACTACCAAGAACCTGCTAAGTCATTAGAGGGAACAATTTTCTACCTGGCAGACTGCAAAAGACCTTCTCTTGTCCTTCCATCAGTAGTGCAAGAACCATGACATGCTGTGCCTCTGCAAATGTAGCCCAAAGCTGACTAGGGTGTATGAAACCATTTACGATGCTGAAAAGCAGAGAAATGTGGCTAGTGATGCTCTGCTGGAGACCTAGAGACCAGGGGCTGTACTGGGCAAGGATCAAATTAAACTTTTTTCTGTTCCTGATGCTGCTTCTCCTGAAAAAAGACATTAACACTTTGGATATTGAAGTGAAATATGGGGCTAAAACAGGGTAAAGGCAGAACAACTGTTCTTTCACGCTGTAAGTGAGGATAATTGTGTGACAACTAGTGTAACAACTTCCAGAGAAAAGACAGGAATATTTCTGGTAAAGGACTTAATTGCATAACACAAAAAAAAAAAACAAAAAAACCAAACAACCAAACCTTTTTAACCTATAATACTGAAAGCAACAGCCAAAATTTTCCACAGTGAAATCAGAAATTCTACTTTAATGGCAACCTGCCACACTGCAAGTCACACATGACCAAGGACAAAAGGACTAAGAACTGGAACACTGGAAATTTCTGCATTCACACTGTGACAGCGCTTGTCCCTCACAGGAGCTGTTTTGTCCTGCCACTGTCAGTGGTACCATGCACACAAAGAACAGGCCACGTTCTCCCTGGTGTCCCAGCCTTGCTGGGAGTGCCTCCAGCAAGGAGCTGAGGCTGCAGGAGAGCTGCAAAGAAGCCATGCCTGAGTCCTTCATGGGCTTCATAGGGCTGGTCACATGTGCCAGGGTTGAATCCAGGGCACAGAGTCCCTGCTCTGCAGACAGACAAGAAGTTACACTGGAACACAGCCCTCTCAATTCTTTCCATGACAGCCAAGAGGGATCATGGCAGGGAGCTTGTGTGGTTTGATCCATGCACAGCATCTACTCTGTGCTACCAGCTCAACTGTGTTGCATGCTGTGCATGAAACAGGCTCACTGGAGACAAACCCCTGTCTCTGGTACTTGATCTACTGAATAAATGACCTAATATGAAATTACTGTGTTTCAGATGTTTCTCTAAAGAATACACGGAGAAGAACTGCCACTGTTGGTACAGATCTTCATCTATTTGTAAAGCACAACGTTGTGCATGTGGGCTTGGGATGCATGAGTCAATTTTTGAAGCTATGAATCATGAATTTAATTTTAGTATAAAAGCAACATGTATTATCTGTTACCTACCAGAGTCTGATACTAAAATGGTTTGCATTTAGGTGAAAAGGTAAATGATAACTTAGCCTACAGTATAGGTGATTATGGTATTTGGAATAAGCATTATGTCTCTGATGAGATTAGGAAAACCATGTTTTGCAGAGGCATTTGCTCTTCATGAATCTCATGGAAAAATTTAAGCAAAACCCATGTTGCATTTGGAGTCACAAAAAAACCAGGGGAGGTTTTTGCCTGTTTCTCTCTCTAGCTTTGGTTTAAATGGTTGTATTTTTCATCACCTGCTGTAAAACTATTTCATTTGAAATCGTGGTTGTAGTACTGTCTCAAAAGATAACTCTTCTTGTTTTGGGAATATGTCACATGTGATTGAGGATAACATCCTATAAAAAGTACCTTCACAGACTTTTTTAGTTTTATTTAAGTATAAATTATTTAAAAGTCCTCCTATGTTCATCTATGCTCATAACCCATTAAAACTACACTGCCCTTTGTAGTGCAAACAGCTCAGTCCAAACATTTCAGTCTATGGATGAACAAGAAAAGGCAAGCAAGTAAAAGGCCTGGGAGAACAAGAATAAAGCAATAAGAAATGCAAGTTAGAAAGAAAGAACTGCATGAATTAGCCCACTTTCTGTTAATTTTTAACTTGAAACTACTTTATACAAGACACAAGACAGGCAGCATGAAGCATAATTTGGATTAAAAGCAAAATGAAAGAAGTGAGACTATGGAAAGGATCTGAAGAGAAGGAACCCTGCTATGGGAAGATGGACCAATGCAGTGCTATTTTTTCCCAAAGAATGAACAACACAACCATGTGCCAAGCCACCCCTTCCTCTGAGTACACGAGGGCTGAAGCTGCCCTAAGACACAGCAGATCCCCAACTATGAATAACACAAAATTATACAATCAATGCTCATTTTATTCTTCTTCTTGTCTGTTAATTAGAAACCACACTGTAGTGCAGATGGCAAGTATCAGTCAATGAAGAAAAAATTATCAGCAGTACAAATCTCAAGTGCATGTAGGAGTATTCTGGACTATTAAGTGAAATGAACTCATATTCATAAAACAGATAATTCATAATATGTGCAATAGATTAAAAAAATATGCTGGCAGAGGTCTCAATTTAACAGAAAATGTAAACACACATTCAACTTAGAAGGTGTGACAGGATGAAGTTAGGACAGCGGTTAAATGCCTTGTTGAGTTACTTTATGGTTTAAATTCAGAATTAATTGTGCTATTTTAATTGACAAACAATTGAATGGCTTGTGGAGTTGGTCTAAAATGTTTCTTAAGCATAGAAGAAACAGCGTTTTTTGTCTTTAAAACCAATTGAAAATGTGTGTATTAGTGAAACACAGCTTTTAACAGAGGTTTGAAGAAACAAGTAACTGACAGAAGATGCCTGAGATCTGTAGTCATTTCCATTTAGTATAAATTGTTAATGTTTTCAGGAAGAAGAAATAATGAAAAACACTAGTCATCTTGTAGTCAAGTTTCAACACCTGCTTATTTATTGTTGCCAAAAGAAAAGGATAACTTGATTTATGTTCCAAGTATGTGGCAGAAGCACAGGGATTTTTTGCTTTGAATTGTGCCTGCCTAAAAATGAAAGAAGACTTGCAATTTCAGAATTAACTGGGGGTATTTTTGGTTGTTGATGTTGTTTAGGAGACAAAGACATTACTAAGTGCAAACAACCAGTCAAGTCTGATGGTCTGACAGCAGAAGTTTAATCATGAGACTGGTTTGTGGCAGCTGAATGCCGTTTGCTGTCCTGGGACTGGGCAGGTGCAGGGTGCTCACACAATGAAAACTATCTAGCCACAATAGAAATATTAATATATAATATATCTAAGCTAATAGGTACTCAAATGATCAGTAGACATAGATTCGCTTCCCTGGATATGTAATGAAGCCTATGGAGGAGAGGAGACTCCTTAGGCTCCTGCCATAACCGTGCTTCATTTCAGACAGGGAAAATACTAATTCTGATTTGATGAGTTTTGGAAAGCACACTTCCTTTCCTGTGCCACTGCTGCTTGATGGACATTTTACAGTTATTCCTCCTTCTTCCTCCTGTTATAAGGATACCCCCCCGAGAAACACAGAGGGAGATACAGAGGACATGCACAGTAGAGCAGCTGAGCTCAGTGCTGCCACCAGAGCAGCCTCCTAGTGCATCATTTCCCCTCTCCCCACAGCCATGGGGCTGGGCAGCGGCCAATGGCACCTCGGGAATGAATCACCCCGAGTAAGAAAGTGTTTACATTTTCAAGCAATGAAAAATATTACATGAGGAAGCTTGCCCATACTCTTGATTACTATGGGTTTTTTTTGTCAGATAAGAAGGGCTGCTTACTGCAGATTCTGTGCCACCTTACAGCCTTGGCCAACATCACGGTGATGTTCTAGATCACTTTAGTTAAGTTTTTACCAACCTCAGATGTAAAATTCTGACAGCCTCCATTATCTGTAATGGATGTAATAATATCTTATTTTCCTCATATTTGTGGCACACCTTAAATTTTTTTAACAGATTTTTATTTTTACACCAAAGTGTTAGAAGTTAAGCTATTTTATATGGCATCTGAAAAAGACACTGTTTCCTTGCACAGGTATTTTGTCTCTTCACTGGGCCAGAACAGCCCCAATAACTGGACAAAACCTGAGAGCAGAGCCTGGAAATCATTACACAGTGATCTTTATGCTGGAGGGAGATGGCAGAAGACAGCACCATGCTCAAGCTCCTTGGTTGAGCTCAGTCTCTGCTGCAATACAGCAACACACCATTTTCAGCTCCCAGGAAAAACACTGACTCACAAGGATGTCACCTCATCCAAACCTACCAGGTTTGCCCATTGCAAGACTGGAATGCAGCATTTTCTGGGCACAATGGTTCTGCATCCAGTTCCTGAGCTGAAGGGACCCACCCTAGATGTCACCAAGCAGAGCACACAGCAAGGAAAGATTGTTCTGAATTAGGTATAATATCGTATTTGAGCTTCTGCTGCAATGTCCCAGTCTTGAATTGTTCTGTCACAGCTCAGTGTAACTCTCTGCACTCCCAATCAGAAATTCAATTAGGCCATTCGTTGCTCTTGCAGAACAGCATTAGCACTTTTATGTTGATTCTTTGCCATTAAAAAATATGCTAAAGTGGGATTAATCTCTAAGAATTAGCCATCTTAAAAACAGAAACCTGGTCCATCCTCATTATCCCATCCCCCAAAATCTCCTGAAAAGGACAACCTGTTAGCACTGAATAGAGCTGGACTTTCTAGTTTCACCTGCTAACATCAAACTCTGTGAAATAATTCCCACTTTCAACTAAAGGGCCAAATCATTGACATGGAATAAGCTAGAGCAGTACAAATCTGAGATAAGAAAAAAAGAAAAAGTATTAATCTGTAGACTAAAAGCACTATGACAAGCATAAAGAGGCATGTGTTGTTCACCTCAAACACAGCTATTAATAGATGCTACCGTCAGCCCCCAGCACATTCAAAGTCAGAAATGCTTACTCTGCAGATATAAATAAACTGTCCTACTTTCTGCTTCCACCAGCACTACAGAAAGGAAGAAGGACAGAGATACTAGCTAGAATATACCTTTTCCTGCAAATGACAAGTGGAATACGACCCATTCGTGAGGAGTCTTTAATATGTATAATGCTTGCTTAATTTATTTGAGCTTTATTACATGGCCTTTTTCAAAGCTTCTCCAGAGTGTTGATCATAAAATTCAGGGTCTGGCCTTCACAAAGATTACCTCAACAAACTTTTGTAGACAAAGGGAAACAAGTAACAGCAGAATGAAGCAGAAAAGCACTAGGATACAAAACTCCGATACACAGAGCCAAAATGGACATGGGTTAAAAATCTGAGCATGTTTTTGCAGAGATAGCTAGAAAAACATATTTGCAGTTGTAAGTTGAGCAAATTTGATATGAGTCACAGCGGCTGTAAACATGCAACCCCCACAGAGCTGTTTGCAAATTGTTTCTCTCCATATATCCACTTGGTTCAATTGAAGGCTGAATAACTGAGTAACTGCACAACACCAAATATAGCACATGAATGTAAGGGAAGAGGAAAAATTATACAGGAACCAACAGTCGAGTCACTTGCCTTTCAAACAGGCACAAAGTTCAATCAGACTTTGAAAAGAAAAACTAAGTGTGAAAAAGGAATGAGGAAGTGGGACAAAAGCTGACAAATGCAGGTGACAACCTAGCTTGCTGTACCTGTATTCTGGATGAGAAAACTGAATGTTCAGCTGACAGAAGTCTGGTAGATGATTATCTGATTTCAGTTAAACACTTGATACAATGCTGCCTGGAGAATTAGTTTGGAGTGAAGAGATGGGACTTCATGAAAGAGTTGGAAGGAACAGAAGCAGAGACAGCAATGGCCTGGGTGGTGCAGAGTCTTAGTGATGTTCCTTAAGGATTTGTCTTACTATGTTTATTGATGACTTTTGCACAAAAACTAGGAGTGTTGATGACGAAGTAGTAGTAGTATTGCTAAAGGTAGTAGAAGCCAAAACATTGAACAAGATATGAGTTCTGAAGAACCAGAAATGAGACAAAAGAGACCAATACAGCAATACAAAATGAGATAAACCCCACCCAGGCCATCAACTTAGTGGGCAATAATAGAAAATCTCTCCAGCTGGGATTCTGTGATCAAAAACAACAAGAAGAGAAGAATCTGAGTGGCATTAGTTGATTCAAGGATGACTCTGGGCTACCAGCACTGCATGAGACATGCAAAACTTATCAGATAATATACTTCTTGTAAATACACAAGATATGCTAGTTCTGTCCTAAAAATGGTAGAACTACAACAGAAACAATTCCAGTGCTTGAATTCAAACTGCAACAGACTGAAAGCAGATGTCTAAGGATGACTACAGAAATAAGAAAACATTTTTATCTGAAAAAAGTGGGGCTTGTTCAGATCAGCAACAGGAAAACTGAAGATAAATAAGCTAGAAAGTTGAATGAAGTATCCAACCACTAAAGGAGCCTTTGTGTGAAATTAACTTAATACATCTGGAAATAAAAGCAGTTTCAAGATGGATTTTGATACATTTATAAGTGAGCTTACACAATATATTTGCCTTGGAAGAAGCAAGGGGTCTGGTTTGGTGGTGAGAGGAGCACCTCCTTGCCCTGTCTTTCCACATACACTCCTGATCATTCTGAAAATTTTTTTTTATTTCACAGATTTAATATTACATCAAGGAGAAAAACCATGCAATTGCTCAAACTCTCTATAAATGTTCTCATAAATGCTAATGTAGAATTTTGACTATTAAAAGTGCAGCAAAGTCTGGCAGCCTTTTTGAATGCCTGCTCAGTCTAGCTGCAGGCTGCCAGTGACCAATTTCACCAAGCACATTTTTCTGCCCTGACAAATGGCTCAGCAGATAGCTATGGGCCAGCCTGTCTGAGAGGTTTACAACCCACTAATGACAAAGTGCTCAAAGTGGGAATCAATCTCTAATAGAAATGAAAATATTTCTCCCCACAGAAAGTTATTACAGTTCTCCTTCCTTGTCCCAAAACATAAATGTTGAGTAAGTTGTCTAGCCGTTGAAAAAGCCTAGTAGGAATAGTAAAGCCATCAGAAAACACAGCTCTTTCTTTAACTTTCCTAATAAACCAAGCTGCTTCTGTACTGAAATGTGGAAAGGTCATCTGAGAGGCAAAGCAATGAAATAGTCAAGGCTGAAAGTAAAACAGGCAGAGGAAAACACTTCAAACTGGTGTTTTGTGATATGTTTCTAAAAGGCAGGAGAAGCAAGAAGTTTTGTGGTGTACGTGGGATTCTGTAGAATGTGCAATTTATTCTTGCAGGGAAGGACTTGCATCACATATTTCTGGGTAGCATGGCAAGGCAGACTTCACTTCCTCACTATTTAGAAAGCTTAGCTGAGGAGAGAAGGATGAAGCAGGGGATATATCTGTTAAAAAGTGTATTTTAAACAACTCCTGCTGCCTGTACTCCAGAGAATGGGGATGTGGCATTTAGCAACTGCCTGGTTCTACAGCCAGAGACACGCATTTCCTTGCTCCTCTGTAAGTCTGGGCAAGCTGCAAACCCCTGAAAGATCATTGCTCACACATGCTCTGCTAAGCCTTGCTGGATTTTCACCATTAAGATGTCTAAGGATGCTCTTGCCAAACATCCTCCAGTCTTTAACAGGACATAGTGCTAACAGAACAGTCCATCCATCACTCCTAAAGTGCAGTAAGCTGTGATCTGTTACTTCCCAGCTCCTAACTGTGATCTGACAGCTTAAAAATGTGTTATTCTCAAAAACACCGTTAGCCTGGCACATTTCCTGGGCTTTTCCCAGACCAAGGCTGCTCACCCACTGCACTGGGTTATACCCACTGCTTCAAAAAGGAGCAGGTTACTAATGACACTCAGGCAATGATGAGGTTGTGTCTAAAGATAAAGTTCATATAGGAAATGAGTTATAGAAAGATAGTTTCTCCTTTTTTTTTGTTTTTTATTGTTTAGTAAGCTGTTAAACTAGAGAGGAATTTAACAAAAAGCAACTATACTACTTACCAATAAATCTATTTATTTTATTAAACCTATTCCTTGCCAGGTTAGCTCCACAAAATTCAGCATCCTTTTTTTATAGAAGACTCAGGAAAAAGACATTCATACTTGAGATGCCTAAAGGGCTCCAATCACGCTCTTCATATTTACTAAGAATGTAAACAAAACGACATGACCTCAGTAGGAATAATTTACTCCATACTTTTCACAAAAGACAATAAACATATGGAAGGAATTACAGAAAGGGAGTCAGTAAAAAATACTAGTTCATCAGAGAAATTGTTTGCATTATAAAAAAGTGACAAAAATAGGTAAGCACATAAAATGGGTGAAGTGCAAGGAAGAGTACTCTTTTCTTTAGGAAAATGTTTCTTGATGTTCTTGCTGAAGTTTCAAGAGCAGCTGCGGCAAGAATGCGAAAGCAGATGTCAGGAAGCAACAGTCTGTGTGTCATATGCAATGAAGGAATTCTATCAGGTTTGTTTTAGGGAGCCTTAAAATGCTATAATGGGCAAAAAAAATCACACAAAAAGCATTTAAAAGCAAGATGATTATAAATGTAGAAATTGCTAGAAATATGGGACCTAATATGAGGTTTATTATGAAGCACAGTAGAGAATCGGAGGCGGTGTACCTAAGAATACTTGGTAGCAAGCACTGAGGAGGAGATCAGGATGGACTGGGCATTTTCTGCCGCTTGGAGATCCTGCTCAGTGTGAGAAGTTTCTCTGGAACTGTCCCCTGGACCTGAACTGCTGCCCTCAAGATGGAGAAAGCCGGAATAATCAGAACCAAAAATACTGTGTAAGCGACAAGCAATACAGTCTGAAGGTCCAAATCCTCATGGTTCTGTGCACCTTTCAGCTCTTTGGATTTTGCAGAAGACTGAGTGACATAGAGCTACACTCTCAGCTCCAAAGGAATATACTTGGGGAGGATACATTGAACACTACTAGATGAAACCTCAGAAGACCTAGCAGCTGAGGGACATCACAAACTTGGTTTCTCATTGGAGAAACAAATTAAGTTTAGCAGACAATCTTTTTACTAGCTTGTATGTAAGTGTTGCTTTTACATCTTTATGGGGAACAAATCCACACAAAGTTACTCCAAAAGCACTATTTGAAAATGACATCATCAGAGCAACATTAAAAGGAGATTAGCAATAAATTTGGGAAGAAGATTTAAGAACCAAAGGCTCCAGGAGAATTAGTCACTGTTTAAACACATAATTAGTCTCACAATACTGCACTAATCTGCTCTGCAAATATGGCTTAAAAACTGTTTTAGAAAGGCTCCTTTGGCAAATGGAGAGGTGGGAGACAAGGACCTTGACTTCTAGAGAAGCGCTCTGGAGATCTCTGTGTGGCTCAAATGTCCTTCTTCAGGCAACCACTGATTTTAACAGGAGCCTATTCAAAAAGAACTGTTATTCAAGTGACCTGAATTGATAGACTCTTTTTAATTTTATAGACACCTGCAAATTAGAACACCAAAGTTAGCTTGGTCAAAATAAAAGCCAATGACTGAACTGGCACATAGAATAGCCTGGATCCTCCTGGGATGCTGGGAATCATAATCATTGTGATGCTGCTGCTGCTTTCGGTTTTTCTGCTTTTAAAATGTTAAATGTGTTAAAATCAGAGTTTATTGTTCACTTGTTACACTGTGTGTAGCTTCTACAGCCACTGCATTTACTTCACAAACTGAGAAGATCATCTGCAAACACTGCATATTTCTTACAAATAGGATTTGTTACAGGATTTTCACTGCTAAAACCCCTGTGAAGTATTAAAATACTTTAAGAAATGAACTGTATGGGTTGCATTCTACTTTCAGTGAAAATGCATTTCATCCCTTGCTTCAGCAGGAGAAACACTGAAGCAAAACTGAGCTTCAATGAAAATTGCATTATAGCTGAATTAATAAAAGTCAGAGATGCTGGAAGTGTATTTTACACAGAGCATATTTTCAGCTAGGAATCAAAAATGTTATGATAGATGTCAGCATGATAGGTGGCCAGATAAATTAAACCTTTCCATCTCTAGGCACTAAATTTAACTTGTTTTTCTTAAGAGAACTACTGGCATGACAACTTGCTGTATGGGTGGAGAACCTGAATGCACAGGGCATGCCAGAGCTGGTCGCTGCACCCTGAATAGCTGATGAAGCCTCTTTGCATCAGTGGCTTCAGCCTGGCCCACTTCAACAGGTAGACAGATATATTTAACCAATGGATCATATGCCTAACATCAGATCAGTGATAAACATGCACTAAAATAGGCAGTGGGTCAAATTCTTCTGAAGAACACACCTGCATCCCTCTGGATCATTTAGGAGAGATAGTCCAATGATAATACATGGAAGCTGTAGTTATAATAAACTCTGGAGTATATTTTAAAGGTGAGATTTCTTCCTTTCACTTTAAGAGTCTTCCATTATAAGATGATGGGGAAATTATTTCTGCTTTGATTAGTCTATTATTATGCAACCAAGAGAAAGAAAAGACAGGCCAATAAAATGCACTAGCATTAAAGTACTCTAAAGTGTATATTGTATGCAAAATCACTGCTTTAATAATTTCAGTTCATAGTTCTATACATAAGATACTGTAGACAACCCTGAAACAGAGACTGAAGCCTAATTTGCCAACAAATTCTGAAGCTCAACAGGCAGACTCACACTTTCTTCACAGCTGGAACCACTTCTCAGCAGTGACAGCCTTTAGATCTTCACCTCCAGGTTGCACCTTAGCCCTCCAGTAAGTGCAACAACTGTTCAGCAATCCAGTGACTTACAAAAACCCCACTGAACACATTTTAATCATATCTTCAGCAGTTTGCAGCTACAGGTAAGAAAAGGGTACTTGTGTGGTGTGATCAGACAGCTCTTGGCAAAGTACAAGTAAAGGATGTTAAGTCACTGCTTTGGTACGGGCAGCTCAGGCTTTCCCTAAGTCTCCTACTCTGCTTCCTCTCCTTTCTTTAGAGAAATCCCCTTGGTAATTCAATATTGCAATACCCTTCAAATCAAAGGAGTTAAGCCAATTGCTCTGACAGACATCTAGGAGATTCCCCACCCTAAGAATGAAAGAATGAATTTTAGCACAAGTCAGCGTGAAAAAGCTACTTCAAAGAAACAGCAATACAACCCACAATTCTATAAACTACTTCAAATGATCCCTCTACACATTCATTAGACTGAAAAGGGGCATGCCATTGTATACAACCACTCCCAGCCTTAATGCTGCCTTCCGGCCTCTGAATGTTCAAGGCATGGCCTCAGGGAAAACAGAAAAATTTAGAAAGAAGCAGAAGATTTTTTAAAGGTAGCTGTCTACCCAGTCATCCTCCCTTGGGTAATAGCATGAGTCCCATCAGCTTCTATTTGTTACTGAAAAAGAGCTCTTGCAACTGAGATGCTAACTGAAAAAAAAAATTAGGAAGAACTAAGAATTGTGTGTTTAGTAATGTAGAAAAGTGCTGGAAGAGACCCCTTGTAGAAAGCTGGTGAACACACAGGCACAGGCAATTATCTGTTATTTGGTAGTGTCCCAGCACATATTCATTTGTGCTTTTAACCAATTAAAGGGCTTTCTTAAGTCAAGAACTTAAATTTGTCAAATTGCGTTGCATCACTTCCATAGAGCTTTTTTTCCCTCCCCTTGAGGTGAAGTTTACTGATGCAGTATATCTAGCAGTAAATCTATGTAGGCTGGAAAAAGGTCAGCACTGTGCATGCAGAGTTTTTAGGCTTATAAATCTGGTAAGAGTGATTTGGATTAGTTTGTTGATTCCCAATGTTTGAGCCTGAAGATTATAGAAATCAGATGAAGATAAGGCTTTTGTCATGTTCCTACAGAACTCACTCTCCAACAATGTTTATTTCTAATATATTTACCAGCCCTATTATCTTTGAAAGAAAATACTTTATCCAAAACAAGTTTTAAACTAAAAAACTGACACTACTCAAACTCTAAGCCTAAGAATATCTAAAGATCTAAAGATTACATATAAAATAAAAATCACACAACCAGCTAGCCAAGATAGGACAGACATTTGGTGGTGATGTTACTCCGGTTATCCATGCACGACTGTGCTTAAAGTCAGTTGTGTGTTCCCTTAAAAAATGCATGTAGACAGCTGAGAAGTAATTCTGACTCACTTTCAGGAGTACCTTTATGGTATAGGCACTAAATCCCATTAGTTTCATCTGCATTAGATTTTACTTTGGGTTAGGAATTTTGATCTTCTAATTCCCATTTGCTGTGCTTTGATTTTCATTAGAGAGTAACCTTGGAGGGCATGAATAGAATGCCTTCTCACTGAAGCTAAACCAAAAATGCCCTCCAATGACTAATTCATATCACAGGACCAGACAAGAATGAGTCTCCAGCTCATCAAGCTGGATTCACAGCATGAGCTGTGACAGTGTGTATGGAGAATAAGCAGAAGGGAAACAGAAAGTTACCTCACTAAAAGAGAAAATGCTATGATACACACACTGAGCTAAGTGATTTAATGAAAGAAAAGTAACACTAGCAGGCAGCAAAGATTTGCAAAGCTGCAATGAAACCTTCTGCTGTTTGAAAAGCTCTAAAAATAACAAATGACCGTGCTGCTAAGTTCCATAAAAGATAATGGTGTGTGGAAGTAAACATTTCAGAATTGTTAGCATGAAAAAGGGAGGAGATTGATAGAGACTGGAGAGAGTGTTTCTGAAAAGGAAAAAAAAAAGAATGAAAGGAAAAAATCTGAGTGAGTCTAGGTCACCCTTTTTCTGAAAGGATGTTCAAAGCAAACTTGTGCTCAAGGAATCACTAATGTCATTAAGGTCAGTCTTTAAACAGACCCTGTATTTTTTGGTGTCGTTTTGATTGAGTTCCTATCTACATCTTCTCTTTAAAAAAACCCCAAAACAACAACAACTACAACAAAAACCCAAGGGAAATTGTTTTGCTTGCTTTTTATTTCTATGCACTTACTGTGTTTCATGTTTTCATTTAGCTATGTGAGTAGAAAAGACCCACCATCAGCTTATGGAGCTTGCAAAATAAACCAAACAGCAAATGTGTACTGGTTCAATAGAGTCCTTCTCTGCCCTGTGTCTGTGGTTTGGGTCTTCAGAACTGGTACAACTGTGTTGAGACATGTGGAGCTAGGATGAACCCTCATGCTGACTTCTGTGTCAGTGATTGGTGCATGGATGTTAGGAGGGGTTTAAGGAGCAGATGTTTCTCTCTTCCTTGTACTGACAACTGCTTGTACAGCATCAGGTGGCATAGTGACCCCTAATAGGTCTGTGTTACAATAAATGATGGTCAGGTCTTTTCTAACAGGTCCTTCAAACCAGGCAGTAGGAGATAATTGCATCCTTCTTTGTTATGCTAATATAATACTTCCCTATTTCAAGAAATAAAGGGATCTTTAGGAAGATTATGACATCTGAAACAATCTTTGAAGACTAAAAAAGGCTGTAGGTCAGCTGACCAATTTGTCTTATACCAGTCCCAGATGATTTCTGTGTCAAAAGACCAGACTGCCAAACCCCTACTTCTATTGATGAGTTGGCCTTGTGCTTTTAAAGCTGTGTTTCCATGCTTTTGTAGAGAGGAGGGAGGGATTTCCTCCTGTTTGGAGGATCACTTTCTTCCTTTGCTTACAATCATCCCAGTCACCCTGTAAGACACGGATTGTTTTGGTGGGAAATCAGAGAAAGGCAAAGCTCAGCAGGTGAGCCTCCTTCCAGGAGAGGTGGGGGAATTAGGCTGGCAGGATGCACAGCAACACCAGATGCTTATTCCTGTGCTCCTTGAGCTGTACATCATTGTGGAGACATTAGAGCACTGCTGTCTGTGAAAGAATTGCACTAAAAGGCTCAACTTCTGTCCTGTGTCAAAGGACAGAGGAGAGCAAAGCTGTTTCTCCTCACTTCGTGGCACATGCTTGGAGTGCCTCTGGATTAAGTGGTGCCTCAGCACATTCCCCTTGCTCAGCCATACCACAGATCCCAACACATGCAGCTGGATGCAGTTCACGAACCCATGAAACTGATTCAATGCAGCTCAGGAAAGATACCTGAATACATGTGTCTAATACCCCAGATTATCCTTAGCTGAATTAAAAATGCTGTCTTGTTTCATTTTCAGCCCCCATAAAAAATGGTCCTTTCTTATCACAACAAATAAACCCAATGTGTCAACACAAATAAAATCATCCTCCAGTTTTAGCCACTAAACAATTCTGAATTTAATTTACAGTGTGTCTATGATACAAAAACATTTATTTGAAAAAAGCAAATGGAGTTCTAAGAACTTCTCTCTTGTCACCGATGAGAACAAAACATGCCTCCTAAATGCCCGTATCCCTGCTCTGACAGTCTGGGTGCTCAGACACTCCTGTACTGCCCTCTCCTGTTCAAGCTTCGGTCTGCTGGGTTTGGACAAAAAATAGGCAACTGGACAGCCAAGTAAAGAACAGATTATTTTCTTTTCCTGTGAGGTAGGAAGTAATTAAGTTTTAATGCCAGCTGTCAAAACAAAGCTATATTTGATTTTACAAATTTTAAGAAAGGATAGGAAATTATAAAGTCGATGGTAGGTAACAGCACAGACTGCACCGAGGACTGAAAGCAACTGCTTAACTGGATACAAAGCTTATTGTGATTTCTATTTGTTCCCCAATCTTTCACCTCTCCTGTGTCACTCCATTCTCAAGTTTAACCAGAGTCATCTGAAAGATGCTGCATGAGGGCTACCCAGGGAACCACACACATTTCCTGATAACTCAGGGAATAGTGTCAGACTTACCATGCTCAGAACTGCAGCTCTCTAGTGAGAAACACACACGATAATAAAGCCTCTCGGGTTGCTCTTGCAAATTACATTTGTCATTAAAAAGATTTTTGGTATTCTAGGGCAAAGACTAAAAGCTGGCCAGGGTCTGCTGTTGCATACCCTCTAGTCCTCCAAGTGACAGAAATTAAAGTGTGGAGTCTCCAACCCCATATCCTTTTTAATAACTTCTTCAGGTTAATGGCAGTGAGAATACAGACGATTCTTCTTAAGAGCAGATTTTGTATTTACGACTGGCCAAAAGATACTACAAATTTTTTTAACTAAGAAAAACTAAACTGTATTAGCAATTCCTCTCTGGAGGAAGAAAAAGACTGTTTTTGTCAGCTGAGGACTGAAATACCCCAAGCGCCTTCGATTTCCCCACTGCTTTCCTAATGAGCACACTGACCTCTGCTGTCTTGTGAAAGAGCCTGTTTGGGACTGCAGCAAGGAGAATTCCCCGCCTTCCTCCTCCTGATCCCTTCCCTGCCTTACCCGCTGAATGAACTTACTGCTTCTTATTGTTCTGGATGTAAAAGGAAGAGAGAATGCTTCTGGATGTCTGTCTGTCTCAGCAGTGGAAAATCTTGGAAACTCTGCTCTGGGTGGGCATCACCAGCATGTCCCAGAGGTGCTTTTATTGTCCTTCACTTTTTTTCAAAGAGCAAAGTGTTGATCTGAAGGCTCCTTAAGTAAACAATGATTCACTTACTCTCCTCTAAGATATGGGGATTTTTTTTAATCAACTGCAACCATGTCAACAGCTTCTCACAGCAGAAGAAGAACTGGTATCCATTTAAATCCATTCTGGGAATCATAAACAGCTTGTTGACAGAGGTCACATCCACAGGGGAGCTCACAGTTGATTAGTTCTCCTTGACAGAGCTTTTGCAGGCAGTGCGACTGGCGCTCCAGGAGAGGATTTAAGACAGGGATGTGCTGAACTAACCAGAAACAATTTCAAAAAATTGTGTTGTGTCTGCCAAGATGTCTAAATAAATGGGAAATGAAAATAGGCATGAATTTTGAACTCAGCTTTGCTACTTTTGCTGTGTGCTGTATGTCTGCATTTTTGATGTATCAGCCTTTGTTCCCTATGCTGTGTCACACTGAATTCACAGCTTCTACCTCAGTAAAAATACTTCTTAAATAATGAATGACATGAAAATGCTTCCCATCTCATTATTAGGTTTGAACTACTTAAGTGCAAGTAGTAGGGAGATTTTTAGTACAATTGAGACACAAATCTATAAGAAATCAGCAGTTCATCAGTTCTGAGGCATTTATTCCTTCCCTTCAACCATTTTACTGCATAAGCTCCTTCTTAATTTCCTTTATAATTCTTGCCACTGGATAGTATTGACTGAATTTCTACTTACTTGCTATTGTTTTCTTATCACTGTATATTTGCAAAACTCTTAATAAATAAACAGAAAGAAAGATAATGTGCAAGACATTCTAATAAAAGTCCCAGTATTATTCACATACATGAACGTTCTACTGAATTAAAATTTATGAGTCAAATATTTCACAGTCCCTATTTACCCAAGCAGTTTACACTAGCTGGTGTCTATTAGTACTCCAAGACAATGTCCCTTCCAATTACATTTTATACCTTCACCTGTACTGTTCTAAATGATTGTCATTTCTCTGTGAAATCCAATTCTTTAAGCTCCCCTCTAATGGTTCTGTCCCCAAAGTATACCTCAGAGTTTCCCCTACTGGTGAACTTTGATTGACACAATAGGCAATTCTTCCTTGGCATATTTAAGGCTAACAATATTTAAGGCTAACTACTTGTCAAAATGATCTCATTAAGTGGAAACAATTATCAGACCTCTGAATAAAAGGTATTTTGCAACCCTTTGCTCATATATTTTCAATACCTCTTAACATACAACCTGAAACAGTATTTGTTTGCCAAGGACTTTTTATGTATATATATTTCAGTTCTGTTTAATATCTTTCCAGTTCTGTTTAATATATTTCCCAAAGACCTCCATGAGTGGATAGAAGGCATCCTCAACAAGTTAGCGGACAGGCTGGGTGGGGATGTTGATTTGCTGGAGGGCAGGAAGGCTCTGCAGAGGGGTCTGGACAGGCTGGATCCATGGGCTAAGAACAGTAGTGTGAGGTTCAACAAGGCAAGTGTTTGGTCCAGCACCTGGGTCACAACAACCCCGTGCAGTGCTACAGGCTGGGGGAAGAGTGTCTGCAAAGCTGCCCAGCAGAAAAGGACCTGGGGGTGCTGGTGACAGGGGCTGAACATGAGCCAGATGTGCCCAGGTGGCTGAGCAAACCAATGGCACCCTGGCCTGTGTCAGCAACAGTGTGGCCAGCAGTGATTGTTCCCCTGTACTCAGCACTGGTGAGGCCACACCTCAAATCCTGTGTCCACTTCTGGGCCTTTCACTGCAATAAAGACACTGAGGTGCTGCAGCGAGTCCAGAGAAGGCCAGTGGAGCTGGAGAAGGCTCTGGAACATAAATCTTATGAGGAGTGGCTGAGGGGGCTGAGGTTGCTTATCCTAGGAAAAATAAAAAAAGAGGCTCGGGGAGACCTTATTGTTCTGTAGCACTGCCTGAAAAGAAGTTGTAGCCAGGTGGGAGTCACTCAGTTCTCCCAGGTAACAAGGGACAGGATGAGAGAAAATGGCCTCAAGTTGTGCCAGAGGGGTTTAGATTGGATATCAAGAAAATTTTCTTCTCTTAAAGGGTGGTCAAGCATTGAAACAGGCTGCTCAGGGAAGTGCTGGAGTCACCACCCTTGGGATCATTTAAATGATGTGTAGATGTAGCTCTGAAGAACACGGTTTTGTGGTAGCAGTGCAGGCTTAATAGTTGGACCTGATGACTTAAGGGTCTTTACCAACAGAAATGATTCTTAAAATTTCTCATTTTGTGATTCTATATATAGGCACATGTAGAACAGGTTTCATATAATGTCTGACCTTTGATTTCTTACCATCCTAATGTCAGCAAACACATGCATACAGATAAATAAAATGATTGAAATTAAATGGTTACTGAACAAAGAGGTTTCACCTAGTGTTACAAAAGCTGATGTTTCTTAATATCCATATATATGAGTGGCTTAAGATTTTAATGTACCATTAATTGTAGCAAAGGAGAAATGTTGGCATTTTGTGGACTTTCCCCACTGTCAGCATAATAGCAGTGAAATATCTTACTTGAAAAGAATTACTTTTCATGCTTCCACAACTGCACATTGTTTCATAAAAAGCCCAACCAGACTAAAACCTCAACCCACAACACAGAAAGAGGTTGAGAATGTATATACATTCATACGGCCTTTAGAAGAAGTCTATGAACCTGAGCTACTCTGTAACCACATTTCCCATATCAGGTCTTAGTGCAAGTCAGCACATTGTGCTTTTGATTACACTAGGGTCTGGATTTTGCCATGTACTGAACCTTTAGTTGCATGAAATGTGACCTTTCATTATCTCTGGAGCCATCAGAGACACGTAGTTCTGGATGAAAGTGGCATGCAAAAGTCCTTCAGATTCTCATAACTCTGTCAAAATGGAATACTTTTTATCCAATTTCTCCTCAAAAAGTGTATGCGCTTAGAAGGAAGGAGAAAAATATTCCATCTGCTTCTGGGAACAGAGAAGAGAAATTTTAAATATTTTCAGCAGCTCTCTTGCTTATCTGTGCTTTAACACCTAGAAGTAGCTGGGAAGCTTTAATCCAGGTTTGAGATTAGGTAGGTATATATTTTACTGTGTCTGTTCAACATCAGTTTTGATATGGCCATGTCTTAAATGTTTTTAAAGCACACAGCTGTACCTTATGAATAATGGCGCCTGAAATGCTTAGGAGCAGCTTGGAGCATCCCAGAACTGTGAAGCCTGAATCACTGCACCTACCTCCCACCTGGGGGTATTTCCACTGTCTATGCACAGCCCAGGCAAACCGAGGCAGAAGCAATGACACAGCCTGCCCCAGAGCTCACAGAAGTTCATAGCAGCCCTCTGAGAAGATGCAGCTCTCAGGTCCATGCTGCAGGCTGATGGCTCCTGAACTTCCCATGCCTTTAGGAGCTGCCCTGCCAAATGTTGGGATGCAACATTCCTTGGACAGGAAGAATTTGTACTCCCATGGCTGCCTTCTGCCAGGTCTAGCAAGGAGGAAACACGGGCAGCAAAGCTACAGTCGTGCATGAAAGGGGTTCACTTCCTGCAGATTTTGTAATGGAAGGAAGCATTTTAAATATCAGCAAGGGAAGTGCAATTTCTTCCTGTACCAACAAAGGGTGCAGAGGAGATGAGTGACTTCTGACAGGCCCCAATTCCATTCCTGCTGAAAGCAGAGACAATGTTGTCCTCTCTCTGCTCTTTCCAGTGGCATTGCTAGGCATAGTGTCACACAACATGCTCCAAGACCCCCTGCTCTGCTCAGGGAAGGCTCTATTTATCCCAAAAGGCAACTGGAAAAGGAAAAAAAAAGAAATAAAAAGAAGACTGATTAATTGAGCCCAGCTCAGGAGACAGATCTATGAATTATTACAGTTCTGACCACCACAGCAACACAAGTCCTAGGATGTGCCAAGAACAAATTAGGCTGTCTGCAGCTGGGACTTCTCCCCAGAAAAAAGGCCTTTTTTCTAGATATAAGAAACAAGCAGCTTTGCCAGTGCTGGCGAACACACAGATAAAGAGTCCCTCCTGAACGTCTCACTTGGAAAATTCAAGGCTTTAAGAGGATGAAGATAGTGTTGTTGTTGGTTTTGTTTATTTGGTTTTTCTTGTTTGTTAGTTTGTTTTGTCTTTTGGCAGGGGGAGGTTAAATTAACTACACAGCAAAAATAACAAACTGAAATTCCACTAAGTTCATGGCCTTCCATTTCCATCACTGTGTATCAAACACATGATCCTGGGGGTTCCACAATGCTTTAAAACAAGAGGCGGGCCTACCTCGACTGCACCCAGGTGTTCGTGGGCTCTGGGTGAAGAAAGCAATTTTAACATCACTCTCAAATATCCTGCTAATTTTCCAGTCTCATTTTGTCTTCCAGACACAACTTTCCTTTCTCTTTCCAGAGCAAAATGAGATATATGTAAACAAAGAATGTGGGATTTGAGTTTCACTTCCAAAAGCAGTTCTTCAGCAGAAAGAATGAGAGGTAAAACATTAAATCCCAGGAGCCATTGGAGTCCCAGAGCTGCTTGGACATCCCTTAGAAGGAAACTGAAATAAGTTCTTCAGATTATACTTTTCTGTACACTGGTAATCAAAGCACTTGGCTGCAGCATAGAATTAATTTGAGCCAAAGTAAAATTTCAGCCATAGCCAGGGTCGCAACCATTAAGAAAAATATTAGTTCAAAAGTGATGGTACTTTTTAACTGCTGTGATTTTTGTCAAGCTATAATGAAGGGGCAGAATGTTTAGTTTTCCCAAGTTAATCTCTCTGTGCTGCTACACAGGCACATTGTTGATCCCTGGATTAATTTGTGGTGCTCCAGTATAACTTTGTAGGATGGCTGTTCTCGAGTAAGCTGTGCTGTGCTGAGGAAATTCACTTGAGCAGAGATAACTCACGTTAAATCAGCTGTCAAAATAAAGCCAAAGAAATCTGAGAGTAGTGGTGCAATTTCCTAATATTATCTTCCTCACTCATGTTTCATTTACCTCTGGGACTGTAATTGAGTTGCTACTCGGTGTAAACCCTTTGCTCTATGGTCCAAATGGGAGAAAGTGGCAAAGTCAATCTGTAATATCACACTTCAGCATGCCTGGAGAAATTGAACCACACTCACATTGAACATCTGTGACTATTTTTGGTATCCTGCTTGGGTTTTTTAAAATGTCCTAATTTCTAACCAGTTAGTAATCTATAAGGGAATTTTCCATACTGACCGCTGGCCATTGTTTGTGTACAAGCCTTGGGTGATGGCTGTGGATGAAATACAAGCATATTATCCAGAGGGTCTCAGCCAAAGACAGTTGATTGCTGGCACGTTCCTTACTCTGCTCACTGAGCACTAACATGTCAGAGTTAATTCTGCAGAAGCAACATTGACTCTTCCCTCCAGCAGAACTGATCAGACACTGGTTTATTGGCTCCCTTGTCTGTTACAGAACATTACACCTCCAAAGCAGAGCTATGTCAATAGAAACTGTTCGAATCAGAATAGAATCAGAATTTTCTTTCATTACTATTTATGTTTTAGCACCTGATGAAGAAAATTTTTGAAGAGAGTTGTTTAGAAGAGAATAGTTTATTAAAAAAATAGTTCTGTACTTTGGAGAAATGCTCAGTTAAAGAGTAACTTTGTCAAAAATGGAATACAAAGAATGGACTTTCTTCCACTCAGTATACAAAGGATATCACTGTTTTAAGCCTTCCATTTTACCCCTGAAACAGGCAGTCTTTGACTAGATAAATGGTATCCTTCACTAAATTATTTGTTCCTCTAAACTCTCTGCAGCCAAATAAATAACATTAGAGCTTTACTTTGCTTAATGCTGGCAGGGAGAATCATCTGCATAATTTAATTCATCTGAGTTATTCAGTGATTTCTGAACTAGCATTAAAAATTTGGAAAAAAGGCTTCAAAAATCCACATGCAATTTAAATTTTGAATTCTTTCATTGGCTTTGGCACATCTCAGGTTCATGTCTTCAGTCTCTTTTCCCAGTCACAAGAAATACCAACTTATTTTTCTTCTCAGGTAGTAGGTTAAACTCAACTGCTGGAGTTTGAAGTGGAAGACCAAAACCAGTCAGACATGGACATGGGGTGAGGGGAAGAGTTACGATTGAGGGAAGATTTATGACTGACACTGAGCCTGCCACCACTAAATGGCACCAGGCTCATTTCTTCCAACAACCTGGACGTGAGAAAGGCTGATAGAAAATGTTCTTTTTTCCAGGCCCAGAATCCTTAAACAAATGATTTTTTCCCACATCCCTCTTGTGTTTCTAACCCCATTTTGACAAGGCTATGGAGCGGATATCGGAGCACCGGGCTGTCTCTGCTCATTGAAGATTGCCCCAGCAGCTGAATGATATTTGTGTCCACACATGCCCTTGATTCACACTTGCACTGAAGCAAAACCACCTTGCAGTTCCTGTTGGGCACTGTGCAAGGTTTCACAAGGCACAGCCAAAGAGTCCTCCTCATTCATTCAAGCAAAAACGCCCCCAAGACTTTTACAGCAAGTAAGACGATCTCTTTCCTCTGAGAGTGGCATGTCTGCAGATATTCAATTCCACCCAATAAATGGAAACCATATGAACATAAGGCAAAGAAAAGTACAGCTAGTTTTCACTGCACCCTTTCCACCAAACACCCCTCCAATCTTTCCATGGGGAAAGCTTCTTCTGTAGTTGTCAGACCTGTTCATGGCTTGGGATAATGCCAGTACAGATGTGGCCCCTTTTGTAGGTCCCTGAATAGTTGTCAAACCTCTCTTTTACTCTGTCCTTTTTTCCCCTGGTTTCTGTACCTTGCATATTTATTTTCCTTCTCAGACTTTCCTAAAGGTTTCATTTTCTCTCTGTGGATTTTGCCAGGTCTCCCAGTGCTGGTTCCTAATCAAGTTTAAGGTATCTGAGCTCTTTTACTTCAGGGAATGCCAGTCACAGCTGTCACTGCTCTTTAGGGAAACCGTGCAATTCCAAGAGGCCAAAACCCAACCAGCAGCAAGAGTCCAATACCAGCCTTCTAATGCCTAAACTGCAAACACCCAGAAAAATTACCTCCTAGCCCTGAGAGATGTGCCTCTGATCACTCACAGAATAATGACTGCAGGAAAGAGGTAGAGATCACCTTTTCCAGTGGCTGACCCTGCAAGAGGTGCCTTACAGTACAGGCACTGCAGTACATCTCCTCACTTGCAGAGCTGTTAACATAAATATAGTAGGAGATGCTATGCCTGGAGCTCAGACTTCAACTGTTTGCACACAGGTCCACAATGTTCTGAAATGTAAATAATACCCAAACAGCTCTAAATTACTGACTTAGGAAAGTTGGGATGTTGTACCAAAGGAATCACTGTGCTCTACATGACCTATACTGCTGTTCTTTAATCCTCTACAGAAAGCAGACAGCCAGGACAGCTAGCCATTTGGTACTACCTAGCACAACTGCACTTATGTTATTAGCTAATTTTCAGCTGCTCTTACAACTTCATCTGGCAAGATATACAGCCACATTTCTGGAATTGCTCTTAGCTGTACAGTGGGATCCTGCCTTCACCAAAAGGTGCTGCTGACTGACTGAGTTGAGCACTGCCCAGGGACTGGAGAGGAAACATGCCTCTCCTATCAAGCTCACTTACTGAGGCAGAGATGTCCTTTAAATAAGAAATCTGTAGGCAGTTGTCCTTCCCAATTTGCATGGTTGTCATCTTTCCTGTTGTGTTTTCGTTTGCTTGTCCCTACCAGACAAAAGACCTGCTCTCCCTTCTCCTGAAGTCAGTGGGAATTCTGCCATCAATTCCAGCAGTAGCTGGACTGGGGCCAAAATGTTAGCCACTCCACTTCCCCTTAAGTCATTCACAAACAATACTTCTTTGATTACACACCGAGCCTGAGGGGTCCCAGTTATCTTCTACCCCTGTCCTTTATATCTCCAGTATCTATGGATTCCATAGTGCAGGCAGGAACTGTTTGAATAGAAGGGCCTTAATCATCAAAAGTACTTTTCTTTCTCAGCTGTGTTTTTTCTCAAAGGGAGTTTGTTGCTAATTCCTATGGGAATGAGATGGGGAAAAATGAAAAGGAAATGACACCACTTTAAAGAGAAGCTAAACCAAAGAAACCCCCAGAAAGATACTTTCTGACATTTGTGTACTAATGTACCTATGATCAAATTCACCAGGAGAAAAAATATCCTGGTCACATTGGAAATGTCAACTTTTAAAATTATACTGGATGCACAGATGATATAAGCCACGAGGGTAACCCTTGGCCAGATTTTCAAGGTGGTTTTGCAATAGAGGGCAGTGAATAAGAAGAAAAGGGAACCATATTTATTTAGGTAATTGCACAGAATAACAAGTCCAAAATAGCTTCAATTGATTCTGAGTATCTTCGACTTCCAAAGAGTAATTGTGTTGTCCTTTAATTAGACACTGTGATTGCTATACTCTTCAATAAAGAGAAGGGATACCTAGATATTTAGTTTTTAGCCATAGAGTTTTTAGCCTAGATATTTAGTTTTTAGCCACTATGTATGGTTATGCCTTACAGATGGCATTTGGTAAAGCATGAAATGACAACAGGAAGCAATCAGTCTGACTCAGAAGACTAACATAGGGCTCTATCCAAACTGAATCTTGCAAAAAATATTCTTGCAACTGCAGAACTGAGGTTAGTATTGGTGCTGAGGTTAGTATTATTTATAAAAACACAAAGGAATATTGATTCTGCTGCATAGCTGAAGAGCTTTACTCCAATTTAGACACACAGCAGATTTCCTACACTTCAGATGAAATATATTATTAACTGTCCAAATAGGACAGATGAGAATTTGGTTTGGGTTTTGCAAAATGTGCATGCAGTGAGGGTGATATGACAGCTGCACTAAACAATATTATAGCTCTCCAAAAGGCTGGGTGGGCATTACAAGAGAGGAAAAAGTACATTCAGAAAGAGTCACTGTATTTTACTCTTCCACCAGCAGCGGGTGAATAAATGAATAGATTCAATATAAAATCAACTGACAATATTACTAGGTTGTCTGTTTGAATTAAAAAGGCTGGGTACGGCAAGGCATCCTATTTTATTGGCTTTCTCTGATTAGATATTCTTAGAGTGACTTACAGGACTGTGCTGATTTGGGCCCCTAATATTTTGTTGACAAATTTTGTACATGACATAATATTTGGGCTACTACATGAAATCATGAATGAGTAATGTCAAAATACAAATTCTTTTTTCATGCATGCAGGCCTTATTAGATATATGCCACACTCTAGAATGGTGGCCTTTCACAGCATACTTCAAGAAGAAGGAGGCAAAGTATGCTAATTGGCAAAGGAAGTTCTAAATGAAGAAGAACCAGCATGTTATATTTCTATCTGGCACACAAAGTTAAGGATTTAACTTTCACATCATAGGAATGTTTTAGGAAAACCATCAGCACATCCAACCTGACTCTTTTGTAAGATTCCACTGTGATATGCAGAATTAGAAGGGAAGAGTGTAAAGAAAAAACAAGCAGTCCAGGCTCTAAAAATCACTGTGAGGGAAAATAACTGTCTATACAGAGATGGTTGAGGCTACACAAGCACATCCAGTAGCTGGACTTTTTTTTTCCCCAATATTCACTTTAGTACCATATAAAACCAACCATCTCTTAAGTAATTCCTCAGAAAGGTTGTGGGATCTTACTCTTCCTGTTTGGCATTCAGTGAAACAGAGCCATTGAGGGGATTTTTATCATTGGTCTCCCTAGGATGGAGAGTGGTAAATGTGGAGGAGTGCAAGCTCACTTGTTCGATGTATTTGCAGAAGACTGTGAATGCCCAAAGAGCACAGCAAATCCTGCCTAGCTGCAGTCACCTGGTGACACTGCAACACATCTCAGCTGGGCTTTCTACACTGGGCTAAAATACAGGGCACTGCAGGAAAGGTTCCGAGATGGACTATGGGACGGAACCCCATAGTTCACATTCAAATCAGCTGTGTGCCAATACTGCAGATTTGATGGTGGGACAGGGTTTGCTTGTGATCACTGCCAGCCAAGAAGGGTGCATTCCTTCATCCCTCAGCCTCTGTAGAGCAATGCAGGTATGCGGCTGCACGGTTTGCACACAAAGGGAGCCAAGGGAACAGCAGATTAGTGGGTTGCACAAAACCAGCTCCTGAGCTCTAATCCCGGTGGTGGTGCTGCTGTTAACCACACGGGGTGGCCTGGGGCAGACCTATTGGATTGACACATCTGGGAGAAAGAAAAGGCTTTCATGGAGGCTCTGTGTGCTCTACCCAACTTACCTTTTTACTGCACATTTTAAAATATCACACACCTGATTTGCCCACTGCCAGATCTCTTTCACATGAGTTGAAGGAAAAAAGGCCTGAAGTTTGATCTATGCTCATTCACAGCCACTTCAAACTAGTGACAGAGGTGTAAAGGGACCTACCTGGGAACAAAGTATGAGTCACATTCAACATGTGATCCCTCCAGGCACGCTTCCAAACCTACCACGACCTTTTACTGCTTCTTAGCAAGACTTATGACTAATGAGGTGGGTTTGTTACTAGAAAGCATTTCTATCCTTAGGAGTTTCAAAACAGATCTGTATCTGAATAAGGAAGTATGTAAATTTGGTTATTTTAATAATTATGAAAGCTGAGCTATGAATAATCCTGAACAAAGCCAGGCAGATTGTGGGCTGTACAGGACTTTCAAAATGGCAAGAAGCATTGGCCCTGCAGAAACCCAGCATTGCTATTTATGCTGAGTCATGATTCATTTATTAAAGAGATTACAGCAATAAAACTTATCTGCTTGTTTATTCAATGTTTACCCACTTCTTTTCAAAAGTGAAAAGATTTTGTTTTGTTTTCCAAACAGTCCATGTAAATTATTTATTAGATATTATATGTCATATCCATGTTACGTGTTATATTATAAATGTACTACATGGCCAAGGATTTGAGACATGTTGCTGTACAGGATGCTGTTGCAGTGAATGCAAAGGTTGATTTCAGATGTCAAAACATGATTAAGCCATTTTTCAGTCCAACAGGAATTATTTTTTCCATATCCATATTTCATTTTGATTCCTAACCACTGGCATAAGCCTCATGTCAACGAGCATGCCATCTTCCACATTCCTCCACACTTCCCTCCTTCAAACTGAATATACCAGTCTGACAGACTTACTGTTGGGAAAAATCCCCATGTGTATATGTGATTACTTTAATTTGTCAAGGCCTAACATGTGATTTGGGCCTCTGGGAATATTATTACAATCAATCCTGCAAGAAGCCTGTGCATACGGATGGTGGATTTGCATATGTCAAAAGTTAATTTCCTCTATAGTCACTCAATTTAATCTTGGGGAAGCACTCAGGAGTATGTTAAAGACAATGTTCTAATGGAAAGTTATCATCTAGCTGTAGAACTCTCTGTGATAAACAGTATATAAATTAACTCAAGTATTTACATTGCACTTCTGCAGAAGTTTACATTTCTGTCCTAAGGCTCCATTTATACTGGTTGTAGTTCAGAAGTTAAAGACCAAAACACCTTCATGAAAACAAAATTATGGTAAAAATTACGAGCACGTTTCTAGAAGGAAAACACGTCAACAGGAAGACATTTTACTGAAGCCCCAAATGCTTGTCTGCTGTTTTAGAGTGATAAATATTTTATGATTACTCACATATAAGTTTTCCTAAGCTGAACAATGGAAGACATGAAAAAGTGGCTATAATTTCACATTTCTACTTTGACACTTAGGACAACTTAATTTCTATTACTGAAACACTATTACACAAACTACACTTGCTGTAAAATCTTCATACTACATCCCCTGTGCACCTTATGAATTTCACTACAACTTCACATAAAAAAAAAAAAACAAAAAAATTCTGATTCCTTTCATAATAATAGCAAATAGTTCCAGCTTTCCACAGCTGCAGAAGTTTGCTGTCCCTAGAGATTTGTCATGGTACAGCTCTTGCTTCCAATCAAAACAGTGACATAGTGGCCATGATTTACAGCTTGCAGGGGCTTGATTAGGGGATAGCACACTACTGAGCAAATAATAAAGAACTTTTAATGTGCAGCAGGACTTTTAATCTTTACACCCCCACAAAAAATTAAAAAAAAAAAAATCTGGCCCAAAAGCAAAGGGAAATGGGAGCTGCTATTTAAGACTTCTCTTCTTCTGTTGTTAGGTTTCAACAGAAAAGATCATCCATAAATGAGACTGGCTCTTTAAACAACTTCATCCTTATGATTTTAAATGGTAAACATCTGCACTATTAACAGTAACAGATCGGCAAAACTTGCATGATAGCAGAGAAGAATAATTAAAAGGCTTAGCATCAGACTAAAAATGACTCTCAGGTAAAATTGGCAGTTTTCTGTATAGAATTATTAAGAAATAAATAGTGAGAAGAAAAATTAAAACCATGATAATTTATTTTAAAAGAGAGTGAGCTGATATATGAAAGGAACACTTGTATTTCTGTGTTCAAGCAAAATGTCTTGATCAGCATCAAGAATAAAAATCACTGTGATGCCTTTTTGTTGTTTGCATTGAATTTGCCTAAGCAGAATCGAAATGGCAACTGCATAAAAATTCCTGAATTTTAATTTTCTGTTAAAACAAGACTTAAAACAGCCTACAGAACAATATAAAATTACATTTAGTGGGTTGATGATGTTTTGAAATTTAATTAGCTGCCATTCAAATCTAGCAATTTCATTTTGAGAAAGTTAAATCTATTGCATGGGATTTGAGTAGTAATAGAGTGATCTCAGCTTTCTCCAATAAAATGATATATTAAATGAGTGCAAAGAGCATGTATTCTAACTGCTAGTTTCTATCATTTTATGATAAACTTTTCACTGTGAGGTGGAATGAGACACCAACAGTTTAAGGTCTGTATTTCTGAAAATGCCTGGCTTCATATGCATGGTGATTTTTGGATTTCTGTTTAAAATGCTGGCAGCTATGAAAAACGAAAACCACAATGATGCTGTATGGATTCACCACTTGACAGAGATCTTAAGCCACAAATACAAATGGTACATGAAAATTTTATGAGTTAGGGGGTCCAAGAGTGAAATATTTGCAAATGGTGCTATTCCTCTTTCTGCAGCTGTAGGGATATATCTGGTAGAATACAGATTAAAAAAAAAAGCCAAGTTCAAACCCTTAGCTGCAATGCTAATTCTGAATATACAGCTTAAAAGTATCATTATCGCGTATGTTACTTATTAAGTAAAAAGCCTGAAGCTATTTGTCTGTCTACATTTAATCTGATAGTCTATTTTTCCTCCCAATAAACTAGTTTTTAACAGTCAGATTCTCCAGTATCTGTGTTCTCTGATAGCAGAATTCAGGTTTGGAGAATTGTTTCATTTTCTGCAATTTGGAGCCTTCAGCGAAAAAGCTGTTTACTTCCAACATGGTTATACAGTGAAAATGCATCTGCATTTATGGAGTTAATAGTCCTCTTATTAATTTTACTCTGCTTTTTTTTTTTTTTTTTTTTTTTTAATAGAAACCTAATGAAAACCATGTTTATGTGCTCAAAGGCACAGAGGAAATTCATTACTCTGAGGAATAACACACTCCACAAGTGAAATGAAAGTAATCTTATTTATGACAGGAAGGGGCCTTCACTAGACTCAACTCCACCACACTTGGACTGATACTGGCTGCATAAAAGAAGCTGCAAATTCAGGAACCGGTTTCAAATGTAAGCCTCATCTCAGCAATAAACACATTTGCAGTTTAGTCTCGCAAACACTTAAAATCTGCTGAAGGGGAGGTACCCAGTTATTGTATTTACTATAAATAGGTGACAAAAAGAATGCAACAATTACAAGAAAAGTAGGGATATATTTGGCCTCTCATTCTGGGTGCCTTCCTTCCACTTAGAAACGAGCCTCTCTGTTCCTTGGTCAGCATCCACCCCAATACACACCCACCCAAGGCTGCTTGCTTGTCAGCTCTGGCCCTTTGCTTTGGGTTCAGCAGTGGTGCTGCAGCAACTGAAAGCCCCCAGTGCAACATGCACTGGGCGTGGGGAAAGAGAGGCTCACAAATACACTCGCCTGGAGAGTCCTTGAGGATGGGAGGTGGAGGGCTGAGGGGAAGGAGAGGTGCTGCAGGGCTGAAGCATCAGCTTGCTAAAGGGCTCCAGGCCCAGAGGTGCTCGAGGTGACCTGCACAGCCAGGTAACTGCCCAAGCAGAAAAGGGAAATCAGAAATGCTGAAAATGATTTACTGTCCCATCCACCCAGCCCTGTACACGTGTGTGCCTGAGCATCTGGCATCCATGTGCATGTCTGCATGTGTGTCTGAATTTGAAAGAAAAAGAAAAACCTTCCTGCAAAAAGAGAAGATAATGAGAAAATGTCTGACAAGTTATTGCTACATCTATTTTGGTGTGAGATTGCATCTTTTTCTTGAACAAAATCAAATAAAAAAAGAAAAATGTTTCTTAGCACTGTGAAAGTCAAACCCTATGTTCATCCCATTTCTAGAGACTTCAAAAGAGAGCTTTCATTAATGGAAAGTTGTGATGTACAGCAAGCTGGAAGGCTCCACATGCGTTTGCAATTTCTGTATCTAAACCCACATGTTTTACATTCCTTGGGTTTCTTCCCCGAATTGCCTTGAGCTAAAGGGGCAGGCGGGAGGAAGGAGCTGCCGCGCCGGCGCTCCCAGGCGGCAATGAGCGCCAGCGCCCACCAGAAGGCACTGTGTGCTAACAAATAGCAACACGCCGGGATTTCTGGAGGGAATTGACTTTTCAGTTCCCGCCGACGCTAAAGACCCAGCACAAAATGTGCGGATTTCTCCTCCTCGTGAAGGGCAGCTGCCTTTGTCTGCCTGCAGATGTTTGGCCAGTTGCAGTTTGGATGCTTGACCAGCGAGTGAGATAAGCTCCTCAGCCGTGCACAAGGAATTAACTGATATTCTTGTACATCTTCCCCAGAAAGCAACTTATAACACTGAAACAAGCTTGACGGATTTGAAGATTTAGTTAAAGAAAAACATATTTAGCTCTTCCTTTGTTATATTGTTTTTGCAATTACAGTATGTTTTCATTGTATAGGCACTTCACTTTTTCCTCATGTGATCTAAATTCCCCCTCTGCTTCATGGCACAACAAAGCAATGAATCCTTTGTTTGCAACATTGGTCAGTTGTCATGGAAATTATTATGATTTCACAAATTCAACAGTATGAACATTTTTGGATCACATATTAAGAGAACAGGATGTCATAGACAGACCACGTCTTTTAGAAATAGCTTGGTATGCAGTGAGTGCAACAGAAAAAGGATATTTTGGAAGAATATAGAACTTTTAAAACACATAAAAACCCCAGAGTCTTGCCTTGGTATAAAATATTTGAGCATTTCTCCCAACAAGCAAGTTGTACTTTAGATCTTGAACATTCCTCCCAACAGGAAAATTGAACTTTAAATCATTTGCAGCCTTTCGTTTGCACAGAAGATTTCTCAATCTCTTTGTCTGGATTTGAACTTGTCAGCTAGGAGAGCAGAACTGAGACTCTCCTCTTCCCTTGACAAATGATCTATTTGCTGACAGAGATGAGCAAGGGAGTGGACAATCTCAACAGTGTTTTTCTACAGCCATATTTTATTCCCCTCTTAACGTGAACACAAAAAAGCAGAAGCAGCTGCATTGAAGAAACAAGTGAAGCTGCTCTTTACAATGTCTGTAAACCTCAAAAAGTGCCTGGCATGGGCCAAAATTCTCCATGATAACAAGGCTAAGGGCCAGCACAGAGCCATGGCATGTGCAAGGTCACTGCAGACTTAGATCTACTTTCAGGTAATGCATAAACCGAGGCTCATACACGATCTGGCTAAAACACTGAGCCTTGTGAACAAGATGACAGATAGTGCCAGACGCCTCCTTGGGTTGTGGGAGCTGCCAGACTAGTCTCATACAGCTGAAAGATGTAGTACAGACAGATCTCTTGACATTATCAGAATGAAATTAAGTTGAACTGGCAATAACAACAGAGGTAGTGTATGGAACTGCTTGCTTTCTAGCTGATGCCTCTTCTCCCAAATTAAATTAGCCACCTCCTGCCCCAGCAGAAAGCCACCTTTCCACTGCTCGCACATACCACCTGCCTTAGGCTGTCAAGCAGGAAGGCAATGCAATTCCCTCCCTTTCACGTCTCACAAGCTGAACAGACTTGTGTCACAAAGCACAAGCCATGCCAGTGATCTTTGCTCAAAGATATGGAGGTGGAGTTTATAACGAGTATATTCACTCTCTTAAAGAGATTTTGAAAACAATGCATGCTAACACTTGTAACACCTGTGCTCTTCCTCTTTTATGCATGCCACATTGATGTTAAGCACCTCAAAATGTTAAAAAGGAAGGAAAGTTTGGGTGAAAATGTCTGCCTTAGATTTCACTAAATTCCACAACAATCCATAACCTACTCAATGTAAGAGGGAACAACGGGGCAAGTGTTCCCTTGCAACACAGGAAGCCAGTCTCAGTGATAACCACCAGCCGACTCTTTTCTGCCATGAAAGAGAAGTCTAAATTTATTAAAAAGTATTCCTCAGATATTCTAGAATTTATTCAGTTACATTTTTTTCATTAGTATTTCTGGTTATATTAGAATGTTTGTGGAGTACTGGTATCTGAAAACCAATATTCCCCTGGAGCACTTGTAGTTCAATCCCTTGAGTACACTTTCAAGGAGAACTGGTTCAGCAAACAAGTTTAATTTTACCTCTTGGGCACACACCTCACATCTGGATTCAACACTGGAGTGGGGCCACAGCTCATAAAAATCTGTGTAGCTTTAACTCATGAAGCTACTACTCCTAGGTAAAAGAGTACAATTTATCTTTACTTTGATGAGTTTCTTTGTTAGATCATCAAAATTAACTGCCAGGACGTTTGGATTCTGCCACAGCATGGATGTTAAATAAACCCACCAAATTTTAAGCCCACAATGAGACACACAGACTGAATGAACTGTGTGAACACTAAACTGGATTTAAGTAAGCCAAGCTACAATAATGTAATAACACAGTAAATCAGGTATGATGAAGAAAGACTGAAACTACACTAAGAGAAATGTGAGGCTGCGCTTTTATTCAGTACAGTTGTCCTACAGCAAGCAACTGGAGGAAAATGCCCTAAGTTTGAGGAGTTTCATTTCACCCTAGATCCTTCGTCACAATAACAGAATTGATACAAGCAGCATGATTTTGGAAAGGTGGGTGCCTTCAAAGAGCCTTTTCTCAAGCTATAGCCAGTTGCACTTAAATAAAAATGCACCAGCCAGGTTCCCTGGATTACTCCCCTGCAACCGTTCAGCTGACTACAGCTTGCAAATGCTTTGGGTTCAGGGCTTTCCTTCTTTGTGCCTTTCCCAAATGCACAGACCTGAGGGTGATGCCAACCACGAGTTACTGGCATCCTTTCAGATCCCACTCAACCCTCCATTAGCTGAAATACAATCAAGCTTAGAGCTGACAATTTGCATCTTACTATTTTCTTTCTGCTTAAATAGGTCCTTCCGGAAAATGGATCTCTGCATTATCTGTACCAAAGATCATATGTAAACATTAGAAAAACACTCAGAAAATACAGCCCAGCTCATGCCAGTCTAACCTTGCTCATTAATCAGTATGTAGAGCGTATGTTCATACATAACTCTGGGACTGTACTTGTACAATCAAATTAACCTTTGGACTGCTGGTGTTTGACCATAATTTACTGCATCTAGTTTTCAATTGCATATACAGGGCTGCTAATAGTACAAAAGCAAAAAAATACTATCCCATAAAAATCATAATCACTGATAACAAAGCTGATAATGGAGTAGAATGTTTCGCTTCCACTACGTTAATATAATTACCATTGAACATCCATAATCAGTTGTGTCTGTGTCACAGAAAAATGTTTTATTTGCAGCCTTTGCTGAAACTCAGCCTAGAAATATTTCAGTTGGGGTGGAAGGCACGAAACAGCAAAGGCAGGGAAGGAAGAGACAAGTCAGTAACTTTCCCAAGACACTGATTTAATTTAAAAGGGTAGTAGCTTTTTTTTAGTAGCAGCATTGTTCCCACATTGCCTGCGTTAGTTCCACCCCATTGCTAATTTCTGTTTGAATGTCATGTCCTGTGCAGAGGCTAAACAGAGCAGTCTTCAAAGCCTCCCCCAGCTGACTCTGTCTTGCTGAGCAAGTAGGAGAGACCTCTGATGAGGGAGGATGGCGTACGCTTGTCAGGCCAGGAAGAAGGGACCAGCCTCCATCCAACCCAAACCCACAACAGGACTCAATGCTTGTCAGGCCAGGAAGAAGGGACCAGCCTCCATCCAACCCAAACCCACAACAGGACTCAGCAAGAGCCTCCCCTACCCTGAATGAGCACCAAGAGCACATCTCATCTGAGGAGACACCAGCAGTTGTTCCCATTTTGCCTGTTTGCTTTGAGCAGCTCTCTCCACTGTTGGTGCCCGGACAATAAACCAACAAGTGGGATGTGTATTGACCTCAGGTTTGCCCAAATCCACAGGGCAACAGACATTTCAGAAACTTTCAGCAGGGCCAGCAGATAAGTGTGACCAACCTTGCATGGCACTGCTTCCATTTGTGTGGGTTCTCATGATAAATCACCTGTCTCCAAATAAGGTCCTATTCTCCTCTGTGACCAGTGAGTCTGAATTCCAACCTCAAAAAAAGCAAAATGCCCCTTTGTTGATGAAGAAATTATACAGGTGAAACAACAGCACTCAGAAATGCTGAGCTGTTTTCCTTTGACATATACAGTATTGGTTGGCAGGGAAAAGAAAACTTTCCATTCTACAAAATAAACCTACTATATAGTAGCTTTATCATAGTTCATATTTTTATTATAGTTAGTTCTACATATAAGAATATCCCACTAGAAAATGCAGATTTTACTGTGATTATCTTAGAAATTACTTTAATATAAACCCTATGATATTTTAAAAATATAACTATTTTTCATAACCAGGTTCAGCATTTAACCTTAAAATATCAGTGCAAAGAGAGAGAATAAAAACCAAATACAAACCCACAGAAAAAACCCAAAACCTATTTCCCTTTCAAAATCATGGGTTTTAACTTTTTGACATATGTTGGGGAACAGCATAGGAATTTCTTTCCAAAGCAATGCATCACTGCATGAATGTTTTGATAAGGATGTTGTTTTAATTGCCTGCTTTTACATTAGGAACACATGGCAAACTGAGGTGTGTGTGCAAACACAATATTCTCAGCACAAAACTGTGAGAGTCCATCTACAGTGACCTGTTCTGCAGAGGAGAACTGTTCTCTGAAGCTCTCAACAAAGTCAGACTATTTCAACTTGTGTTCAGCACAGCTGAAAAGAAAAAACTACATAATTTGTTTCTCATTTCTTACAGAAGAACAGTAAAAGAATGTTCATTGTGTCATATTTTGCTCCTTCCGTAGAAAAAACCTCACACAATAGTTTGTTTCCTTCTGCAGTTTTTTCACTTTATGTAAATCATCACAATCTTTTATTGCTAAAAGAAAGGCCTCATTGCCAAGAGATGCAATGGATTGCCTGGTCTCCTGCTAGGGCTCTTGGCTTGAGAGAGACCCAGATAGGAACTGAGCAACACCTCCTGAGCAGCCATGCCAAGACAGCAGCTGGAACCCATTACAGAGCGGGACAATCCTGTCCAAACAACTGAATGCCAGGATCTCAGGGTATGAAAGGCTTAGAGGACAGTGCTATAAAAATACAAGGATCTTCATGAGAGTTTGGATTTTTGGGTCTAAAAGAAGTTTTGCAGGCTACTGAAAACATTCCTATAATTTTGTTGTTTTGATAATAATGTGAAAGGAGCTATTCCCCCAGTACTGTGGCTCTGTCAATTGTCTTCTGGGAGAAAAATAAATGAGAAGAAAAGAAGACTGAAAGCGCTTCACAATAAAAGAAGGAAAAAAAAAAATAAGCTTAGAGCTAGTAACTATCTCTTAACACCACTAAGGAAACAGAAATTTTACCCCAAAGTGAATTTTACCCCAAACCTATCATATCTCTGTTGAGGTATGATAGGTTTGCAATAATTTTCAATAACTACGACTTGGATTTCAATGAGACTGGAGATAAGCATTTCTGTTCTGAGAAACTTTTGAAGGTAATCACTTTATGGTAAGATCTCAGTCCAAACACTGGAGAAAGCTGAAAGATAAGATATGTGTAGATAACCATCTACTGCTGGAAAGCAATTCAAAACTTACCAAAGGACAGTTTGGGATAGAAATATTTCAGTTAGGAAGCGGGAGGGAGTGGGGTCTCTGAAATAAGGAAAGAGCACCAATCAGCTCAAAATGCAGCAGTCTGTACAGCCTCTCCCTTAGACAGTTCCAAGATGCTGGTTTTTGTCTGCAAAGTCTGTGGTGGTCCCAAAGAGCTGCTGCTGATTAGCCCACATCAGGAGCAGAGGAAGACTGAGAGCAGTCAGCCACAGCTGTAAAAGCCATGCCAGAGTGACCTGGCAGGAAAGACAGAGAGATGCCAGCATCCACTCACCAGCAGGATGGAATTCAAACACTCATTTCCACCCTACATATTTCCCCAACAAGGAAAACTCAGACCACAAACTAACCCTGACTGCCAAAACACCAGCACCTGAAATGTGTTTTGCTCCTTTTTTACACTGACTCAGTTTCTGTGAGGCACTCAGATACAGCAGCCTGGGAATAGATTGCTATTTAGTAAGGACTTACAGCACAGAATAAACATCCACAGATAGAAACCTGCTGTTTTCAGGGTCTGCCAGACTCAAGCCAATACCAATGGCAGTTTTCTCAAATCACTCCTGGATTCTGTTGCATTTGCCCCTCTTATTTTTGATAAACTTTGAATCAAACAGCAAGTCTACCTTTTCAAGTGGCCATATTTACCCAAGGCAGAGCAAGAGAAAGATTTGGGCTATATTTTTCATTACACAATGGCAAGAGCTATGACCAGCAAAGCCAACTGCACAAACAGCTGCAACTGGACTGTACAGGCAGAGTAATCTCAGCAGGACAATCACCAGAAAGCAGCAGAGAAGAAAGGGTGAGAGCTGAGGTGGAGGAAAGACAGCCAGAATGAGAAACAAAACTACCAGAGCAAATATGATGACAGTGGCTTAGCTAAAAATATGCCTCTGGCCTAGTTAAGTGATGGAGGGAGAAGAAAAAATTGTGGCATCTCCTAGGAGAAAAAGCCTGCCTGTGGTGGGGAGTGAGGGAATTGCTGTTCTGGCTGTACCTTTGGGCTGGTTGCAAAGCAACTCAACTCCTGCCACTCTGGGGTCATGAACAGAGTTCTTCTGTGGGGAATGATGACAAAACAACTTTGTAGTTCAATCTGGAGCTCAGGTAAGAGGAGACATTAATATCATCACCTTCTTATGATCTTGTATGTGGTAGACAAAGCTTGCAGGCATGAGAGGGCTTGCATGGCATAAGGGAGGCTGCCCAAGCAGGGAAGATAAAACCAGCCTTAAACACCTGGGTCTGCTGCCTAAGTGGTCAGAAAATACTGAGAAATTAGAAAAGGAAAATGAGTCCCAGAAAAGAGCTGAAAATGATATTTGTCCAGCTTCAGGAAGCTGACAGATTCTCAAGTTTCTGGGTCTAAAACCCAATGCAAACTCAGGAAAAATAAGCTCATGCTTTGAAGAGTTATGTCTGCACAAAACAAAGTGGAGAATCACACTTTGGGACACAGGGATATTGGGGAATCAAATATAAAACTCAAGATGAGAAACAGGCAGAGAAGGAAAATGGTATCTACAATTTCTGGCTTTAATCATCATTTAAGAGCCAAATTTGGAGCAGCTAAGACATGTGATGACTGCTTGGATACTCCTGAGGGACAAACTTGGCTCACAGAGAAGGAAAACTACCCCTCACATGGGATGGATGGGAGCATGAGCAGGTCCCAACTATCGCATTCCACCAGCAATTTATGGTGTTTAACATGGATGCACAATAGGTTTTGCTCTTCAAATGCTGCTTTCCCTTTTTTTGTGAGGGAGCTTTTATGTATGTTCCTGTCCATACAGCTTAGAGAATTCACTTTTTAAGCCTGTAATTTTAAAACAATCTTCAGTTTATTTTAACAACACATACACCAACTCACTTTTCAGTTTGGTGAGGCTGAGAGTGACAGCAAGCAAGCAACTACTGGCCTTGTCTACTGCAGATTTAAGGTGATAAGGAGAAAGGCAAAGACTGAACATGGGCTATGCCTGTGGAGGCTCTGCTGCTGTGCTGTTTCACTTTGAATGTTTGTAAAAAGTCCACAGTTATAATCCCTAGTGGAGGTGGTGCTCCAGCCATAGACCAGAATTAAATTAAAGTGAGAAGCACTGTTTGTTTGTGTCTGGGTCAAGAACTGTTGCAATCAGACCTCACATTTCATGACCATGATCAGAACCAGACCATTTTACCCAGGGGATGTCAAATACACCCAGTGAAATTGTTTAGATTTTTGCTTCATTTTTTATTTTCTTTTTTCCCCACAAAAAAATATATTTGATTGCACTGAACAGTTTTTGCATTTTCATGGAAAGGATTTTCTAGAATTTCAAGCTCTATTGCAAAATAAACCTGCAGGCTGAATCTGAAAATACTCCCCTCTTTTCTGAAAGCCTTGTGTGCAAGTTGACCAAATTCTAGTCTGTTCATGCAGATTTCAATTTAAAAACATTAAAAGGAGAAATGAAATTAAAAAGTAACAAAACAAACAAAAAAATTCAATGAAAGTTATTAGTGTATACTATATGTTTTTTATCTATTTGATTATGATAGTTAGCTCACAAATGGCTGCTTTCCCCCCACATTCTTACTTCATGTTATTAACAAAAGGAGTTAAGGCTGCTTCTGGTTGAATGCTCAGATTACTTTCAAGGGTGGTTATATGTGAATGTAAGATTTACTGTAATCCTTTATTTGAGGAGTGTTCCATCATTCCTGCAACCTCTGAAGTTCTTTTTAATTTTTTTAATACTCTGTAAACATTCCTTACTTTATACATGACTATAAATGTCATATATGGTATTTCCATGGTTTGAAGATATACAGTAATAGACATACATATATTTTTATGTACATATTCATTGCTGTATCAAAGCCAAGATGGTGTGCACCCCCAAATAAGAAAAGCTTGCAGTTAGTAAACCATCAGGGGATCTATGGAGCAGAGCAAGACAGCTGAGATCAATGAGCAGATCTGGTCCCTGCTATGTCAGCTGGAAGTTGATTGCAGTAGCTGTGCAAGGTTGGCATTTACTGAGAGGGGAGACAGAGTCCCCTTCCCACAGTATCTCAGGGCTTTAGGAACATGATTGCCTAATCTCCCCTAGAAATGGTGCCTAATGAGCAGTGAAGCAAAAGGCAAAGATGCTATGGGGAGCCTTTACTAATGGATTAGCCGGTGTGCAATGCATCAGAGCATCAGCAATCAAGCTGTTTAATTAATGAAAGACATTTCTTCATGTGAATGACTTCAAATTATTCTTGATATTTTTCCAAACCAGCCTTGCTGCAAGATTTGGCTTACATTTAACTGCAGATCATGAGCTGCTTAACTTAGTACTACCAACCCACAGTTGTGCATTTAAAGGAATACATTTTCTTCAGGAAAACATCTCTGTACATCTGAGGTTTTTCTCTCTGAGATACCAAAATTGACTGGTTAATCTGTCATGAGAAATAGCAAGCAGATAGCTTCAGAAGTAGGGCAAGTCTCATCCTAAGTATTTTGAAATGCACACACACACATAAAAAAATCCTTATTCACAGAGTAGGACTGCATGGACCACATACACCACACATGAGCCTCAGTCAGAACTTATTTGAAGGCAATTATGCTAAAGGATCCACTGTTGGGCAACACCCAGGTAGTTACATCTGCACTGCCCAAGCCTGTGCCACGTGTCTTTGCTAATAACTGTTTGCGTTTCCAGTTGATTGGTTTTTCCTTTCCTTTTAGGATTTTAAGCTTCATGACCTGCTAATGTAGTTATGTGGCTACCAAAGTTTCTGCTACAAATTCTATTCTAACTCACTGCAGTCAGTCAAAGCTGATGAGTAGCAGCATATCATACTGCTGGCATGGAATACATACATACCAGGCATGGAATAAAGAAAGTTTAGTCCTAAGAAATTTGGTTCCCAAGGATTTGCCATCAGCTTCAGCAGATCCAGGATTTCAATTGCTACTCCTAGGCCTTCCAGAAAACAAAATAAACTCTACAACACAAGCTCATTGTTCTAAACCTTGAAGGGATATAAACTCTAGTCCAGTTCATATAAACTCTTTTTTCATACTACTTACTACTTTTCAGTAATAAAATCCAATAAACCTGGGTCAACCTATTATGAAAAATTAAGTAACACAATATTTTTAGTTTTTGAATGAATAAAGATACTAAGACTTGCTAAGCAAGTACATAGAATGTGCAGTGTATTTTTAAGTGTTTCATAAGACTTTTAACATGTGGTTTTATAGAAACACATGTACACCAGCTGTGCAGAAACAAAAATAAACTTCAGAACTCCAAGGACCCATTTTGAGGTATCTTTTAGGTCAATTCTCTGCAAACTAAGAGTCTGAATCTGTACAACTTAGTAAATGAAAATCTCCCCAATTTCAGCTCCTGAGTAACATATCCTGAAAAGTCTCCAAGGCATAGAAACTCAAGCACCTGAGTCAAAGGTAGGAGGGTAATGTGCAGTCAGCAAAATTTTCACTTTGGTAAAGTGAAATACTTGTCTGAGACACTCCCCATTCGTGGAATATAGAAAGGAGGGTTGATCTTCATTGCCCCACACAATTCTCTCTTCCCACAGGTCCCAATAAAATTATGCTTGGCACAGCCTCAGTGCTGAATGTGGATATGCCTTTTGATTCCCTCCTTCCCCCACTGCTATCTATGCCTGTCTGGTGAGCTATTGTACAATTTCACACCGTGATCAAATTATACACCTCTCTTTGAATAAAGGCTGTCTCTAAGCTTACTTTCTGTAATTTAAATGATCTTCTAACCTACTGCTTTACAAGTATCATGGAGCAGGTCAATGAAATGAAATGAAATGAAGCATTTCCATGTCAGGTAAATGGATGAACTTTCCAGCACTCACCAGTGTGGCACTGGAAGGAAGATCACTTTGTGATCTTTGTCCATCACAGTGACTTTGTCCAGCCAACAGTGCTGCCAATGCACTGCTGAATATAAAATTATCTCATGCTGGGGCTGCAAAACAAATGGAAGGCCTGCCAGCTCCAGGAAATCTAGGAAAGATGGAAATGTGTTTTTTACTGTTGTGAAGTTAAGGACAAGCCAACATGATGGTGAATTGCTTTGAGAGTGGGCTGAGTCATGAGACAGGGGTGAATTAGGGACAGGCATCACCACAGCCCCCAGGGAATCTGCAGGTGCTTGGGTTCCTACTGTTTGAAATTACTGGAGCTCAACTGAAGTTAACCCTTAATTAAGGACGAGCCTAGACTTAAAAGAGGGACTCAGAAGACATCTGACCATATCAGCTGCTCTCATGCCCATCTGAAAATAAAGTTTAATGTAATTATAAATGTACACAAAACATAAAGCTAAGCAGCACTAACAGCACAGCCAGGAACAAGCTGTCTTCACAAACTTTGACACCAGGTGATCTTTTCAAGCATGTCAAATCTTGGCAGATGTGTGACTTTTTATCCCAATACCAACCCAATGAAAGGAACTTGTGGGGCCTAAGAAGTTCCTTTCAGCCAGTCACATCCTTCAACATCATTCTCACTACTGCAGTGTCCCTCTCCAGGCTGAGTGGGTCCTGCTCTGTATGTCTGAGTGGTGCCAAGGAAAAATGATGCTGAAGGTGTCAAAATTAATCTTTAAATGTCTTCTCTATGAATACAATCACAGGCTCTAGAGGAACATTTAATCAGCATCCATTCTTTTGCAATGTTCATAATGTGTGGAAGTTTTCCAAGGTATTTTGTCCTCATAATTTTCCTCTCAAAACTCTCAATAATTCTTATTTAGTACAAATAAACATATTCTCCCTTAGTCAACAAAACAAGAAATGTCTTGAATGTCAACATTTTTTGAATGCTATCAAAGTAAAAAAACTTGACTATTCCATTTTTTGTTGAGATTTCAGATATCTGTGAGCAGGACTACATTATTTTCAAACAGATTTAGTTTAAACTCCTGACCCTGTTAGGCTTTAGATTCTGCCCTTTCTACTGAAGCTTTAGCAAAATTTTTCTCATCCTGTCAGCTGAAAGTTCTACTTTGTTTCCTTCCATTAGTGTGTGAAATGCAATTAGTTTTATCATCTTTGCAGGACAAAAAAGGTGACAAGAGGATTTTCAAAAGTACCTTCTGCTATTTCCATGCAAGTTTGGCTTGTAAACTTTGGTTTTTTGTTGTTTTTTTTTTTTCTTTTTAACTCTTAAACTGTACTTAAGTGTTTGTTTACTACATTCTAGAAAGGTTTTAGAACATTATACATCTTCCAAATATTGCTATGAAAATGTTGTTCTATTTATTCAGATGCTCAGTTGTTAAAAATACCTTAGATTTACTGTTAAAACTACAAAAAGAAATAGAAAGTTTACTAAAAACTGCACAACACAATCAAACAAATGTTAATTAAAAGGTTTAATTATTCTATTGCTACACTATTTTTCAGAAAGTCCTTTTGACTGCATATTTTCAGAAGTAACACCATTGAGATGCTGCTCAAGGAATTATAAAAACATACAGTTGCAGAAAGTTATTTTCTCTATCAACTGATTTTTAAAAATCATCCACTTTAAATGCCTGTATTGCACCATTCCTCCTGACAGAGGACATCTGAGTACCTTCTAGCATTGCAATAAACTAGCCCAACAACCAGGCTTTTGCCAAATCGGGCCCATGGCTGCATCTGTTAATCAGATGTCCAGCTGACTGAAGGCTAATCTACAAACAGCCAGAACAGAAATAACTGTGGGCAGATATAAGACAATTTTGGCTAAGTGGGGTCTGAAGAAGGCATGTTGCAGCAAGAGCTAAGCAGACACCAGAAAAGGAGGAACTGGCAATGGGGACAAGAAATGAATGCTGGGACATGTTACCAGCCAAAGCACAACTACATAATCACAGATCCCATGTCAGTGGCCAGGAGTTCAAAGCAAACCACAAATAAATGTATCATGTTCATGCACATCTCCAAGGGTTGTTTAATGTTTTTGTTCCCTGCATTTCTGCATGTTCTACAAATAAATCATCCAGCATTTTGGAAACGTGTCTGGCCTCTCCACTTCTCTAATTCCAAAACATTTCCACTGCCAGTGCTACCATATGATCAAGAAAAAGCACCATCTGTCTCTTCCAAATGTGGTCTTACTCCTTTACCACTTCCACCTTACAGTTTGCATATGCTGCTTGTCACATACTTGCTTCTTTCCCCCAACTTCTTTTCAAAGCCCAGAATAAGAAGGGGGAAAGGCCACCATAATGAAAACAATACATGGTAACCATGATTTAAGTTCTTTCAGGTTAGCATACAGTGATTAAAATTTCCTTTTTTTTCCAGTTTGCAAATCAGAGTTTCAGATATGCATACAAATATATCTCCCTCGTATTGCAAGCTTTTGCTAATTAGTTTCAGAATTTTCAGAATAGGAACACTCATTGAACTCAGAAGAGTGTTTCCAGCATTATCATGCAACATTGGTTCTCAGCTGTAGTTTCTTCTGGTGCTCAGATGTTCAAAACTCTTACAGAAGCAACTAGCAGAAGTACCCCTCTTTCTAAAATTGGATAATACCAGAATACACCCTTTTTGTGGTCAGAAAATTGCTGCTGTGTCTTGATGGTGCAAAGAAGAAATAAATGTGCAGTTCTTTTTCATCCTTGATGATGTATACCAGAGCAATTAGCAGAATTTCCCTTTTGATTTTTACTTCATGGCAAAGAAAAGAACTGTCAGACCCAGGCAGTACGACAGTAGGCAGCAAGTGCCAGTGCTTACATGGCAAAGACACAATGGGGAATGGTATTTTCTTTAGTTTAAGAGAATTGTTTACTAGGTAGTGACAAAGTTTAACTAAAAATAGCAAAATATTTCTTTATGGATGGGGAAGGAATATTTTTATTACTGTGAATAAATAAATGTACATGTATATACATATCTATATATACATATAGATATAGGAGTGTGTATATATATATATATATAATGCATATATATTAATATGTGTGTATATATATAAAAAATGCATAAACACATAATGAATATGCACCACTGAAAATAACTCTATCACCCATCTCCTGTGAAAACAACCTAACATAATCTTGTAGTTCAAAACAAAACTACAAACCAAACACCTTATTTTCTGTAATCTTTCATCTTGGTGGTTAAAAGTCCACACAAAGAAAGCTTACCTAAAATACAGCATTCAAAATATTGTATCAGCATCCATACTCCACATTTAGCATTTCCATAGAGCCTATTGCAACAGACTTCTTTACAGAACTGCTGCTACTGGCTCCCTGCCACTAATAAGTTGTTGATCACCTGTGGTTAGGAGTCCACTTTCCTGTAAAGCACAGATTTGCCAGTGCTCACAGATCCACAGGTCAGCATTCCTGGCAAACATCTGTAACTGTTATGCACCTCAGACTGAGTCATTGCAATAGGTGTCAGACCCTTGCAGGATGTGCACAGGCACCTTGTCTGTCCAGTGTCACCACACAGTATCACAGCAAGACATTACAAGCTATGATGCAAAGCACTTGGCCAGGTAGACCTGACCATTGCTGAGACTGTCTCATCCACCAGGTGGGTTAAATTACTAAATTTGTGAAAGGGAGTTGTGCAGTCTAAAGCTCTGCCCTGTACTTTCCCATCTTGTCTCAGAAAACTTTTGACACTCCTTGCAGACACAGACAGATTATCACCTACAGTTGGGATATATTAAGCTATCTCATAATCAAATGTGCATTTGAGGTTTCACTACAAATACAAGAATGCTCCTGGAGATTTTGTAGTGTTTTTCACTGATTGTGCAAGGCACAAAAGTTATTTTTCAAGTATATATTGCAAATTTGTAATTAGCTATGTCACCTTTAGCTCCTGTACTACAATCAGTAAAGTTCTTAAATGTACAGTTGATCACTTTTTTTTTTCATACAGGTAATAGAAAAAGTCATTAGAGGCAGGACTTTTCTAAATTTAATTTTTATGAACAACAGGAAACTTATTGAGATTGTAGGCAGCAATTACACTAGCAAAAAACTTGAAATGGCTGAGTTCACCTGCCTCAGTATGAGAAAAGGAAGAACAGGAACAAAAAAAGGATCTATGTTTAAGAAAACAGGCTGAAAAAATGAAGCAACTTTGTATACAAGACTACAACCAAATCAAAACTACAAGCTAAAAAGACTCCAGGAAAGTTACTCTATCCTAAAGGACACAAATCAAGACATAAGCATAAATTTCCCCTATGAGGCAGAAAACCTAGAGAAACAGAAGGAGATTCTCTTGGCTAAATCATAAGGACTTTGCTGCCTTCAGAAACAGAAAGTCATGGGAAGTGCAACTCAGCTCAGACCACTACAGATGAAATACAGGCACTTGGGCAAAATCAGAATGAACAAAGGTGCTTCTAACGTCCCCTGGGAGGTATGGCAAAAAAACACTTGGAGAAAGAAGAAAACAAGAAAGGAAGGAAGACATTTCAGAGAGATGACAACAAAAATTGAAGATTCCATTATTAAATGCAAGGTAAATATATCCACAGTTATTCTGAGAAGGTTAATAGGCTTGATGCTTCCTTGCTGCAGCCTTTGTTAGCAAAGATAGCATAACCAGATTATTAGAATAATCATGGATAGACTAGAGGAAAACCAGACTAGATAAGCTGAAACATTTTCATGTCAGCTGGGTCAGATGAATTGTACCTGAGAGAATTTCAAGAAGTCAGTGAACTAATCTCAGACCAATTACAGGCTTTCTTTGAGGAGGTACAGGCAGTGGCTGAAATTTCAAAAGGCCAGAAGGAGGCAAGTATAGCGCCTGGAACGATCCACTCTTGCAAACAGTGTGGCACCACGGCAGAAGAAACAAGTCCCAGACTAGGAATTACAGACAAGTACTGTGTGGGAGAAACAATAATCTATTCTTCTGCTCTGCAGAGAGGACTCTTGCAGTATTGCTCCTCATTGTGACCATTGCACTTGAGGAATCACAAGGAAAACTTGGAGATAGCCCAGAGAAAAGTGCCCAAAATCATCACACAGCTAGCAAAACCAAGAATAAGGGACCTTGGTTTGTTTAGTCTGGGGCAGAGAAGACAGGAAGGAACAGAGGAACATTTTTCAAATACTTTTCTTAGTCATGCTTTACCTAACAGACTTTTCTATGGCCAGTGAGGCTGGAACTAAGTTGCAGAAGATTTAAGGTACTGGATGTTAGGAGAAACTTTTATAGTGAAAGGAATTATGTACTTGATTCTCTGGGAAAGTTTTGGAAGTTTTAGGACAGTTCATGGCAATTTTGAAGAACTGTTCTGAGAAACACCTAGTAAGAAGGATATAGAACTAGGCCTGCTCAGGGTTAGCAGATGCACTGAGGGATGTTTCAGGATCCTGTCAGACTCCATCTCTTGTAGTGCATAAGACCTGGGACTTGGGAGCACGATTGTCTCTCCCTCTGTACACATATGTACATATAAATACCTTACCCAATAAATCTAATAGATGTATCGGTATGCAAATGCTGATTCTGTGCCTCCTCAATTCAGTTTACAGATCTTAACTGTGTCAAACAGAGGACAACAATGAACTCAGGGCACCCCTTGAAGTTATGGGTGGGAAAGGGCACAGGATTGCAGCAAGGAATTCTCCCAATGATGACCAACCTGCCCTAAATGGAAAAAGAACATGATCTGCCAGATGCGACAATGTCAAATAGTTCCAGATGTGCTCCCAATGAACTTGGCAGTAAAAATCTGGTAAAAATTTGTCAATGCTGTAATCTAGCTAGGGGATTTGTTGTAACACAGAATAACATTTACAGATTGTTCTTGGTCCAACCTGACACGTTGATAAGCATGGGGTACAGCAAGAATGCTTGTCTTGCCTGTTTCAATTTCATCTGCCCACAATAACCCACTTGAGTTTGAAAAATAATTTAAATTTAAATTATTTTAATTAATCTCTTTATATATTAAGAGAATGGGATAGAAATATCATCATATGAGATGCCTCTGGAAGGAAAGAAAACAATCATAGCTCAAAAAATTAGACAGAAAGTCAGGAAACTCTTGTTTGTAACCATTTATGTCATGGCCCTACCCTTTGTTATCCTGAATGTTTCACAGTCTCTGTTTTCACATCCACAACGATGAGGATGAAGGCATTGTTTAATCTTTATACACAGTTTCAAGATACAAGGCTGGAAGATAAGAGTCAAAGTCCTGCATCTAGAAATCATGAATGCATTTATCCAAGGGTTTGATGATTACATGAATGGGTCAGCACACTAAATAAAGGCATGAAACAGAGGATGAGACCTTCTTTCCCACCCTGGCATCAAAAGGCTGATGTAGTACAAAGGAAACTGACAACTCCTTATTTTTTCAAGGAAGACTTTTCTGGTACAAAACTCTGGCAGATTACCATAACACAGCTCTCCACAGAACCTTTTCACAACTGTTGGCATATAGAAAATGGCGTCAGGAGAAGAAGCTGACATAGAAATGCTAAAAACTTTGTGCCCCTTTTAGCAGCTATTGGATGCTGCATTAAATTAGGTGTGCCCCAGATTGTTTCTCTTAAGACTCCCCATTCCCAGAGCAGTGTATTAAGTCGGAAGATGAAAGGTGATGCAAAGAGTACCCTAATTCAACACAGTCACTCCTCCTCATGTTTTGCCTTTGTTTCTACTTCTTTAGAGCTATGGACCAAAACTGTATTCAGTGTTTTTCCACTGTTCGTTTCGAGAATTTTGTGGTACAGACAGATTTTTTTTCTTGTTGCACCAAAAGCTATGGTCAGGGGAAAAAAACCCAACAAGTCAAAAGCCAACAAACAGACACTGATTTACATGCATATCTATCTATATCTATATCTATATGTATGTATGTATGTATGTATGTATGTATGTATCTATCTATCTATCTATCTATCTATCTATCTATCTATCTATCTATCTAGGTAAGGTAGAAGCACAAAATTACAAACCTGAAGGATGGAAAATTCCTACAAAGTAGCTTTTTGCCAATAAATATAACATTATGGAGCAGGACTAACAAAATTATGTGTGTCTGACACAGGAGGGATATCTGAAACCCTTCATTTCAAGTTGGAGATAGCCATCTCCTCCTGCTAGAGCATCACTTACGGTAGGAAATAGAGTTTTGGTTTTCTCATTAGGAGGGGAATTCTCTCATGAGAATTCTCAATCTCAGTAATTCTTTTAAAAACCCAACAAAAATGGAGCCCCTAAACTGAGATTGAATGTGCTTTTTAGGTCATGGTACGTCGCAGCATTCTCTAAGGATGGTTACTATAGACAGACCCACAAAGGTTATGAAAATTATGGGACAAATTCTCAGCTGGATTAAAACAACACAGATGCTCATACTTATATGGAACTACCCCAGTTCATTCCTGTTAAGAATTTGCCAGTTGTTCCAGATTGATATATCTATCTACCTGAGGGGTTAACAACTTCAAGCCCCTCAGATACCATGATGACAGTTCCAAAGACAAATGGAAATTGTGTTCTGTACTTGAAAGCTCATCATCATTACTTACTACTTACACAGCATCAACAGCATGTACTTTGGGACTTAACAAAAACTGTCTAAAAGTCAAGTCCCAAGATTAGTAAGTACCTACTGCTGTTGTCATTCTTTTAGATGAGCAAAACTGTAGCCCCCCTTTTCACTTTAATTACATCTGTAAACATAAGAGCATAGCAGAGCATAAGACCCTCTCTAATGCTAGACATTGTGCACCACCTTTCCACTTAATGAAGTGAAAAGAGCACAGAACTGTTTTTGGAAATGTAAATATACTGAAGGGAAACCAAATATTTTCAGTATCTAAAAACCTTACACTGAGACCATCCTGGAAATTTGAGAAGGCACAAAAGAGTCAGTAAAGCCTGCACAAACAAATATACCTAGCTGCTTAGAGCACATTGTAAGCAAGACTTTTTAGTTGATACAATCTGTCAGAGAGGCACAAAACAAGCTGCTGAAGATCTAAGACAGAAGGCTGAAACTAGTAAGATGCTCAAACTACAAACCACACAGCTCTCCTTTGAATTAGCTCTGACCTGACTCAACTGACCTTGAAGAGCAGAGGATTTGAAATTGCGTAAGTGGGAGCTGTAGAGGATCTCAGCTCACTCTGGACCTTACAAAGATACCCCCACATTTTTCTCTTAGCAATTTCCAGGGCAAAATGCCCTTTTCAGCTTCTTGCTAAGAAATAATAGCATGCACACCAAAGCCAATAATTAGTATATGCAAGCAAAATCACAGAAAACATGCATTGTTTGATGGCTGAGTCTGACTCCAGGTGCTGTTCCCCATGTAGCAATCAGATACAGAAAACAGAGCTGGCACTCTCTGCATGAGTAGATGTTAGTATTCCAGTGCTCAAGACAACACAGATATACCAGTTTTTCATGTTTCAAATGACACAAGACCTTCCAGACTAGTAAATGTCTTCAGGGTAGAGGAATAGCTGCAAACTAACATCTGCCAACAAAAAGGAAGGTTCTTTCTGTCATAATTATCAGTTGTTAACCTCATGGCCAACACTGCCTTTTTCAACAATTCAGACTGAAATATTTGCATGCTCATTTAAAATTTTTTTAGCACAAAATATTTTCTGATAGTTGATGTTTGTGTTAGTTTCAACTTTTTTCAACATACACTTTAAAGGTGGAAGGTATGACTAACTTGAATTTTTCAAGCTTTTGGCACCAAAAGTGCTTTGTTATAGCTTGGATATCCACTAAATAGAGCCAAAATGTTTTTGGAGGTGTTGAATTTCCACAAAGTTTGAAAACTTTTCTAGATCACTTTTAGTTTTAGACAGTTATTGACAGTTTAGCACTTTTACTTCTCTCTGATGACTGGTGATGGAACCCAAGGGTTCAGCATGAGGCTGAGTCAGGGGACGTTAAGGTTGGACATCAGGAAAAGGTTTTTCACCCAGAGGAAGTGGTCACAGCACCAGCCTGACAGAGTTCAAGAAGCACTTGGACAATGCTCTCAGGTACAGGGTGTGACTCTTGGGGATGGTCCTGTGCAGGGCCAGGAGTTGGATTCGACGATCCTCCCTTCCAACTCAGCACATTCTGAGACTGAACATGCAGAAACTGTGGGCTCTTTTTCCTTTTTTGAAGATTACCAAAAGACATCACTGCTATGACTGCAAGAAAATGTACATTGGAAATTGGTGGGAGTGAGGTGCTTAGGTTTCAAGAAAGCAGATTTTAACAAGCTCTAGGAAGAGATATATTTTGGTACATGAATGAATTTATGTAATCCCACTTTCAGCAATTTGTAGCTGAAGAAGATGAGTGTAATAAGGGTCCTTAAGTTTCCAAAATAAAGACGACATAACAGGTACTGAATTAATGAACATTGGTAATAGTCCTAAGCAAGCGGAAATAAAAACATAGGAACACTAGGGAACACATGCAGCCCTGGCAATGTGGTAATACTTATATGTCTCAAATGCCAGAGTTGCACAGAATAAAGTTTTGAAGGGACTCTAAATGCAGAGAAGGAGAAAGCTGTAGAAATAAAGGAGATGGAACTCATGGTCTTAGGGAGTGAGACACAGCAAGAGATTTCCACAATGATGCCTGATACAAAAATACGCCATACTAGCAGAAGAAGCCATTTTCAGTTTGAGAAAGACTTCTTAATATTTCAGGTCAGATTACTCTATGATCAGAACCAGATGTTGCATTACACTAACTTTTTCTTTAAGTCACAATACTAACCATTTTCTACAAAAAATTGCCTGTGCTTCCACCTATTTCAAATACCCCTTAATCTTGCAGTTGATCCATCCCAGAATACTCCTTTCCATGACACTGCTATTGTTGCTACGAAATCCACCACTAGCTCAGCAAATCTTGTAATGCTCCCACAGCTGGAGAACTCAATGGCATATCAGAGAAGGATCACTCTGAGAACAGCAGGAGTTTTTATTTCCTTGTAGTGGCCATTTCAGACACAGGCACCACGCTAAGCCACAGTGTGTTCCTGTATGCTCTTCATATTTCCTTGAGGTTCTGAATAATTTCCATTTAAGAGAAAACAAAACCAAAAAAACACTCTCCTCTCATTCCAGTTCAGGTTTGGCATTTCCAAAGTGCAAGCACAATCTTCACACTTCTTACAGTATTTTCTTGAAGTATGTATTTTATAGCAACAACTCTAAACTTCAGAAAAATCTACAAATATATAAAAGTGATGAGTTCAGATGCTCATAAAACCTGAGTCACTACATTCCTGTATAAGAACAACAGATGTTTTCCATTTGCTTCTGTGCTACTGTATTTATTTAGCTACTCTTCCTTGTAAGAGCAAAATTCTAAAGGAAAGGGGAATGCATGGTAAAACCAGGCAGCAAGTCATGAGAACTGGATTTTTAGCAGAAAATGTCTCCTTTACTTGAGCAACTTTAATATCCCCATTTATTTATTAAAGAACTCTCCCCACACATTGAAGAATTGAAAGCAACTGACCTCTTTAAAATTCTTTAAGCATAAACATTAAAATACTGGAGCAAGCCCAATTTTTTTCTTTCATAACACAAAAACAAGACTGTGAGTTGGATTTGACACATTATCTGTGTGTGTGCAGCTTACAGCAAGGTCAACATCAAGTGAAATGAAATTAAATGATGAATTCTGGGTAAGGGGCAGGAATCACATAAAGGAATCTGGCCTAGCTATCTGTGGTTAAAGCAATTTAATTACTTAAGGGTGTTTAAAGCAATTTAATTACTTAAGGGTGTTGTGCAGCCAGTCAGTCTCTATGGCATGAACTAGCAATAATTATTTATCTTCATGGCATTTTCATAATGCATTTTTGTATTTTGATGAAAAAAGAAAACATATTTACTGCACTGACATTTTTCAAATGATAAATTAAGCATTTTTACATGCTCAGAAAAGCATGAAGTGAGTTTGCTGCTACTATAAATTTAAAGAATAGGTGAATTTTGATTGTATGATGGAATTTTGGTTATACTGAGAAGTTTTTTTCAGTGATGTATTATGATTAATTTAGAATATGCCTCATTTAAAGTTGTGGAGTCATATGCAAAATATTCGTAAAGGCTTGATACATATCTACTCAAGGTCTAAAAATAAAGCCTCCTTTGCCTCCCTTTGTCCCCAGCTCTGTCTCTCCTGCCACATCCTCTTATCCATTTCACGCTCTGCTATTGCCAAGGTCTGTGGAAAGCATGGGAAAGGAGATGCTTGGTGTGGAGTGGCTGGGAGGTCACCCAGCACATAACTGCTCGCAGGCAGTGAGCTCTGCTCCCAGACTCTTGTCTTCAGGCTGCAGGGTGGTCGGAACAGCACCCTGTTCCACTGGAGCTGATGAGCCAGGCCGCCAATATTCCTGTTAGCATGAGCCAACTGCTCCAAAATAACAGCCCAAACTTCAACAAACTGCAGTCAGTGGAAAGGGAAACTGTAAAAGCATAATACAATCACTGGAAATCTCTCCTAGCAAAACCACAATTTGCAACAACTACAACTTGTGAGTTATTGGAAGACGTGTAAGAGCATGTAGTGTATCAGCAGCCACCTGCTATCACATGGCTGCATATCAAGTAGTGTCTTTTCTCAAGTGAAGTCTCTTGTTTCTTTCATTCAGTTTTTTTCTGAGGTGAAGCAACACCTGGCACAGCTATTAACAACAAAACACAACCAGCACATAAAAAGAAGATGCATGTCTGCTTTGAACGTGCTCAAATGAGAAGTGCTAGGTTGCTGAATGCATGCTGAGTTCTTTGGACAATATTTTCATTTTACAAAATAGTTCTGTATCATGGGATTTACAGCACTAGGCACTGAATACGAGAGAAACATCACAAAAATTTAAACTCACACTCTACTGCAGGAAGATTAATTTCATGTGGCTTTATCTGTTTAGAATGAGTTGAACTGCAAAAATTATCCAAAGCTTTGCTTAGAATGTCATGTAAGTTTTATTTTTAGCTTAGAATATCTACCATCTCTAAAATGAGGTTGTACAGACAAAAGCGAAGTCACTTTTTTATCCATAACAGCAACATGAAATGGAATGAAAGGACTGGAGATAGTAGTATTTTAAGACTCCTAAAACAGCCAAAGAGGATGAAACCTGACATTATATATTAAAACATAAAATATCATCCTGAAATCCACCATTATAAAGAGGCATTTACCTTACTGAATGGCAGATTAACATTATAGCACTAGCTGTCAGAAACTGGAGGTATTAGAGTTAATTTTTTAATCACTTCCATCTTCTTTTCATCACATGGGAACATCTAAGGGCTGAACACTGAACTTTTTATGTTCATCTTTATGCAAGATACTATTGCTGGCAAAGCTGGAGCAAGAAGAAAACTCCTCTTATAACCTCAATTTAACTTCAGACGGATGTACATGGTACAAAGCCAGTGAAGTGATAAATAGTTTCTGGCAGCTCACCCTTCCTACCTTGAGTAGTGTTACAGTTTATCATTGGGACTCGCCATTCACCACAGGAAACAGGGGAAGCAGTGTCGTGTTGTCTCAGGCTATATTCACAGATACTTCATAGAAATCCTTGGCAAATAGTCAGCAAGTACTAAAAAGCATAAAAAGTGTCTTTATTTTGTGAACAGATATATCTCTAAAGGATCCGCTAGGAAGCCCAGGAGAGGGGAAGCCAAGGCTGGGGTTAAAATAGCTGGTTTATTCACTTCTGCACAGAGCACAATAGTTTTACTGATTCAATCCACTAGTCATTTGCTAATTTTGCACCTTGGACATGAGTATGGACACACATACAAATCAACATTTGCAGCAAAAGCATGTGAAATTACTATTTCTCAAAGCAAGTATCAGTTAAAACATTTTAAAGATTCTTATTACTATATGTAATGGCTTCTTTGACAATATTGTAACTTAAGAACCTAATTCTGCAATCATTACTGCCAATAACTTGCAGCAGCAAACTACTTCAGTTGACAATTTGCAAGAACACAACTGAACTCTAGTTACAGAAGAGGACCTTCAGTAATCTGCAGTTGTCATTGTCCCAAAAGCAGAAAAAGAGGGATTAATAAAAATACTCTATTTTCTCTTCAGTGGTAGGCCTTAGCAGAACAACATTCAGAAAATTGCCCACAAATCAGTACCTAAAGTGGCCCTACAAGAAAGCTGGAAAGGGACTTTTTACAAGGGCATGTAAATGGGGAATGACTTTAAACTGAAGTAGGGCAAGTTTAGATTGGATATTAGGAACCAATTCTTTACTGTGAAAGTGGTGAGCCAGTGGAACAGGTTGCCTCATCCCTGCTCAAGGACAGGTTGGGTTGCTTTGAGCAATCTGGTCTAATGGAAGGTTCACTGTCCAGAGTAGTGGGGTTGGAACTCAAGGATCTTTAAGGTCTCTTCCAACCCAAGACCTTCTAGGATTCTGTGATTCTATGAAATTACTTGCCAATAAAAGTATAGCTGATGTCACTTTTCCCAGATCTCAGGGTACTCGTCTTTTACCACCAAATTTTTGATGGCAATTCTAATTAGAGAAGTTAATAAAAAAATAACTCATTGAAATTAATGTCACAACCTAAATGACCCCTGCTGTAATGCCACTCAAATCAGTTAAATTGGTTCCAGAATTAATTGGAGTCCATGTGTTTAACGTTTGTTATTTGAACAAAGAATGAAAAAGGTGTCAAATTTCTTGACACTGTATTTCTAATTAAACCAGCCATTGTGTGAGCCTTTACATCTGCAGGATTCCTCATGGAAAGAGCAGATCATGTACAGCATAATGAGTATCAAATGCAATAAAAATCCACAATAACCTCTATAGCATAGAATTTGGAAACTGACTGTTCATTTGTAAATTATCTGATCCTTCTCCCCTTCCCAAAACCAAAACTTGTCTTCCACACTGGAAATGACAATTCAGTGAAGGAAAAATAATTAAGTTAACCAACAAAATAAATTGCTTTTGTAAAAAATAAATTCCTAATGGAGACACAAAAACACAGCTAAATTTCACAAACATAATAAAAACTGCACAGTAACATCTCACACAACAGAGGTAAAGCCACTGCCACGTGTTTGTGCTATCTGCAGAAGGCTCACCATCAGATCAGACCTAATGCTTAGAGACCCCAAAGGGTCTGTTTTTAAGCAGACAGTAAGGAACATTGAGGTAGGAGAAGTGCAGGGAAGGCATGATCCAGCATGGCTCAGGCTGCTTGTATACCTTGATCTCGTGGTCCACTGCTCACCCTGTCCCAGGAGAGCCTCTCTACACCACCCACTGACAAAGAGACAAACCCCCATACAAGTTCAGCACTGTTAACAAACACTATTCCTGTCACCAGCACAACTCTGGAAGGTTCCAAAGCCTTGATCCAGTTCCTCCTAAACAGGCTGGATCAAGCTGAAAGCCATGTGTGTCATTTCAGCTGCTTCCTCATCACCTACAGCTCCTAATCATGCTGATAGCCTCAGATCCCAATTGCTGAAAGATGGCTTTGTTCCTTTCCACCTTACTGCTTTTGACAAAGCCTTCTACAGTGAGAAATGCCTGTGATGGAGGCTTTTCTTAGGTCAGCAGAAATATGGCTGCCCCCTCACCCCCTCATTATTAATGTCCTGCTTCACAGAACCATAGAATATTTGGGTTGGAGGGTACCACCACAGACCTTCCAGTCCAAGCCTTCTGCCACAGGCAGACTCCACTAGACCAGGCTGCTCAGAGCCCTGTCTAGTCTGGCCTTGAACACTTGCAATATTGCAAATGATCCACAACTTCACCACTAGTTCTAGACTGGACCTTGCTCATTTCAGACCTCACTGAGAGCACTTTAGGAGGAAGTGTTACCTTTCACAGTATGGTGAGAGTTTTGTAGCAGGTTTTACCGTTCTGTGCAGCGAGACTGAAAAATTGCCTAGGGACAGTAAAGTTACACATTCTTGAAAAGCAGATTAATGGCCAGCATGCAGGTGGGACTGTCACAACCATGAAATAAAATACTGTCATATGCCTACAAGTCATTATGAGACTCTCAACTTTCTAGAATATTCAATGTACTAGGACTACGACAGGTACACAATTTTCTTTAGAATTGCAGATACACATAACCTGCATTTACACTAGATAAAATATGATAAATTAAGTAGAAGATCAACGGACTCCTTTTTTCACTCAGTAACAGGCTAAATGAAAGAATCGGTTAACCACTCTAAAACTGCTCTTGCCATCATAATAGAGGATTTTTAAAGTTGAAGGAGTAGACCACAGTGAAATTCTATGCCTGATAAATAAAGTATTTTGCACACAATCTAATTTTTTTTGAGACTGGGAATGCCATTATCAGCATGATCTGAGGTATGCGTGTCTGTGTGTACATATGCACACATATGGACACATTTTAATGCTTAGAATAATGTAAGTGATCACTTTCCAGACAGGAACATGTGGCTCCCTTTCTTGCTGTGTGTCACGCAGCCAAGCAATGAATTTAGACAGGCTTTCTACTTGGAGGTTTGGGTTTATTATTTTTTTAGAAGTGCCTATTTTAGAAAATGTTTTTGCAATAGGAAAATGCCTGTAACTAACTAAGAATCATGACACATTTTGAAGGCAGCCTCAAGTTACTTACTGCTATTAAATTAGGTACTAGAGCAACTGAGCAGGAAGGCACATGAATTTCTAGCTGTTGCGTGTATATAGCACGTATACCATACAGTTACAGAAAGAAGTCTTCCTTCTGGTCATTTTTTAACATGATATAATTCATCTATTTGAGAATGATGACAAGATTTGGGAATCCCTCAAAAGAACAGCCAAAAAAAATGCAACCTGATTTGGCTATGAGATTTGCCATGCCTCTTTCAGCTGATTTTCTTCTAAATCCCAGCTTTCAACAGAAGTTAGCATTAAAAAAGCACATCATCATCCTGAACATTTTTTATCAGTCTAAAAGATATAATCTATCCTTGCCGATGCACATTTTTTAAGTGAACGGGGAATGTGTTCATTGGTCTGGGGACGGGAACTTTTACTAAATAGGAAGACATGGAAACAATTTCACAAACCCAGGAACCTTCCCAACTCCCTTAGGATGAAGTGAAAGTATGAAGAAGTATACTTAAATGCTGTACATGGCAGGTGAAACCCTACCTCTGTAACACTCAGTGAGTGCTCTGCCATTGGCTTCAGGGCTGGGATATCATGCTGCTCTCTCCCACACTTTTCTTTTGAAATTAATGCATTTCTTTGCTTTCCAGTCCTTATTAGTGAAGTCAGTTATTAGGGCCTTTTGCTGTTCAATGTACATTCCCCTTTTCTACTGAGATTTTAGCAATTTGTTTCAGTAACGCCTCTGTATCTGACATTTATTAGAGCACAAATCTATGTTAGATACTTGCTAGCTCATCAGGCCCAGCAGCAGACTACTTGAGTCAGCTTGACAAATGGCCAGAGTTCAGAGTCTTTCCATAAATAATGACTTTGTGTTGTCAGTTATTTTGGCCCACGCTTACAGCAATGAGTTTCCAGAGCAGATGGAGCCGCTCTCGGCTGCCATCCCCTGTCTTCTGAACTTCCTGTTCTGTGCATGGTTCTCATCAGCATCCATTCTGCAGAAAACACCTACTTCATAAAGTTGAAATATGTCTTTTTTAAAGCAGAAAGAAAATGGATGAATATCTTCTGTGCTTATAGAATTATAGAAAAAAAATCAAACAAATGTGCATTTGAATGAAAGTTCTAACCACACTGAAAGCTATGCACTGTTTCAGTTCAAAAAGAACACTAATCTGAGCTTCAAATGGATTTAAATTCTATTACAGATTATTCAGAAATTTCATCTCTTTCATGTAAAAATGCTTTTATGATCTTTAATTCTTGCTCACATAAATGTTATTGAAGTCACTTTTATTATTAACTTCTACATTCATAAAAATATATAATAGTTTCTTCTATCTTATAATTTTAAGGGCTGATTGCACAGCAGTGTCTAAAGTGACCTTGAAAGTAAAAAAAAAGCATCAATTCTCTGCAAATTAGCTCCCCTGCTGTCACAGTACATTATGTGCATTGTGTGATTCCCATACACAGCTGTTCACAATTCTAACAGCTACGCTTTAGACGCTGCTTTGCAAAGCCTCTTTATTTCAGTGCCCTTAGAAGTTAAATATGGGAAAAATAAACTGTAAAATACTGTAGATTTGTGGAATTACCAATTAAATGGAAATTTTAAAGACGTTTATATTTACAACAGCTATGTTTCCATACAGAAGTTTAGAGACAGATGTGTAGCCAAATCTAGCTACAATCCTAGACGAAAATAGTTTACGGGAAAAAATGCCAAAGACTCATACTTTCTAAATCTTTCAGTGTTGGGGTTCCCAATTCTCATTGCTTGGAATTGCAGAAAAGAGTCACTCCCTTCTCTTAGCATGTAACAAGCCCACTTTGAGTGGCACGGGATCATTGCAGTGGTTCCAGCAGACCTGGCCAGATAATGTTGCACAGTCATGGCACATAATCTAGGCATGTGCATCCCATCTTTCAGTAAAAGAAATGTCAGCTATGCAAGAGTCTGTACATGTGCTGTGCAGCCCATGCATGGAGAACCCAGTGTGCTGGGGATGTGCCAGGCCAACTCTGCATGCACAACACAAATGCACTGCATAGTTACTGCTGCACAACTTGTGCTTTGGTGGAAAAGAGAAGAGAGGGGCACCATGAAACAGTGCCATTCCTTCCTATTGCCCCAAATTGTTCTCCATGTCATCCTTGTTGAGTCTTCAATTTTTCATGTCATTAAGAATGGAGATCGCAATTACACAGATCTTGGCAGTCAGGCACATTTCAAGCACCCATTCTTAAAGGAAGGCTGAGCCACACCATCCACGCTGAAGCCAGACACAAGAAGATGGAAGATGACAGAGCATACTTGGCAGACTTTGCAGCTCTTCTACAGACTAATTTATTCAGTTCATCTCACTTTACAACCATTCTGAACATCTTCTGGACTGCATTATAAAAACAGCTTCTAGCTATTGCTAAAGTACTATCAGTCACTGTTTGAATCTATATACTCCTGGCATGTAATGATGTTGTAAAGCCAAAAAAGACTTACTTTGCCTTTTTGTCTGAAAGCAAGACATAAGCAGGAGAATATATATCTACTGTTAGGGAATGTGCCCATATTAAAGTGGATTCTGCTCTGACCATCTTAAAAATGTAAAGATTTTTACTGTATTAGTAATGAAGATTTGTAAAATATAAGACCTTTGTCAGCTAGAAAGATTAGGAGCCCCTTCTCATCTTCATTCAAAATGGTTTCGTAAAAGGAGTCTTTGACAGTAATTTTTGGTAGGCATCAAATAATAAAAACTTTGAATTGTCCAAATCCATTATTTTAATAAAATTAGAAACACCTGAGGGAAGAAGCATGAAGGAGAGGGAAACACTGCTCATCACCTGAGTGTTTCAAATAAGCTGAGAGTACCTGTCTTTTTCCTTTAGGAAAGAGAGGTGGGTGTTCAGCAAAGCTGGAAGCACTGCTACTCAGTTTAAACTGAAAGAGAGTATATTTAGATTGGCTGTAAGGAAGACTTTTTTTTTTATTGTGAAAGTAGTGAGATACTGGAGAAGTGTCCAAAGAAATTGTGGACTACCCATCACTGGAAATGTTCAACATCATTTTTAACAGGGCTTTGAGATGATCTTTGAAGGTCATAATTCCATGACTCTATGATTCTACTTGATTCTTCTCTGACTATAATGTCACACAAACAACTTCACTAAGGCACTCCACTTGGACAGAGGGACAAGCTGAGGTGTGTATAAATGCATTTCCTGGAGGGGAAAATCCTCAGCATAAATATAATTGCAGCTACTTGGGCAGCAATAATTTACTGTAAACAGAAATGTATCAAAGAGAATGTACAAAAGAAATGTATTAAAGCTGACTCCATGTCAAAAAATGCATGTAGAAGACTTCTCTGGTACCTTAGAGTGAGCTACTTAAAGCAAAATCCCCCAGGAATACCCATATGTGTCCATTAACTTAAACAGAAAGCTTTGATAAGTGAAAATGGGAGATGAGAGGATGATCTACTTTGTAGGGAAAAAAGTTAATCTATCACTCTGTCTGTATTTTAAGCAATATTCTATAACATTTCCCTAAAAGCTCAGAATGAACAGAGTATTTCTATGTATCATAAGGGCATATCCAGATGAAGATGTCTGCATTTCATTTTTTTTCCCAGTATCATCTGACAAACATACTTGCTATCATATAGGCATTTCCATGTTGCAGTCCTACTTTTTTACTTTTTTTCCACCAATCTTCTTTGAAAATATAGTGAAGTTCAATGTTTTTCATGTTAAGCATGGATCTGTGCTGTATAGACACCAAATGGAGACCCCTCTGTCTTTTAGAGCTGCTTGCTCTTTGAACCACATTCCAAGCTGAGCTTGGAATTTCCCTGTTAGTTCCTTGACAAAATCTCATCTGCACAACCATGAAGGAGCACAGTGACATGCCTGCAGGAGGAGGAGCCCAAACAATATCCTGCCCAGCCACTCCTACACCCACCACAGGAGATGTTTCAGTGCACCAATAACCCATCTGCACAAGCCCAGAGGAGCACTGTGGCACAATGGCAGGTGGGGAACCTGAATGGTTTCCAGACAACGTATCTCATTAGTAATCTCAACATCTATTTTGACCAATGAAATTCTGCCCAATTTCTGGTTCTTTGATATTGTCCAGTTTCTTTCTGCACGGCAGCCCACCTTCCCCTGTACTACAGCACCTGACAACAGCAGCAACCTGCATGCATGCACCTCTAATATGTTAAAGCCATTTATGGGACCTTATAACTGCACCACCATTGAAGAGCTTTGCTAGTTACCTCCCTGGATCCCAATCACTTCTCATCATGACCCACTGCTGTCCCCACATCCAACCACATTTTGTTAAAAAAACTGAGCCTTAAAAATAAGATCTGAAATGTGTACAAGTACACAGCTATTGAGGACACAGAGTCCTTGCAAATGACTTTCTAAATTATACCTGTTTTCTGAGACCTTTCTCAGGCCTCTTTCTCAGGCACCAGGAACTGATGCTCCATTTCACTGCCTGCTTTGTTGTAGAACAGAAACTGCACATAAATAAGTCAGTTCTAAACAGACATTGCTTTGAAGAGACTCTTCTCAAAACTGATCTAGCTGGCAGATACTGAAAGAATTACTACTTTGGCCATACCAATTCACCCTAAAAACTAAACAGAAATATACACTTCTGGAAAGCGGTATAAACTACCAGATTGTTATCAGGGAGGAAGAAAGTTATCTGGAAGTGTCATTTATACTGACTTGAGAATGGTTATCAGGAATAAACAACGCAAGATCTGTAGCAGAACAAGCGCATCCTGTTCAGCAAAGCTATATAAGGAAGAATCTGTGCCCCAGCCACAGAGGCTATATTATCAGGTCTTTACAGCACACTTGAAATAGAGCCCTGTGTAGCTCTGTTTTGAAAGCCCCTGAAAACCTATTGAAATGAAGGATAGGGGGAACTGAAGAGGCATCTTAATTAAACAGATTTGAAAAAATATCCTTCTTCCTTCCAATCATTCATGGACAAAGCAACTGGGCATTTCTACTTCAGCAAGAGTAAAATATTCAGGAGTTTTATTTCAGCTGCGATCCTGGGAACTTGGCCCTTTCATCTTGGTGTGGCAGAAATATTTTGAATATGCTCTTGGCTTGTAAAACCAAAAAAAGGGGGAACAAAAGAAAAAAGTCTCTTCAAACACCTACCAACATGCCTAATATCAGGGCTTCACCAAGCAGCTTTCCTACTGCAAGGGTTTGCAACAAATTGCATGGGAACTTGCAATAAGCAGCATGAGAACTTGCAATAATGAGCTTCTTTCAGATATAATTTGCTTGGAGTAATAAGACAGAGTGAAAGTAAGCTTAGTCTGTGGAAAGAGCAGGAGATAGGACCATGTAATTGATGTAACTAGCAACTGTCTGATCAGTACAAAACTCCCATACCATCATCCCTTGGAGGATTTGGAAAGGCCATCCAGAATTAAAGACAATACTTGCTTGAGACAGCAGAATCCATTGCTGCCCAAGTGCCATGTGGTAAACACAGCCTCTCAAGATGAATTTGATGCCAAAAGAGAGACTTTACAGCCAATCAAGCCCACATTCAAAATTATAGCAGCAATTACTAGTTGTTGCATTTTACTCTTCCAAGGCAAAGCACTGTGGAGAATATATGGATATTTATGTTCAGTAGCAACTGGAACCTGGAGTTCTCACCAGTTTCTCAGTTTGGCACATCAAGCCTTTTGCCTCCTACCTTGTTCCTCACCTTTTTGAACACATTCAGAGTAGCAACCCAGCTACCAGACACTGCATAATCTCATCACACAGCTGTCAGGAGAAAAGTTTTCCCCCTCACCAGATGAGTTTTACACTGATCCCTAGGAGACATATTCATAAACACAAGTCTATAGAAAAAATAACTCTGATGTAAAATTCTTAGAGAAATATTGGTGCACTTGAACTTTTTATGTCAAAAAAAGTTGCAACACCTTAAATCCTGAATGACTGCTCCAGTCAGGAGTTTTGTAAATATTGTTTAGGTGACCTGTGACATGAAGCAGATCAGAGGATTACTGGGAGAGGAGTATCCTTTGAAGTGTTCAGCTGTGAAGTATGGGATTTTGATTTTTATTTCTACCACATCATTACTGCTAATAGAATACATTTCAGCTATTTTTTATATACATATATAATTCTGGTATTTGAGGGCTTTTTTTCTGATGAAATGGCACTAACTTTAAAACCATGATACCTAACAGTCTGAAATACCAACATGTGACTGTTTTCATCCTGCAAACTTTGCTCAGGCAAGAGCACAAAAAAGGAAATCAGCACTAGATCCTGGCTCATCTCTTCCAGCCATGATAGACTTTACAGGGCACATACCTTCATGGAAGTGCATGAAGGTGCATATGTGCACCATGGAACTGAATGTGTCTCCTGAGTCCACACTTGAAAATTAACACAAGAGCTGTATTTGAAACATCTCCACTGATAGCCTCTAAACTGTCTATTATTTTAATTTCTGCACCCCCACATTACAGGAAAACAAGAACTCTGAACAAAATTCTTCATACAAAAACTCATGGTTTAGACCTTTTGTTTTTTCTCCTTTTTCAACTTTCCCAGATAATCCTGGTTCCTTGTACTCTTCCATCTATTCATTTCCCATTGCTTCATTTTGTTTTTTATCTTGTCTATTAGCTTATAGGACCGAGCATAATAAAGAGAAGAATGACTTCATTTGTAAGTCTCATTCTCAACTTATGCAAATAAAACACTCAAAAATGCTAATAATAAATGAATTTATTTGACAACTGCTGTCCAGGCTTAATACACAGCTAATCTCCTACTTGCAAAAGACTTTATCAGATGTCATTTGTACTGGGTACAAGCCAGAGAGAGAGTTATATACTCTATCCTGCATTTGAGTATGGTGAATTTCTGCAACTTGTTTCCTAAATGCATAAGATTATCACACTATTTCCACATTTTCAAGCAGAACAAATTGAAGGAGACTATGCACTGAATAGCTCCTTCCTCCTCCCATCACAATGTGAGAGAGGCTCCTCAGCACATTTCTGATGATCCAGGTTTCTGATGGCTACTGTCCTATCAGGAGAAGCAGCAATTTACCTGCAGTGCCATTAAAAACTGGGGTGAATTCCTTCATGGGTCACTGCTACCTCCTGCAACCCCTGGCCATGGGCACTGTCCTGCTCTGTATCCCAGAAGTTTCCTGCCTGTGCTTAGAGGTCTCATTACAGCCATCTTTTGTACTTCACTCTTTGTGCCAGTAGGAAAGCAAGGTTCATAAATATACCCACTTTCCTAAATTAGGTATGCTGTCAGCAACAGCAGTGTATTTGATAAAGTAATTGTTTTCAGTAAGTTACATGTGAATGTAACTCAGCTGCTTCCTGAAATTCTTCCAGAAACCTTGGATGAGTATCCTTCAGTGCTAGTGACTTAGGGAAATTATGCTTCCCTCCCTGGCTTATCTTTTTTTTCTTTTAAAATAAATACCTGTCTCTGCGGGCAGTTAACCACCATCACCTGCACTGACATGATCATATAGAAAACCTCTACTACTTTCAGAGACAAGAGGATGAATAAAAAGCAGGTATTAAAAATTGCCTTGATCAACAGTTTCATTGAAGTTGAATTTCTTTGTTTATTAAGATTCCAAATTGAGATCATGCTATTTTTTTTTAAAGGGCTATACTTACATAATAACCCCTATTACTGTCCATTTGATGCTGAATTTTCAAAGAACATCAAAGTACTAAACTGGCAGAAATCACTGGCTGAATCCTAGGGATCCACGTTTTTTGAAGTATTCATCTTTTGGCAGCTGCAGCTTCTTCTGCAGGTGCAGGGAGAACATTTTATTTAAGTCACTTCATTCATGTAGCTCAATTCAAAGGCTAGTTCACTTGAAGCTGAGAAAATCCTTGCTTGTTAGATACAGAGAACCAATTTCCAATTTAGGGATAAAAACCAGATAGCAATGGAAGAGGTCTAGCCCAGTGAAGCTTTTAGGACAGTATGATCTGTCAGTTCTATTATTGACTAGAAAAACTTGCATTTAAATTTATCAAAATGCCTTTGAACTCAGTTTTTAAAAGCCTTCAGCACATTTAAAGAAGCTTTGTATAACTGATTAAAACCAAAAGACTGTTTGCAGTTTTAAAATTTAATTTCACATTCCATCTGGGCAGAGATTGATACAATTTATGGGGAACAAATAATCTATCCAAAAAATGCAAACAGAGGCTAAGATATGTAGTCTCTTAAATAAATGTGGCTGCATGAGACATAATTTTCTGGGGAACAAAAGAAGTCTAACTATTTTGTTGAAGCATTACTCCCTTGTGGAGCAGCATAACAAACAGCTATTTAGAAAGAATAAAGTATGAAAAAATACTGCAAGGACTTTAACAAGCACATTGCCAGCACTGTGGTATTATTTTATAGCACCCCATATCCTTGAAGTGATGTTTCTGAGGGGGGATATAAACATGCCATACTGAGGCACTATAAAATTCCAAGACAACTGGAATACTTGTCCCAAGGGACCATTGCTAACTGGTTCTCCTCTTGCTGTATTTAGTGGAGGTGTGTGTTAAAAATGCAGTACTTTATGGAATCATAGAATAGTTTGGGCTGGAATGGACCTTAAAGATCATCTAGTTCCATGCCCTTGCCATGGGCAGGGACACTTACCACTAGACAAGGTTACTCAGAGTCCCATCCAACCTGGCCTTGAGCACATCCAAGATGGGGTATCCACAACTTCTCTGGGCAACCTGCTCCTTATAATTTTTCCTAGTATCTAATCTAAATCAATCCTCTTCCAGTTTAAACCCATTCCCCCTCATTAAATCACTATATGCCCTTCTAAAAAGTCCCTTGCCAGCCCTCTTATAGTACTAGAAGGCTGCTATTGGACCTTTCCAAAGCCTCCTCTTCTCCAGGCTGAACAGCCCTTGTTGTTGAAAGGCAAAATGCAATTTGTGTCTAGACCTCTGTTCCACCAAGCAAAAACCAGGACCTTCAGCAGCACAAGATATCTCCTGAGACAACGCACAGGGGGCCAGGGAGCTCCTCTCCACGTGACTTCCCGCCAGGAAGAGGAGAGAATGATGTAAGGGAGGTAGATTAGATTAAAATAAATAAAGGAGAGTATATAAAGATATAATCAATGCCCTAGAGAAAAATGCTGTGGGGATGGGGAGGAAAAAGGGAAGTGGGGATTAGCAACCATCCAACAACATAACTGATAGCATGCATTTCTGCTATTATGAGGAGATAAAAGCTGCAGGACAATGATAGAGCCAGCTACATGCTGAAGGGCACCAGAGGGACTGACAACTTCTATCTCCAAGGAGTGCCTGCTATTTTATTTCACCAACAATTCAACAACCAGGGTAAAGACTGAACAGAAAGAGCAGGAGGATGCTGTGATGAAAGCTATGGAATTCATGAATTTGGCTGATTAAGTGCTAATCATGTGGAACAGAGTTCATGAAACAAATAGTTGTCTAGGCTGTTCAGCAGGCAGGGTGACAGCAAGAGTCCTCAACCCACCCAGCACCCTCTGGCACTGCAGACTGACTCCCTCAGCCATGCTGTATAAGCTGGTAGACAAGCTGCACTGTGATTCAGAGCAGGGAATTAATCCAAGTTAGAACCAACAACCTGTAAAAAAATGCTGCAAACTACTCTAAATCCCTGCCTTTTTACAGGGTTACAGTTTTTCATTACTTGTCCTTAGACTAATGGCCAGAAAACAATCTCCTTTCTGTTGAATTGTCCTGCATAGGGGAATTTTTTGCAGGTGTTTGAGAAAACTGAGCAAGCACTTTGCATTATTATGTTAATATTTATAATACTTCATAAATAATGATGGTTATTTCATGGTGACCTTTTGCTTTTTCTATGCTGCCTTTTACAAACAATGGCAGTTGCTTGTGGCGTAGCATTTGTGTGGATAAACTGAGCAACCCTATCTGAATAAAACACCACTTGTACTCATAAATAAGAACATAGGCTATGAAGCTTCATGCACAATTTGAGGTATATAAAAAAAATCTGCCTCTTCCATTCTAAACTATGTTAACACTTGTATTCAAGACTATATTTACAAAAAATCTACTGTTTCTTATGAAGTGCAGAAGATGCCAAAATCACAAAAGCAAATGAGCCATTTAGTTCTATTTCCCCTTGGTAGAGAGAAAACAGAAGCAAGACCCTGCTTGCAAGGAATGCAAATTGATTGTATGAAGGAAGTTATGAAACGAGCTAGTGGATAAGGCTGTGTTTGGAGGCACATTTTCTTCCTCCACCTATTCCAATGCAAAAATCCAGATAACAATGACTTGTAAGTCAGCAGCACTCCCTTCTCACTTTTGTGCTAATAAGTACCTTCCTCTTTGATAAACAGGGTTTAGGAACAGAGCCAGTATTCATGGTTGCACCTCTCCATTTCAATCACCAGCACTTGCCCTGCCCTCCATCCAACCCAGAACGTGAGAGAAAGCATGGACTCCAAATCTCAGCTTCTTAAAATAAATCTGAACTTCGGATGCCCTCAGTGATGCATGGTGCCCTCCCAAGGACCTTGTGGCTTTATGCTCAGTGTCCAGAAACCTGAGCTGAGATCCTCTCTGGGTCCATCTGCAAAATAGCAGAGAAGAATTTCTACCTGAGCTGGGACTGCAAGGGAGTACTTTGCTCACAGTGAATGAAAATTGTACTGAAGTGCCTTCAGTGATAATCTTTTCAGAGTAGCTGGTGAATTGTGTTCAAAGAAGCTACTCCATCAGCTGGACCATACAGCAACCTGAAGAAATCACATGGACTTGACTCTCAGGGGTGAGGAGCACCAATCTAGCCAGTCCTCACTCCTGGGCCAGTAGTGACAAACATATTTGGAGATTCTGCCACCATTAAAAAACAACCTCAGGCACTTAATACGAGCAATTAACCACTAATACTACCAAGGTACCTCTGCTACTGAACTGTATAAAGTGTAAGTGAAAGCCTTGCCCAAAGAGCCCCTCAGCCACTGCTGCACCTTATATACAATATTTGATACATGCTGGAAAAAATGTACCCAACAGAGGCAGGAGCACTGATCACAGGCATAAGCCAGCATGATTATTTCCACCCTTCAACAGTAGCTCTGTTTTCACTAACCCAGACACAAACACAGAGGCTGATACATCATACAATGTGATATATAAATATTTTCTATCATGTCAAGGGAATAATTTAGCATGGAACAAAACTGGAAAGCAGACAACATTTTAGCATAATGATATCAATGACTTTCAATTTCCTTTTCGTACCTCCAAAAAAAAAAGCTATTTAAAAAATAAAAAAAATAAAATCATTTATTTTAAATAAACTAAAATAAAATTAAATATTTTCATACTATTATCACATTTCAGTAGCTTGTGCTTTTTATTGCTACAAAGATGAAATTCACCCTCACACAGAAAAAAAGGTGTACTATCATTAAGGTTTCCAGTAATGTTAATACACCTGCTAAACAAAAGCAAGTAAAAAGGTTTACATTTCCAGACCCATGATTTAAGGACTTTATGTCAACTCTCAATTCAGACTGCAATTTTCTATCTAACAATGTTTTTCCTCTTCTAGGACTATTCCACCTGTGCCATTCAGTAAGGATCCAGGCAGAATTTAGCCTCGTTTAGTGGAGAAAATATTCTGCTTCTCTAAGCTTTTTCAGAGAGAATGATGAAGATGCTTGCCTTAAAATCAAGCTCTAAAATCAGGTGGTTTTTTTTTTCCTTATTGCACACTTCTTTATCCTGAATTCATTGGTTGTCTGGGATATTTTGAATTTTAGGGTATCTTTTCTTCCCTTTCTTTTATTTGTAAAGCTATTTTAAGCCCACAGGATTACTCAGTTATAACGTAATGACATGAAAGGGCCTTTTGATACAGCCTTTTGATTTTCATTAATTTCATGTTTTCCTCTGAACACTAACAGAATAATGTTGCATATTATCTTGTCCTTTTTTTTCCTTATTGTGAAACAATACAATACAGTACAATTTACCTAAATTTCTAATTTTTAGGCTACTGAACTTTCTAATCCAAGTATGTTTTCATGGTTTTTGATATAGGGCTTCTTAATTGCTACCATCATCTTCATCACATCTTTCCAAACATCTTCATTATACCTATAATTGTCCTACCATGATCAAAAGACTTTAAAAATAAAGATCAAAATGTTTTTTTTATTTAATGAATGAGCTAGTGTTTGCTTTGTGATTAAACACTCATGCCCCAAAATCTTACACAGTGTTTTATTGCCCACCCCAACCTCTCATCACTCACACTGCTGTGGGCACAGGGCGGAAATGCCAAGATGTTTTCACCAGGGTTAGGTGAAAGGTAACTCTCATGCAACAAACAGCTCAGCTTTTCTTGTGGGGTGTTTATCTCTGTTTTTCTTGAGGGGTTGACTGGAGATAGAATTAGTACTTCAGGCTATCATTGGTTTGCACTAGACCAGTTTTTATGCTGTAATCTCTTCTGGTTTGGCGAGCAAACACAACAGTTTATTAAGGGCATGACCTAGAGCATGCAGATGTAAGTGAAGAATTCATATTCACTTCAATGATCTTTGGGCTGATGCCTAAGTAAACTCAAAAACATAAGCCCTATTTAGTTAAAAATAGCAATGCTCTTGAGACTTTCTAATGCTTTTGGGGGTGAGAACCATTCAAATCAAAAGATAAATTTTCAGCTCAGTGTTAAGGACCCTGTGGACAGCTGCCATCAGTAACTATACATGCTCTTCTATAAACTTTTAATTTGCACAACCTGCAGAGCAGACACTTGACTGCATGACTTGCATTCAAAACCAATGGGAAATGAGATTTGCCATAGATTTAAACAACAGCATCAAAAGCTTGCACAATTTCACTCAATTGCTTACAAACTCTTATTCTGGCAATAGTATGCCTTGCAAAGATTGTGAAATCCATCTAATCACTTTATATTAGAAAGTTGTTGCAAGACGAAGAAAAAAAAGAGGAATCAAAATTAAATTACACTAAAATTAAGAAGAATATGGAGTTCATTCATTTATATTAAGCTAAAAGGAGATAGAAAATATTATTAAGGGATGTCTTTGGAAACTCACAGTTTTAAAAAATCCAAGAACATTTTCACATTTGCTTTCCACTCATTTAAATGCTTTTCTATGTAAAGAAAAACTTATCTGTCATACCAGAGATGCCTGCATCTTATGTGAAACAAAAGCATAATTTCTCCACTTCCCAAACTCTTTCACTAGGAAATCTTTTCAAATTAAATGAAAATCTTTCAAAAAATCAAGCAGAAACTCCCACAAATTTTCTGGTGAATCAAATATAGAAATACATTAACATACAGATCCCCAGCAATAGCAACTTATTTATTGGTGCTATATGCCAATTAAAATCAATTAGTATTATTAGCTCATTTACATTTTTTATTTGTTATTTTTTAGTTCATATCAGTAACTCATACTCTATGCCTAAATCTTCCTTAAAATGAAAAGGCACATTTTTAATGTTAGGGAGATAAAAATAATTTATTAAATAAGAATTTAGAAAAATAAAAAAGACACTCTGTTAAAGCTGAGAATATTCTGCAGATGTTTTTATTTTGGCTACATCCTGATACAGTGAATCTAAGAGAGAGATATTCAGGCAGTGTCTCTAAATGCAGCAGCTCCCAAAGCAGGGTTCTCATATGAATTGGCCTTACAGCAGAAGCTGGTACCAAAACAGCACCCACCAAGGCATGAGTGTGGAATTAGTCTACCCAAAAAAAAGCTGAGAGCTGGTAATCTGGCAGACAGATTTTCCTCAGAGCAACTGAAATGCAGCATTTATCTTTTAAACTCAACAAAGTAGTAAGGATAGAATGAAAATCTAGGCTAACAACACACAGGGAGAATTCGTTCATGGCAATTTCTTGGTGCAATTTCACATTGCTTTTTTTCCCAGCACCTTCTTGCAACAGCTCTCAAGCCATTTTATACAGCAGATACTGGGATCAAATTCAGCCTAGTGTGACCAGTTGTCCTCCAGTTTAACCCTTTTGAAGTCCTTACAACATAAATGGTGCTCATGGGCTGTACAGTCTGTGAGACCAATTTGTTGTTAAAGGTTGATACAGGATAAGGGTAGCTTGAAAGGTGCAAGCAACTTTCTCCTCAAAAGTTTGCCCCTAAAAGAAATGGTAAACTAATAACTGAGAGACTTGCATGTTTCAGAAATAGATCAGGCTTACCACTAAAGAAACAGTTATTAATTCAAATACACCATTGTCAAAACAGTCAAAAGACGACGCAGAAACCAAAATCACCACCAGAATAAATCCTGCAAGTGCTGTGAAAAAAGCAAATAAAAGTATTTTATGCCACTATTTACTATCCATAAAGAAAGCCCTACATTAAGAAGGGGAAGTTAAAAAAGCAGGGGGGTTGGGGGAGGGAGGGGGGTATTTCTCTGAGATTAATTCTGCGTCAGCTCTGGGGCCTTGAAAGACTGCCAGCTGTCCGGGCGTACATATTTTACCACTGAAGTCTGCTTTTGTTTCAGAGACCCCCAAAATGATGTAATCCCCAGCGGAAGACTGACAAGCTTTGAGATATTCCAAAGCACAGATGACAGACAAAATAGCAAATAATCAGTGCAACTATATTGAACATTATCTTGAGAGAATCCAACAACAGAAACCTAATGCACCAGATAACAGCGCTGCTTTGAGCAAACCTGGAGTAGAGCATCACAAAGATTTCTGCAAAGAAGAAATCATTCAAGAAGCACAATTATCTACATGGGTGGAGGGAAGAAAGATGGAGGGGAACATATGCCTTTCATAATTAGGGGCCTGATTATACTGTAGCCGAAAGGGATTTTTTACATTTTAAATTTGATTACATTTCAGAATGAAGCACACTAATTGGTATTTCTGCAGTCTGTTTGAAGAGAACTTCATCTACTTAGGGAGGGGGAAAAAATAACAAAAACCAGTGACCTTCATATCATCTATGTTTAATATCTAGTTCTTTTGCCTGAAGTATTCATGGTTTCCCTTCAATTGCTGAAGCTATCTCTGGGAATAAGTGCTTTATGACTCATTGCAGTTTATCTCCAGAAAACCAGGAATGAGATACTAGCAAAATATACTAGAATCAAATAGATATTAAATCCAACAATCACAACTGCTACAAGGAAAAACAAATTAAACCAGTCCATCCACCACTATAAATAAGAGACTGGAAGAAATTATTTGCACAGGCAACTCCCAAGATCGCACCTTAAACTCAGGGCCATCGAGAGAGTTAATTAGGGTAGGGACATGTGCATTAAAAACTGCAGAAAGCCCCATTCACTAAAAAAATCAAAGGCATGATGCACTTCCAGTTCCTGTCTATCTGCCAGAAACACTGTGTTGAGGGAGAAGATGGTAATTGGCATGACAAATAAAAGCAAAAGTAACAAAGAATATATCATAAAACTTATAAATGAGTATATATTACCATGTATACCTATTCTTCTTTCTCAAATACATGTCAGAAAAATGCATATTTCCTGTCTAAGCCAAAGAACTGAGAAGGAACCATCACAACCATCATAACCATCATAAACATAACTTAGGGGCCATGAACTCAATGTAAAATATCCAGACCTTTGGACAAGGACAGTGCTGGTAAAAGGACATGCAATTCCAAGATAAAATAAACTTCCAATACAAGAGTATTTCTGAAGAAAAAGGGTTTTGCAGAATGTAAACAAAAGAAAAAAGCCAAAATGAATAATTATGAACAGAAACAAAGCAACATCAAAAATTTGCAGCCTGACCCTTGTTGATCAAAGCCCCCAGGAACAGACTGGGCACTCACTGTCACCATCCTGCTGTGGCCCTGGCAGACAAACCATAAGCCAGGCAGGGATGTCTGCTCTGTGAGTACAAAACCAGCTTGGTGAAGAATGGCTCCCACAGCTCTTCCTTGGAAATGGAGGGACAGGTACTTCCTAAAGCTGGTTCAAGACATCTAACTAAACAAGCAGAGTCATACCCTCAAAAAGCTCTTTCTGTGTGCCATAGAAAGGCAGACAGACAAACAGAGAGACAGACAAGGTTCCTGTTTTAAACCTGCCTTGAAGTAAGGTGACAGGAACAAACTCAATATTCTTCACTTTCATTCCTGGTCACTACAAGTAAATGTTTTGGGGGCCCAGTGTAGGATGGAGTTCACATAAAGAGTTGTAGAGAGCTATAAAAAAATAAGCATGTCTTTGTTTCATTTTCTTCTTTTTAATTTATTTTTTTCCTTCTTAGAAATTAATTTCATAACCAGTTGTGGATGAAACTGTGTTCAGTATAAGCTTATCCTGGGGAATACGAGTGAGATAGCAAGAACATGACATTTTCACCTGCAGATAACAACTGGTCACTGAAGTCTCCTCACAAAAAATGCCTGACCTGAAATTAGGAATAACAAAGACTAAGAAGTTACTTTGCCTACACGAATGCAGCAAACGTACAAGACAGCCTGCAGGTGAGGGTCTGGGGAAGCCAATGGCAAACTTTAGGAGAGGGTAAACTATTACAGCGACCTGATGAGGTCTTCATGGTGAGAGAGAAGGACGAGAATCTTGTTTGATGATCAGAAGGCTGGATTTATTGATATATGATATATGATACATTATAACTATACTAAAAAGAATAAGGAGAGAAGTTGCAGAGGCTGCTAAGCTAAGAATAGAATAGAAAAGAATCTAAAAACAAGAGAGTTCTCTGTCCCTGTGTTCCAGAGAGCTTGCCCTGTGATTGGCCCTTAATTGTACACATGGAACATGAACCAATCACAGGTGCATCCTACTGCATTCCACAGCAGCTGATAATCATTGTTTACATTCTCTTTCTGGGGCCTCAGCTTCCCAGAAGATGAACAAGTCCCAAAGAAAGGATTTCTATGAAAAAATGTCTGTGACAGGTAAACAAAAAAGCAAATGTAACAAGGAGCTAAGGGCTGGATACATGCGGGCGACTGCGAGACAGAGGCAGCTAGCTGGAAATGGGGGCAGATGCAAAAACAGATGGAGAGGGAAGAATATGAGATAAATGGAGAAGGAAAACAGTTGTGGTATGAAGCCACAGAAGAAGCTAAAAGAATATAGGCAGAAAATTGCAAATTGAATTAATTTTTCGTAAGCCTCAGGACTCTGTTGCTGGCAAATACCTGCAAAGCCTAGGTAGTATGTTTACCTGCTGGTAAACATTTGGTTTGGAAGACAAGGAAAACAACCTGTCATTGCATTGATCACTTCACTAGTTCAAGCAGTAGACAGCTATGATGTGCAGACAAATTATTTGAACTTGCCAGTAAAATATCGTTCTCTACAGTCAAAATGTTGTTTCAGCTTTTAAGAATTTTGTTTGCTTACTTCATAAATTATGTTGAAAACATCAAAAGAACAACAGTGAGCTAGTGAAGGCAAGTGCTCAAAAGTTAACAAATTCCAGAATTACAGTTCTTTAGCATGAACAGCATTAAGATGCAGAAGCAATCAATTAACCCCTACAACTTCTGCCATTCCTTCTTAGTGCACAGGATTTTCAGGAATGTGGGCACAGTATGGAGAAGATGACAGAAAGGTGCAAATTATGAAGAAACTGAAGAAATTGTTTCACTTCCTCTGACTCCCAGGTCTCACCTGCTGTTAGGCAAAGCAATTGGAGGCATGGCTTTTAACTCTTTTGCACCTCCACTTTATTAGACCTCCAGTCTGATAAAGATAACACAAGATATCTCCTTTAAGATAACACAAGAGTGCTTCTGCCATTTCTATATATTCTCCAATTGCTCAACATTTTAAGAGAAGAGAGTCAGAACTCTCTCTGGGATCCTGGCATATCTCTGGGGTGCTTTCTGTTACAGACATGCTGATATTCAGTAACAGCCTGGGAAAAGAGATGTAATCCAGGAAGTGCAGCTTGGGGAACTGGCAGCAGCACCTCTCTGTGGCTATAAGCAGTCCCCAAGACTCTTTTATAACTCATTCTACCTCTCTCTCAATCTGTGTTATTTTTTTGAGGTCTTGGTGGCTACATCAATACACATGGTGTACACAGATCTGTAGAACAAATATTCACAGACAGCACCAGAAACAAAAGCCTGAAGGAGATTTGAATCAAGAAGGAACATTCACATGTTATATCCACACATTCCTCACTTTAACACAAAGCCAGGCAAGTCAAATTCCTATTTGTATTGTTTTTCCCTAGGTAAATTTGTCTAATAGGTTGTGACTGGCTGTTGCCACCTCTCATCAGGCAACTTCTTCCAGAATGTTTAATTTAATGAATAAAGTGGGAAAGTAAGAGAGAATGAGACATCTGGTACAAACTAGACTTAGTGATGCATTTAGCTTTTAAAAATTGTGTACAACACAAACATCATTCTGTTATTTACACCGAACTCTCAATTAAGAAAGCTTTCTCAATCCAGTTTTAAAACATTACTTTCCTTGCCTGACAAAATTATATCTGTGAAAGGGGAGGTGGGAAAAAATCCTTAGGTTATGATCCTGTGAGCTTTCCTGTCTTGACAGACCACAGTCCCAGTGTCTGCAAAAGAGAGCAGAAGGGTCACAGCAAAATGTAACCTGACCTGAACTTTAACCACCAGAGGTGACATGTACTCAACTATAAAATTTAAAACTAAACAAGAACAAATAGGGCGAAAACACTATAAGAGTGCCTTCTCCATGTTGATTTAAAATTCAAGACCATAAAATATCTCATTCTAAGTTCTTTCTTACTAGAGCTTGAGTACACATAAAGAGATTTGTAAGAAAGTACTAATTTAATAAGGTAGAGTTTTTGAATTTCTGGAATACAGGACAATATTTGGACATAACTGAAAATGCAAATAGTGGTAGCACTACAACATTTATAAAGAATGTATTTAATTTTGATGTGGAAAAAGGTTTAATTAGGCCAGTTGACAGATCAATGAAAATATTTATTCCTGCTTATCCCCATAAGTCAGAATTGATCCATACACAACACCAAAACAGTTTGATCCAACCCTTTAAACTTCATCTTAGGACTGTTGCAAACATAAGGAGAAATATATGTTTTCACACCAATTTATACAGAAGCAGAACCTAACACTTAAAATATTGTGTATATGTGAAAGCATGTAAGAAAGTAAATTATCTTGACTAAAATGAGCAGTTGAACAGTGGTCCAAAGCCAAAATCCATTAGTCTCCAAAATCTTGAGATAATCAGATTATGGGTATGCTGAGTGAACTGCATGGGCAAGTGATGCATGTTTAAACTATAAATCCCTGAGCTATTTATTAAATTCTAGAAATTCTTTTAAATTCTAGAAATTATTTTTCTAGTCCTGGTTCTTCTGTTGAGATGGCAAGATGACCAACACAGCAAAGGTGTTGCAAGATAAAAGATTGCATGGTTATTGTCCATTATTCAAAAATATTTCTTTGGTTTAACACTGCAGAATGGCAGAGCTGTGTAACTCCATTTTATATGTGGGCTTGACTCCTTGAAATACTGGATTTCAACGTATTGCATTATCATTAAAATATGTGGAGATTGTTACGATGACATAGGCTGACTGTCCAAAATTCAAAGAACAGCATTCACCTCTGATAAAATCTCATGGTTTCAAGAGAATTATCACCACCACTGAGCTGAAAAAAATAATTAGAAATATCTAAAGATGGTAATTATTTCTCCTTGCCTCTGCAGAGGCAATGCTGTCTGTCCTTGTGCCATCAGATCCAGAACACATCATGCATTTAAAACAGATTGAAAATTCACAAGAAGAAAATTCACAAGAATTAGAGTAGAATACTTAGAAATTCTTACAAGAAAGCATTCTAATGAACCAAGTGACATTTTGCAATCTACAGCAAATGCCTTAACATTTGTGTCTGTATACAAAAGAAAAACAATCCTAAAACAATCTCACTAGTTTTCTGTCATATGGGTGATGACTAGCAAATCTTTCTTTTTGTTTTGACAGTTATTTAATACTTCACAATTTTTGGTCTCCCAGGCTGGGTGTGCTCTGCAAAACAGCAAGAATTTACTCATAATTTTACAACATGATGCCAAAACTTGAAGGTTTGAGAAGGAAGTGATTTGTGTGAAAAGAAGAAAAAAATTATTTAACCATGCCACGTACATACAAAAGTACCTTCTAAAAAGTTGCCTAATTCTGAAGAGGCTTCAGTTTTCATTTTAAGCTTGAAGCAAAGATATATTTGGATATATTTGATATTAGAAGCATCTTCTACATGCCATCGAAATTGCATGCTGAAAAAGAATATAAATCATTAATGAAAATTGCAGGGTATCAGTTTCCTGTTGCAGTTGGCTGTCTGCTAAGTTGGCAGTGAGACAGCAGCCTGCAGAGCTGCAGGCATATGTCTCATGTTAAAAAAAGAAAAAAAGACTTCATGTTATAAACACATCAATGAAAATTACTATCCAGTTTGGAACCAACTGAGAGCAGGTGTTGACGACAAAATAAACAGACAACATACGAAAGGTTCAGAAAAAAAATCCCCAATGTCACTGGCCTTCCATTGGGATTGTCTTCTACCATAGATTTTAATGTACATCATGAAGTCCAAATAAAATATACCTGCATGTGTAGAAAGCAGCCAGATTTTCTCATGTTTAGGACTATAGCTTTTTAACAGTGATATTTAAGCTACAGCTGAAATTTTTAAACCTATAAAAAATATGCCTATGCAAATTTAGATATAAATTATTCCAGAAAACTACTGCAATTTGCCTTTCAAACAATTGACTAGAAATCCTTCCATGTTTCTCAGCTGAAAAATAGACCAGAAATCCACCAAGCAAAAGTCTGCAATTGATTTGGCTCAATTGATTTGGCTCACTCATCCTCCACTTGTGATCCACAGATTTTGAACAGAAATGGCAAAACCCTTTAGAAAGGTCACAGCAGAAAGGTACTGTGGTCTCAGAGAGCTCAAGGATCCTAAGGAGAGCTGATAAAATTCAGGATATGTGCATCAGCTAAAGCAGAGCAGATCATTGCTTCAGTGCATACCCAATTTCTCCTCGTTTTTGCAGAGATCACAAAAATTCCCATAAACCCTTCTGACTGTTGTGTAAATCAGATAAATATCTTGAAACATGTGAAGTGACCTTTTATTGCTCAATGGCTCTGTTACCATGAAGCAAAGGACTGAAGTGCTGCAGCAGTGGCAGCATCTCAGGATTAATTAAAGTGCAGGCGCTCCCTAAGCACCCCCTGAGCTGGGCAGACAGCAGCTTTGCCCGTGTCTTCCCAGTGCTCCTGGCAGGGTGAACGTCAGATCCACCACCATCTGGGACTGCTGGACCACAAGTGCTTTCCCCTGGACCATGTCCAAAACACACTGAGAAACAGAGATACCAGGAGGTCATTTTACACACAGTCAGAGAGAGGTATTTTAGGTGTCTATAAAATCAGCTGGGGCAACAGGAAAAGAAGCTTCCTGAACATCCAACTTTCACTTCTGAATTGGGAAGTAAATGATCTGGATTTTCTCTAGCTGCAGTATTAATGCCTGCATGCTTGCATGATGAAACTATTTAGCTCTAACAACAGAGAATACATTTTGTTGCCTAACCCAAAAGGGAAAACTCATTCCAACTGCATCTTATCTGCATGCCAGCCTGGGAGGACTCTGAAGGACAAGGACCTTCTCCTTGCTGTTGGAGGAGACACAGGGAGAGTGGGAGGAAGAAACATTGCCATAATCTGAGGTTTTTTCTATCATTTGATTAGAGCCAGCCTATGAGAAAGATTTTCTCCTTTGAAATGCACCCATGGTGAGGCAGCAGCCCTGATGTTTGCACAGCCACAGCACACCAGTATTTGCAGCTCCTCTCTCTATCACAGCAGATATGTACAGATAGCTCTACACAGATCATACTCTGACATTTCTGGCATTTGTCTTCACTATGGAGCTGCAGAGCTTGCAGGAAACGGAACAGAGATTACTAAAACAATGGAGCCTACAATCATGCACATAGACAGACTAACCCCATGGAAAGAGGTCTTCTTCCCACTTCAAACCAGAGTGCAAAGCTGTCCCACTAAAATTAGGCATGAGTATGACTCTTTACATATTCAAGAATTAGGACTAGAAGAAGCTAATCAGTATTTCTGAGAGAAGCCTATTTGGACCTTCTAAATGTTTAGCTTTTTGATGTGTTAAGGTATTCTCTCACCCTCTGTAACCCCTGTGAAATCTTAACATGAACCATTTAGCTTATTGTGCTGGTTTGGACAGAGATACAGGTAATTTTCATCACAGTATTGGGTATGAGTCTGGTTTGGATTTGTGCTGAAAATAGGGTTGATAACAGATGGATATTTTAGTTGCTGATGAGCAGTACTTACATAGAGTTCAAGGCCTTTTCTGCTCCTCACCTCACCCCAGCAGGAGTCTTGGGGTGCACGAGGAGCTGGGAGGGGGACACAGCCAGGACAGCTGACCCCAACTGACCAAAGGGATATTTCAGACCATATGGAGTCGTGATCAGCATATAGAGCTGAGGGAAGAAGGAGGAAGGGAGGGCTGAGACATTTGGAAGGATGGCATTTTTCTTCCCAAGACATTGTTACAGATGATGGACCCTGCTTTTCTGGGGATGGCTGCCCATGGGAAGTGGTGAATGAATTCCTTGGTTTGCTTTGCTTGTGCACACAGCTTTTGTTTTGCCTATTAAACTGTCTTTATGTTAACCCACAGGTTTTCTCCCTTTTAGTCTTCTGACTCTCTTCTCCATCCCATGGGAGAGGAGTGAGGGGCTGTATGGGGCTGGCAGGGGTTAAACCACAACACTTAAAAAGCTTTGTTTTGGTAGCAAAATAGTAGATGCCTGTTTACTAAACCTACTGGCAGCAATTTCCACACACCAAGAATCATGGATCAATTTTTAAACCTGAGTCCTCTACCCAGACATGCAGGGATGCCCCAGAAGCATCCAGCATTGCTTACACATGGCACTTGTTTTTTTGTGCAGATAATGCAAATGCAGAGCTCCTGAAGTCTGAATGGGCAACATGGAAGGTCTTGAGAAGGCTTGCAGACAGCACAACTCATTAAGACTTCTCTAAACATTAAAAACAAAGAACTTTTAATTTCTTGAATTATGTAATCTTTGCAAATTCAGAAAAGACAATATTATTTTTTTTCTGTATTTCCCTAAATGACAGCAAGCAACAACTTGGTTGCAGATGTTTTAGTTTTATTTTGGATAATTACAGCCAGTTATAGTTCCCAACTTAAATGCCTACACTACACAGAAACACCAGATTAACCATTTCTCTAATCTGTCCACTTGTCGCCATAATATGTTTCATTTTTTTCCAAGTCACAACTATTTTTTCCATCAGTTCTGCTGCAAAACTCACAGATTACATGGAAATAAGATAGGATGCAAGGAAGGGGGTGGGCTAGCCTCCCAATGGACTAGTGCAAACTTTATTAACTGTACAGAAAACATTTGTTTTCTGTAAAAGCATGGAAACTTTAAAATCGTTCAGAATTCACTCTTGGATTTTATGTTTTAAACAATGGTTTCTTTTTCTGTATGAATAAAAAAATCACTACCAGATACCTGAGCTATACCTCCACCGTGAAGCTGGAAAAACTCTTTCCTTCACAAAACAAGTGGCACATTTAGTCTAAAGGGGATACAGTATAACTTTAGCCAATTTCATACCTACCCACCTACCCATAATATAGCCAGGTTTGGGAAATTGTTGCTCCAATCCAGCAGTGAAGACCACAACCAAATAAAAGTGTGTATGTCTGTCCTCTGAGAGAACTGGCTGTCCCTGTCTAGGAATGCAAACATTTATTGCAAAACGAGGAGTGACTTTAGGATTAATGACACTTAGGCCGCTAAGTGTCATTAGCATGTGGCATTAACTAGTGGCATTAGCATGTAACTTCATTAATATGAAACATTTTCCCCAAAAAATCATGTGCTGAGGACAAGCAGAACCAGTTGAGAAGTGTCTAATGCAATATGGCAACGCCTACACTCCACAGAATCTCAGAGTCACAGAATTACAGACTGATTTCACTTGGAAGGGACCCTCTAGCTCCAACCCCTCTGCCATGGGCAAGGAATCCTCCCCTGGCCCATCATCTTTATTCTGGTCTTTCAAATTTAACCCAAATCTATGAGAAAAGAGGGAGAAATAGCATCCAACCTCTCCTCCCACAACCAAAGATTCAGATGTCTCTCCAGACAAATAAAGAGACTTATGATTCCCAGTCCCTAGATTTTTACACAGGTCAAAAAGAGTACAGTACACACTTCAGACAGCTTGTATTTCCTTTATGCAAGACTCTAGACATTAAAGAACTCTGCATTTCCACTTTGGTCTTTACTTAAAGATTTCTCAGTTTGCTTTCCCCCCACACACATTATATAACACACAGAATTTAGAAAAAGCAAGAGACAGGTCCAGAAATCCACCTTGAGATTAAAAATTCACAGCAGTTCCTGGCTCAAAAGAAGAATTTTATTCCTATTACACCTGTGCTTAAGAGGATGCAACTGATACAGCCCTATCAGGTGAAAGTTACTGCACATGGGCAGCACAGCCAGCTGCCTGTGCTGGGGCTGGGCTGGGAGTCCTCAGAGCACACCATGGAAGGCAGATCTGCTCTACAAAGCTCCCACAGAGACTTGTAGATGAAAAAGAGAATGGCACAGCTGAAAAAATAGACCTTTATTGCTTTGTGGCTCTATTAGCATTACTTTTGCAGACGTTTGCATTTGCACACAGCTCTACACAGACATTTAGAAAACTAGATGAACAGATAAAATGATAAAATAAATATGCTATTTTGCAGCGGGTTTATTTTCAAACAGCTGCCAAAAAGCCCCACCCCTAAAGCTCCCAAACCTAGCATTCTGGGAAAAGCATCATTTTCCATTATGCTCTGGTCTATTCTCTTCCCCCTCCAATTTGTAACATTCTGCTGGAATCAGTGATGAAGAACATATGTTTGAGATAAATTACACCCAGGAGAAATCTTGGAGCTGTTACATTCAGTTTTATTACCCAAGGCATTAGGATGCTCTTGCACTACACTTATTATTTAACAGTTCCATTAAACAATGTACTTTTATATTATTATGCATGCAAAAATTAGTATCATATTTCTTAAAACTCAATGTGTGATTAATGCACTCCATTTTCATTTTACTTAAAAGTTCCAGGATATTTTTCAGTGCTTCAATGAAACAAGGTGTTACATAAATGCAGAATGCTATTGTACAAATATTTGAGAAAACATATGTTCAGGCAACAGTAAGGTTGAGTATCCTAACACTCAACATCCAGGAAATTGGAAGGGCTTGTGCTTCTTACACAATATAAACTTGTGCAAGTGCTGCATATGGAAGGTATTCTGCAGAGGGCTGTAACCTAGAGTGCCTTAGGGAATCCTAGTGTGCCCAATGAGACAGACAGGCTCTGTCTCTGACAATTGTTTTCTTTGCACTGCTGCAAATACTAGTCCAGTTTCAC